>NW_027526460.1:87057613-87664473 GCF_048455015.1 Haemaphysalis longicornis | reverse complement strand
GTGGGAAGAGCAGTCGGTCGAAAAATGGATGTCAATCATTTAAATACAGGGTGGAATGGATGGGTTGACCTTTCCGTTGTGATAATTGCCCGAAGCACTAGCATTCACTGCATGCCATCGCCCAGCGAGGTTACGTGCGCCGGCAACGTCGTCAGACTGCACAGTGCGGAGCGCTCTCTGAATCCTGTATAATCTTGCGCAGAAGGAGTGGTCGAAAGTATGGCGTCGTATCACATAATGCGGCGAGGTTCCCGAGTTTACTCGCATCATTTTTTTTTTTGCAGAAAGGGGATTGGGGAAGAGGCTGTGGTGGTTTGGATAGGTTACTTACCTGCTCCTTCCAGCGGTGGTGGTGGGGAAGCACGGTTGTTTCGTAGGCAATCAGGCCGCTATCGGCATACCCGGGACGCGAAGATCATAGATGCGTCCGAGTATTGTAGTACCTGTCAAGAGAAAAAAAATATGCGCAAGGTTTAACACTTCTAGTCATCAGGAGCGAAAGTAAAGTATATGCCAGTGTTTCATGAAATTTTGCCTTTGCTTGAGATTTGCAGCCTGCCGTCTGGCTTTATTTTCTACCGGATGATTTGATTCGTCCTTTCGCTGGCACTGAAGGGCACGCGCAGACATCTCATCCGGCACGACATCACTGGCGAGACTGAGGGACCAAGCTCTGGCGAAGCAGCTGTCAAGCCCTCGCCTAGTCACGTGATTCGCTTGTGCCGAAGCGCACGCACCGACGACACTGCCAGCCAGGCTCCGAGCGAGCGAAGCGATGAGAACAAAACGGCGCAGATTGCACGCAGGTGGCTGAAGGTCACTTGCGACGCGATGATTGACCTTGAAAAATGTGACGTAGTAGAGCTTTCGCTCTAAAATTACTGACAGTTTGACTGTGCCAACCCCGCGGAATATCGTACAGAAGCAGTATGCGTTTCTGCTTATTCAGTGTTGTTGAATGCCCTGCTGCGCTATGTTCTCGTAAAACGACAAAGGACCGTCGGCTTTTACGGGTGCGACGATTACGATTGGGAGCAAAAACTCGCGTAAGTTTCGTCATTGGGTTACCGATACAGAAAGCAAAATATTTTATAAACTGCAAGAACCTTACGGCACAAATTCTTTCAAGAAACTTCTGATTCTGAATACTTCCATAAATGTACAACCACACTGCTGAGACGAATACTTGCGATCTTTTTCCGTCCAACTTGAAGAAATTCATTTTTGATAGGTAGTTATATCTCTCACACTGAGTTTAGTGCAAATACTACCAGGGTAACGGAAATGAAAGCAAGTAGTGAGCACATTCAGAGAAAAAAAAAGGCAATTAGGTTTATTTCAACACTGACAATGCCAGTCATCTAACTGGGCGGAGCAATTGCCGGAAGTTTTGTAAGGCTAAGTCCGCCTCATCCAACAATACATACTACAACAACTACTACTACTAGTAGTACTACTACCTGAAACGTTTGACTAAGGCAACCTACCCAAACCAAGCAATCAATACTGATACCCAAGTTACAGCGGTGAACATTACAAGCATACCAAACTTACAGAGTCCTCCATGCAAGCAGGTATGGCTACAAAGTTACAAGCACAGAAGCACAAAAAACATAAAAGCCATCCTGCAGACATTGCAAACATCAGGGACAAAAGACGTCCCATCTTTCTTGGGCTAATTCTGCGATACGTCCTATTCTACGTTAGCTCGGTCAACTACCTCCCACCAACGGCACGTGATTGGCCGAGAAGTGTACAAGGGCGGCCGTTTCTTCCTCTCTTTTTCTTGCCTCTTTCCCTTCCCAGCATCCGCAGCGTCGTTCGCTATTTGAACACACCGCGGGCGAAGATAACACCAACAGAAAAGAAGCGCACTCGTCCGACGGAGTATAACACAACCGTCCACTCGACGAGCACACAACTGGGCCGCCCGGTCGCGAATACATTAAACGCGCGCTGCAGCAGACCTGGCGTCTGCAGGGCGGGTCGCGTCATTTTTGCACAGCCGAGCGGGCGCCGTGCTCGTCCTTTTCGATCAACTATGCAAATATGGGGCCCCAAGGCCCGACGTCAATAATCCCGCGCCTATAGAATGCAGCCATTCTCAGCCGATCAGGTGAATACTGCACAGAGAAGCCCATTACGTCGTCGTCATCGCCGCTGCAGCGATGTCTACAGACAACAACCCCAAGGTAACACGAAAGCCTCAGCACTACCTTTATGAACCAGATGCTGCGTCCATCAACTGGCTACACCTGTCGCGCTTCGAAATCGTCTCGTTTCATCAGCCTATAGTAGGAAATCAAAGTGCCTCAGCTGTCACACCATAAAGACACTGTTTAAGGTATTCGTGTCTTGGCGGCGTTTGTGCAGCACACGCGAGGCCAAACAGCGAGATGATAATGACGCAACTCTCCCCCTCCCCCGTTCCTCCCTGCGTCGCAGGCTTTGCGAAACGGGCGGCCGATAATGGCAGCAGCGAAAACAAAGCCCGCGTCTGTGTATACGGCGGCAGAGGTGTATAGATGCTCGCAATATATGCATACGAGCTTCCCGTAGAACTTCCTGCGGCCCGTTCGCTCCTTTCCTCGGCGTGTACACACGGAGGAGGCGATACGGGTGAGCGACTCGCAAAAGGAGCGAACAGCGTGTACTGAAGGGAAGAGCAAGAGCAGCGGCCGTCAGGTGTTTACACGTGTCCGTGGAAGCGAAGCGAAGCGCGCGCTTTGTTAGCGCGTTCGGGAAACAAGCGCTTTTTGATGAGCGGGAAACTGCTTCGTGCACCCCGCCAAACACGGAGCTAATAAGGAGAGAGGGGGGGAGATTGAAGCCCGAAGACTCGTAACGAAGGCCGGGGATGCGAGAGAGGGGAGGGGGTAGAGGGAGAAGAAATTGAGTGTCCAGATCAATAACGTGTTGTCATCGATAACGAAATCGATAACGCGGCTGGACGTGGTTACGGATGGCCCTGGGAGTCCGTTTATAGACCAGTTTGACGAGCTTTGCTCTTATTGTTTGCTTTCTTTCTTTTTAAAATTGTTATGAAATGCACTTTCTCGCACGCTCGGCTTCGTTGCAGCACTTTCACGACTGTCCGTGGCGGCCCTGCGGATGTGCGGGTGGTCGCATCAACCCACCCCCCCTCCCCCTCCCCCTGCTGATCACATCCAGAGCTAGCAATGCTGAGGATACTCCACACCTTCTACAGTCCACACCCTAACATATCCGCTTCACCCCACACACCCCCCGCCCATATGGTCACTCTTGATCCGCCTTTGGTCATGATAGTAACGAAAGATATTGTGGCGTAGCCAAAGACGACGCAGCTGTCTTGAAGAAAAAAAAAACAAGTTTATTGGAGCGAACTTGTGCTCCCCTAACAACTCAAAGAATACACAGGCGGCGAAACAGCAGTCAACAAAGTGACGTGCGTAGACTGGTGTCTGCGATTAGAATGCCGAGGCATCTGCTCGGCGGGAATTTATCACTCGGCGTGAGGGTTTCTGGAATAGTCGAATTGTATCCAGAACACTGTAGATCAACGAAGATTATTCTAGGCTGTTCACATTCGTTCGGAACGCTCTCCCTATAGAAGAGATAACACATGCGGCTAGAAGAGATAACACATGCGGCACAGAAAGAAAGAACGAAACACGCGCCTCCCTTGGCACAGAGAAAACAGCGATAACACAGGCCGGCGCAGCCGGGCGACAAAAGCAAAACACAAATAAACAAACCCAATGCATGGTTCGCGGCAATATATGCAAGTATCTAGGTAGATCGTCGGGTAATATGGTGTCAGATCCGCTGCGACACAGTTGTCGAGGGTAACCTGGTGCCGAGAAATCAAAACTGCCCCTTGCGTAGCCCGTATGCGGCTAAAACGCTGCATTTCTGGAGGCACGCTTCTGGACAGTAGTTAACCCGGATCGCCAATCCTGCGGTGTTAATGGTCGCACATTGCACGTCATGTAGGATTGCCCTCTGTTCGCTGAGTATTCGAAAGGATTAGAAGAAAGCCAGCATCACGCCACAGATGCCACGAAGGGCAACAAGAATCGCAATTTTAGGTTAAGCAGCGCAACTCAGACGAGGAAAAACAAAGAAGACGTATTGAGCCGAAAATTAATTTCTACCGATACGAACCAAGAGAGAGAGAATAAGGGGGGGGGGGGTGTTGCGTGTAAAGGGCAGCAGCAGGCTATCGTTTTTCGACGACATTTGCAGGGAACCAAGCAGATACACGAGCACATTTTTATGATCGTCGTTTTAGTGCGTCCGGCAGCCCCAGCCCGGTTAGCAAATTTTCAGAGAAAGAACTATCGCGATGAACATGAAATAGGAGCCTACTGCGCAGGGTTTCGTCAATAAAAATTCCACCTATGCTTTCTTGTTTTCCAACCAGCCGCCGGTCCTCTGGCCGAACAAAAATTCAGCGCTGCCAAGAGTAAAGTTCCGAACTTAAAAGAGGGACGCCCTCAACGCTCCGGCCTGCTGCATACCCGTGGTTGGAGACAGGTTCTTTATGCAACGACGTGGTGACAAGTCTGAGAACGCCACGACCCGATGTTAACGCGATAACTGTCCGCGGAGCGACGCTTTATAATGAGGGAGTAGAATTACGATGGGAAGCTGCGTCGGGCGCACGTGAAGGAGCGCAGTTTGTCCTTTAACGAACTATACTTCGAGGAGCTGTCGTTAAAGAGGGATTCCGCGGCCCGATGTGAGGGACGAGAAAAAGGAAATAAAATGAGCAAAAGGCTGTCATTCTAGTGGAGCTGACTGCAGTGTCCGGTAATAAATGCGAAGAAGCGGTGAGGATGCTGGGACGGGCGGGAATGTTGCCGAAACAGACAAAACAATAAATTGGTCTTTCGGCTTAAAGCCCTCACGATTGCACTTCCGCTCTCAGAGAAGCGGTCGACCACGCACACATTTTATGAAGAGTCGAAGTTATTCAACGCTGGGCCACCTCTAATACACCAGAGGACCCTGATGATGATGGTTGGGTTTTTTTGGCGCAAGGCCGACTAAGGGCAAAGAGCGGCAGAGAAAAGTTTATTTAATGAAGTGAAGTGGTTACAAAAAAAAAGAGAAACGAACATAGTAAAATCAGGTAAAGATAATGGTGATGGCTGGTGTATAGGGCCAGATTTGATTATGCGTGATAGGAAATGAGGTTTAAAAACCTTTCCACCCTTCAAAAACTTCGCTGTCGCGGTAGAGAATCGAACCAACGATCTCGTGACCATAGCAGCTCGACAGAGCGCGCCCCGTATAAGAGGTAAATGGAAGCAGGTAGCAATAACGGGGGCAAAAAAAATTACACCATCTTCCCGTAGGGGAATCTGAGTAGTATGCGAAGCAGCCATGGGGTCGACTGAAGTTCCCATTAGTTTTCAGTTCGTCGTTTCCGTTGACGTCCAGCTTCGCGTGCCTTCGTTGTATCGGTAGCTTCTTTATGTAGTGTGAATGAGTGAAGGACATAAGGCGCGTTCGTAGTACATGCTCCCGTCTCGGTTTGTAGCGCAGTGGGAAGAGCGCCACGTCCCTCCCGTTGCAGCCAGATAGTCGTGCGATCGAAACCGGGCGCCGCCTATTTCATTTTATGGTGGACTGCTCTGACGTCAGCCTTCAAACGCTGACGGGGCTGAAGAGACGCGCATGCGCAGTAGAGTGCGGACGGCGGACGACAAGCATGAGATGCTCCGCATCTAAAAATCCACACACGTGGACGGCTCGGTTCCAGGGGCATTTTTTAAAGCGAAAGCTTTCTTAGTGGGACCGGTGGCGTCCTAACAAAAAACTAATGCATTTTACAATAGACCGGTTGGTCGACCGAAAAGCTCTGATAAGATCTCTGGACACCTAGCACGTGCGTGCAGCAGGGATTCCATTGTGTCAAAACGGTTACTTGAAAATCGCGACAAAGGAACGGTTCTAGATAAGACAATAGACGCATCGATCTTGAAGAAGTAGTACGCCTTTATCTCATAAACCACTCGTATCGGTGTACATTTAGATCGTTCGTAGATGCATTCACTTCTTCTTCCTCCTCTTCTTCTTCTTCTTCTTCTTCTTCTTCTTCTTCTTCTTCTTCTTCTTCTTCTTCTTCTTCTTCTTCTTCTTCATCATCATCAGCAGCAGCAGCAGCAGCAGCAGCAGCAGCAGCAGCAGCAGCAGCCGCATGATGATTATGACGACGACGACGACGACGGCGGCGGCGGTGGCGGTGGTGGTGGTGGTGGTGGTGGTGGTGGTAATGATGAAGTGCATTCACTTAGAGGGCGAAAAATCGCCGCATGGCTTCGTGCTTGCTCTTCGTTTGCGATTTGGGTCTTCGGAGGTTTGACATTCGATTGGACGCACTTTCAGCGGTGGTTGGACGTGCTTTCAGCGAAGGTTTTGACGCCTATTTTGACGCGGTTTAAATGCGAGAAAGCTTTCGCGCTTCTCTCAACTTTCCTCTGCAAGGGAGGATAAAGCTTTTCATTGTTATTGCTGTTGTTTGCAGCATGTAGTATAGGATCTTGCACTCAATTGTGTGGCAGGCCGACGTGACTCACGCTATTATAAGGCCGCAATTTTTAGTGTGAAAGCAATTTTACCATACCACCCTGGATTTCGCGGATGTACCCCAGTCGCACCTTATACTTCTCAAAACGACTAAAATTATTACTTGCACAGAACAACAATGATGTTAATATTCGTGGTGCAAAGGTTGGTACTTTTAAGTTACCTTTAAAGTACTTTTAAGTTAAAGGTACTTTTAAGTGAAAATCGTAGTTTAATTTCTTATAAAGTGATTATAGCGTCCGTTCGCTTACCGAAACGGTGACGTGTCAGCAAGGCAGCCATAAGAAATAAAAGTGTTGTTCTAGTCGTCGCGCACAAGGTTGGATAATGAAGTGTACAAGCTACTGCTAATACAGTGCTACGAGAACGAAAAGTTAACCCTTTCAGCCCTGGAATATTTATTTTGAGCAAAAATTGTTTTTCTGTGCGTTTTTATATAGTTTTGGACTTGTCAAGCATATCAAATAAACTTTAAGCTGATAGTGAAAGTATTTATAATTTACAGGCATAAGAAATAATATGGTCATTAGAAAATTAGAATTTCTCTTTCAGTAGAAAAAAATCTTGTTTTTCTAATAGATAGAACACCCTGAGCCTACAGAAAAAAAAACTAAAGCTGGGAGTACAAGTACTTCCAGAGACATTTTTAAAAACCAGGATTTCAGTTTTCTTGACCGCCCCACCGTCACACCTTGTGTCCACTACAGCTTTGTTTTTTTTTTTTTTTCATAGCATCCCGTCCCGCGAAGAAGTAACAATGGTGATTTCTATGGCAAGAGGCTACCTTGAAAAACTCTTGCCCAGAAAACTGAAAGTTTTGGCTTTGTTCTCAGGCGCTAGAAAATATTTTGAGTGGTGTCGGCAAATGATGACACCAGGGGTGGAACTACTGTAACGTCAGTCAACTACCATCAACGTGAAGCAACACTGGTGTAAAATTACCAAAGCAGCACCAAGTTTGTGGTCTGTTCTACGGGGCAAGGCGCATGATCGGAAATTCGTAACATTTCATAACTATCACAACTGAATAACAACTCAAACGTTATTGAGTGCTTTGCGAAGTTTTCTTGTTAAGACAGTATTAAGTTCATAATATGACTATGCTATTGAACATTACGGTTACGAGAGGATTCAAGGTTCGAGAGGAATAAAAGCCATCAAGCGCAGCTATGGATAGCAAACTAGGAGATCGATCTCAGAAAAGTCCCTGAGATAGATATCACTAAATTACTGCAATTTCAAGTAAAGGATTGCTTAACGCGAAATGTGGCCTTTATAAATCGGATGATAATTTTTTCTTCTTCTTTACTTCTTCCTTGTGAGAAATACGGCTACCATTGTTGAGAATCAAACTCATTACCTCGTTCTAGGCAGAAGAGTACCTTAGCCACAGACCGGCCACAGCAAGTCGCTAGCCAGTGGCTTTGATCTTCCCCGATGATATCACCGCGCACCGTAAAAG
The DNA here is from genome assembly GCF_048455015.1 of Haemaphysalis longicornis. Lineage (NCBI taxonomy): Eukaryota > Metazoa > Arthropoda > Arachnida > Ixodida > Ixodidae > Haemaphysalis > Haemaphysalis longicornis. The sequence goes on along the minus strand of NW_027526460.1, from coordinate 87,656,435 downwards.
CGACGAGAACAAACAGGCTCTCCGGTTCTCGACTGGTTTCCGCCAAGAAACCTCCGCTGAGCGCGGAAGTCAACAATACGCCACCGCGAAGTCGTCTTCTCACATCGGTTCCCCGCGGCCGCGGAGGGCCCCGCGGTGCACTGTAATGTTTCGGCCAAGCATGCCTAAGCGCCTTCTGGCAGCCCATCTTTTCAGGGCGCGTCCCGACAATGACAACAAAGGGACACCGCCGCTTGTCGCTGCTCTTTTGCGCTGCCGGCGTCGTCACACGGCGAGCCCCGAAAAGCGAGACGCCTTCCCGACTCCGTCCGTGCACTCGCCTCTCCGATAAGAACAAGCCCTAGAAATGAGATTACTCCACAGAACCACGCCTTATCGCGCAATCATCGTCTCGTTACGGTTACCGGATCTTTCTTTAGTAGATTTCCTCTCGTCGGCATCATGGACGGTATCTACCGTATGTGCCGTGCATTGCGAACGTTGGTACTGGGGACTTCCCTTATTTGGGAGGTGACCAGATTGACGGCGTGTACACCCGTCCTTAGCCTGCCGGCATCGTGGACGCACAGCGCGTCTAATCGGGAGGGGTGGCCGCGCTGCGCTGTGTACGACAATCGAGCCCGGATCGCAGTCGTCTGCCGCCGATAAAAGAGCACACCCGTCTACCACCTCACACGCTCGCGACGTCGGTCGCCTGATGAACCGTGTCTCTGGAGTCGGAGAGTTGCATGCAGCGTCGTGAATCGGCGATCACGGTCGTAGATTCAGGTCAGTTGTATAACCTGCTCGTAAGAAGGCCTGGGAAGGATTGCAAGGTGAAGAAACAATGTATACGGGCCTCTGCGCACGTTATGCACGGAATTAGCTACGCCTGTGAATGTGTCAGGTCTACACGCACACGATTCAGCTACGGGTCCCTACTTTGCCTCCCCCCAAAATGTATAACCTTGCGGATATGGAATCGCCATGTTGGACGATGAATTCGGACAAATGCATCTGACTGTCCGCGTAAGAATGTCATCCGCAGCAGGGCAAAATATGGGGCTGGAGGTGAAATAGAAGCTGATTCGGAGTTAATTTAAGCAGTATTTGGTGGTCACTGTTATGTAACGCCTCCTGTGAACAAGCTATGGTCTTACAGCTAGAGGGACTGAACCTCAGAGTCATTACAACTAAGCTATTTTATGGGCCTTAACATAAACGGCCTCCAGGCTGCTCTGACAGGAACCGTTTGAAGGTACAAGGAATCGCTTGCGTCATTGTTATCACATAGACACATAGACGATTCATTCGTAGCCAGTGTTGCACCGAAAGCCGCAGCGTGGCGTTCAAACTTCGCGGGAGCGAAATTTCGGCCAACCGAATCCAGTATGAGCCTATTATCGCGCCTTAGCTAAGCCAGTGCTGCACCGAACATGTTTTAAGAGGACCAGATGGGGGCAGCCAGCATGGTGTCAAAAGTCGGCCGATGCCGTCGTCAATAGCCTTCGAGAGAAAACGCCGCAGTGAGCAAGTGAACGGGCCAGAGGCGCCAACAAGCGGCCTCCCTGCCCGAAACAAATCGGCGAATGCGGACCCCGTGGGGATGAATGTGGTCATGAATGGGCGCGGCAGCGGAAGGCCTGGACCCGCCAAAAGAAGGGTCCCACGACGCTGTCTCGTTGCAGTGGTCGCTTGTATTCAGTGAGCTCTGCCCAGAATATGCATAGTATCGATGCGCAGCGGGCAGGGAAGTATACGTGTAACACATATCAGCGAAGGGGGATCCATAACTGTGAATATAAAGAGGCAAGTTTTGTTCATCTTGTTCCATTTGTGCGTCACAATAGGGCTCATTTCGCTCGTTCGACGGGAAGTCGGACGAGCGCAGACAATATCATGTTAACTTCACATGCACCTGCCGTGATCGATCAGTGGATAAGACATTGCTCTACTGACCACAAGGTCACGGGATTAATTCCGAGATCCCTTCTTTTGATGATTGTGAAAAACAAGAAGGACCGTGTACATTTCGACTAAATTAAGGCGAAACCGATCACAACGGCGCGCTTCAGAGCCCACGTGTGACTTCATCGCGCAAAGCTTTAATTTGAAGTTTACATGAACGCTTAAAAACGGTATTTCCGCCAGTGACTATCGACCTATAATCTGTGATTATATGAACTCAAGCCGATGAAACTTCGTATCACGCCACTGTATACCAACTAAACGTAACGAATCTGCGATATTAAGTGTAGTAATCTTACGCCTTTTGAAGTACTGCAGCGCAGGTGGGAAGCTTTTCTTGCATGACAGGTTTTGGCGACATTTTTTCGTCATGTTTGCTAAACAGGCGAAATTAGCTAGCGTGCACCTGACACAGTTTGTTCCATTTGGATACTCACGTGATTTTTTTTTTTTTGAAGCAAATGACGCTGCCTTGCCCACTTACGACAGATGTTTACTTAAAAACTCCTTCAGAAAGCTTGTGGTCATTACACCACGAGCAGCATTGCAAAATCTATGAGTCCATCGTGTCTACGCAATTCTGCAGGAATTAGTCTGATGTTCCCTCTTCAGGGCAAAATTTACCGACAAAAATGTTTTGGTTGCATAATTAGTGCTGTGCAATGCTCAAGCGATCAGAACTGTCTATGAAACAGAGGTACACGTAGGAGCCAGGAGCATCGGTGTGCGGTGAACTCCTGCTTTAAATTTTCGCCGTCCTCTGATGACCAACATAAACATGAGGGGACGAGAAAATATCCGTCTTTCTGACGCTCTCTATTGGAAAAGAGATGCTTCGCGTGAATTTCGGCGGCTTGGCGTGACCCGAGATATATAAATCTAAGTAATATTGCAAACGGGCATTGCCGAACCCCTGTACCCTCCATACACGCGTATTGTGATCTGCTGCGAAATCACCGCTCTTCATCCGCGCCCCCTTGGTACATTTAAATAACTCAATACGCTGAGGCGTCACAGGAGGAAAGGAAACGTGGTCGGCTGACGGTTGTGGCGGGGCCCTATTCGCGCACAACGCTCTTCCCGACAAACCGTGCTCCGGAGTTTCGACAAAACAAAGCTACAACACAGGGCCGGTCGGCGCCTCGGCAGGCCTCGACGTGAGGGATTACAGAAGGCGGTTCTGAAGCTGTCGCGCCGGCGCGGACGTTCCCACAAGTGACGCCGACGCGAGACAAGCGCGTGGACGCGTGCCCTCGTATCACCACAGCTCTCCTACGGGACAGGGCCGTTTTAATCCAACACCCTCAACATTGCTCAAAAGCCTGCGAATTGTAGTGTCAGCATCTCATGGCCGAGATCAGGCTCTCTCATCAGCTGAGGCTTTAAATGAACTTAACGTCAAGTAGCCCAACCGGACATCCCAGTTTTGTGACGATAGAGAAGTTGTCGAGGAAAAAGCTCGTAAGCCTTCTGGGCTATGAGGTGTTGGTCCGTCGGGTTGCGTAGCGGCGGCGGCGGCGGCTGGCGCTGCTGATGCTCCGTCCCCAAAAGCCAGCGCATCAAAGCGGCTGCGGCGTCGTCCTCCTCCCAGTCACTCCTTTCGCCGCGCTTACTTGCGATCGGCCCCAGCTGGTGCGTGGCACTTAAACCCGACGCTTTTGTCTCGACCGGAGGGCTGGGCTTTGTCACAACCTGCTGCTGCCGCGCGCGCCAGCTCCAGGCGAAGTCACTTGTCTCCTCGTGGCGCCGGACGGATCGCGAATGGCGTCTCCTCTCAACGCGGAGCGCCAAAAAAGGCGTAGAGCGTAGCAGTTTGGCACACTTGTTTGTTTAATTAGGCTCCTGACGGAACGTCAAGTCTTTTGGCCCCGCGCGGGAGCGCATAGAAGCTAGCGAGATATTAGCATAGCACGAGGTCTCAGAAGGCATTGCATACGTAACGTATTTTATGACAATATTGTGGTGCCCTTTGTACTGTTTAAAGCGGCAGCTTTTTTGCAAGGCAGCCACTGTAAATCATTCCCGCCGCAATCCGAACTGACTTACTGTAAAGGATGCTTCACTGTAAGTAAGGTCATCATGAGGGAAAGACGACATAATAAAAATGATAAAGCCATTTTATGAAGTAAGAAAAGGTGGGTTTGATTAGAAACAAGGAATATTAGAAAAAATTAAAACTTCTTTTAACACTAAAGCTGTTTAGCAAATCGCAATTTTTCGTGGCCGTAGTAAAAATACAAAAAAAAATAAAATTGTCGAGCGCGCACGTGTGCGCGGGCCTCGCGGTGATCGCCCGGCAGTCAACAAGACTAGGAAAATGCCTAGCGATCGTATGTGCGTGCCTCGCGACGACCTCCCAGGGTCCCCCGCGCACGTTTGTCAAGCGAAGCATACCCGCTTAGGGGGATTTCTCAAGATTGGCAAAAAAAAAAAAAAAAAGAAACTCCAACGCTCGCCGTAATCGTGGCAACACTTTCTCGGGCCGAGAAAGGCACGGCATAGCGTACGCTCCTCCAAGGTGATGTAAAAAAATTATCACTTTCAAAAAAAAAAAAAAGAGACAAAGAAGCTCGCACTTACAGCAACAATAGGGGATTATAGGTCGCTGCGGCTGCGAAGGAGAATCAAATCGGCTGCCATCGTCGGCTTAAACCTTCGTGATGGTCGTGAAGGTTTCGTACACATCGCTATACCTTCAAGTCTTACGCGTTAGTGTGAGCTTCCTTCATTTGTTTTATGTGTATAAGGACACTTTCTCTCTCATAAACCAAATGCATCCTAAAATCAGTGTCAAAACACTTACACAAATACATGGTGGCCTGTAGTTGTGGGACGTGAGGATTAAGACTCCATCGTACGGTTGACTCCATCATATCCCCATCATACGCAGACTTTTACGGCTCCGACGAATATTTTCATTTTTGTGAAAAAGAAGGGAGCGAGATTGTTTGATTGTTTGAGGCCGTACGAGAACATAGTCATAAGGAGAAGAACCTTTGCCACATGCGGTGCTGTAGAACAGGCGCGCGAAAAAAAAAAAAAAAAAAAGGCATAAGAGCAGATGAGAGTCCCCAGAGGAGATAAGAGGAGAGTTCCCAGGTCCAGGCTCGACCATAACGCTTTCAACGCAATTCGCTGCCGGTATTTGTTCTGGAGTTTGTTACGCCCTCCTGTAAACCGGCCACGGTGCCAACATCTGTGTTGCTTGCCTTACACGTCCTTAAGAGCACACACTCGCGAGTGATGTGAACTCTCATCCCCCGCTATTGTGTCCTCACGATTGGAGATCATTTTCATAACCCACTGAGCATTTGCAATTACTGATGTGAAGGTTAATGTATTCTAAGTGGGGGAGATTTCTGTAAGTTCGAAATTTCGCCACTCTTGCTCCTGGTGTATCTATATCGCGTTCGTGGTGTCCCCTCCATATCCGGAGACTGGCGCTCACCTGCCTCCCGGAGTCCGTCAACAATTTCCTAATGCCTCGCTACTTTGTTGTCTCCTCTTTCACGCACATCAATCTACCACGCTCAGTTTTTCTCAGGAGCTCCCACAACTAGGGCGAACTTAATAATACCCGCCTCTACCCTTGCCCCCACCACGATCCGTCGTCATGCTCCTATTTGCGTATCTCGCCATCTCTGGCGCCCCCTGAGTATCCGTCAGCAGCTCCCAGAAGGTCCCGTATGCAACAACACCTTGTTCTCCTCTTCGCTGCCGAGATGATCCAACATTTCCTCCTCATCCTTTTCACCGCATCCGCAAGCATTTGAAGAGTCTCCCCTCCAGCCTCCTCCCTTCCCACCGGGCTGTCGCCCAGAACTGCGGGATCCGCAACGAATTCACACTCTAAATCCATCTCTTGCGCTGGGCTGTCGGTGTTCCTTTCGGAGCCGACGCCATCGGTCTCGGCTGCGCCCGCGCCTGCCACCTCGGTTTGCCGCATCCTCTCTCTCTCTCTCTCTCTCTCTCTCTCTCTCTCTCTCTCTCTCTCTCTCTCTCTCTCTCTCTCTAGAAGCGTAGCTAGAGGTGAGGGTTGGAAGGGGAGTGGATTAGAAGGATGCCCGCCATGTCGGTTTGCCGCCGCATCCTCCTCTCTCTTGCAAGCATAGCCTGGAGAAGAGTGGGAGGGGATGGGGAGGTCCTCTTTTAATGTTGGCTCGCGCCCATGTGGGCAAGGCCGGAGGCGGGAAACCCTAGCGAAACGCAAACTCGTCAGCGCGCGACAGCTGGGAGGTTCCCTCTCGCTCGCTTCGCGCTCGACGAGTCGCCTTCCCCGCCGCCGCGGGCCTGTTTCTCGGTGGCAGGAAACAACCGCAACTCTGTTTCGTCAACCGCTTCCGAGGAAATGAAGGCCGCTTCGCGGGAAAAGCAGGCGATGTGCATGCGGAATGCGTCCGGGAGGTGGGCTGTCTTTGCGGGAGGTGTGTGCACGGGTATGGTTGGTGACGGTTATGGCATCCTAAGGAATGGACGGACGCCATGTTTCCGCTTATTTCCGAGTAAAAAGGCTGGATGCGTGAAAAGTGCTGCCGATAAGGAGTTGAGTTGTTGAAATGTAGACGACAGAGCGGCCATAGATCGACATTAGGTTTTAATGTTGAAAAGCCAAAGGCCACGCCTTCAAAATGGATTAAAAACCGTTTGATAGCCCTGACAAAAGTACCGTGACAATGGAGAAGCGTATGTGTAACCCTAAGTGTATGTACAACCTCATACCTACGTAAAGTCAAATGTTCACCTGGGGTCAACGTTTACAGGACACGATTTCGACTTTCAACGTTAATTTATGCGCTTTGCGCATATTGCTACAGGACGTCCTGCCCTGGGGTAATCCTCGGACAGCCCACGAGCTATTCAGGAATCCAGGATTTCTAAACGAGATCATGTCCGGCGTTTACATTATCTTCACCTCAGCCGCTCCACAAACCGACCGTCCTGCCGCAACCCCTCATTTCGCATTCCCCCACCCTCAAGAAACACACACCCCGGGATCAAAGTTCATGCGGGTTCATTTCGCGCACGCTTTGCTATGCGGGAACGTAACTTCTGCGCTTGTATAACCACCGACCGTGCACGTCCCCCTTTCGTCACGCACCTCAAGTTGTTTCGCAGCAAGAAAGAGGCTTCCAGCGGACGCCGCCACGTGCGGGCAGACGTCATTACGGCGGCCGCAGCACCGCATGTGGGAACGGGCCATGCGGTTTGTTTGGACAAGCGTCCGTGGATCTTCCTGTGGTCGCGGGGAAACATGCTTCGTCGGGCGCAGGTGCCGGCCAGCCGGCTTGTTGCGGGCAAAAAGCAGCGCTCGCGTGCTGCGCCGTCCGGAGTGAGCTGTCGGCCGGGGCCGGCGTTGGGAGACGTGACCGCGCGCCCGGAAACACATGCCGCCGGTGAGAGCAGGGCCAAGATTCGTATCTGCACACGCACACGACGACGCGCCTGCGCCCAGCGGTCAGAGACTCTCACGCGTTCGTCCTTTTTGTTAAGGGTCCTAATGCAGGTATCCAGGGAAGCAGGAGGGTAGAGGGGAGGGCTCTCTTCTGGTGGGGGTGCCCAGGTGTAGTTTTTTGGGAGAAAGAAATACGCTTCTGACCGAAGTATCGAAGCTGAGAAAGAGAGAGCAGCTGCGCAGCCGACGAAACCGAAGCGAAGTAGCGATTTGACCGCAGATAGAGATCACTGATGTGGGCTGCTGATAAGTTGTTGGCCAGCCGTGAGCGTTGCTGGTATTCTACATGTTCTCAAAGAAAACGCCAGTGTGGCATTTCTTACACTATAAGGTAATTCCTGTGGTTCAGCTTCATACAGCGCGCTCGATTGACCAATCAATGCAGCCGATACACCGATTGGGTTAGTGTACGGCTAAGAGCGTACGGAGACACGTGCGCTTCTTTTCATTCAACTTGAGCCTGTCCTAAAATAAATGCTCCTACATATCCTAATCAAAAACTGCGTTAAAGCTGAGGCAAAATTTGGACAAAAACGTGCGCAAATATGGCGGAACAAGATAGAAAATTTATTCATACATTATTTCAAAGGAACAAGACCTTCAATGCAAACGCAGCAGTAGTAAATCGGATACCGGAAAACTATCAGCAAAGCAGGAGTCCTAAATATGTCTGTAAAAAAACCCAACCAAGACCACGGAAAAAAGCCAGTGAACTAGTGTTTTGGTTCCTCCAACTTTGTAATACAAAATTCAAAATTGTCAAAGAGGCGGAAACCTACAGCGCTGTGTATGCTCTCCTTTGTCCCTGTTCATTTTGTAAGCGAAGGCTTCCAGCGAAACGACGTCCGCAGTGCACAGTGAGCCGAGATACTGAGCTTAGCTCTGCGATCGTCTCAGCGCCTGCGCGTCTCGAACTCGATATCCTCCTGCGTTCCTCCTGCTAACACACGAGCCCCTGCCACCACAATTCTCCTCTAAGCGCCCTCAAGAACGCCCTTCAAGCCTTCTAAAGAACCCCTACCGTCAGCAGAGTGATCTTCACTATTAAGTAAACAACCACCTTACGACTTCCCCGCGGACATTTTACCGCCTTTATCCACACAAAACGGAAGAGTGTAGCCGATCGCACTTGGACAGTAATGCTACTTGGAGGCCTTTCTATCTACGCGGCGTTTCCTACGACGCGGTACCTGCAATAACTCTGCGTCGCTCCTTGAGGCCTGCCCGCCCTCAATCTCGCCTTCAGCTCGCAGGTTTCTTGACGAGGCCACGAGGCCGCCCGCAGATGATGGCGGCGGCGGCACTACGTAATCCCCGAATTTACGGCTCAACCCCAGACTCCATCTCACCGAGCCGCCTTATCTCGCCCGGGGAGCCCACAGCTGTCTTCGCGCGCGACTTACGCCCAGACCCGATATCGCGTCGATCCCCAATCCGAAGGCAGAGCTCGACGCGGATAGATCAAGGCGCTGCCTGCCACTACACGCCGATCACGGCCCGGAGATTCGCACATTTCCGCGAAAACGGTTCCCCGAAAGCCTTATCTCTGGGGCGCCTATCGTCGGGCATGCCACTTTCTTCGTTTTGCGCGCATGCGCGCGTGGGGATTGCAGAGCGGGAATGTCTCGCCGTGCCAAGCACTATACACGTCCGCGGCGATGTTGCAAACGTCGTAACTTCTCTTGCGCCATACCATCGGGGTCCTGAACTTGTAATTGGCGCCACTTCGCCCGCCTGTGGACGTTGGAACGAGCGGGGCAACAATCTTTGGCGTGTCTTACGTGAGTCGCGTGTACAACACGCCTGCTGGGGAAACTTAGCGCTGCCCAGAAGGGGAAAGCGTCGCGTTAGTGGTATACTGTCTAGCCTGGTTTTTGAAGCGAGCAGCGACAAGGTTAGAAATGCTGTAACGAGTGTTGCGAAAGCATTTACTACGAGTATTGCCGGTGGCAAAGAACCTCGTTAGCGAAACTGGACAGCAGCTGGCTTCCTTACACTGCTTTCACGGCCGTGCCTGCAGGGTTCGCCCGATTAGAAGCGGTGTCGAATTCGCAAGCAACGGCGTAAATCCCTCGAACATTTGGTTACTTCGGCTCCGTTTTGATTGCGCACTCAACTCTATTCAGCGTGCAGGTAAAACTTTACCGGAATCATGTAGAGAAGAGCTAATGGGTTGCCCATATGTTTTCACGGATAAGTGAAGCGTTTAGGAAGACCTTGTGGGTATATAAAATAAAAGTGCTAATATCTAACACTGGGCTTTCCTCAAGGTTACTGTAGGTCCTCTTACGGTGGCTTCGTGTAGCTTAACTGTCGCACATCACAGCGCCAGTCAGGAAGAGAGCGCGTCGTCAGTTTCGTGAGGCTTCAAAGGCGTGTTTGCGCTGTGTTTGTATTCTGTATACAGTGCATGACTTTCGCCTATGCTGCCCTTCGTTTTATTTATTCTTTTAACCCTGTAAATAGCGGATTATAGGCAGTGCTTCTTTTCGGCGCCTGTCTGCCACTGTATGTCCTTCAACGTGTGTCTATCAGTGTATGACCATCACCGGTATCCCGTGCATGCACCACCCACAGACCTTAAAAAAAATCTTTTCCAGTGTACAACTTCTGGAAATCGGAACCAGGACACTATACACTGACTCTGCTATCATCCCAGGCTTACCAGAAGGGGACTCCAATGTCCTCCTTTTCGTGGTGGATCACCCTCTACCAAGCTTTGTTTAATTCAACCAGTCTCGCTATTTAAATGTCTTTATTTGTGAGCTGCAATCAGCCTTCATCTTGCGAAACTCGTTGACAATTAGCCGCATTCATTAACAATTTTCTCCCTGATTGTTACTATCTCCCTTTCAAGCGTTTCCACAACTCTTACTCACACAATGTGACCAGTGGAAAGCTATATAAGCCTCGACAACAGCAACGATATTGAGCTGGACGGCAACTGCTGCAAGCGAAACTCAACGACATCGAGTAGTGCTCAACAGAGTCCGAATAAAACAGCGATCTCGTGGGCTCCGATCAGCTAGTGCGAGAGCGGGGAGGTGTCGACGGCTCACGGGGCTATTGGAGGACAGGGTCGGCCCGCAAGGCCGCGTTCCAGGTCGCTGTCGCGAGGAGGAAGGGGCGACCCCGAACGTTACGCCGCGCCGGCCGCGATAAGCATCGTTTTCGGCAGGCGGGAATTAGAGGGCGGACCCTCCGCTACACGCGCGCCGATGCCCGTCGCCGCCCGGAATTTATGCCTTCTTCTTCATTTAAATTCTAACCCCCTCGCCCAACTCCCCCCCCCCCCCCATTGTTCTAAGCGACGCGCGGCTAAGGTCAACATTCAAGATCAATGCCACCTCTGCCTGCCTGGGAGCCGCGAACAAAGGATTTGAAAGGACGCGAACGCGCACGACGGTGCAGGTAAGTCGTGCATTTCTTTTGCGTCGTCTTTCGTGCTTTTCAGGTGGGCTAGTGTCTGCCCCTATTATAGTCAGCCGCTTCGCGTGCGCGTTTGGACATGCATAGACGAACGGGGGCCGTCTGCGGAAACCCGAGCAGCCGGCCATATCTTGGTTCATCTTACGGGGAAAGCAATCGTTTATAATCTCCGACGAAAATGTGAGTAAAGTGGCGATGACTTCCGTATGCTGAAGCTTGTATACAAAAGCGCGACATAGATTATATACATTGAGTATCAAAGGGCAGTCGCGGCCGGCCTGATAATTCTGTGAGCAACCAGAACGATAGCAGCCACAAGTGATAGGAATGATGGCGACGATGATGATGATGGCGACGACGGCGATGTGATTATTATTATTATTATTATTATTATTATTATTATTATTATTATTATTATTATTATTATTATTATTATTATTATTATTATTATTAGCTCATTCTGTTAGATGTTCACGCTTCCTTAGTGGGTCTTATACGTTGCTATCTCCAGGAGCGATATTGCTATGTAAGTGTTAAAGGGGCCCTGAAAGGCATTTTGAGCACACTAAATGAACTAGCGCAATCGCTAGATTGGGTCGCCAACGTCACCTGTGCCAAGTATTACTCTTTTACGCGCAGCGGAAAGCTCACACTTTTGTTGCAAAGTTTGTCGCTTTTTTCTCACCCTTTCCTTCGTGTTTTTGGACGCCGCCATCTTCACATGTCTACATCATCGATTCCCAGATGTTCGTCATGAACTAGACATCCTGCTATTGGGCGGCTTTTTCACGCACTTCCGGCAAAGAGATGAGTCGTCTGCTCAGCGTCGGCTCGCCGGCTGATCTGCCAGCGGAGTGCCGGAGTGCTTTGACATTTTACGACAAACGAAACAAGTGTAAACAAACGCTTAACCGTTTGTATTGAATGCAACACGACCATAACACGACGTGGATTTTATCTTACGTGAGTACGTACCATAAAGAAAGTCCCGTGGCACTTCTTTGGTGCAATCGCAGAGAACGCCCTGAGCCGAATGCCCGGGTTTGACGCGTACATTTTATTCAACTTCAAAACAATCCAGAGATGCGTTTCGAACGAACGCAACGTCACAACATGTGTTGCAAGTCTGAACCGCGATTGACAGACGATGAGTTGCCTCCTCCTGCCCGTCGTAAATTCGGCACTCACCTCACACCCGGTTTGCGGGGACGAGCAGCAAGTCACAACTCTGGCGCGCAAGCGAGAAGGCTTTTAGCCAGGCACACTGCACATACCCCATGCGAGGTTGAGTGGTACGTCGTTCGAGAAAGATAATCCAGACCATGCGAAGCACTATCCACCCGCAGAAGTACAATGTCGCATTTCATCGCGAAACGAACGCGTCCACAACACACAGGAGGCGATGCACACACACACACACAGCTTCGGTCGCTGCATTGGTTTAGCTGCAAGCTTCGTTCGGACAATCAGCGATGCTACGACGATACAGAGTTGCGTGAGGACGACGTGCTAACCACTTCACGTATTTAAAAACACAGGGGCAAAGAACTAGGTTCATCGGAAGCAAAAAATCTTTCCTCCATTATAGTGCCTGAAATATACTGGCTAGTGTGCCGAGGGCGGGCTCCAGGCGGGCGCCGGGAGCGATGTACGCGGCCGCCTGCCGCTTGGGGCGCTGCCGTGCGGGAGTGTGCGCGTTCATCCGGCCCGAGCAGATCGCGCGGTTACCTCCGAGCTGCGTAGCAGACGGCAGCGGCAGAACTTTCCATTCCCCGCTTGCGACGAAAGCGAGCGAAAGCGACGGGAATTCTGTCGCGCAAACAAAATTTGTCCCGACCATTCGACAAAAACGATCGTCGCGCGACAAAGCGACGGAATTCCTGCCGCTCTCACTCGCTTTCGTCGCAAGTGCGAACGGGCCTTTATGCGCAATCTCCGCCCCACATAAAACAAGCTCTTGCTTGTTGCCTGAGCATACGGTTGATATCTGACTACGTTACACTGTGCTTGCCAGTGTATTTAAACGATGTCACTAGGTTTGAAACGTACGCGCTCGGCGTGCAGCTTTGTAAACGCAAGCGGTTTCACATACGCACGCTATTTTGCTGCTAATAGAGTTTTAGTACAGCGTTTGTAGCCTTTGCATACGCTAAACGCTAAATTTTTGCGTCCCGCTACGTGACACCGCGATGGGAGTTTTAGTAGAGCGTCTCATCAGTTTTGCGTAGCGACACACTAATGCATACGGCGCCATCTGTCCAATGTTTTCCGAAATGTCTCGCCGGCTGATCTGCTAGCGGAGTGCCGGAGTGTTTGGACATTTTACGACTATCCAAACAAGTGCAAACAAACGCTTTCCCGTCAGTGTTGAATGCAACACATGGGTGCAGCTTGTCAGAACACGGGTTCTCGCTGATCGAGTGCAGCGTTGGTTTGCTCTTCGCCTTCACGTTCATCGCCGCTGATAAAGCGATCCGATCCGGCGCGTTTTGTGCACGGGTTCTGTGTCGGTTGAAAATGCCTTTTTTCACATGCCGCCGGTAGTAGGAATTACAACCACCGCAAAATAACACCCGGCACCAGCGGGGCCACATCTGAGACCGCGCTTTTTGGATAAACAGTGCGCGGTGCACCAAAGGGAACGAGCGCACGATTCTCCCCACGCGGCTGCGAGTTCGCCGCCGATACCAACTGCAGCTACGTACACGGCGAAAGGGCAAGGCCAGGCCGCACACATGCGGCCAGGTCATTCGTTCGCTTTTCCAGCCTGTGTCCATGGTGTCTACAGAGATGAAAAAGCCGAAAGAGCTGGCCCGTAGCAGACGGCAGTCTGTGGGAGCGCAATAGCGGAAGTACGTCACCGCTGAGGAGCGGAGCATCATGGGAGGGGAGGCCAACAGCGAAGAAACAGTTGAAAGGAGGAGGAAATACGGCGCGACGATAATTCGCGGTTTTTGATTTACGATTTCTCAGCTAATACTCATCGCTTTAACAAAATTCTTGCAGGAGGAGATTGCTAATACATTGCTTTATTTGGTTACATGTACATCCATGCATCGGCGGAAGGCATTTCAGGACCCCTTTAATGGTCAAACATCATTTAGGTACAAAGCAACCAGTGGTGTACCCCAGGGCTCCGTTCTGGGCCCCCTTCTTTTTTCCATTTTCATTAACGATGTTGCTTCTGCCATTCAAAATTCTTCTTTTTTGTTGTATGCTGATGATATGAAAATCTTCAGAGAAGTGCGTAATGTTCAGGACTGTAATTCTCTTCAGGCTGATATCGTGTCATTCCATCGTTGGTGCACCAAAAACCACTTAATTTTGAACCCCTCAAAAACGAAAGTTGTTTCCTATAGTAGGAAAACTCAACAGCTGCAATACTCCTATAAATTAGCAAGCCCTGCACTGCCGAGGGTGACCGAAATTCGGGACTTGGGAGTACTATTTGATTCTTCTCTGACTTTCTCTTCCCACGTTACACAAATTACCGGACGCTCTCTTCGATGTCTGGGTGCTGTCTGCAGGTATTCTAGAGAGTTTAAAAGTCCTCTTCCTTTCTTAAAGTTGTATTCGGCTCTGTGCTTACCTCTTCTCGAATACGGTTCTGTTGTTTGGAATGGAACTTGCAAGTCCAATAGTGACCGCATCGAAAGGGTTCAAAATAAGTTCCTTTCTATCTTTAGGCACCGTTTCCGTCATGTACAAGAAGACGCAAACGGCAGCATGTCTTGTCTCAAAAGTATTCCTTCCCTTTGGTGTCGACGAATGAGAGCTGACATTATCTTTCTTTATAAACTTCTTCATGGTGATATTTTGTGTGATGACTTGGTTGCACTTATAAATGTCAACTTGCCGAACAAACTTTTCCGAACATTTCGAACTTTCAGAACAGATGCTTTAAGTAAACGATGCTCGTCCATCTGCAGAATACAATGTGCATATAATGAATATTCCGATCGTCTTGATATATTCCAGAGCTCTTTGTCTTTGTTCTCTAATGAATTGAAAACTGTTGTAGCTTAAGTGCCTTTATGTCATTTATGTGCCGTATTTCTGTTCCGTATTTATTTTATGCAAATCATCATCTTGCTTGTTTGTTTTTCACTTTTCCTGATTTTGTGTTGCTTGAATTTCTGTCGGTTTAAGTGTCAGTGCTTGTAACGCTGAACTTCGTTTTTCCATTTTGAAACTTCCTAACATTTTGTTACAAAACCTTTGTTTTATGTGTATAATCTATCTCCGTCATGTGCATTGAGCATTTGCTTGTGTATTTTCAAGTTTTCACGTGCCTTCAACGTTTTGCTGGCCGGGTGTCATGGCTTCTAACACTAGGCTTCCTTTTTTTTTTGCTGTTTTGCTGTTTTGCTTTCTGGGATCTCTGTAACTATTTTTATCTTATTGTTTCTTTCATATATATGGTTTTCTGTGTTGTGTTGTCTTGATTTTAGTTTGTTTTTATGAATGCTTGTATATGGTGTACCAGTACCAAGACCCTAGGGTTGTTCCTGGGCACCAAAAATAAAGGTTGATTGATTGATTGATTGATTGATTGATTGATTGATTGATTGATTGATTGATTGATTGATTGATTGATTGATTGATTGATTGATTGATTGATTGATTGATTGATTGATTGATTGATTGATTATTGGCAGCAAATGGCAGCATGTCTTGTCTCAAAAGTATTCCTTCCCTTTGGTGTCGACGAATGAGAGCTGACATTATCTTTCTTTATAAACTTCTTCATGGTGATATTTTGTGTGATGACTTGGTTGCACTTATCAATGTCAACTTGCCGAACAAACTTTTCCGAAGATTTCGAACTTTCAGAACAGATGCTTTAAGTAGACGACGCCCGTCCATATGCAGAATACAATGTGCATATAATGAATATTCCGATCGTCTTGATATATTCCAGAGCTCTTTGTCTTTGTTCTCTAATGAATTGAAAACTGTTGTAGCTTAAGTGCCTTTATGTCATTTATGTGCCGTATTTCTGTTCCGTATTTATTTTATGCAAATCATCATCTTGCTTGTTTGTTTTTCACTTTTCCTGATTTTGTGTGTCTTGAATTTCTGTCGGTTTAAGTGTCAGTGCTTGTAATGCTGAACTTCGTTTTTCCATTTTGAAACTTCCTAACATTTTGTTCCAAAACCTTTGTTTTATGTGTATAATCTATCTCCGTCATGTTCATTGAGTATTTGCTTGTGTATTTTCAATTTTTCACGTGCCTTCAACGTTTTTGCTGGCCGGGTGTCATGGCTTCTAACACTAGGCTTCCTTTTCTTTTTTTTTTTTGATGTTTTGCTGTTTTGCTTTCTGGGATCTCTGTAACTATTTTTATCTTATTGTTTCTTTCATATATATGGTTTTCTGTGTTGTGTTGTCTTGATTTTAGTTTGTTTTTATGAATGCTTGTATATGGTGTACCAGTACCAAGACCCTAGGGTTGTTCCTGGGCACCAAAAATAAAGGTTGATTGATTGATTGATTGATTGATTGATTGATTATTATAATGAGCAGCTGCTGAGGCAGCAGACCAAGTATTTTGCGGTCCTAGAGAATGACAATGGAGATAGTTTAGACGTGAAATTAATGAATATTTGCGTTTCGTGGCTTCATGTTCAAAATGAATATTGCCACGCGTAGAAAACAGGTCGCATATCCGCTCGCTTCGCTGAACCACGCCCCAAGTCCAAGTTAAACCTGACCCCCTACTTCGCCCGCACCAACACCTTATAATACAGCTTTTTTCTACGTGTTATAGAGCGATGGAACTCACTTGCTGACTCCACCCGCTCTCTTTCTTTGTCTGCATTTCTATCCGCTGTTTCTTAATACGCACCAATATATCCATGCCGTCACTGTATTCATTATAGTGTGTATTTGGAGTGTTCGTTATTTTTCCTTTTGTGTGGTTCTGCTGAACGATTTCAGTGTACGTAGTTCGGGTGATGTATGCTTTGCATGCCCCACGCCTGCGATAGCCCCATGGGGCTGCAGTATGTAGAAATAAATAAATAAATAAATAAATAAATAAATAAATAAATAAATAAATAAATAAATAAATAAATAAATAAATAAATAAATAAATAAATAAATAAATAAATAAATAAATAAATAAAAATGTCTTCTAAAGACGAGAGCCTTCAGCCGCCTCTTCAGACCGCATGATAAAGGCGATGGCGGTTTGCTGAAAGCAATCGATTTGTTGATGGATTGATTGATTATGAGGTTTAACGCGCCGGCGTCACGCAGGCGATGAGGCGCGCATTAGGGGAGTGCTCCGGATTCATTTTGACCAGCTGGGGATCTTTAACGTGCGCCAAAATCTCGAACACACGGGCGTTTTCGCTTTCCGCCTCCGCCAGAAAAGCGGCTGCCGCGGACGCGTACGAACCCGCGTCCTTGGACGTGCCATCTGCGCTGATCTTCTGGGACATTTTGTTACTGCTTGGCTTTCGCTCAAACCACGAGCTCCAGGCTTCATAGCGAGCCCTTTTTGTATTATGTGGTTAAAACGTTTTTAACGCGTTTTTTTTTTCTATCACAGAAATTACGCCCGCGTGTATGTTTAATTTAAACAACAGCGCCAGCATCTGTTTTCTATTTATGCTTGCTTCAGATATACATGATGTTTTCGGTTTGATGAACATTGCTGACAAGTATAAAGTATGCCACCAGATTTAATAGTTTGAAAACGGTTTGCCTATATAAAGTTCTCGATCAGTAGTTCAGTAAACTGTTCCGCGAGCAGCTAAATCGAGGGACAGACAGACCAAAATCTTCGAGTTTAAGTAGCGTTGGCGGAAATCTCGCACACACGGTCTGCTATCGAAGTTCAGTGTCACACAGCGTCATGCTCACCCACCGCCGATGGCGACGAAGGAGTGGGCAGAACGCAGCTTGGCTGGTACTATCATGTCCGCTTGTACATAAATCGCATCGCCTAGTAAACGCATCGCATCGCCATACCTCATGCTTCGTGTCGCCTTTGTACTGCCGACGTGTACCCAGTCTAAAATCACAACAGAACTCCGCAAAAACCTAACAAGAATTCCTGTCGTACGACAAAAAACATTGTTGTGACAACAGAAGTCCTGTTATCACGGCAAAGCAATCTGTTGTTACGACAGACATTTGTTTCGCAACGACAAAGTCAATTTCCTCAACGACAAACATTCCTGTAGTCACAACAGAATTGCGATTTACGCTACTCTTCACAATGGGTAATAACATTCAAATTATGTGCAACCCCTGATGGAACATCAGGATCACGACAAGACAGGAATTCCGCACGACGGAACATCAAAATCAGAACAGGAATACGACACACGACAAAACATCATAATCACGACACGACAAGAATACGACAAGACGGCAGTACGACGCGCGAAAATACGACAAACTACAGAAATTTTTCTCGTCGTCATTTTCGACCGGGTAACAATATATAATATATCGCTGCCTATCTTCACCCCTTCCTCTTTCTCATGCGATTGTGCCTTATATATCCCCTTTGCCGCATTAGAAGTCATACTTCTACTGCCTGTCCCCCAGGTGCAGAGTGCTGTCTGGACCGGTAGAAATCGCAGCAAACGTTAGCATCGCGGCTAATTTAAATAGATGCGTCTATGTTAGTCTTACGGAGCAGGTTCCAAGCGGCCACACTAAGAGACTGCGAAGACGCTGTTCGGGCGACGCTAGGAGGACAAGTAAAAAAGAGTATCGGGGATTCGGTCAGGCCTCTTCGGCGGAACCAAAACGGCCAGTCTGATCGGTCGATGCTGTTCTGTACCGCACTACCTCTTCAATATGTATACACTTTAAATACCCTCAATATAATCTCTTACCACTAGGAAGGCTTTGGAAGGCAAACATTAGTCCGTGACTGATGCGTGTAATATTGCAAGAGGCCCTCGTCCTGCAGTGGACGCAAATAGGCTGATCGAATGAATGAATGAATGAATGAATGAATGCCCAGTCGAAAAAGACGGCATAAAAAAATTCGTATTTTCGCATGTCGTACTGTCGTATTTTGGTCGTGTCGTAATTCTGGTGTTCTGTCGTGTGTGTCATATTCCTGTCCTTATTTTTATTTTCCGTCGTGCCGAATTCCTGTCTTGTCGTGATCCTGATTTTAGATCAGCAGTTGAACATGGTTAGAATGTCATTGCCCAGTGTGAAAAGTAGCGAAAATGGCAGTTCTCTTGTGACTACAGGAATGTTTGTCGTTGAGAAAATTCACTTTGTCGTTACGACAGAAATGTGTCTCGTAACAAGATGGCTTTGTTGTGACAACAGGACTTCTGTTGTGACAACGAAGTTTTGTGTCGTACGAAAGGAATTCTTGTTAGATTTTTGCGGTATTCATCTTGTGATTTTAGACAGGATGAATGAATGAATGAAACACGCACATGCACGCACGCATTCACGCACGTACGCCCACACACAGGCGGAAACACACATTGCATTTTGTGGACGCGGACAACAAGTCATCTTTTTTGGGCGTTCGGCCGAACAACCTTGATTGCTCTAATAAGCGTTCGTTCCCCCTCCTCCTCCCCTGAGATCAATCGACTGCTCTCCGGCACGCGGTCATTATACTCACACGCTCGTCACAGCTGTTCCCGTTCAATCTCAGTCTACCCGACAGGTAATAGCCCGGGTGCAACTTGTCAACAGCGCAGCACGGCCTATTATTATCACCGACACTGCGGCGACTCATCACTCGTCGGCCTTTCCATATAATTTAGCGCAGTGGATACAAAGCAAGTGTGCGTCCAGTGGCAAACGACGTCTCCACTAACCCGGGACGCGCATCTTGAACGGGGAAATGACCAGTCTCAAAACACCTCTTAAATAACGCGTCGCAAACTAGTTGAAAGACAATAAAATTTTACAGCGCACTTCCGTATTATTCGGTTTGACGCTCCGCTTCGTCTTCGGGGAAGTAACAATGCTCGAGCCACATTTCATTTACAGACGAAAACGGCTTCCCTGTGGCAACTAATAAGCTGCCATAAAGTACTCTATAAACCGTAAGTGCGATTTCTGGCATCCGCGAGGTCTGCCGAAGCGCACTGAAGGCGTGCTATACCGACTGCGACTTAACGTTGCATACACCCGAGGCTTCTTGTTAAAGCTGGGCTGGGTAGACTCACCATTGTGTACAGTGTGCTCTACGACTGACAACATCAGGCCCATTTTAAGCCACTGCCCGCGATAAGCTAGTCAGCAAGCAATAGCATCGAAGGCACTTTGACGACCCCGACGCGGAGGTCCTCTAGAACTCTCACACTTCCTTGGACCCTGGTGAAATCGTGATAAGGCAGTGCTGGGAACAACAACTCTGCTCACTTTTCTTGCGGAAACAGGGCTAGAAGAGGTACTGCGAACCCCCTGAACATACACATTTTATATATGTGTGCATCTCCCCTCCCTCTCCCCTTTCTTTTTTCCTTTTCTTGTTCTTTCTATTTTCCCCTGTCATCCACAAATCCCACCGTTAGTGCGGCTGACCTCTTCAGCTTTCATTCAAGGTTTCCTCTCTCTCTCTCTCTCTCTCTCTCTCTCTCTCTCTCTCTCTCTCTCTCTCTCTCTCTCTCTCTCTCTCTCTCTCAGGTGGTCAGGTTTCAGCAAGAAATATACTTTTTTGTTTTCACGGTGACTTCCCTAACTACGTGGTATTGTTTTCTGGGACACGCCCGTTTAACGCTCTATGTCAACTCACAGCCTCCATAACTCAACGCAAACGCAACTGATCTCCGCAAATTCTATACATAGTGGAAATCCTGCGAGTTTGCCGACAGAGGCTAACAATTTTGAGCTACACTGGCCGAGGTTGAGCAGTTTCGCGTGGCTCCTGAAGAGCCGTGCTGCGCATGCGCGGGGAGCAGTGACGTCACACGGAGCACAGAACGTTGCTCGCTTCCTGGCGTCTCTCACACACCCCACGCGTCCAGTGTCTTCGCCGACCTCGATTCCGCACGTGGTGGCCCGGTCCGTTTGATGATCATGCGAGGGGTGGCCGAGTGTGCAACCGAAGGCTCGTGCGTCGCAGCAACATCGGCGTGTGCCTGTGGAACCAGCTTAACTCTGGGACGATTGGTGACGCTGCGCCGGAGCCGCTTGATAAAGTTACATGTGTCACATAATACGTATATCGTGCGGGTGTCATTGAAGCAGCAGTAAGCATGATAATCAAGCTAATCCTAGGCAACCAGGAAAGCTAAGAATAATCAGCTGAACCTTAGACCACGCTACGTTAATCCTCGCATAGCCGAGCTAAGCCACTGCTGATTTTTTTTTTTTTTTTTTGTAGACGTTTGTTAGAAATTTACAAAACATCTTTGGTTTACTGCTGTACCGGTGCCCTCATGTACGCGAAATCAGGGTTGACTGACGCAAAGGAGTTTAATAAACTTGTTTTCGATCACTCCCTCATAGCGTGTCCTGTAAAAGAGAAAACCGTTTTTTGCGACCCCCTCTCTCACTGCGTTTTGTTCGATTTGTCCGCATAATACGTGTGCAGCATGACTTATCAACACAAATCATTGCTTCACATTGCGACGAAATGAGAGAACTAGTGCTCGATTTTCTTTCCAAGTACTTTAAGAGTTACTGCAAAAAATGGCTAGAACAAATTACCACCAATCGCGCTGGCAAAATCGCGGCGTGCGGCGCTGCAGTTTCTGACGTTCAGTTTTGCACGATGATAAGGCAGGCATTTCGTGATCGGTAATGAATCTTGCGTTCAGGATGGTGGGTAAAGTCACGCTCGTCCGCGACAAACGCCGATTATACGAAGCGGGAACTACGCTGCCCGTGATTCTAACTGTGCTTCGTATCACGGCACGAAGCACAGTATATTGCGGGGATTTCAAGATCTTTAATGGGAAGATTTTAGTCACAGTCCATTCAAGGCCTCTCGCTGTGTTTGTTTTTTTCCTTGTTTGGATTGGCGAACAAAAATTTGTAGCAGCAGCTGTACACATTAGTCCACTAAGACTTAACGTGTTCCGAGCATGTAAAGCAGGCTTCACAACTAGCATATCTTTAATGATGGAAAGAAAACTTTACGATGGCGGCCACGACGGGACTGAGTGCAAACTAAAATATGCGCTTAACTTTATGCCTGGAACTGGCAATATCTCTCTACGCAAGTAATGCGGAATGTAAGACGGCGTCTGTTTCGCATTTAACGAGTCTCTGCACACTCTTCCACCCAGTGGATCGAAACGAAGCCCTAATGGGTATCAAAATTACTCTTTACCCTAGCGTCGTACGTGAATGTCACGACACACCCGAATCTTTTTAATGTTGGCATGTTTTGAGATTGCTTCTTCCAAAGTTGTGCCCTTTTTTAATCTCTTCGTGGCCCTTGTTTTCGTATTTAGAGCGTGATCGCTCAAGCATCGGACAGCGCTTGAAAAAAATCACAAAAGCGATAATCGTTGGCCCTTTATCGATTTGTTGTAGTCGCCAGAGCAGGCAGCAGCAAGACGCCAAAAAGATGGCAAAACAGGGGACCGGGGGTGACTGCTTGGCAGATACAAATAAAAATAAAAGATGCGCAAAAAACGAAATAACGAACGTTTCTTCTTCGAATCAAGGTCCCCGTTTTCAATACGAGCCCTTCGTTCCCCGACCGCCGCAGCGGTCATTTTCATGCTCGTTGAATGTCCGGGCAACCGAAAAATTTGAGATCAGGCCTGGCAAACGGAGCGAAATGTGGGGACGAAGTGGTGCGGGAAAACGCCCGGGACCCGGCTGGGGGTAGAAAAAGCGGCGCTCCAGAATGCGGTCCACCCTGCGTCCACATTTCAAAGACAAAACGCCGGGTGGCTGGGGCAGCTAGCTCTCCTCGGAACGGGCAGAAAATAGGGGGAAACGGGGAGGGCCAAGAGCCGGGAGCGAGAGATGGGCGGTAGATGTAGGCGGCCGGCGACACCTTCGTGAGCTCACGCTCACGCTGGAGAGCAAAACAGAGGGATATTTCGTGATCGATAGCTTTCGTTTCCCGGGGAAAAGATATTGCGCCGCGGTCTGTCCCCGCGGCCGGGCCAGCTGCCGGAACTCGCCGAGCGCTGCTTTCTCGAGATCGAGACGCCGCCGTACTCTGGAGACCGAGGCGGCGCGGTGCCGAAGCGTTGGCCAGCACAGCCGCGCGATGACTATCGTGTCACGCGTGGACGGAGGAGCGGGGCCGGGCACCACAAACGAGCTCAGCACAACACCGGGCCGATGTAGACGCTGCGCGCGGGCCAATACTTCGGCCCCGCGCGGCCAGTTGACGTCTTAGTTCGTGGCTCGCGTGCGCGCCCTTCGCTCGGATGCCTTCATTTCGAAGCCAGCCGGCCGTCAACTTGTTTTCCTTCGAAGCCCCGAAATCGGGGCAAGGGCGCCTCGAGTTTGCACTTTTGTGCTGCGTTTTTCGTTGTTGTTGATGCTGTTGATGTGCGTTTAGCAGCCCTCTTTCTATTTTTGCTCGTTTGTGATTTTCGCGGCGGTCAAGAAACACCGCCAGCGAAGTGGCGCGCGTTGGAACGTTGGCTGACAAATTTAGGTTATCGATGGTTCACGCAGCTACGTACCAAAAATGGCCTGTTGAAGGGGCGGGACTCAAGGCGGAGCCGTTGATACAAAACAAAATGGTATCTTGCCAGGAGATGCAGATAGAAAGAGAGAGAGAGAGAGAGAAGTTTTTTTGTAAAGGATGAGATGCTAGAGGTGAGTGCTACATGGCCCTGCCTGAGACATTGTGGAGTGGAGGGAAGTCTTTGATACCAATTGCAATGACGCAGGAAGAAAAGCTGTAGGGCAAATCTACATCTAATTTTTTTTCTTTTTTCATTTATTTCCACCATAAAGGCCCGAGGGCATTACATTAGGGGGGAAGGGGGGTGGCTCTTGGCCGAGGTATACAGCTTATGAACAACAAACAAGGGTAAAAAAGGAAGGCAAAAATAATTATAAGATTACAGAGGTAAAACACGACTCGTCGGAGGGAACAGCTTTGCACATATTTAAACAGCGTTTAATCACAAATACCGGTAGCCTAACAATCTGGCGGTTCAGCTTTTCACGAAATGTTCGATTACTACATGAGGCGATATCATCCGGCAATGCATTCCACACCGCTATGGCATGAGGAAAGAAGGAAGAGTTCATTGATGACGTATGACAGTTGATTCGGCCAATGGGATGACTGTGATTCAAAGGGGATGACGTTCGTGGCGGCGGTATCAATAAAGCGTGTCTTGTATCAGGAGGGTAATATAAAGCGTGAAGAAGGCACGGGATAGAGGTAATGCGAGGAGATGCAAGCTTGGGGATACCGAAGGGTTTGTTTGAGCGATGTGACACTTACTTCGTTCGAGTACTGCGACGTGATAAAACGAGCTGCGCGGTTTTGAATTGATTCCAAATTATTAGAAAGATATGACTGCGAAGGATTCAAAATAGATTATGAGTATTGCAGCTTAGGGCGAGCGAATGCTAGGCATGCCAGCTTTGTAATATCAAAATGTGCAGACTGAAGATTTGAGCACATGAATCCAAGGGTACGTGAAGCGTCAGAGCAGATGAATTCAATGTGTGGAACCCAGGATAGAGATGACGTAAGGTCCACACCGAGGTATTTGTACTTTGTTTTCCTGTCAACCGCGGTTGATTTAATGCTATAGGAGTAGTCGGTGATGTTGTGTTTACGAGAAAATTACATGACTTAATTTTACATTTAGCAAGGTTAAAGGGACCCTGCAACACTTGCCATCGACTACTTGTACTGTATTTTGGGATAAAGTCTATTGTCCCAGAAATCTCCTCCCGCAAGAATTATGAAAATCCGTTCACAATTAACGAAACTACGCGCGATGAGAAATCGCGCATAATCGTTCCCTCTCAACTCGAGCGCGGACAAGGCGACGAAAGCTACGCGCTCTCTCCCGGAGAGGGGGGCGGCTCGCGGCGTTCTCTTCGGCGGCCTTCGATACATCACATGCCGGGTAGTTTTCTCCTTTTCTCCGCAACGCGGAGGGGCCTATTTCCGGTCTGGTGCCACAAAAAAGCAGGCGTAGGTGCCTGCTCGCAAGTGCGCTCTCCGGCTGGTAGGGCGTTTTTGAAGCAATAAACGTTTGTAGTCGAGTGGTCCCGTTGAAAGGGAAGTATTGAGCTCATCACTCAAACTCTGCGCGCCCTCAAAACACAAAATAAACGGCAAAACTGTGCCTACAGGTTCAGGCATAGAAGAGGTTCGTACACAGCGATGACGACGACGGAAATGGGAGAATCTAGCCGCGAAGTTGACCAGTGACAGCCGATCGGGCAGCCATGGCCTATGTGACGTCCCTTAGGCCATGCATAATGAGGACAACTGAAGAGAGAGCGGTTGGTTTTTCCGCGTCTTTCACATCGATTTGCGTGCTCACCGCTTCACGTGCACGTGTAATATTTGGCTCAGGTATTCCTGGCAGTGTAATCTAAACTTCGCGCAGGTTTACTTGAACTGCTCAAAGAGTGTTGCAGGGTCCCTTTAAGAGGCATCTGTGCTTTATCGCTCCATGAAGAAATGGAGTCGACATCATGCTGCAGGGTGCTGTAGGGCACAGGTGAGACGCAACAGCGTCGCTCCGCCGTCGAGGAGGAAGCACTTTGGAACGGTTCTGCTGCATTCACCTCTATGCTCTAGAAGTGCCGAAGGTCGGCTGAGAGAGCGAGACGAGCAGCAACGGTTTTATAGGCACCTTGTACGTACAAAGGCCGCCTAGAGCACTCCACTTTTCGTATTATATATGACTACAGCGCACGCTAGGGTTTCGGCAAACGAGTGTCAACGAGTGCCCACTAATTGACGCACCACGCCAACGTTCTGCTTGGCCCGCACTAATTGCTCCATGCACCCCTAGAATGTCTGCAATGACGCTGGAGCTCGGGTGGCTAGCGCCAATGCGACTTGCCTACGCTGCGCACCAAAACAATCCATCGGAACGAGCGCCGACGGGGG
The DNA here is from genome assembly GCF_048455015.1 of Haemaphysalis longicornis. Taxonomy (NCBI): domain Eukaryota; kingdom Metazoa; phylum Arthropoda; class Arachnida; order Ixodida; family Ixodidae; genus Haemaphysalis; species Haemaphysalis longicornis. The sequence goes on along the minus strand of NW_027526460.1, from coordinate 87,630,596 downwards.
AGAACAAACTTCACTGGGCATGCGAAGTGCTTGCTGGCGTCACGTGTCATTTCTTTCGTCCCCGCCCTAGTGTCACTGTTACGGAGCCTGCCGGCAGGCCCCCTCCTTTCCCCACTCCAGTTGTCACTGCGTCCGATCCTAATCCCAGTGGGCGCTCGCTTCTGACCACCGCCGTCGACTTTTGTGGTTGTCAATGATGACGCCTTACCGCGTACACGTGGTTCCCATTGACAATAATCATGGCGGCTGTGGATGGCCAGCGCCTACGGAAAATTGCTCAATGGGCCTAGTAACGCTCTCGCGTTGAACATACGCATGAATAGCTGCGCAAGTCGCAACCGAGAGGAGTAGACGTCCTAAATCTGTCGTCGGAGTACAGCACAACAATACACCGAAAAGCAGCCCTGCTACATTGTCGGAAAGCAGATATGGCTACAACTTCACCAGCAAGGTACAGAAGAAATAGAGAGGAAAGGACCATTATGCGGGTCACAAAAAGGTTTCGACTGGAACAAGTGGCTATCTTACACACAGCCCCGCTCCCGTCAAACGCGACGATTTTGTAATCTAAGGGGCGGGCCTCCACGCTTCAGGCTCAGCCGAAGAAGCCATGTCATGTCACCATTCGGTTGATAGCTACACAGACGTTCCCGGCCTCAGATACTGCCGCTTTCTTCTTTACTGACTGCAAACATACCGAGCATTTCTTTTTTTTTTTTTTTTTTCCCTAGAGTGCCAGCCTCGCTCTCTCCTCCACCGCTCCGTTTACTCAAGCTCCTCCCCTAATTTCTGCTCGCCAACGGCAGTTTTTCACGTCACCGCACTCTCTTTCCAATTCCACTTGTTCGGTCCGTAAGAGGTCTCGGGGGGCGGCACTAGCGCGCGTTGTGGTACACTATATGGGAAGTCGTTCGACCAATCTCTCGTGCAACTGCGAATGTCAGGAGAGAACAAATCTGGTTTCCGCGCGCAAAGTTGCTGCGCCGTACAATAATGACACCGCTCTCGATGCTGCCGCTCGAGACACCGCCGTAGGGGGCTCCCAGGCTAACGGAGATTGACTTGTTCCCGTCAGCCGAAGCTAAACCCGCGTCTCCGAGGGCCTTTTTTCGCCTCTCCGCGTCTTGGTCGCTGCCCGGTGCAACCTCCTCGCAAAGAAAACAGCATCAACGTAACCCTGCTCTCTCAAACGTCCCCTCTTCAGGTGATCTGCTAGGTCAGCCGTAGTTCAGTGACGTATCTCGAAGCCGACCAATGGGAATGGCGGCAGCTCTCTCACCTGTCGAGCTAAGATGACACGGGGAGTAGGCCTTCTGTTGTAGGAGGTGATACCTCAGAGCCTCGCCGGAAACTAAGCGAGTGACCGCTGCGTGAGCGCCATGCGAATCACGCGGCGGGGTCGACTCTGGGAGAGGGGCTGGCCCCCATAAATCAATGTTGCGTTTAATATCGCCCCCGCGGGAGAAAAGCCCACGCGCGCGATTTCGGCCCGAACGAGATCACGCGAGACACATCCTGGGAAAGTTGTTGCGGTGCGCGAGCAGAGTGTGTGGATCGCGGAGAACGACGGAGGTTGGAGGTGGCCCATATATAATATCTCTCTGGGTTCGAAGACACGTTGTCGATGTACGGGGTCGGTGGTCCTACGCTTGACCATTTACAATTTTGAGGGATACGTACCAGGACGCTGACCCCGTGTGTGTGTGCTTTATGTATTGCTTCAGATGTACTTCGGGAAATTGGGAACACCAAAACGATATTTGCGTGAGACACGTGCTGTTTCGTTCCCACCAAAACTTACGAGAATGTCAAGACGCTAGAAATAAAACAATTGCGAATAGATCTTTCTGAGAAGGCTGCTGAGAGGGCGCGAAGCCTATATTGCTTGGCTCGAGTAGGTGGGACAGGGTTATAAATGGGACTCGTTTTCGACGAAGTGAGACAGTATTGTGTGTGTCATCATAATCATGATCCCAATCATCAGCAGGCTCATCATCATCGTCGTCATCATCATCATCATCATCACAATCGGTCTAATTGTGCTCACTGCAGGACAAATGCCTCAATCAAAAAGAACATCGGGAGGTTTCGGCCGAATGCTACAACAGTATGGCCAGATACTGTTCTCAAGTCTAAGATTTTATTATACCCAATTGGTTGCAGCACATGGCTAAGATATACAGAAGGAGATCCCAAAGACACAGGCTGTAACGGGACCTCCTGAGCGAGCGCTGTTGGTGTCCAATGGAGCCCTTCATAAGGAGAGTTGCAGTAATTGATAGTATAAAGTCAGCTGTTAGAAGGTTAGTCCTATGTTTTTTTTTTTTTTTTTTTTGAGAGTCGAAGCTGAACCTCACTATCCCTCTGAGATATCGCGTGTTTTCCTCGTTATCTCCAACAGCAGGCGCACGTAATCCCTTCTTCCTTTTCCTACTCTGGCCGCGTGATATGGGTGAGTTGTATGGGGAGGGCGGACAATGCTGCAAAAGTAAAATCCCTTGAGAATTCTCTGATCGCCCAATGTTACTTATCTGATTAGCCGTGCCAAACAGACCCTGCAACACTGTTTCAATTTTTATTCCTTCGAAATCTTGAATGCTTGCAGAACGTATAGTCAACCAACAAACCCAGTACTTATAGATTAGGGGGTCGCGAGGTACTTCAGCCAAAAATTGCTGCTCTGTGCCCATTAGAGACCGCTTGAGACCTGCACAAAAAAAATTTCCTCTCTTCCTCAGTGTTAGCGTTCTTCGACCGCTGGAATTACGTCAATAAAGCGGTGTAGCGGATATTGGACCACTTTCCTTCAGTTGCAGCAATGAACGTATTCGATGGCGACTTGAAAAATCATGCACCTCTCCGTCTAACGGCGACGATGGTTGAACGCGAAGCTTTCTTGTGATGGATTCTTTGGTTGGCCAATTCCACACTGCGAGTATGTACTACTCTGGATATACGCACAGCGTCCTTGGGCTCCCGGCAGCATGTTCAGATGCCGGATGATCATCCAGGCGGTCGGTGGAATGCGGTACAACTTTGCAGAATAGGGCGTCGAATGAAACTTGGTAGCGGTCCGCGATACGATCGACGAGGCCACGTGCGGGGTTGGTGTTCCGGGCAGCTTGCGCCGCCTTAGTACGATTCCGTCGTTGGCGTCCGGGTATTCTCGTGACGTGCGGGTCCCGCGACCTTGCGACACCGTCCCGTTAAAAGCTGCAGATCTGAAACGCACGCGCATTCTCTTTTTACAGTTCACAGTTGGAAGGCTCCGACGCTTCATGAAAAAAAAAAAAGAGAAAGCTTTCCAGGCTGACCTCGGCAGCACCGTTCTCTACGTAAGTGGCTCTGGGCGCAAAGAAAAATGCTTGAGAGTCTTCCAATTCATATTAAAGAAAAAAGGAATGATGTTACACTCCAAGAAACGCCTTGGGCGTAAATCGATCTTACGGAAAACGACCTCGTCGTCCTCACCCCGCGGTGGCGCGTTCGAGAATTCCGCGACAAGTAAGCGTGTGAGGAATAACGAAGCGCCGCATCAGAAGGCGGACACGGAACGTACAGCCGCCGAGCTACACGGTGTGCGGGAGCCATGCACGGGGCGGCGGGCCGTTTCATCGCGGTGCCGCGGAAATCTAGCAGCGCAGGCGGCAGCCCGCGATAGCGACCTTCTCAGGAATGCCGAGTGCTCGCTATGGACAAATGCTGTGCCACCGTGCGTGCAGCCACGGATACTTGAGAAATCGCTGCTTCTTCTTTTCGTTTCCTTGCCGCCTTCTGCAAATTTGTTCGATCGGTATACCGGTGAACAGCCAGTATACGTCCAGGAATGATAGTTTGACTTTCCTACTACACTAAAATCTTGTTACTACGAACCTCACAATAACGAATTTCTCAAATTTACGAACATTTTAAGAACCCCCACCAGATTTTCTATATTTTCAATGTAAAAGTATTTCAGAGCTACGAATTTTAATATAGCGCATATTTCAGAATAACGCACGTGGAGTTACTTTCGCCGTTGTATCGAGGAACACAAGTTTTGCGAATTCGGCTAAAAGTAACAGTGCCGCAACTCTCGCGGGAAACAGAAACCGCAATTTCTCTGTGCATTTCCAGAGTCCTTCAATGCCTTTCTGGTCATGAAACTTCGCTGTCACGCTATGGGAGAGCTTCGTACGCTGCCGCTCCGCGGCGCTGGTGTTGATCGGAGGGCAGCCGGGGGGCTTGGTCAAAGCGCGTTTGGCAGGGAAAGGACCACGGAGTAAGATAAAACAGACACTCTCCGCCTTATCAGCAGTGCGCGCTTTCGCTTTACGTGTCGTTGGCCGCTCAAATGGACTTATCATCTTGTGAGTGGCGAAATTTCGTGCGAACGAGCATGCTGCTACTGCGTTCCTGCCTGCCGGTCTAGCTACAGAGCAGCGGCGGCCGCCCGATGCCCTCCGATCTGCGGTGGCGCCCCTCGCGGTAGCCTTTGTCCACGTACGAAACTTGGCCGGGAGTTTCACGACCAGAGAATCATTGAAGGACTCTGGTATTTCCCCGAGTGCAGTAGCCATCATCATCACCATGTCGTGTGCCAACAGCTATCGCGATCTCAAAGCTGTAGTTCAATGTGCAGTAGCCTAGCAGGCCTATAGCCGCATGTGCATCTTTTCTCTCTTGAGTTGGGTGTCCGTGGCCGGTCGGTCATTCTCCTCGTTAATCACGGGTGCCGGCAGGTACTTCTTTGTTGTAGGTGATTTTGCTGCGAGGTTCGTTCGAGATCCAAAGAGGAATGCCGCTATCGACAAAGCAAAGAAGAAGCGGTAGCAGTCATCGTCTTCAGTGACGATGACGAAGCAAACTCGGAAGAAAATGAGATCGTGTCGAACATCGATTTTTTTGGTGCATATGAACAAATTGCGCACTTTCATTCCTCGGTGCAATGACGTACCGCTTAGGTATTGCGCAAGGTGGAATATGTAGAAACATGCCCAATCGGTCGAGCTTGCTGCACTCGATAAGGGCTACGAGATGCGCCGTTGTGGAGGGCTGTATACATAGAGTGGAGTACACTTGAACCTCGTTATAATGAACACTGATATAGCCAATGATCAGTTATAGCGAAATAAACACAAACTTTGGTTGGTCACTCTTTATTTCAATGACACTTACTCCTTTATAACGAAACTGAAACCGTGAGAGCCGCGCGCCATATCGAATATAACGAAGAAATATTTGACCAAGAGTCGGAGAAGCTACTTGAAAAAAACAAAAAAACCCGTCGTCTGAAACTGCAGAAGTATAAAGGTCCGTTGTTCGTAAACAATGTGGAAAACTTCATCCTGTTCAGTGCTGTGAGTAGCCACCAGACGAAGATCACATCCTTCATAAAATAAATAAGGCCGCAGGTCCGTTTTGTCAAGTGAACTTTGTTCTGTTGTAATTTCACGGAGTCATGTTCTGGTCCATTGAGGTTGAAATGCAACAAGGAGAAAGGTTAGGGTTACCTTGTTTATAGTGGATTCGAGGCCGACAAAAAATACATTTCTGTAGCAAGTATTTTTGCGGGAGCCAGATTTTCGATTTTGACCTGCACTGTTACAACGAATATCGGATATAACGAACTAATTTGCTGTCCCGACACTACTTCGTTGTAACGAGGTTCAATACAGCCTTGCGGCACCGAAGTCTCGTACGCACTGGCGCTCTGGCTTTTTGCCTCCACGATAAAACAGGTTTCACCACTGCAGTGAACAGTAACTGATATATCAGAAAAGAAGGTTAGCAAGTTTTATTAGCAGCGCTTCAAACTTGAAACTGAGGTATAAGTATAGTAAGAGGAACGATCTCGCGCGGATGGCGCTTAGCGGCCGCACAAAACCTCGGGGCAGAGGCGGATCAAGCTGACCTTTTTGAGAGCTCTGGTTGGAGTGTGAGGGGTATTCTTTAGTACATGACTTGTCGAGGTCAGCCTCCCCTCTCCAGTCAGGCCGTGACAGCAAGATTGCGTACGATCTGATCACCCTTGCTCCGCCCCCTTTGGGCCCGCTACTCCAATCATCAATCTCTTCATGAAATAACTCCTGAGTAAAGTAATAGCGCAGCTTATCACACCGCACGCGTTTTTCACCAGAGTACCGCCACGAGACATCATCTCCGTGCATGCCTGCATGTTGTGACGTTACCTTGAACGGCAGCGTAGTAAACACAGGCACTGTGACACGAGAGAAAGAAGACGACAGGATGTGCGTCATAATGTGGGAGCACGTGGGTTCTGCCCTATACGTACTTTGTGTAAGTTTGTGTTGCGGTTTCAATAAAATTTGTTGTGAGTATAGCGTCGCCCTTTCATCTTCTTTCCCCCGTATGTGTCTATTATGCTGCCGTTCAAGATGCCTAACCAATACCAACTTGCCCAGATGTCCATCTTATTGGCAGTGCATGGTTCAATTGTGACGTATCCGATGCCCTCACTATATCAAGTTGTGCCGGGTGTCCCGGTCAAGGCCTGAAGCAGCACATTCGTGAGTTGAGTAAATCTGAAACTGTAAGTATGCTGATTTCGAATGAGGACACAACTCCGTTACGTAATGCTAATGGGAATATTATGCTTAATCTGGTATGAATGACGTATGAGCGAGGCGTGTGCATACTTGCTTGCTTATATATATATATATATATATATATATATATATATATATATATATATATAGAAAGAAATGCCGGTTTTATTTTATTATTAATTACGTGAGAAAGAAAGAAAGAAAAACACGCGCTCGAGTGGGAACCGAACCCACGCCTTTCGGTATTTCTCACGCCTTTCGGTATCCCACGCCTTTCGGTATCGAAAGGCGTGGGTTCGGTCCCCACTCTGAGCGCGTGTTTTTCTTTCTTTCTTTCTCACGTAATTAATAATAAAATAAAATTATTTAACGTCACTAACGGTAAAAAATCGTCTAACCATTCCCCTATGCCTTCTTTGGCGTTGTAGACTGCCGGCATTCCTTTCTGTATTTCCTAACGAGCCCCTCATTTCCAAACCCTATATATATATATATATATATATATCTGTTTTACTTGCGACCGTTACAGGGGTCAGCACTCACATGTTTAGACTTGAACAATTTATCTGCGTAGAATAATCCTTATTAAGTAATATATAAACGGGGGAGCAGAGAAGTAAGCAGAAGTTTCCTGTCATTTAATTGTGCACTGAAGCGTCCGCGGCGTGGTAGGTCCGAACTGCGACACCGACTTTACGAGTAGCAGCCTTTACGCATCCGCCATGAGTTTATATAGTTTTGCTTCGACCTGTCGCGACGAGCTTAAAATAATTAAAATAAGCAGCTACGCGAAAGCGTTTCCTTCGTGTTATCGCACTGTTCTCTTTTTGAATTCTCTTTTTTTTCGAAAGGGTGCAGAAGAGTACCCAACGCTCTAACTTAGTGTCACCAGACCACCGAAGCTGCGACTCTCTGAAATAAAGATAACCCGTTGAAAGAAAAATAAACAACGCGTAATAAAAGGGGAAAAAAAATCTCAACGACAAAAGGAAGAGGGCTCTGATCTCAGCCTTTTGTCACGTAGCGAGCAACACGCAGGGCTTCTCGGCTCCAGGTTCCCGACGCGCGGAAGACGTGTTCCGATCGGGGCGCGAAGCGCCGAGCAGACGCGGAGGTCGTAAACGAAAAACAAAGGGCGGAATGGGAGGCACCGGCGTGCCCTATCGTAAAGCAAGTGGCCGTAAACCAGCAGGCTCCCGGCTGGAGGATCAGCCTGGGCGCTGCTGCAATGCACACACACGCACGCACACATCTGCCTGCGGAAGGTCATAACCTTCTGTTCCAGTTGCCGTCGTCTCCGAACAGGAGGGGGGAGAGGGCGACGCCTTGGAGCACTCCCCGCGACGGCAAGCCTCTCCGCCGCGATCGGGATCACCGTGTGTACTTACATGCAGTGCGTCCGAAACTGCAAAATCTGTATTAGGACCGTAACAAACTCTCATGCCGATTCTGCTTACGTCTATAGCAGCACAAACTCGCCGTTTCTTATTCCAATCATAACTCAGCACATTACAATTAGACCTTCAGTGGTTTCTTATCAACCCAGGCGAATGGGTTTGACTTAAGTGTTGCAAGCTTACGAGTTAACCCACGCTGCTCTTTCTGCTGGCCCCTCGATCCACACTGCACGGAATAGTCGAGACGCAGAAGCGGAGCTCGCTGCGCTAACAAGCGTCCTGGCTGGGCGCCTTCGGAGCCTCGCATAGCTCCGCGCTGGAAGGGGGCACGTATTGGGAAAAGACACTGAGGACGCGCCATGCCCAGACCATTTCTATTCGGGCACTTTGTTCGCGCGCAGCTCGCAGTGGAGGAGATGAACCATATAGGATGTCGGATGCTCTTGCGCTTCTTTCTCTTATCTGTATTACCTATACGTATGAGACGACGGGAGTGCTAAAGGGGGGCCGGATGGAGCGAAGTGCGCTCCCAGCAAATAAAAAAGAACGTACCAAGAGCCTGAAGCTTGTGCTGCATGAACAGGACAACTGCTTTAATGGTGTCGAATTTTTTTAGTCCGTTATGTTTGCCGGCTGTAGATACGCCGGTTATTATACACGTCTTTGTGGTATATGGTGTCGTATTCAGAGTGGTGAGCCTGAATTGTTCGCGGACAGGGCTACGCTCTCGGTCGACAGCATTGCCAAAACGGTACAGTGCACCCGGACGATGATTTTTGCGAGAAAACAAATTAGAGGGCACACACGCACACACACACACAAAAAAAAACATTGACGGCAGCTAAGAGGTTGCTTATCGATAAAGCAGAAATATTTGCTTCGCGCCATCAGAGAGAACCTCACGAACTCTAACCGACGGGTGTTCGGTTCGAAGACTACATGAAATTGCCGTCTCCCGTGTTTGAGTGTGGCGAACCACTTCGAGAGATAACTCGATAGAGGTAGGGAAAAAAAATCGTGGTCAAGCGATAAATCGAGACAGCGCAAATCGGGAGCAGTTGAATGTCTAACAGCTTCATCCTTCAACAATCAACTCCAGCACAAGAACTACTGCCAGCTTAATTCAGTGCAGCTTGTTAATTGTCTATACCTTCAGCCAACGTTCGTGAAGCGCATGATCTAGAATTTCTCTGCCTCAATTACTTTTTTTTTCAAACCTTCAAATGAATTCCTGCTCACCAAAAATGACTTCATATCTAGTCAGCACTTGTAAACGTAAGCCCTAAGCAGACATTCAAAATGGAATACGTAGTAGAGCGACTTTAATTCATCTGCCCCTCATCACCAGCCACTGCGCCACTAACTTCCACACACGTGCTCCAACCTGCGGGAAACGGTATCCGGGCACTGGTTCCGGCCCAGTCCATCTTTCTGGACCCCCAGCCTCATATAAAGCCAAGGGCCCGCGGCAGAGGTGCGCTAGCCCCCTTTGAAAAATGGTGGCCGAGGCAAGAGGTGAGGGGCCCGATCCCGTGCACAACGTCCCCGGAGTCCGTCTGGCCGGAGTTATTACCGTATACGACGATAGAAAGAGAGAGAGAGGGGGGCAGAGAGGGGAGCACCCCGTCGGGTCCTGCTTGCGGAGCCGCTCAAGGGTCGGTCACCCGGGCACAAAGCAGCCATTCGCCGACAATGGCGCCCGGAGGCGGGCCTCCCATTCGTTTGTGTTTACGAAAAGTGCGAGCTCCCGTCTGCTAAACCCCGGGTCCTCGTCTCTTCCCTCCTGCCGCCTGAGCAGGATATATGGAACCTCGGGGGGCCCCCACCCGGCCTCTGCTACCTCCGGCTGCTGCTGCTGCTGCTGCTGCGGGGCAAGAGAAGAGAGCCAGAAAAGGGGGGGCCGGGTGGAAACGGCGGGCGGACGTCCCTACAGCGGAGACTATAACCCCTGTACGTCCTGCCGCCCCACACTTCGGACAAAAGACTCCCCCCGTTCGATGAGCAGCTCACTCACATACACAAAAAACGGGAGAGGTAAAGAAAACATTCCTTTTCGCTACCGAGCTGCTTTGCTCCGTTGCCGTAGCACTCCCCGCGCACACGGTGGTCTCCAAGTTTCTTTATTTCCCCTTAAGAACCGGGCCCCTCTTTTTATAGCCCTCTCCGCGGCTCCCTTCGACCCGCGTATTAATTTATTGACCCCGAGGCCATAAATGAGCGCCACCCATCGCCGAAGGAGAACCCTGAAAGGAAGCCCTATTGAACTATTTGACTGACTTGATCCCGTTCGAGATCGGAAGCCCAGTACGGAACGCGTGCAGTCCGCTCTGCCAGCTTGCGAAGCGCTGCGTTTACATGGGACAACGCGGCAGTTGGACGTCGCGGATGCCCTTTGGAGACGGTAGCCCGCCGTCTCCTAAGCCTTATCAGATAACCCGGACAGTGCGCATTTTCCGCCTCCTGTTGCGATTCACAAGACGGGGAGCACAGAACCACTTTTCGTAAAAGTGTAGCGCGCCGAGGCACCCGATGGCGTACACACCCCGACAAAGACGCAGCCTTCGCAAAACGTTACTTGCAGACAGTTTTAAAATCAGATGCCGGGATTTCCCTACGTTACTGATAAAGCGATAAATGATCAGTTAGCGAAGTTCTAACGCAACGACAATTTAAGGACAAGAACAAGAACGAGAAACACCTCGCAGGCTTTCTTTCCTCTGTACGTGGTGTCGGTTTGGACCCCCACGCTCGAGGCCTTTTGAGGGAGCGAGCGCTAGTGCCGCGTGCCTGTGGAGGATCAGCTTATCACTGGCGTCGCAATTTATTACCCGACTGTCGAGTTCGCTTCTGAATCGCCGTAAGTCTCCCCGGTCACACTCCGTGTTATTTCGCTCACAGACAGCGGAAGCCCCCAAACCCGCTCCGCGGCGTGTACTGGTTCTGGCTTTCCGCTCTTTCTTTGAATGCGGGCGCGAGATACGTGGCGACCGATTCTGTTCGTTTAAACCGACAGATACTATGGCCGCATTGGCCACAGCCTGGTCGTAAACGTTTAAAGTCAGTTTAGGTTAAACTGCACGTAGGGAACACAGCGTGACCGATTCAGTTGTGGCCTAGGAATTCGGAGTGTTTGAACCAGGAAACCAAAACACTGTTGTCTGTTTTTGTCATTCGGTTATGTTACAGGTGTCAGAGGCATGAAAAAAAAATGTGATTTCGATGCAAAAATAAATGGCAGCGTTTTGAGTTATTTTGAAACTTTGAGTGAGCTTTACGAGATGGCGAAATTTGTTACGTGGTTTTGCAAATGTGGAATGATCTTCAAACTGCTGGAGTCCAGGGTATACGTTAGCTAGTACGTAACTGACCACAACTTGAAAATTGGATTCTTTTTTTTTTTTCCCGGATGCGTGGGAGCTGACTGGCGGTACCTTCATACAGAACAACAGTGAAACCGTAAACATGTAGGAAATCGCATCTGCCCAGTATCATCAGCCGCTAGCAAAATGGTCCTACACTTTTTGTGGTCATGTGTAGTGTGGTGATGCGTGCGAGTGCGTGGGACACATCGGCGAGGATATATTACACTGACGGTCAACTAGAGATAGTCAGCTCAGAGAAGTAATCACGAGTGAAGCGAGCGGAAAGCCGTTGATGAACGGGTGAGGTCAGAAAACTTGCCGCCATTACTTGCTCGCGGCAACTGTTACGAAACATTTCATCTCAGCACTTTATATATGTGCGTAAATCTTTTGCCTTCCAAGCTTGTATTTTTATTTCCTATAAACTAAAATTTACCAACTTTCGCGCTCTTGATGATGGTATAGATGTCCGGTAAAATACATATATGCATATTTTGAAGGCAACCTGGTACCCCAGCTGCTTTTCAGTCTGAAAACGCTATATGACCTTGCTTGGTGCGTGGGAGAAGCTATTCTTGCGTTACCTTTAGCAAGACTCAGCCGACGCGGATGTACGTCATCTCTCAAGGCGTACACCTCAGAGTGTTCGGTTTCAGCTATTGAGAAATTGCAGAGCGTATTTTTAACCATAAATTGTACGCGAATTGTAGTGAAAAATAAAGTTACCACGCTTAGCTTAGCGCCCTCTGTATTTAACTTTGTGAAACTGAGGATATGGATTATTCCGTAGAGAGAGACAACTCCCGAAAGGGATCGCCTTCGCGAGGTAGGCGATCAAAAGAAGGGATTCTCCGCGGGAACGCTTGACAGTGTTCCATTAATTGTTACTTCACCTACTATGCACCTTCTTTTGACTTGCGATAGACACTTTTGACTTGCGATAGACACTTTTCTTTTGTCGTCTATTTTTCCAATGCTGTGAACTAGAGGTTCGCAGCACCCATTGCAATGCTTCGGCGCGCAAGAATATTAAATGCGCGAGCATAAACCCCTGTGTCCCTCTGTAACGCTTCATGGGTCCCGCTTTCATCGCACCAGAAAATGCACTACTTGGGCTCGCGCACGCGCGAGATTTTTGAGGCCTACACAATAGCGAAGGGGTGAAACGTGTTAGTCAGCCCGCTGTTGCATTGCTTCAGAAGGACGTCGAGTACATTGATGACGCGTATCAGTGATTGCAGTATTGGAGAGTTGCCTTTAGTGTCGTGTACATCATCTTCTACTCTTTCTTCTTTCCTTTTACTGCGAAGCACCATACATCTACCAGCCAAGAATTCTGTCGCGACCGTCGGCGTCAACAGAAAACTCCCGTGAACAAACAAAAGAAATTACTGGCACCACCGCGAACCGAACCTGGAACGGAATACAGTAACGGAGCGACAGCCTGTCGTCTTACCGATTAAGCTAGGCACACGCATGGAGACGGGGAGACATACGGTGCACTCAACGAGCACAGCGGCGGATCTATCATCTGCACACATTCAAAGCCCTCGCGTGAAGTGCAAACCGCATAACATATGGTAATGGCGTTCACGTGGTTTAGATTAGCAGCGAACGGGACAGCGTCTGAGAAGAGGGAGGGCGCTCTTTGGCGGCGATGCATGGAATAAGCGTGAGGGGAAGGCGGTAATAGAGATGACGCCAGAGCCACGCGTGCCGCTCTCCCCCTCACTTTTCGCCAGGGGCTCCTCTCTGTTTTCTTTCCGACATCGCTCCTGCGTTCGGTCGTCTTTGGTTTCACTCTTCTGTAGAGCCACGTGTGTGAATTCAAGTGACGTTGCATGAGTAATAGTTGTGAGTGTCGTTTACTGCTTCGCAGTCCAACCACCTTCACGGCGTGTATTGGAGCTAATTTTTCTCTTTCCCTTTTTACTTTTCTTTTTTTTTATTTTTTGAGCGTTGTGAAATGCAGTACGCAATAAAGGACGCCCAGTTGTTAGTCAGCATATGCACTGTCTTTTTCTTTTCTTTCGTCCTCGTCACCGCACTGTTTTCCCCGATATGTCAGAACATGCTACTAATAAAACGTCCCAGGGCCTTCAGCATTCAGTATCAAATTGCCTGTACTTCCCTTGAAAAAAAAAACTGTGGTTGATTCCTCTGTCATGGGAATCGGTAAAACACGAAAGTGAAATGTGCAGCGAAATCTGCAGCTCAGCATGATTTGCGGGTCGGAGGCTGTCTTGGGGGTGTGCTTGGCGAGCGACTTCCTGCTGGCGGGTCGCTTCGGCAAAGGTGTACTGGCGTCATTTCCGTGACGGATATGACGGCACGGAAATCTTGGTGTATCCCGGCAGAAGACACTTTCGTGTTAAAATATAATACCCGAAAACCGGCAACCCTAAGTATAACGTACTCTTTAGTACCAAAGGTTGCTTCCCTGCAAGAGGACCCTGTGTGCAGGGGTGCACCCTTTACAGGCCGCTTGCTTCGTTGTACGGACGTCACTTCCATGACGGATATGACATTAGGGACATCTTCGTGTATCCAGAAGAAGAACACTTTCGTGTTAAAAATGTCTTCACAGCAATACATTTGTGCCTAGTAATAACAGGGCTCTGTGTACAGCATGGCGGTGAACGCTTAAGCATTGTGCGACGATTCTCACTTCGAAGTTTCTGCAATGTTTTCTTTTTTTTTTTTTTTTTTTTTACGCCCTGTGCGATACTCTGCTGTTTCCGAGCAAGCATTTCATGCCGGGATCGTAAGAACGACGTATGTGAGCATGCCAGAAGTCATCTTCTTGAAAAACGAGAACCGAGACCGCACGCTGAAGACAAAAGAAACAACTCAGATTACAATTTTTTTTTTTCGCCACCTGTGTGTATTCTAAGTAGCGTTTAAAAAATTGTCAGTGCACAAGCTTTCTATTAAACATACGGTTTTACAGTAGACACTCGATAAACGAAACTTCAGGGGTCCGAAAAAATTCGTTCCATTTAACAGGAGTTCTGTTTACTGCGAGAGATGTGCTGTAGTGAAAATTTATGTGCATGCACACTATTAATACCCTTTCATGGAACTCGAAGCATTAGAAGGTGAATGTAGCAGATAGTTTTTTTAGAAAGAAAGAAAACTACGAGAGATTTAGGCACGCATTAACAAAGTTAATTTGGCAACGATTAGACATTGTGCACTAAAAATGCGTCAATTTATTTTTTGAGTCCTTGCAACTGCATATCTGTGATCAGGATCTTCAGCAGCTGATGCTCACGGCCATCAGCCTGACAAGAAGTTCTGTCAACACTGTTCCGTTTACACGGTGATGCGAAAATTTTAGTTCCGAATAACGAAAGTTTTGTCACGCTATTGAATACACAACCAACCAACTTACAGGCTACTATTCCGTTTAAGTGGCAATTCCGTTTAAGCGATTTCCGTTTATCGAGAGCCTACTGTATTGGTACGCAAACTATAAATAAATCTTTTAAGAGCAAAATTACGCTCTTTTTACATTAACTTGTGAGCTCTTTCCCCAGCCGAACAGTTCACCAAAGGATAAAACACTTCCCAGCGCCACATTCGCTAAGTGCGGCTGGCCTGGAGATTGACGTCAGATATCCTTCTAGAAAATTTAGCATGGAGTTTTATGGCTTCTTTGTTTTGTCCAAACGAACGCACACTTTAAGATGGTCACTCCTTGGATGGACGTGAACGCTGTTCTGTGAATGCCACCACGTGTGTGGGAAACTGCATACCTTCGGGGCTATATGGTCCTGGGTCACAGACGTGCGACCACGTGCAAAGTGATGTCCACTCATGCCAACCAAGGACAAGCTGACGTCACCGCGGAACGCTGGTCCTTCCTGCGGGCTCCTGGTGCAAGCAACGCACAGCCACGATCAAAAGTTTACGGACCAGGGAAATGACAATTTTAGGTTACTTCTCTTCCTATAGCAGCCCGACAAACTGTTGAATGCATGCGAGATGTCGTATAAGTACTGAACTAATGAAAACTACCGCACATAGCACTCCGGGCTGCCGTGCGACAGAGAAATAACTCAAAATTGCTGCTTTCGTGGTCCGTAGACTTCCGCTCTTGGGTGTACGTGCGTGAGCCCCGGAAAAAAAGTACAAAGAAACAAGATCGTGCCACGTGTGCTACCAAATTCACGTAAAGCCCAAGATTGACAGACGACAAGAAGGTAATTTGTTTTTTTTTGTTTTTTTTTAACATATTCTTGCAGCCGTCTGTGCCGGCATTCCCAACGATAGATCCGTTGGAGAAACCTGTGAAGGTCAATATTTTATTGCCGGCCTCACGCAGGACACTGCATTCATAAGGAACTCCTATCGCACAGCAGAGGGAATCTCACCTCGCCTGATCCCGACCAGGGGTTGAAACAGGTGAATATTTAACCACAAGCCGAGCAAGAAGCGCTCCGTTCATTTTTCTTCGCCGTGTTAATGTTCGTCTGTTCTTTTTAACTCCCAGAAAACAACATAAAGAAAGCGCCCCGACGGCTGAGGCACCCTGAGCGGCCGCTAATCGGGACTGCGCATTCCCTTGGGCAGGCGATAAAGCCAACACGTAGCCTATTAGCCCCCACGAAGAAGAAAGCCCGCTCAGCGAGATGTGACGCTCGGGCGGACATGGTGATGAACTGTAGAGGAGGAGGAGATAAACGGATAAACGCCAGGTTGGCGGCCGATAGCGGCGATAACCTTCCCCACCTCCTGCCGAAGGAAGAAGAAGGCCCGACGTCTGTTGTGGGCGAGCTTCGGAAGGGCAGTCCCGAGCACGAACCGCGCGGTTTCCTCGGCCGCGCGCCCCTGACCTCGAAGAGCGTGCGGGCACGTTTCTTGATCTCAAGAGGAGAAGATGCTCGCGGATGAGGAGGAGGAGGAGGCATCACAGCTCGCGCGTCGTCATTACCATAAAAACGCCTCGCGTCCGCGGCGAGCGAGAGAGCCCCCACCGCACGCCACCCAAGGCAGCAGCAGCGGCAGCACCAAGGCGGAGAGAAAGCTCACCGGAACTGGCTCGGCGCCGAGACCCCGCAGTGCCGAGAGATAAAAGTGGGGAGGAGACGGTGGCGATATATACTGCAAGCTGACTCGGCTGCCAGCCGGCCAACAACGGACGCCATTCCAACGCCTGCCGCTGCTGCTGCTGTTGCTGCCGACGGGCGGCGATCAAGCGCCGAGGGGAGATCGCTGCCGCTTCTCCCTCCGTCGTCGGCCTAAACTGGAAAAACTGGTCGCGGTGCGCTGTTTGTGTTGCTGCTGGCCCGCCGCCGGACGAGGTGCTGGTCGGCGAAAGAACAAAGCTGGAGCAAAAAACGCGAGCCGTCCGTCCCACCGATGTTATCGGGCCCGCCGCGGCCAGAGCTTCCCGGAACGCCCGCTCGTTGGGACGCTCGGGCGTGAAGACATGCTCGCGGCGCCGACGACGCAACGGAACCTCTCGCTGGTGGACGACGGACCCGGTTGGTGCTGGCGCCGCTGCGCTGCTCTGCTGAACTTCCGCCGGAAGACGGCTTCCTCGCTCGCGGGCCGGTGATAGGTTTGGTGACGCCGCCGGATTACGTTGGACATGCTGTAATAGCGAGGACACCGCGCTACTCAAGTTTGTTGACCTCGTGTCATCAGTGTATCTAGTTTCGGTTACGGCCAGGCGTTTACGAAACTATCTTAGTTCTCCGAACTCAACGGTGCTTTCTGGGTGATCAACCGATGGAAGAAGAAGTGGAAAAGTAACACTGAAACTATGCACGCGTGGAGATTTTTTTCTGTTTTATTTTTTTGAAGCCTTGATCGTGTCGCTGACGCTGCTCCTACGGCTAAAGCTCACGTGTGAACGGGAACTACTTTTCTTTCGTCGTGTCGTCTCCGGCGGAGTGTCGCAACGTGCGTTAAGCCCCGGTTTGAGTCACGGCCCCTTGACGTCCGAAACGAATGTGCCGTGTCGCCGGCTGAATTCACGACTGACGCGTTGCGCCGGCCCTGTTGCGTCCCGCTTGGTTTTCCTCCGCGGCGACATTGGCCTGCAGTTGCTTAGCCCTTGGATAACCGGAGCTGAAGGCTGTTGAAGTGCGGATCAACGGCCCCGCTTGCGGCGCGGCGCTCGGCACCCTTTTGTGATTACGCCAGGGGAACCCGGTGAGCTTGCCGACATGTTTCACTACCCTCCTGCCCCGAGACACTTCGTTAAGTTTCGTAAAATCGCTGTTGTACGCCTCACGAGTGTGTTTGTTTTTTTCTTTTGTTTCTTCTTTTTCTGCGGAAATTTTGTCGGCCTAGGAGTTGTCGCCACAGATTAGTAATTGGCACAGCGTGAGACGGTGACAGTCTCGTTACACATTGTTCTCGCAACGTCGTTCACCTGTGGTGCGCCCAAAGTTCTCTGGGACATTTTTTTTTTTTTTTAACCTTTGCAATGGGAGCATTTTTACTGGGACCACATTTTCCGGAATTGTTTTCTCCGGGTACATATTTTCTGGCACCATATTTTCCGGGATATTTTTTACCGCTTGCTGGTGCGCCAAGTAACTTTACCCACATTTAACTCTACAGTGCGACCCAGGAGTAAGTTTGGTTACTTTTATTTCGCTTAGCCATCATATCTGCGATTTGCCCCTGCGTAATACGCTGCCGTACCACAGGAGGTAACAGCGCTGGTATACACTCCTATTTTGTTTTTTGTTTCACGCGGTGTTGTGCAACCAACGTGATCTTGTTATGTTTTTTTTTTTTTTTTCATATGGTTACTTATGGCTAGAAAGCCACAAGTTGTCTTTTTTTCCTCTAGGCATTTTCTAGTCTTTTAAGACCGCAGTAACGCAGAGTAGGCTTACCGTCGCTGCTTGGTGGGCCGAAATGCACTCAAGATTAATTGACCAAACTGTACGGCGTGAATAAGGTAGCTGCTTAATATCAATAAAACTAAACACCCGTTATAACAAACTGCTATGGATAGGAAATTCACTTCGTAATAAGCAGGATATTTGGTGTCCCTGAGCTGTCTAGTTGTGACCGTGGAAAACTTCCAGTAAGGGAGCATTGGGATAAAACAATTTAGTTGTAACGAGGGTTTACGGTATAAGATGGTCATGATATCTCCCTAATTCCAAAACAGCGGTTGTCGCCACCCCCACTGGTCTTATTACCAGTATCACCCTTCGCCAGGCTACCATCCTCGAAGCGGAAGAAGCGGCGCTCGCATTAGCCATAACCCAGACCCAAGCCGAAATTATTATTACAGACTTGCAAGCGGCGTGTCGGAAGTACATAGCCGTAAGGATTTGGACGAAAGCCCTACGCATCCTAGTCCAAAGCCCTCCTGAAAGAACAGTCAAAATCATTTGGACGCCTGCCCGCTCATCCCTTCGCGGCAATGCAGCGGCTCACGCTCACGCCCGAGATTTGCTCGCCGGGCACCGCAAGAGGACGATGAGAGGACCAGTCACTCACTCATCACACACAACGACATCACCCAACACTACATGCTCACACGACGCACCTTCCCACCACCGGCAGAAAAATTAACAAAAGAACAACAAGTCCCCTCCGACAACTTCAAACAAACACATTTCCGCATCCCACACGGCTACACGCCATTCACCCCCAATTATACCCCTTGTGCAGGCACTGCGGCAGCCCAGCAACGCTCTTCCATATGGTTTGGGCATGCCCTTCAAACCCAGACCTTGCACCAATTCCTAATCCTACATAAGAGCAGTGGGAGAGTGAACTTGCCAGCTCGGACCTAAGTAAGCAGCTTTGGCTCGCTGAAAGGGCGAAGACGGCAAACCGCACCAACGGAGTCCTGGACTGAGGACCCCGCCCACTTACAAGCTCCATCTCACTGTCCAATAAAGGTTTCTCCTCCTCCTTCTCCTCCATAATCAACTTTCGCGCTAGCTACCGTGCTTCTGCGCATGCGCGTGATGGAGTTCGGTTGCCCGATTCTCGTAGCTCAACTTCCGGAAGCCCCCAGTAAAGGGTGCTTTAAACCAAGTCGAAACAAAAAATCCCAGGCCATCTCCACTGATGCGAAACCTGGGGACGGGCGAAGCATGCAGTGTATTAGTGCATTCATTGCGCCTTGGCGTTTTTGCCAACGGAGATGAAACCGTTGGGGGTAGAGGTGTACAGCTTTGCTGTGAAAGTCTCCTATCTTTGAAGCTCGAAGCGTTCTATCGCGAGGCGTTAACGAGTATCCCGGTGTTTTAGTACCGTGACTACATGAAACGACGGTTACGACGACGACATGAGACGCGGCCGACAACCCGAGCCCCTGATAACTAAATGAAACAGTAGTTCCGGAAGGAACGGAGACGTGTGGTCTCGCGCACGCGTTTCTGCAGCCACAACCAGCACCAGCTCACCTGGTCATTCGAGGCCAACGACTTCTGCCAGCGGTCGCTCGATGAAAGCGCACGGCGATCGAATCGCGCCTCAGTGAGCGGCCGTGCTTCCGTTATCTCCGGTCGTGCATCGCACAAAGTGGGCTTACACCTTCGTGATTAGACGCGGGCATGTGTTTGCCGTGAGAGCAGGGAGGCGTCGAGTGTTCGTGCCGGGCATCGAATAATGCGAGGCGCAGTCCCGATCCCTGCGGAGCACTGCCGTGCAGTGTTTTTGCCTCGGTGCGCACTTACAAAGAGCAATACCCTGGCGTAGTGCAAGCACTGCGATAACAGGGAGTACAGGCGACTTGCGTAAGGCTATCCGGGAACGTATGATAGTCTTTGTAAGAACAGTGCGAAGTTCCCCATCAGGAAGGGCGTCTGATAAAGGGGCGTGATCTTTTTGAAATTATTTAGAGCCTGTCCAGAGGAGGAAAGTAGACAACATTACTGAAAGAAGACAGGGTATAAAGTGTATGTTGAGAATAGTTGAGCCAGTTGATATACACGGCTGACACCCATCTTGTCCACTCAGGAGAAGACACGCAAATAATGTGTTTGGAACTGTGTACACTCAGAAAGCTCAGTAGGGTTGACTATTAATACCGGAGTTGCACGACTTTAACGCACACCTTTTTTTTTTTTTTTCGCTATAAGTAGCCTCCAAATTTGTGTGCCCGCTATAAAAGGGCTTAAAAACAAAATCGTCGTCAAAGTGTCCAGCGGCACCGTCATGGACACTACCTCCTCCCGAAATACAACTCAATCCAATCTAGAACAATCCGTCAACACCACGCGAGTAAATTTTGGCGTATCATTCCTCGATGGGCATGCGTTAGACAGCTGTTGCATATATTGCTGCTGCTGCTGCAATGAGCACCTCGTTTCAGTCGTTATGGCGTCGAATAGGTACAACTATGAAGTGTCCTTCAAGTGTCCTTCAGGTGAAATTTTACTTACCGACAGTGAGAGGAGCCGAGTGGCATCACGCACATTGGGCGTTTCCGGAGGCGTGTTCCCAACCGCTTGGCAGCACAGAGCACCCACGTGACATGACATGTATGATCACTGCGCGCGCTATTCTTTGAGCGCCTGGTAAAGGACCCCTAATTCGGGCTGTGTGGCCCCGATGCAGAGTACTGACTACTGGCGCTAACGGCTTGGGTTCGAGCCCCAGCAAGTCTAACTTAGTTTTTTTTTTTTCGTTGCTTAACTTTTTTTCTAAATTCAATGTTTTTTTCTGAACTGACATCTATGTGTTGTTTTTGTTAACAAAAGTAATTTGGTATGTTTTAAGTAGCTTCAGGTTTGGGGTGCAGCCAATGACGACATTTAATTACCGTTCTTCATCGCGCGGAAATGTCACGTGGGTGCTCTGTAGAGTGAAGCGTTTGGAAATATGCGTCCCCGGAGATATGAGTGCGCAGTTGGCGTAAACAAACCAGAGCTGTATTTTCACGCAAGGCTTTGAACAGCTAACGAACCCACGGTCCGTCACGCCCGAAATTACGAATCTCAAGGAGCTTGAAATTGCAAACGCTTTCAGTGTTCCCGGCTCTAGTTTTAATGCCAGCAGGAGCTGAATCAGCAGGTTTATGAGGAACAAGGAATTTTCGCGGCCGTAGTTGCTATTGCGTCAAACAAAATGTTTTCCTCCTGATACGTGGTGTCACGTATTTTGCATCCGCCTGGTACCATCGGCGTCAAATTATCTGTTCAAATTCTCACGCGTGAACTTACCTGCGCGTTCAATCACGAGTGCGTTAGTATAACACAAATGCGGTATGGAGGAATTTGAAGTAACGTTAAACCGACAAGCAGAAAACCTTCCTTCCAGCCTAGATAATGAAATAATTGCAGGCCTGGATGAATAAAATTATCTTGGGGGACACGTGGTCAGTACTGGTCCAAACCCTCAGAAAGGAATCAAACGCAGTTAGCATGGGCTGCGATGCATTCGGCTAGCACCCTCAGGTAAGGAACATTACTAGACTATAGCTCTGTCACTGAAAAGAAAGTTATACCTGTGCTACACGGCCGTTTCAAAGGCATTCCGAAGGCCGTTCAACCAATTGCCCATTGAGTGTCCCATTGTAAAGGCATAGGGTGCACTTGTAGGCCAGCGTTCAATGTCAATTGAAAGTCGCTGTGTATCACAGGCATTGGTCAAGCAATGCTTGTTCCTGGTGTTGATTTACGAGGAAGAAACTTGGGAACTTACTAAACGCTTTGTGAGAAAATTTGGGTCTGCCCGGCGAGCCATAGAAGTAAATATGAAGGGATTAACGTGAAAGTACAGGAAACCGCCGCCTGTATCAGGATGCAAGCTCGGCTGGAGGACATCCTAGCTCAAATTAAGAGAAGTGGAGCTGGGGTAGACATGTTATCTGCCGAGCTGACAAGCGGTGGACAGCTCGGTGAAACAGAATGGGGTGAGACAGAATGGCTATCAAGAGACGGGGCTGGATGTAGGCGATCACAGATAACTAGATGGAGGGTGAGACAATGAAATTCGGGGGCAGAGAATGGAACAGCGCAGCATAGGAGCGGTTAGAAGCAGATTTGAGAGTGCTTCGCTAGGCAGTGGGGAGAATGGTGATGGGATGATTGATGATGGGGATGATGATGATGAAATACCTCCGCCTGGGAACGGCGTCAGGTATGCTTTGCTACTCCACACATCGAACAGACACGCAGTTTACTTTTTTGAACACGAAAGTGTTTCATTCCGGGATTCACGAAGATTTCATTGACGTCATATCCGTCACGGAAATGACGCCAGTACAACGAAGCAAGCGGCCTGTAAAGGGTGCACCCCTGAATACAGGGTCTTCTTGCGGGGAAGCAATCTTTTGTACTAAAGAGTACGTTATACTTAGGGTTGTTCGTTTTCGGGTTTTATTTTTTTTTCTGCCGGGATACACCGAGATTTCGCTGACGTCAAACCCGTCACGGAAATGACGCCAGTACACCTTTGCCGAAGTGACCCGCCAGCAGGACGTCGCTCGCCAAGCACACCCACAAGACAGCCGCCGACCCGCAAATCATGTACAGCTGCAGATTTCGCTGCACATTTCACTTTCGTGTTTGACCGATTCCTATGACAGGAATCAACCACAGTCTATTTCAGACACGGGCCGCTCACCCTCCTTCCACCACTTTGTGCATTTTCTTTCACTAAATGGATCAAATTTGGCTCCTCACGCCGCGGCATCAGGGTCGTCTCCGGTGGCTATACCCATGCAAACCTGTGGGTGGGTCCGGCAATGGCGATTGATAATGGCGTCACCTATACTTTCTAAACACGTGGTTGATCATTTCACTGACATGTTGGCTGCTCTCTGTGACACGCTCCTACAATACCCACCGGGACAAGTTCAGCGTTGCGCATGTTACCGAACTTCACTGAGGCACTCATGCCGACTCTATTTTTAATGGTCCGGCAGAACACCGAAAACCGGCAAAACACTGAACCCGCGACCCCGTGGGTCAGCCACAAAGCGCTTTCGTGCCGAAAAAACGGTCCCGACGGACTGTCTCTGTAAAAGAAATCGCTGCTGTAGAGAATCGGACCTCCGTCTTCCGCATAACCGGTTTTCTGGTAGTATGGAACCCCTTCCGTTGCGGCCCGTTCTTGCAGCACGGACATTGAAGAAAATAGGCTTTACGGACGCAATAAAACAGCACGACTTTTCCCGCCCTGATTTGCTCTCTCACTGCGAACGGAAAGTTACACCCCGACAAAAATACACACCGGCGCAACGCCACGTACTGTAGCGCACGCGTTGTAACGCTACGCACTCGCCTCCAAAAGGCGAGTTCCAAGAAAGCGAGACCCCTGATTCCCATATGCAGACCTCCTTTCAAGTCGCGCAAAATAAGCTTCCCACGACGGTCTCCTCTCGCCCAGCGCAGTCTAATACGGGGTCCCAATTTCACGCTCTGCGGTCACCTGAGTGAAGGCCAGGGGTGGTATTTACCTTTCTCGCTTCGTTTCCCTGCAGCAGCAGCGGTACTCGAGCGACTGCAGCGGCGGCAGCCTCTTCAGCGGCCCCCTTTTTTTCCCCGCCCCGTGCGCGCTAGGTTCTGGGAAAACGGCGCGGCAGACAATAGAACGCGAGCGAGGAGGACCGGCCGGTTGGTTCCGAAGTGCATACTCGAAGACGTTCCTCCGTTTCTTCTTCTGCTCCGTGTTCGCGGAGCACCAGTGGTCTTCCGGTCAGCCGCCCTCGCGAACGGAGCGGAGAACAGGCCACGTTTTCCGCTTCACTTGTTCTTACAGCACTCAATGTATATAGTAGTGGCCGGAAAGCCGGGTCGAAACTCTTCTGGGCTCCGAAGGTCATGAACGGGGGGTCGCGCTTCCATGCAAATGCGTCCTAGTGTTGTGTTTTTTTTTTTTTTTGACCCTAAGGGATTGAAAGGTTATGCATATACGGTAAAGTGAATGGTAGGCGTGTCCACACACGATGGAGCAAAATAGTTCTCAGAAGAGTTGGGGGCGTTGCAGACCCAGGGTAGTGTTTCTTATTGGGCATTGTAACAGCGCTACTTACGGAACTGGACAAAAAAAGAATCGCGCAAGATGTGTTGGCTCTGTGAATTGAAAGGTCATGCATATATACACTACAGTGTACATTGGGCGTGTACACACAAGATGAAGTAAAATAGTTGCGAGAAGAGTTGGGAAGAGGGGGGGGGGGGGAATAGTGGTCCTTGTTTGGCATTGTAACAGTATTACATGTGGAAACTACACACCAAAAGATATTACGCAACAATAAGTTTTTTTTTATATTTCCGTTGCTTTAACTGCTGTGTTGTAACTCATGTAACTCCGCGCACCGCATAGCGCTGAGAGATGTGAGATTTTCACTTGTGTACGCGAAGCAGCCGATTATCTTCGCCAGAACAAGAGGACTTTAACACAAGGCACGTTGCACAAGCTTCGCCCTTTACTAGCGGTCAACGAGAATTATTTCCATTGCGAGTGTTTTTTTTTTTTCTTTTCTTTTTCTTGCCGTATAGACGAGGATACAGACACTTAATGCAGGTTCGCCAGATCAGTTACCACGAGGGTTAAGATACTAACCATAGTGTTGTTTCAGCCTTGTTAACGGAACCCTCCCCCTCCCCCTCTGGCATGTGGGTTCATCATGGCGGACATTCGCGTTACGTCTGTCCCTGTGTCATAGGGAGCGTCGCCACACGGCTGCGAGCGTCGTGACACGACGGAGAGCAGCTTTACGACTGGAGAAGCGCCGAACGCCGCGATAGGGGTACAACGGACTGCTCTTATACGGCCGACTGTGAAATACGCCAGAGCGCCTCCTGTGGCGATAAGTGAACAACACGAGGCTGCTTACTATGTTGCGCTGTAGCACATCAAAGTTACTGAGGCATTTAGTGGTGTGGCTCATCTCATTTGCCTCTAAGGGATTGCGCTTACTACTTAAGAAGTTTTTAGTTAATTTGTTTATGAAGTTCAACCGTAGAAAATTTCAGAGCATTGTTGCGACTATGGTTATTCGCTCAGTATGATGTCCGGGCTAATTGTCAGGTGTGTGCTACACAATCTACGGGCCACAGCGTTCATTAAAAGCGAAGTCCCACTGCAAACGAAGCCGAACCAAACCAAGAAGTGGCAGCGCTGTTGCTTGGACTCAGAATCGCTGAACGATATCTTGCTTCGACAAACGACGGAGCAACGTTTGCAGATTATCACGCTGTCTGACCTCCCGGATGTGCCGGGGCGGCGCAATGCACTGTTTCCGCGATCGTCCGCCGCTCTTACGCCGCCAAATGAGGAGGGAGAATGGCGAGCGATGAATTCTGCGTGTTAGCATTTTCTTGATCAAACGAAAATGTATTGCAAACCGCATGATTCGAAACACACACGCAGCAAGATGGCTAGCTAAAAAAAAAGAAGAAGAGGCCCTTCTTACCTGCTTACCAAGTTGCCAAATTTCCCCCGCTAGCACGCATTCTTTTCTCGCTTTTTTTTTTTGCGATATGCAGCCGAACCTTGTTTATTCGAAGTCGCATAATTCGAACCAACGGATAATTCAAAACGATCCATTGGTCCCGGCAAAAGTGACGTGTATTTGAGTGGGCGAGAACTCTCGCCAATTCGAAGCTGAAACACGTGCCACGGTTAATTCGAACGATATATTGTTCGAATTAACCCGTCTGCGCGGACTACTTTTCGTGAAATTCCAAGCCGAAGGCCAAAGTTAAATGCGTCACTAGCCGCCGCAGCTTCCCCAAACCGTAACTGTGCTTGCTCCGCGCACACTGAAGCAGCTGGCATAAACCACGTGACCTCCGCACTATGGATCACACTAAAAAAATTACTCGGTGCTACAACAGGCACGAAGAAACACGTAACACAGAACACAGTGCCGAACTTCCAACTAGAATTTATTTAGCATAATGTACCGACTTGCCCAAATCAAGCTTTTGTTATGGAGGATCATAGTCCGGAAGAGGGCGCCTGCTAATTCGAGTTCGCATCTCGAACTGACCATCACGTACGCCGTATTTTCGCAACACGTAATCATTGAAAGTACCGTCTACTTTATCACGCATGCGTTTCTAATACTGATAGCATGTGCTGAACCGCCAATCAAAAGGCCCTTCACTAGTTCGAACTCCGGCTAAAGGACCCACCGCTAGTTCGAACTACGCAATATTCGAACAGATTTTATATCCCTTCAGAGTTCGAATTAACGAGGTTCGACTGTATATTACCAAAGTGACGGAAGTTCTTATTACTCTGCGATAGCTCTTGGGACACATTTGACAGGGAGCGGTATTTATTGCGGCGTTTTATGGTTGGTAAACTCTTCCAGTCGCCGAGTCGCTATGAATCTCACAAATATAGGCGTCACGGTATACCCGCATTCCTACGAGGTCAGTCGCTTTCAGGATATGCACAGCCACCCACAGCGTCGTTGGCTGGCCGAGCGCGCACGCCCATCTTAAATCCGCGCGAGATCCCATATAGAGCATTCCGCGATCGGTGTTAGAGGAGGGGGGGTCTAAAGAATGAAATAGACCACAGCAAGCAGTGACGGTTGAGCGCGTCCGGACACAGGTCGTTCCCCGTGTCCTAGGCCCGCTCTTGTGAAGGGGGACAATTTTTTTTTTTCGATTTGGAGTGTTCAGTCCGGCCGGGCCCCGCGCACTCCAGATTAAAAAAGCGGCTCGCCGAAAGCTGCGAGTCGAGCACAATGGGCTCCCCAAAATCGCTGCGCGTTCGTTCCCTGAAGCGCGTATATGGTGTACACGATCATCAAAACAACCTTCGGTGCGGCGTATACGACGCCCCCTGGATGATCCGATAGTATAGTGGTCCCCGGAGTTTGGAATGCGTTTATGGGTTCGTGCCGTATATAGATCTGCATCTGTCCGCAAAACATCGTGAAAAAGGAGTCGGATAGAGGGAGGAGTAAAGCGTCGATGTATACGCGCGTATGTAAGCGGATGCCTGAACATGTGCACCCTCGAATTTGCTTCGGATTTTTATCGTTTTTGTACAAATCTTTCCCACCGTTTTCCGGGTTCCTCAAGGGCCATCAGAAGCTTCCTCTGCTTTTGGTATACCTCCCGTATCGAGCCCGACTGAACACGAATGCCGGTATTTCGGAATACTGATAGGTAGGAGCATAGATTGAAACCATTCACTTTACGTTACAATTTACGAATATGTTTTTTGGGCCCGGCCCTTGACAATCACGTCCGTTCCTCTCTTCTGCTTTGAACCTCCAGATACGACGACGCGCAGCGAGCACGCCGTCCTGTAAATTCATATCATGTGTAACTCGTACCCTGCACAACTGTCCTCATGTGTAACTCGTTTCGTGTTCAGCTCATAGTGAAGTTCCTATTTTACTACGCTTTTCCCCTGGGATGAGGATGGGAGCGAAGGAAAAAGAGAGAAAGATAGGAATCCATGCAATGAGAGAAAATTACAAGCCACGTATTCATAGTGTGTCTATTAAGAGCAAGTAGGGAACTTCAGCCTTTAAAAAATGCCTGCTCGCCTTCAAGTTTGCAACAAACGAGCAAAAAGACACCAAATGAGTAAATATCTTTCGAAATAAAAAGTAGACATTCACGCTATGCGTATTAAATTAAATAAAGAAGGTATAGCTCATTAGAGAACAGTGCTGGCCTTTTGACGGCTAAAAAACGCGCCAGAGCGGTCGGCAGAACCGGCAGCATCCTGCCGGGGCACGTATGATGTATATCCCCATAAACGCGGACGCGAGGCAGCGTCGCTCGATCGCTGCTGCGACGGCGGCGCTCAAGCGTCCCCGAAGTGTGTCCCGTAATAGCGGTCGGGTCGCGGCGGCATTGCGAGGATGACTCCGAAGAACACTCCTGAGGAATTGCCGCTCGCGCGCGGTGCCGTCCAATTAGACACGGGTTCCTTACACCTTCCGCGAGCGTCGCAAAGGAGTAGCCGCCGCCGCGGCCGCCGGCGCGCAGCTCGAAATAGCGCCGAGCCTCTCTACTCGCGTTGTCCTATCCGAGTGGTCCGGGAACGAAGCGACGGGACCGGCTGATTCAGCGACGCCAAATCACCGCCCCTTCTTTCGAGAACACCAAGACGCCGAGTCTTCTCAAAAAAAGTTCTCACGCCGAGGTGGTCGCGCACTTAAAACAATTTAACCCGTGAACTTAACTAAATGTTGAGTGAAGGAAGGAAAAAAAAACAAAACAATTATGCATGCTGAGCAGTGGCTTCCCTCTTGGTTACTGAGGTTGTTTTTGCGTGCTCGGCGGAAGTTTCAGGTGTTTTTTTTTTTTTTCCGCTCTCCGAGACGCATGGGTGTGTGAGAACGCAGCTGCTGTACGCTACCGCGTTTTCTTTTTGCATCAGGCGCACGGGCTATTATGTCTTGGACACTTCCTTTGATCTGCTTCCCTTATTGGCTGGCGTAGCAAGCTAGGCGCAACGGCTCGGCTAGTATCGCCGTCACCCTTAAACACATTCTCTCGAATAAACGTTTATTCTCTCCTTCCCGCAGCATTCACTTGTAAGGGTGCTACATCTTTTTTACGGCGCAAGGCAGCCGGAAGGAGCTCGTACAAGAGAGACGGTTGTACCGGAAAATGGCGGAAGAGGGAAGGTTAACGAGGCAGATCACTGTAGTCCAGGTAGGTCCATGGCTTTAATGTGTATACCGTGACATACGTGCTATAAAACAATTTGGCCCGCGTTTAAGCGTTAATGATGCTATAAAATCATCCAGATTCTCACATTTTATACTTCTTAATAGCAGGTTCGCAACGGAGCTGCAAAAACGCCCGCGAATACCCGCCTGGTTAGAGCGCTTCTTTGGAAGGACTGTGCTGCCTAGAAATGGCGCTGACTGTTACGTTTTCCTACGTTCTTTAAATAAACTCTTGCGCGCCTGCGTGACCGCTTAAAACACCTCCATAAGGTCAGGGTTTCATTTCGTTGGTTATCGTTGACAATTAGCTAACGCAGTTTTGAAACAACGTTATCGAACTCGGCCGCTTTGAAAGCTGTACAGCGGCACCGGAGTCGGGGAACCAAGGTTAATGCTAATTTCCTGAAATAAGTCGCACTATAATAATGCGCTAAGATAAAACTATTGTCTACCAAGTAACTTTGCACGAATTCCTTTAGGAGTTTGCGGAACCGCAAATTAGAAACGGGAATAGATTTATTGTGTTATACTGCTTGATCGGGATCATGACGGCGACCACCGGCTACCACAGTGGCGACTTGAACATTAGGGCGCATTTAGCAGGAACCTACGCTAGGATAATTGGTATTGTCCGTGCCAGGCTTTAGTTCAACTCTGATGCCCCAAAGATGTACCTCGGAGAGCACTGTAAATTATGCTCTTATTCAGCGCGAAATGTCGTTGTCCAAATATCTGCGCTTCATGGCTTCTACGCTTATGTAGTTACGTGTAAGCACTTCTTCTACCTGAAATTCAGTACAAATAAAAATTTAGCTCTCAGTTATAATCGTGCAAGATAGCTTCGCACAACAGCGAAGAACTTACTAAGCGTGGTTAGTTGTGAACTCGTAATGTCTTGAAACGTCACATATAATTTAGCGCGCGTTGAGCGAACATGACGTAACTGTCGCAGTTAACTTCCTCGTATACGGTGATTTCGCCAACTTTTTCACGCAGAAAGAAACGACGAAACGAATTTGACTTTGGTCATGCCGGCGCCGGCGGCAGAATATAGTTCTAGTTTCACCATGTACAGAAACAAATGTCCTTACAAAAAGGCTGCCTGAGTTTCGACAGACTTCCTGAATATATATATATATATATATATATATATATATATATATATATATATATATATATATATATATATATATATTCTCTGTCACTTACAAGTCCGGCAGAACCCACAAGGATGCTGACGCTCTGTCCCGTTGTCCACAGTCATCCCCACCAGATACCTTAGCCTCTTCCGATTCCGCAACAGCATTGCCAATGGCACCTCTGCACATCACCGGACAAACTCTCCCTTCTAACCTTGTATCTTTACAACGCGACGACACGTTCTGCCGACCACTCATCGACCAACTGGAAGGTTCAGAATCACCACCCAACGGACGTTCCCGCCGACGACTAAACAAATTTTGTCTTCTGAATGGTGGAGCTCTTTACCGCCTCAACTATCACCCCACCGGCGACAGATGGGTTCCAGTAATCCCTCGTTGCCTTCGGAACCAGATCTTAGAAGTTTTCCATGACGACCCCACAGCTGGACATCTTGCTTTCCACAAGACTTACGACCGAATCAAAAGCCGGTTCTTTTGGCCGCGTCTTTCGGCCAGCGTCGCTAAATATGTTGCGTCATGCCCTTCGTGCCAGTTTCGTAAACGCCCAACCTCGGCCTCTGCAGGGATGCTACAACCTCTTCCTTGCCCTCCTGCTCCATTTGACAGTGTTGGCATCGACTTGTATGGACCTCTTCCTCTGACGCCGACTGGTCATCGGTGGATCGTGACCGCTGTAGACCATTTGACCAGGTATGCGGAAACTGCCCCACTCCGTACGGGTTGCGCTTCCGAGGTGGCAGATTTTTTCCTCCAAGCTATCTTTTTGCGCCATGGACCTCCTCGCACTCTTTTAAGTGATCGTGGCAGAACATTCCTTTCGGCAGTCCTTGAGGAAGTCCTTCGATCGGCCGGTACTGCCCATAAA
Source organism: Haemaphysalis longicornis (assembly GCF_048455015.1). Lineage (NCBI taxonomy): Eukaryota > Metazoa > Arthropoda > Arachnida > Ixodida > Ixodidae > Haemaphysalis > Haemaphysalis longicornis. Next base: position 87,599,671 of record NW_027526460.1, on the reverse strand, counting down.
ACAACTTCAAGCTATCACCCTCAGACGAATGGATTGACAGAACGATTCCACCGTACCCTCTCCGATATGATTTCCTGCTACATCAACCCCGACCACAAGAATTGGGATGTTATCCTTCCCTTCGTAACCTACGCCTACAATACCGCCGTTCAAAGTACCACCGGATTTTCACCGTTTTTTCTCGTTTATGGCCGCCACCCCCCTTCTGTTCTGGACTCCTCTTTCTTTTCCTGCCCGTTGTCTACAACAGACAACGCACTGGATCATTTTGTTTCCCGGCTAGCGCATTGTCGAAACCTCGCCCGATTGAGCACTGAGTCCTGCCAGAACGACCGAAAATCTCGCTATGACGCAGCTCACCGAGATGTCTCCTTTCATACGGGAGATGAAGTGCTGCTTTCGACGCCTCTCCGTGCGCCAGAACTGTGCGAAAAGTTTATGCCCCGCTTTATTGGCCCCTACAAAGTTCTTCAGCGTACCTCTCCAGTCAACTATTTAGTAGCTCCTACTTGTGCTGTCACCGACCGCCGGTGCCGCGGCGTGGAGATTGTGCACGTGTCACGTATGAAGCCGTTCGTCTACCGCTCTCCATCCCCTTGACTTTCGGCCAGGTGGCCGCCTCGCCGCCCGGGGGGGAAATAGTGTGAGCACAGTCTCTGTCTTATCGGATATCGTGTCCTGCAGTGGTCAATCTCACCACAACCTGCACCATCCAGGAACACTCCCATTACCATCATCATCTCGCCGACGGGCGCGTTCGTTTTGGGCTCCATCTTGGCTGGTCTCTCACCAAAGCCGGTTGCACCATTGCCTTGCAATAAACGCTTCACCAGGACCCCTGGTCGACGTCTCTCAAGATATATATATATATATATATATATATATATATATATATATATATATATATATATATATATATATATATATATGTATGTATGACAGAAATAAGAGTTGGCAGTAAAGAAAACCTCGGAAAGCAAAGGGGAGGATGTGGTAGGTCATTAAAACAGATAAAGAATTTGGAAAGACAGAAAGTGGAGAAAAAATGCCCGCCAGGTGGGATCCGAACCCACGACCTCCAGAATACCGGTCTGGTGCGAAAACCACTACGCTACCGGTGGGGCGATTTTCCCCTCCACTTTCTGGGGTATTTATGTTTCCTGTGCTTGGGGGTGGTAGCCAGCGCCACACACACACACACACACACACACACACACACACACACATTATATATATATATATATATATATATATATATATATATATATATATATATATATATATATATATATATATATATATATATATAAAGCAGTATAAGAAAACTTCTCGAGGAGCCAGAAAAAATACTTGAGAAAATGGTATACGCACGATTAAAAACAAAAACAGTGGTTTACTGACGTTTCGACTGCGGGACCAGTCTTCATCTTGAGTAACCAAGATGAAGACTGCGGGTTACTCAAGATGAAGACTGGTCCCGCAGTCGAAACGTCAGTAAACCACTGTTTTTGTTTTTAATCGTGCGTCTACCATTTTCTCAAGTATATATATATATATATATATATATATATATATATATATATATATATATATATATATATATATACATATATATATATATATATATTGTAGAACAGAGACGTACGGGACGAGGGATTCCGTAAGGACACATATCAAGGTTGCAGTCCTTATTGCCAGTGCTGTTTGGCGGTGTGTTTTATAGGGCCGAATGAAGTATGATTGCATTTTTTTTTTGCAGGAATAAATAATTGAATATTCAACGCTTCCGGAAAAAACGGCGCATTTTTTCTCGACTTGAATATTCAATTATTTATTCCTGCAAAAAAAAATGCAATCATACTTCATTCGGCCCTATAAAACACTCCGCCAAACAGCACTGGCAATAAGGACTGCAACCTTGATATATATATATATATATATATATATATATATATATATATATATATATATATATATATATATATATCCCACAAATACACTTGAAACTCCTCAGAGACTTAACAGTGATTGATAGTCCCCATATAACAAAGACATGTACCGTTACGGTCGTAACTTTTTAAAGCGCAAGCTTTCTAATGGGACCGATGACCTTCGGTCAAAAAACTAATGCATTTCCCCATTGGCCGGTTGATCGACCGAAAAGCTCTGATAAGACGTCTGGACACACGGCGCGTGCGCTAAACCGGGCTCGCATTGTGTCAAAACGCGTCTACTTGAAATTCGCGATAAAGAAGTAGTTCCAGATAAGACAATACACGCATCGATCATGAAGAAAGAGTAACAGTGGTGTATACCTTTATCGCATAAACCACACACCGGTACGCATTTAGATCGCTCGTATAGGTGCGTCTATACTTAGTGCGCGTAAAATCGTCGCATGCCGGGTTCGTTCTTCGCTTGCGATTCGGGTCTTTGAAAGTTTTTTCAGCGAAGGCTGGACGCACTTTTAGCTTGCGCGCTTCTCTCAATTGTCTTTAGGAAGAGATGGTAATTTTTTTCTCTAAGAAGAAGTCCTCGCACACACGACGGAGTTGCCTTTTCCGCAAGTTCAATACGCACGCCTGCAGCCCAACAGATATACTGGGCGATCAATCTATAGTGATGTGTTGTGTGCGGCCACTGCAGTCCCGCTTCTCCTTTGGGCGTCGTCTGTCGAAGAACCTAGGCGGCCGCCACACGCGTTGTTCGTCGTGGCAGCAGGCGGGGAGGCTACGCGTGCCCCGTCTGAATAATCGTGGACATCAGTTGCACCGAGCGAGGCATTTGTTTTATAGATGCAGGGGCGAAATTGGCATTTAAAAGGCTTGCTTGTTGCCTTCGATTCTCGGCTCCGGCAATTTGTAGAAACCTGTTTGTGCTCGAAGAAAGAGGGAGGGGAACAAACTGTACTAAACTCCAAAACCTGTGCGAATGGTCATTACACGGTGATTCATTAGTGAAGCGCATACGCAGCGACCCGACACGGGAGGCAAGGGCGAGGTCTCGGTCCGTGTGTCTGTGGTACTCTTCTTGTAAGTGCAGAGCACTTTAGGCGCTCGCCTTGTCGTCGTAGTTCGCTCGCTGGACCCAAGTAGAGCAACAGGGCGTTCCGTTGTAGCGCTGTCGTCGCGGCGTACCCCAGAGGCTTCGAAAGCCGAGCGGTTTATATAGTCATAAGCGTTCGAAAGTCGTGAACCGCTGGCGCTTGTCCTACATCTCATATATATAAAACTATTGGTACATTTGAGGCAAAATATACGTAAGTAACCGGCAGCGCCCGCGTTCATTTAGTTAGGAACGCTCGTTTGGTTGATTGTTACTATATAGTAAGCAAAAAAAGCGGCCGCACAAGAAACATATGGCGCGTTCGAAATGACGCAGAAAGGCTGCACGCGCAAGAAGAAAATGGCGCGTTCGAAATGCCGCAGAAAGGCTACAGCCACGCAAGAAAAACATGGCGCGTTCGGAATGACGCAGAACAGCTCTAGCATACGAAATTAAAGCAAGCACAAAAAGAACAAAACCCCCGCTGGCGCAGTTTCAGGCGGGGGGCGAGCGAACACTGCGAAGGCGGGAAATTTGAATTGCATGGGGTGGTAGCAGTGAGCGGATAACGGCGGTACAGACCATTATGGCGAATCACTGCTCTGCACTTCCGACAGCCTTCACATTGAGTGGAACGGCTTTAATTTGTTTCTTTTTTAGTTTTTCTTATGCGTCCTCCAAGTCCAAATTGTGTTTTATGTTCGGAAACTTACGTCGGCATCTGTAGAAATTCCTGTGCGCACCAATAGCGCTACCCACTATCGGCATGAGTGCAGAAGCTTAATTTAAAACCATGGCCTCTTATCAATCATATTTTTTTCGGCTACTTAACGATGCTGACGACTGCATCGTCTACAGTTCCGGAGCCTCTGCAAAGACGTTAATCTTAGCAGTGCAATCGCAATACTGTATCAACAGCCATCGCGGTGCGCATTGCCTATAGGCGAGTATACGCCGATCTGCATTTTTCAAGCTAGCGTACGTTTTCTCTGTTCCAGAACAAGCAAGAAAATGTCATCTGCAATTCCGATCCTCGGGCTGCTTTCGTTATGTCATTAACACACTAACCACCCGATGTTGCGAGTTTGGTGTACGTGGGTGTATTCGGGATTGGAAACGTACGAAGCTCAAGAGTGACCGCTACTAAAAACACTGAGATGATGTTGAAGAAGCGGACGCTGAATGTAAATTAAAACGTAACTTTACGCTACGGCACATTTCATTTACCTCTAGGGGTTTATACTTTTGGCGCGTAAAACACCGGCATGAACGTTTTGTCGATACAGACATTTCCTTGATCACTGGCTATCCGCCATACAGCACAACCATCGCATGTACACTTAACTCTCACGACAGCGACCTGTAATTGCCGCTGTTTTACGTTGTATACTCGGCTCAATAAAGGTCCCTTTCACAATCTACGGCTAAGAGAAGGGGCCGGGAATGGCAACAAAGTTATTAGCCTGAATGGAACACAGCACTGATAAGGGTTCACTGTCGCACAGAACAAGTATTCATACCTTATCATCATTGTTCGAGGTTCCCCTAATGATGGTTGTACTGTTAACAAGGGAAAAGTGCGGACACTTTGAATTCAGATCAGATAGTTAAGCAGGGAGCTGTGGAAAATAAACGTGTCCTCTACGTGCCTCGTCTCCGGCCTCCCCAAACTCATTCTATTTTAGCGTCCACGTGCCCCAGGAGTGCTCAAGTGTCTGAATCCCCAGAATCAATAGAGCACATATTTGCATACTTCGACCGTGACTCTTTGCTGCCCTTTACTGGAGCCCCCAAAATAAAATAAAAAAAAGCTGCTTTCACGGGATATGACGACTATATCATACACTCTAAGAAATCGGGGGAGTAGTTGAAGAGTCCAACAGTCATTGTACTCCTGCAAGCGTTGGCGCGCTCCCCTCGAAAGCTGCGGGGAGTTGGATGTAATGTTCGCTCCCATGAGGAGGAAGAGCAAAACTGACAGCGTACTCTTCTCGTGCGCGGCGGAGTGCAGCCCCAGTTCCGCTCCCGCACCAGTGAAGAGTAAAGCTGCACATCGTCTCCTCTCTCCAGTACGAAGAGTAAAATTGCAATTTCATTCTTGTCAAGTGCGGGAGTAAGCATGGAGAGGCACTCCTACCATTTACGCACACCAACTCATCAGCGATGTTTTATTTGCATACGTATATATTATATAAAGCAGTTGTGTAAAAAGCGCCCGAGTACTTCCGCCTCGCATTCTAAACGTGCAAGAATATGAATTCATGTAACGATTGCTCGCAGCGTTCAGTGACATGAATGGAGCAAGCTTAACAAAACTAAAAAAACGCATGTCTCGATTTGGTTTTGTTTCTTTGTTTTGTTTTTTCCTCTGTAATGGCTTAGTTATCGACATTTAAAAAGTTGTCAGACTATGCATCATAAAAGGTGCGCATCACAGAGGAAAGAATACTGCGCGCCGATTTCAGCGATTACGCCGATTACACTGAGGGCATCCCAGCGGCGGCGGCGCGGCGGTGGACGCCGCGTCTCCGTAGCTCAGCCCGACGAAGATACGGCGTACTACCACGGCGGATTTTCCGCCACGCGATCTCGCGTCTACGGTGAAAACCCACAGAGGCGGTGCACCCGCAAGAACCGGGCGAGCGAGCGACGACTGATCGCGCCAGACCGTGATGTCCCGCCAGCGCGGAACACAGGGCTGCGCTTTGTAAACCATGTGCTACGCACGAAGTGGACTTTCAAACAGACGCTTCATCCAACATGGGAAGTTCGACCTGCCCTTATCGTCATGCTTGCTTGAACACAGTACGACGCGTGCTCGCATCGAATAGGAGAAACTAGGTTTTGAGAATTAAAGGTATCATTATTGAGAAAACTGAGGTTACAGTGGATCAGGACAGAAGAGCACGAGGAGAAAACGTCTCACGCGGTGCGCAGGCGTGGGGCGACTCTCCTCGGCGAACAGCACACACACGTGACACGCCCCAGGCAAGACTACAAAGCTCTCACTCGTTGGTATAAACATCCGGCCGCGTTCGCTGCGACGGTGGCGGTTTCAGGTGTTTCGTGCTCCGGGCTTGGCCCCTCGGTGTCTGTTTTCGTTTTCGCCTTCTCGGCGCCAGCATTCTCGGCACGAGAATTATCCGAAGCTTCGGAGACGGCTTGCTCAACATGCGAAGTTTGACCTGCCCTTATCGTCATACTTGCTTGAACGCAGTGTGACGCGTGCTCGCTAACTGCTTGCATGCCTGTGCGTCAGCGTTAGATCACGAACACGTAAGCAAGCCGTATATTAGTTCGTTCGTGCGTGCGTGCATGCATGGAACTAGTTTTTATTTCGGACGGACATCACAGCTGCGGCGGCGCAGAGGCCGATACCGGAACTATATGCACTGTGTAGCAATGCGCGCGCAAGCCGCCGGGCCAGCCGGTGTGCAGTCGCTGCCTTTGCAGGCTTCGCGCCTTAAGCTTGGGATCTTGGGATGACGACCATGGATTTATCTACCGGACGAAGAAATGCTGGCGGGAAGTGGAGGTAAGCCATTAGTTAACCTGGTATTCTTATCTTGTGTATTTAGCGAAGGAGAGTTGCTGTCTAGCTTCGGTCCGCGGAAGCGGCTAACCCTAAAGTTTTCGTCACTCATTTTGACCGTTGCTTAGATTTGAAGGGCGGCTTTTGTACCCGTGTGCAAACAGCGTCGAGTCTTGCACCGTTTCAATCCCTTTGATTCGTGAAGTGTTGGTATCCTAGCCGAATGTTTTCGCAGGTAAGAAGCACGGTCGCGCGAGTAGTCACAGCGATACCCTGTATTCTTAACTCGGCAGCTAGGGTTAGAGTGGCTGCCGTGCAGTAGCTGTGGCTACCTGCGCGGCTCCAAAGAATTTCGTACAATAGGCTGAGTGATAGGAGCGCGTCTAGCGCGTAGAAGTCATTAAAGTTACAATGATTTTAGTTACCGCCGCGAGTACTGCAGCAGACTGAAATCCTGTCCAGACAGGTTTTTTGCGTTTTGATTTGTTACTATTAGCTCGGCGGCTAGGGTTAGAGTGGCTGCCGTGCAGTAGCTGTGGCTACCTGCGCGGCTCCAAAGAATTTCGTACAATAGGCTGAGTGATAGGAGCGCGTCTAGCGCGTGGCAGTCACTAAAATTACAATAATTTTAGTGACCGCCGCGCGTACAGCAGCAGACTGAAATGCTGTCCTGACAGGGTTTAGGTTTTTTGCGTTTTGATTGAGGGCAGGATGGCCGGAGATGGGACTTTTCGGGGCGTACGCCCCGCACTGTTAAGGGGTAACTACATGCGTCTAAGCCGATGAGCGACGCGAGAAAACTCACTCATTGGGTACGGCAAACAGGTAATGTGGGCGACACAGACAAAATTTTTTTACACAGGCCGCTGACGGCGGCAACTGCGGCAGGCGACGTGCCGTCGCCGTCGCGGGCTTATACCGGCCAGAAGCAGCCCACGAGCGAGCGGCAGCAACGACGACGAATGGCATTGGCAGCAATGCATTATTTTTTTTTTCGTTTGTCGCTGTCGCCCATAGTGTTTGTTGTACCCATTACGGTACTTTTTTCGCGTCGGTTGTCGCCGTCGCTGCGTGTGGTTTAATGTTCGAGCGTTCTGATCGTTCAATAACGAGCCTATTGGTTCTCATCAGATGTTGCGATCTGCAGCGTGCATGCAACGAAGCGTACTCGAGAATGAAGAAAACAGTAGCTATATGACCCATAGCAACTTTTACACGCTGTACTTGTGAACGTATAATGGGCCGTACGTTGCAGTCGGCTGAGGGCAAAATCCTATGCAAATTAATCGGGGATTATAACGTTACAAAAAGAGTTCTCTTTACTTAAATTTTGTTAAATGTTTTTATACCGGGAACGATAGCGGGGTAAACAATAGAAGCTACGACACGTAAGCACTAATGGGTTTGGGGCTCATTGCGTAGGCAGCAGCTGTAGGGCGCGCTGTCTGACATGACATTGGCCAAGTGGCACAATGAGCGTGGCTGCATCCAAGGTCACCGCACATTCGCATGTAGACTTGTGACTGCGCCAAGCAGTATTGCATTCCAATACGGGTTCAATGCGTTCTCTCGGAACAAAAACTAATCTATCACGTCGTCAAACTCGTAAATTTTTTTTTCATTGTAGAACTTATCTTTGCTGTCCCCCTCTTTCTTCCTATGTAGGAACCACGGGAAGACGGTATTTGCCCGAAGATTTTTTTTTTCCTGAGAGAGAACGAGATCCCAGAGGCGTCAGCAGGAGTGGCCGTCGCATTCAAGACACTTCTCCTCACATCCTTGGACATCGTGGATGAGTTCCCATTGCTGCTGTCTGTGTTTTTAAAGGGGAAGCGCACCTTCTTGCTTCTGTAGACGTTACTTCGGCTCAAGCACGGTGCCCTGGTCAGTACTGTTCTGAAGGCCGCCACCAACATTGTGAAGCATTCAGCTCGAACGTGTTTGTTTTTAATACCAAGTTATGCCTTTTTTAAATCTTATTAGCGCATCCTCATTTGAGAACCACCCGCTTAAAAAACCCAGTGGGAATGTTTCCGGTGGTTTCCTATTGTCCCACCAACATATATCTGTTGCAAAGTTCCCGTGTTAGTGGCTTTGTATCTTTGTGTTGATTGCACCTTGTAATGCGCTAATAGTAATCCACGCTGAATAGTTTTAGTCCAAGATTTTTGTTTCGCAAAATTTATTTGTAGATGTTTTTGATGTGTCCTAAATAAGAGCTGGCTTTCCAGTCCATGTGAAGCACTCACTGATGTACTAAGGCCACTTTGTTTTATGTTAATACTGTTAACTATTTTCCCACTGCTGTATTTCTACTGACGTTTTCGTGCTAATGCCAGTACCTTTTTATTTGTGGGTGTTAATGTCATTTTTATTGTCTCAATTTTATTTTTTTATTTCAGTGATATCAATTGCTTTGCTGCATTTTTATTTGTGAATTTTTCTTGGATGTATCCTCAATAGGCGTTACGTCTCCTGTGTGCATGTGGAGTAAGAACCGTTTTTATGCTGTGATATTTTAATTCAAAATAAACTGCTTTTTGTGTGAAATTGCAGAATGAACCGATTGTTGTGGTATTTTTTTGAAAAATAAAGTCTGACCTTGTTTTTTCTTCCCATGTTTCAAAATGGCTTGTCCTGTTTTGTTTGCTTGTAACTGCCTATAGTACCATCGTAGGGATAAAAGGGGGGGGGGGGTGGGGGGTCTAGTAGCAGGCGGAGCGAAAATACGCTGTCTCGCGGGGAATAGCAGAACGCTCTTGAGGCGTAACGAGATGCTTTACAAGAGAGAGTATTAGTACCCGTCTGCAGTATCCGGGAACGCCGAAACCAATAGAGCTTATTCACGCCTAAACGGAGTGACGGAACGCTGCCTTGTACATGGCATAGCAATTCCCACACAGGGTTCAAGTACTCCGCTTCGACAGCAGCAAGTAAATCCCACGAGGAGTGTTTCGCCTCTCGTTTGGCCGCCACGCGCTACTCCTCGGAAGAGTCGCCCAATGCTGCCAAAGGGAGTGAAATATGGGACAAAAGTTTTTACTCCTAGACAGAGTGCCCAGCACTCCTCGTCTTCTTAGAGTGTATATTGCCATGAATTCCGGCGTAACCGGCGGAGAAAAAGATGACGAAAAAAACGGGTGAAAGAAACGAGTTTCTGTAGAAACGAACAAAAAAAAAAAAGGCAGCACGAGAGAAAGCAGTCTGTTCAAACATTGCCGTTACCATGGTTCCGAGCCCCGATAGCTTATAACCACGGTTCGTGAATGCGGTGCGCAGGCAGCCAAGTAAGTCCGCGGCGCACATCAAGCTACCGGCCCCGCTGCAGCCGAACTCGACCGAATCGAAAACTGCCGGGTTCGTCCGGGGCCGCCGGTGCATTATGCAGGAAGCACTATTACCCACGACGATGACGGAGGCCAGGCCGAAAGAAGGGGGCGACTCCTCGGACACGGCAGTGGATGTGTATACGGAAGAAGAACAATCAGAGCGCGCGAGCGAATTGAAAGCGCACGGGCGGCGACCGGCGCTGCAGTCTCAATTCCGTGCATCGAATGCCAACACGGGATGCGCTGCCTGCCTTGTGCGGGGTTGAGGAGGAAGCGCTGCGTTCAGGTTTGAGATAAAGCGCTTTAGAGATTCTCCTGTGGTCTCAATCGATTCGCAGCCCCCAAGGCTTGCTCCGTAGCCAAGGCGCTTAAAAATGAAAGTCAAGTTCGCGTTAAGTTTTTTAGTGCGCGTACAGTGGACTATCCGTGCGACGCAACTATGTCTTGATATGTTTCTTCTTACTATTTCTGGGAGAGATTAAAGAGAGGGTTTCGGCACGGCTTCGGGTGATGCTGAAGCGTGATCGCTGAAGTTCTGCGCCCGAACCCGTAGTCGAACTTTGGTAGGCCACACTCACATGTAGCTCGGCTCCCGGTGCACCATCTCGAAGCATCGTCCTGTTCCCAACTGCGACCCCGCCTGCGTCTCGTTTCGATTTGTGCCTATTTCACGTACAGTATCACATCTGGCAGTAAGCGGGCTTCCCACGCACAAACTTTAGCCGGTGAGACCCCGGTTCAGAACCAAGCAACCCAGTATTGAAAAGCTTCGCACAAGAAATAAGAAGTTCACGCTAAGGAACGACGCAGTAGGAAGTTTATTTTCACAACAGATAGCTTCGTTTTAGGTCTGTGTGGTTCACTATACAGCAACCGATAGGGAAACTAATCAAACGGCTCGAACATCAAGCCGCGCTTTTGGTTGTCACGCATTGTTAAACGAGCCTACACTCCTGCAAAACAAGGTTGAAGTGTTCCGAAGCGAACGCTGCACTGCGCGCGTGCAGAGAACGCATCCGAGCACCTTCGATCTCGCCAACGCGTACACCCAACTCTGTATTCATCGCTCCGTCGTGGTGCACGGAACAGCTCGCACGGAGCGAACGTTATAGGTCCTCCGTCCACGCAACAACGAACCCCATCCGCAGTACGACGTGCAAACAGCTACACGACAGCGGGGCTATGCAGACAGGGCCAGTGCGCTTGCAACAACAATCGCGGCGCCTCCTGGCGGCCGAGCTCTGATTGAGGCTTCGCACGCAGGGTGCTGCACACTCTGTGCCGGCCGCGGTCCAGGATGCGACGGAGAAAGGATCGAGGAAATCACTCGCTGCACGACACGCCGCCACTACCCCGCGCCTCTGCTGCGGCAGGGAGAAGAAGAAATGGTCGGCTGATGGCCGCGGCGCCCCATGCCGGCTGTGTCTGTGCGTGTCTGCGAGCGTAGAGCAGTCGCTAATACGTGGGAGAAATGTGGCCTCCGCACGAAAACGTAGCGACGCGTATGCACGCCCGTGTATGCTGTGGCGACCGGCGCTCACGAGCGACAGTCGCATCAGCTTTCGGATATGGGAGTAGCGGAGATCCCGGACTCTCGCGTGAACAGATTGAAAGAGACGTTCCAGCTTTCTGTCGATGCATCGCATTCATTAACCAATGTTTGGGCAGGAATAACATGCGTTCCGGTAGACATGTTGAGTACGGCTTCATTCATTATTGGCGTTTACTATATGTCGTGAAATTTGGCTGCCTGGTAGCGTTCCTATCTGTCACTCAATCAAACCGGCTCGTTCCGTGAGACACACTGTCGTGGTATATCTCTCTCTCTCTCTGGCCCACAGACACACGCACACACCGACATGCGCAATTTTCAGTGAACCCGGCTTTCAATATGCATACCTGGCAGGTTCGCCTGGATGGCATTAGGGAGATGTGACCGGGATTAGCAGGAACAAATGAAATATTTTACACGAATTGTTATTCAGTTACACCAGAGCAGGAACCGAACTGTGTCGTCGAAACTTCTAACAAGCTACACCACTGGTCGCTTGCTAATCCTTCAACGTGGCTGACGCCACCATTTTCAAAAAGTCCTGAAAATACTGTTGAGATTTACAATCTTCGCCCCTGCGACACTTCGCCAAAAGAACGTGACCCAGGGTTGTGCCAGACATGGATGCTCAGATCTGGGTGCGACGTTTTTTTTTTTTTTTTTTAACTATGCTTAACTGCCTCTCGCATTCAGCGTTGCTGCGGTACTGGTCGGTTTAACTTTTGCGCATGGCGCCGACAACGCTTTTTAAGCTCTTGACCACTAACGATGTCGATTGGTGTAGGATTGGATTGGACTGTCAGGTAGATCTGGTGCAATGTGGCCAGATTTGCATAAAGATTTGGCCGAACACGGGTGTGTTTTCGGGAGGTTCCTGTTCCGGTCGTACTATTGGACAAAACCGTCAAAATTCGGGAATCTCCCAGATAATTCTGGAATCCTGGCAGGTATGTTACATGTATGGCTACAGCCGGTGCGCTCGGCTTAATATTTCGGATAGTGAAAACATGAACAATATTACTGGGAGTGGAAGACCTGAGAAAGAAGGATGGAGAGGAGGATGAACACGTTGGCAGTATGAATTAAATAAAGCCAATGGGGAAATAGGACGGAAAGAGGGATGACGATGAAGATGCAAACGTTCAGGACGGAAATGAAAGTCGGGATGAAAAATTGCCGTTAACCACGAATTAAACAGTAAAATATTTTAGTAGCTTAAAAAAATGAAATAAAACGCCAAGAAATATCTCGCTGACGTGCATGCCAGTTGGAGTTGGAGGAAAGAATATGTCTTCGACACCACGGGTCTCGCCGTAAACCAAGCCGACCGCGTTCAGCTTCCGAGACGTCGGCAATGCTGTTTATGATTGCTCTTCAAACCTCCGCCGCCCGTCCAGCCGTCGCACTGGAAGTATAGGAAAATTGAATGTTCCCCCAATATGTATACCAGGCTGCGCACTTTAAACAGCTTGTGCTGAAGCTGCGCAGTTCGAGGGTTAGAGGCAATGGGATATTTTACTGTCCGTTTTAGCGACGCCGTCAACGCGGAAATGGCTCACCATTTGTGAAAAGCCGGAGCCGACTTCCGTCGGCTGTGCCGGAGAAACGAAAGCAACGTAGATGCGTAGCCGTGCATACATACTTCTGTCGTACGGAGGCTTTTCGATCCGGTCGCAGTCGATGTTCGGCGGCATAAAAAGGCAATAACCCGCCGCCGCTTCGCAAGGAGACATGCAGTATAGACGGCGCACTCGAATATGTTTCAAATTTCATCCGATGGGGAGATTGCGAGGCGGGCTCCTGTTTCTCTAACGGACTCTATTATCTTTTTCCTTCATTGCGCAAAGCCGGTCGAACTACGCTTGCATTCGGTGTGGTTTAACAAACCGATTTAATCTTTAAACAACTGGTTTAAAGAACGCCTTGCGGGAGGGAAAATATCCCAGACATTTCGCAACTGTCTTCAAGCAGGGAACGCTGGCAGCGGCTGGCGATAGGTTGGAGTGTTTTGTTTCTTGGTCTCTACCGCGTATCAACGCAGCAGTATACGGGACAGCTGTACTGTAAGACAGACTGCAGTGGCAAGTTCGGGATCTTTCGACGGGGCTGCCGTGAATGGTTTCAAGAAAACGAAATATTTATTCCAACTTTGAAAAGCAATCGCCAGCTCTTCGAATAATTTGGGGAGCGCCAGTGAATGAATGAAGATGCAGTTGGGATTATATTTGCTTAGGAGCATTTATTTTTTGTCCTTGAATGCGGTGTACTTTATGGCTTCGTGCACCAAGCCTACATCATAACAGATCTATTAATAGACAAAAGAAAGATAATCTTGTTTCGTTCTTAAAGTGGTATTTAGAATGATGCGGAACTAGAGTACTGCTACCCTGGCGTTTAAACCTATTTAAACAAAGTGAGAAATAAGTTTTCTTAAAAGTAAACTTCAAAGTAACTGCGGGCGCTGAGGCTGAACCACAGCCACGGGGCAGTGGTACAGCGGAGCTTTTGACCTCTGACACGTATTTTAGAGGTGAAGCCCCTTAGGGGTTCGGTCTGTCGCTGCCTCATGTCGCCGTCGTCTGATGTAGTCGTAACATCATGTAGTCCCGGTACTAAAGTACCGAGACACTCGTTTTCCAACGCCTCGCTCTAGAACGTTTTATCTCCTCGGGAAAAACGCGTACGAAAAGAACACACCGGGAAACTCGTTGTCCAACGCCTCGCGCTAGAACGTTTGGTGCTTCAAAGACACGAGACTGAACGCAAAGCTGTATACCTCTACCCCCCCCGACGGTTTCATCTCCGAGGGCGAAAACGTCGAGACGCCAAGAATATACACTGCATGCTTCGCCCCATTCCCTGGTTTCACGTTACGGTTTGCTGTCGTCGGGCAAAAACGCCAAGGCGTCTAGAATACCCTTTTACACTGCATTCTTCGCCCCTCCCCAGGTTTCACGTTAGTAGCGATGGCCCGGGATTCTTATATCGCCATCGCTGATTTACACCTGCGTTCTCGGGCAAAAAGACGTCTCCTTTCCGCCCCACACGTCCCTTGGCATATTTATCTATTATGCGTATTCCAACGACAGATTACACGATTACAAACTGGAAGTGAATATTTAGAACTCTAAGGAGTAGATAAAGCTCTCAGAGGGGGTGTTTAATTAGCGGACACGAAAAGCAGCGCCTGGTCGGGATAATGAAAAAAATCACGCCATATCCACGGAATGAATGACGATAAGTGGGGCGAAGCTCGAGAGGGGGAGATCATCGGTAACCGTAACTCTCCCGTGAAAGTTCGCCCATTACATCATTAAGAAAGACGTAAGACTGTGTGCGTACATTGTACAAATCAACTTTTATTTTCGGAGTCAATGCTCCCAGGCCCAGACCTGGTGAAAGACCCCGCGCCATCGAGGACTACCCCGCACCTCCACCACAATTTGTCACGTAGGATGGGACACAACGGTAAAGAAAGAACTTTTATTTAGGGCGAACTTGTGCCCGAACAAGACGAGAGGAAACGAGCAAAGGTCCTTGCGTCTCGTTCGATCTCCGAGAACGACTGCCTGCGTTCGTGGCGTGATCTCTTGCGTGATCTCCCCCTCGCAGTGCACGTGCACTCGCGCCTCCGTTGGCGAACACAGACAAGCTCGCGCTCCCGGTGCCGAGTTTGCGCTGCCGGTTGCAGCCGGTTCTTGCGCGTGCAACGCGGGCCACTTTGCGACATCTCCTAAAGCATGCGGCGGTCACGTACCACGAGACACAAGGGATGGACAGACCCATGGCTTTAGGAGCTTCGCCCCTAAAACACGTCTACACGGTAGAGGTGGTGGAGGTGGTGGTGGTGGTAAACGGGAGAGGCGCAGCGTGAAGTTAAGTAAACGCATGTCCCGTCGAGGAGATTTCTTCGCGCGCATGCGTGTTAGTGCAAATATCGTACCGTCAACAGCAACAGCGGGATCGTGTCGTTAATCAACGACGGTGCATAGAAAAACGCTCGCACTTTTTCGCTCCGCACAACTGTCAAATGGCACGGCGTGTACCACTGAACGGCCTCCTCCAATACGACTGCGCGGCGACGCAGCTGCACCGGGCCCAAAAACCACCACACGCTAAACGAGCAAACGACGCCGCTGTCACCGTTCCGTTCGGAGGAGGAGAGCGCAGCTGGTTCAACCAGGTGGCGCCACTTGTCCCGTCACCAATATTTCATCTCCCGCCCACGGTCAGTCGCCCCGGACAAAGCCACCAGCAACGGGTCCGCCAAGAACAAAGAAAGAACCGCGCCCCGGTTCCCCCAGAACTTATCTCGCCCTTATACACACAACATCGGGGAAAAAACAAATATGGTCGCTTCGAACTCGACGAACGCATTGTCGGCCACAGGAGAGAAAGGGACCACCACTGAGCAGGCTAACCGCAGGCTCTGAGATCGCCGCTTTTACCGCGGCTTCACGGCCGCCGCGCGCACCGGACGGAATAAATCTGGTCCCGAGGAGAGCCGATCTCGGAATTCCGTCGGTGAAGAAGCCGGACGACGACTGCCGCACGTCCCCGCGTTCTAGTACGGTGCATCACCATGGACAGCACGCTTAATGGTAGCCTAAGTCCACCGCAGACACAGTGAATGGTTTCAAGCACTGCACTTAGACTCCACCGTGCAAATTTAGCTCGAGCTGAAAGATAACCGTTAACAGCTGCATCGCCTCCAGAAATCCTTCAGCCTGACCTAACGACTGCCGTTGGCTATTGTTGGCTGCGCTGCTAATAAGTGCCGGATAACAAAACATCGCCTTTCCCAAACGGGGAACCACCATTCTCCAGCCGCGAAAGAACATTCATAATCTCTCCTGCGCAGCTCTGGTTTGAGGGACGGTGCACGCAACTTCCGTGGCAAGACAGAGGGCGGCCTTCTCCGAGCGGGAGAACCGAAACCCTCGCGCGTGGCTTCGATGCTGGCCGTCGATAACGCTTCCGCCCGAGACCCGCCGCCATCAATTTGGGAGTTGGCTCGACACTGGCTGGCTGGCTGGCTGGCTTGCCGTACGGCTGTAATGCCGGGTCCACCGCCGCCGCCGCCGCCGCGATACGCATCTTCTCGTCCAAATTTAAACCCGAGGAGGGAGCTCCTTGTCTCCGAGGATCTGAGTTCTGTGGCGGCGGAGGATCCAGCCACCCTTATCGGCCCACGCGCGCGTCGGCGGCGATTAGCGGCGGAGGGACAACGAGCCTCGCTTGGACTCCGAGCCGAGCCAAGCCAAGGCTCGCTGAGGGGCGACGTCGCAGCGGGATTCCCACGACGATGACGACGACTACGGCGTAGTCCTCGCATGAGTGAGCCTTGGCGTTTTCAAGAATGTAGTGAGGTTTTTGTACGCTTACCTTTTTTGTTTCTATTCTGGGCGGTGGACACCTGCGTCGAGCTTGCTAGACGGTGCAGCAATCACCCGTCTCTATGCAGAGCCCTTGAGAAACGCCAAAGACCTAGCTGAAGCAAGGAACTATACTATAAATAATTCAGACTTCTCCAATCACTTCCTTTGTCGTATTATACATACCCTGTTAACTTCTTGTTGCAATCGTCTGCATCAGCCTTTCATTCATTGCACGTTTAGGGCACCTCACTTGTTTGAATTCGGAAATTTTCTTCATATACAAGGGTAACAGTTGTAGTTTAAAAAAAAAAAAGGCCTTTTTTTAGTGCTGTCTATTTATGGACCCTAATAAAAACCCTGTACTAAGCGCAGTGAACTCGGCCAGTTGTGGCAGTTTATATATCACTCCGCATCTTCGGTAATCTCCAGTGTTCAGCATTTATTGTTACGAGTCCGAGAGAGACATTTGCAACGAGCCTGTGAAGGCGCCTCACAGTTTCCTAAGCCTAGCGGACCGTCTATTCATGCAGGGCATGCCGTTGTTTGGAATGAACTGTTCGTGCAACCAGAGTCCAACTGCTTTCACGTGTGCGTGAGGGGAACAAATCATGCCACTGTTTCCAAATTTTCCGGGTTTCATGAGGTCAGGAGTTTTGCTTCCTAATTAAGTCACTTGCTACAACAAACCGGTACAGTGGCGTATGGATACACCGTTCCCATAAAAAACAACGCCATTAAGCGACCATATTTTGTCACTTCACAGGGTCGCGCTTCCTGTCTTGTATTGTACATGGCAGTTCGGCAAACATCACTGCGAAGGAAAAGCTTGCGGAGTCACTGTGGGTATATTCACCACGGCACGAATACGCATACAAAAGTCACCACCGGTGTATAGGCCGTTGCGCCTTGGATCTTCCGCTGGAAGACCAAAAAACAACAGGTCGCCAAAATCCACAAGCCAAGCCTACCAGACGACATTCACAAGTCAAGCCGACCACTTAGCTCACTCTAGCATGCAGAAGACAGGGGCTGGCGTACCGCCCAGCATCGGAACCCTTCCGGAAGCGGGGTCCAATTGACTCGCGTTCCGAACTGACGAGCAGACGACAACGCTGCAGCCAACTGCGCCCTGCCGTGGAGAGTAGCAGACGGAACAGGCGGAAGGCGTTTCTTTCCGGAGGTTGCCTCCTGCACTCGGGGTTCTTCATTACACGATTGAGTATCCAGGGGCAACGGTACATGCCGTTCGGGGATCGATACCCATCAGTCCGAGAGCGAGCCCGCCCGGTAGAATGGAGATCTAGCATGCAGCCCGACGCGCAATAGGCGCGTTTCCGCCGTCCTCCTCGGCTTCCGAAGGGCCCCGTTTTACTGCTCTTCGGCGGCACGTAGGAGACTCCCGCTGCCATTGCAAGAACATCAGGGATGGAGTGGAAAGAGGGCGAATGCTCTTTGTACGCTAGCCTTACCAGTTCGGGCCGTGCACTGAGCCTCGGAGGCTTCCGAAGCTCACGGTGACTTCTCGAGACAAAACGCCCAAAAGAAACGGGGAATGACAAAGTAACGGCTGATCGCTGTCCGCTAGGGAAGTACAACGCTCTCACTCGTGTGTTCTCGTACTAAGTACTGCTCTACCTTCAAGGTTTCTCTTCTAGATGAGCTCCATTTAGGGTATTAGGACGTTCACGCGCTCAGGTTGCACACCGCCGAGAAACAATGCGCAGAGAGCCCCCACCGCCGTCAGGAAGCACCCGAACCCGCATTGCGTAGGGCACGTACCGACGCATGCGCTGAGAACAAAACGTTTGATTAATCGGGAACTTTCTGAAGGAACTGACGACCCATGACGTCAAGCAGTTATTACATCACGCCCGTGATTTGACATGCAGCGCTACTGTGTGAATTCCGCCTGTGAAGCGGTGCGTCTAGCGGACAGCCCACACAATGTGCGCGCGCGGTTTCAGCCGTTAACGGCGATGACGGTTCGCCGACTGCAACGTAAGATTGACACCGCGGACGCCTTCGCGCAGTGTACGTAAGTACAAGACGCGTGGCCTGGACAGAGCTCCACGCGGGTCATTCGCGTGTATACGACCGCGGTTACGCAAGCGAACGCGCCATCGCGACAGCAACATCCTCCCTGTGACGCCATCGGGCGGCAAAGCAAGACAAACTACCGCCGTCACACAATGTAGGCACTTGCAAACGGTGCCAGGCAGACTGCTCGACGGCTTCTGTGGGACAGCGTCCCTGACCCGCGTCGAACGTTGCGAACCGCGCGTCCGCAGAGGCGTCCGATCTAGTGAAGCTCCCCCCTCCAAACTCCCAGAAGTCTACAGTTTCACACGCGATCACTGCCCGCGACGAACGCCTGTATGCGGGTGTGACTGAGGCATCCTGTCAGATCGGCGCTGCCGGCGGTGGCCGGCGCGTTGACGTCGGCACAAGCTGCCAAGTCGTCGCTGGACAGCCTGAACGCGTGTGTGCGCGAGCGCAGACGGGAGCGATGAAGTAACCACCACTGGTATGCGACTGCCGCCTGAGCTGACAGGCGAAAAAACAAAAAAAAAATGTCGGCATTTGACGCACAGCAAACCCACGTTATATCGACGTCCTTGGGGCGGGAAACTTGTTCTTTATAAGCAGCACGTCGTTAAAACCGGCAATTGCTTGCTCTCCACGTACTGCCATAAGAGCCCTTAGGAAATACTTCGGCAAATCTAGAGTTCCAGTACGGCGATTTCGTTATGACGGGGGTTCAACGTATACGAGGTGAACGATCCTGCGTGTAAAACGAATTTCTCAGACGACTTTGGTAGATAAGGAGAAGTAGAGATGGCTCCCGAAAATGGATACTGCTGGTGAGGAAATAAAGCGGGAGAATCGTCGTTCTCTGACGAATGTAATCGCTACTGGTATGTAAACGTCCTCTATCCGTTTAAAACGATAACGCTGTATCCAATTTCCTCCCAAGAACTCTGTATAGCTTACGCTGCTGGCACCAACCGCCGCGGCGGAGTTCACGAGCAAAAATCAATACTCCAACTTAGAATAGCGCGAAACATGGCTACAGTTGTGCGTGTATTTCCAGGGTTAGGTGAGAAGGCATTCATCGTTGGTCCGTTATTACAGCTCGAGGCAAGTGTGCCGCCACCTACTCTTCCTACTCTTCCATCACCTATCCCTACGCATCCCGACCACCATTATCCGCGCCTCGTCCATCAAACCACGGATACGTTACTTCTTCCTTATACACATAACGAAAATGATTTCTTAATCCATTCTGGTTGCTTCGGCTACCTCCCCGACAGGAAATGAATATTCCAGGCTGTGTAGGACAGCACTACGGTAGCAGTGCGGACTGAAGGCTTACCCTAAGTATTGTACCCGCATCACTTCGAAGTGATAACTTTTATCCCCTCTGGTAGCGCCTCGCAGTCCCCGTGTGAGCCGCATGAAGCACGGAAGGCTCTAGTTTGACTGGGCATAGAAACGTGAACGAGTCCGTGGTCACGAGGGGAAACTGTCGCCGTCGAAGAAAACCCACGCGCGTAAACTTTGTTCTGCGCTCAACGGCATGTCAGTCATCTCCATTCTCTTCCTCGTCTTTTACTATCCCCAAAATGAAGTATTCAACTCTGTCGGAACTAGGGGCATGGGCGAATAAATATGTCGCCCCGCAAAAACACCGTGGAGGTTTTGCAGAATGCGACAAAAATCCCATTTCGGAGAGGAATAGTTTGCTCTCGTAATTCAGAGCATTTGCTCTGCAGATAATTGGGAATGGTGACCATGGTGCACTGCGGCGTTGTAAACACACTCCGGAGCGTGGGAGACCACAACATGCGAGTAGTAATAAAATTTTCTTAACTAGCGCGCATTACTATTTATACCCGCGTCTCGGCGGGAGATGTCAAAAAAGTTCGCTCGACTGGTGTGTGTTTAAACTGCGGTTTCACTGTGTTTACAACAGCGCCCAGGAAAATTATTATTTCCACCCTTCTTAAAGACTCCGCCGCCCAGGGACGGTCTCCTCACGTTCAAAGTAAGAAAACATAACGTAACGGGCGTGCTTCGCTCTAAAGTAAACGTAGCGTCGTGGAAGAGTTTAAAAGTTTAACCTTATCAAAATCTTGCGAAATAAAGTTCCCCGCGGCGAGCTCCCTTAAAGTGCTGCCGTCGCTGTGGGCGCTTCCGGTGAAAACCTGGCCGGCATATGTCTACCACATCGCAGTTCCGAGAAAGCTCGACAGCGCGTTCACTCTTTTGTCCTTGTTTTTGTTTTTCCTGACAAGAAAACTTGGCTGCGCCGAGCGGACACCTGGTGGAAGGGCGCTCGCGAGAGAGTTCTTTACGCCTCAAAATAAGGGCTAATTGGAAATTTCACGCCCCGTCGGAAAACGGAAACCCCCTCTAGCTGTGCGCATCGCGTCATACGACCAGCGGAGGAGCGAACGGAGGAGGCTCTCAAGACGGAAGGAGACCCGGCAATTTGCTTCGTGCTTCCCTTCCCCCCACGCCCCGACGAAGGACTCTGGTGGAAGACAGACGCAGAACTGTTTCTGCGCCGCTCCCTTTCGCGTGCAGGCTCGCGTTGGCTTCTTATTCGTCTTGTCTCAGCTTTCCTTTCGCGTCTCGCATCTGTCGGGGCGCCGACAAACAACGGAGACCCCTTGACAACAAGCCGTTGAACATGAGGCCTGCGAAGCTTGGGAGGAAGGCTAAAAAAAAAAAAAAAAAAAAAGACAGCGCGAAAGACACCGGATCTGCGTTACCCTTTAGCTGCGGTTTGTGTGACGAAATCTTTTGGATCTAAGAGCTATGCTTATCTACAGGTTAGGTTGGCGGAATAATTCTGTTAATGCGGATTCATTATAAGCCTCATCAGTCGAAAAATGCGGCATTGTTGACTGTACTAGAGGATGGTGCCAAAAAATCTCGGGCCATATCCACTAATGGGAAACCTGGGGAGTGGCGAAGCAGTGTATAAGTGTGTTCTCGGCGCGTTGGCGTTTTTGCCAACGGAGATGAAACAGTTGGGAGTAGCCCACGGAGATGAAACGTTCTTAGGAAAACGAGTGTCCCGGTGTGTTCTTTTAGTACGCGTTACGTTCTAGCGCGAGGCGTTGGTAAACGAGTGCCCCGGTATTTTAGTACCATGCCTACATGATACTACGACGACATGAGACGCCGACAGCCCGAGCCCCTAAGGGGCGTAGCCCCTAAAAGCCTAGCGGGGCGTAGCGTGTGGGAAGAACACGTGATGGCACGTGAGGTGAACAGGTGCAACGCCACCAACGGAGGACGGGGATTCTCGGGAAGTAGCGGTGTGGAATAAATGTGACTGAGTTTGTGTAACACCAAGTGAGACAAAATAATTATAAGAAGATTACGTGCACGTGACGGCGTGCGAGGAGAACAGGTGCACCGGATCTACGAAGGAAGGTGATCACGGGGAATTAGTAAAGCGAAGCAAAGGCCACTGCGTTAAGAAATCTTCGGGCACGTAAGACTGCTTATGTATGGCCACGGGAAGCCAATGCTTTCATAATCAGAGCAAGTAAGCAGACGTAGGAGCCCCGAGCAATTTTTCTTAAAAGTCCATACGTACGCCATGTTGCGTGATTAATTCTAAACATTGAAGGTGCGTATATGAGGGTTAAGCCTTGGGACTCCGCGCCCTCGTATCTAGAATGAAAAGGAGTACCGTGGCTACTTTATTCACACTGTTTGTAGAGGTAGACATTTTGCTGCACACTGACTTAATAGAGAGTTTTAGTATAGCGTTTTAGCTGTAGCGTTAACGTTTTGCGGGCCGCAATCGCGAACGGATAGCGCCTCGTTATGCTACGGTTAGCGTGCCCGCTAACGCTATGGGCGCGCTAAAGTGGTGCTTTCCGCTATACTAAAACTCTCTAATTCTGGAATACCAACTCATCCCTTGCTATCTCATTTTTACATAGCTCAAAAACAATGCCAATGCGCTAAAATGGTAAGTGGTCGCAAATGCAATTTAATGCCAAACGCTCACGGAACCAATCTTATCGTGTTGCCTGCGGTAGCCTGCACACTACCTCTTCCGGCGCGCAGAACGTCTCTAACGGAAGTGCACCGTACCATCCGTTTTTCCTCCTCGTTGTCGCAAATGCTGCTACAGGCACTCAAAACTACACTATGTCAACTTCTATAAATGCCTTCACTGTTGGTCATGGTGATGAAATCCTGATTAATGCGAGGAAACTACCTAATAACGTTGAGGGTAGCTCTTGCTCGGGTACGAAACAAGTATACATTAGAGATTATGGCGAAGAAGTCTGTCGCCTTCCTCTTCGAAAGCGAAATTCGCTCTTTTCTTCTAGCGACAGGTCAGTACTGGTCCCAAATCAATCACACAAACGTACATTTTGGTGGGCCGTCATCGCGATGGCCGAAATTTGTAATTACCCTTACTGCAAAGTTTCATATTCAAAGTTTTATATTTAGTCTGGCGCACTTCAGCGGACTGAATTTAAAAGGACCGACAACCGATTTTTGTGGAGTGCATGTCCTCTAGCTAGCTCATACGAAAGCTAACGTTTTATATAGTCGGGCAACCGCAAAGAACTCCTAAATAAACAGGCGGATATAATTTTAGGGGCGCAGCCGCTAAGGGGCTGTGGCTGTTGGCGTCTCCTGTAGTCGTCGTTGTCGTCGTCGTCGTCACCATAATCGTTGTCGTAGTCGTCGTTTCATGTAGTCATGGTGCTAAAACACTGGGAAACTCGTTTACGTCTCGAGCTAGAACGCAACGCGTACCAAAAATACACCGGGACACTCGTTTACGCCTCGCACTTGAGAGCTTCGTGCTTCAAAGAAAAGCAACTTTTACAGCAGAGCTGCATACCTCTAACACCCCCAACGGTTTCATCTCCGTCTGCAAAAATGCCGAGGCGCCAAGAATACACTTGAACACTGCATGCTTCGCTCGTCCTCAGGTTTCACATTAGTGGAGATGGCCCGGGATGTTTTTTTTTTTTTTTTTTAATTTGGCACTAAACTTCCTAAAGTCTAAAAGGTGGCGCCGCGTAGTGCCAAAACGCGACACTACCGTACGTGTCCAAGCAACTCCGCCGGTTTCAATGCGCGATTAAAAATCCGCATGCATAATAGGAAATGCTGCACAATATTGTTGTTTTAGCCGGGATTAAGGCTCTAAATACCTCCTTCATATCACGTACAGTTAAAGGTGTTTTGCCGCATTGCTCACTGCCATTGTTGCCAGCATTCTTTTTTGCAGGGCACGCATGGCTGGTAGATCTAAAAATTCCAATTTCGAAAGTTCTAGGGCGCTCTCAGCAAACACGTTTTGGGCTAAAGTGTTTTACCCGATACCCTTTCATTTGGGATAGAGGAAATATACTCGACAAAAATCGGTTGTCTCTCCTTTTAATGTTGCGCAATTGTGGGAAAAAGCAACGACAGTTTTGTTTATTAGAAAGCTGCGGGCTGCGCGGCTTGAGAGTCGCAATTTTGCTACGCCTGCTTTGGAAGTACAGTCGACTCGCGATAATTTAAAGTCGAAGTACAGTGGCTATTCTAGCCACTGTAGTCGAAGGGACCCGAGGATTTTGTTTGAATTACCCGAAGTTTGAATTATCAGAAGTTCTCATATATATCACTCTTGGCAAGGTGACAGCACACATTATGATTAGGCATTCATGTTGATAAAAACTTCTAAGCGTTTTTAAACACTAACTGCACAAAATAAACAGAAAGCAGAGGCGTAAGGTCCACAAGCCGAATGCTGTGAGCGTCACTTTCGTAACCACCGCGTCGTTTCTCTCTCTCTCTCTCTTTTTTTTTTATGCTGACCCGCGACACGTGAATTTCGTGATTGTGCGTTCCAATTTTTGTTTTTGCGACAGTGGCCCGCGTGGGTTTGATCACTTCGGCAATTGTAGGCAGTTAATCATATTTAGACGGTTTTTGAGGCCTGTTCGCTTTTGCGGTTTCTAATTCGTATCGTGAAAAAGAGTAAAGATACGGTAGCTTACTTGTGCTTCGTTTCAAACGTTTGTTTACTAGCAATGCTCTTTTTATTGCACGCTTGACGCACTCGTGTTTCATTTTTCGACTTTTATGATTATATAAGCGCGCAAATTTTCAAATAGTTGTGGGAAAGCAGTAGATATTTTCCAATATGAACATGCAAAAAGTACGAATTTACCGAATGACGGAGTTTGAATTAAGCGGCTTTTAAACACATTGAAAGGATAGCTGGCCAACGAAAATTATGAATTTTGTTCGAATTAACCTAAAGTACGAATTATCAGAGTTTGAATTATCGAGAGTCTACTGTATAAGGTTAGGGAGTTTTCTATCATCGTGTGCACTGCAACGAGGAAAACAACTTTAGGGGAAAAGCCTATCACCGATCATGTGCCCTTCCTTCTCAATCTCACCTCACCGTAAAGCAGAAGTTTCGACTTCATCGCTCTAAGACAGCAAATTTAATGATTGCCGTTTACAACAGTGGCTTTGCGAAACACTAAAGATTACCATTCGTCTTGCGCAAGTCATTCTGTAACCCACACTTGCCCAGGCAAGCGCAAGTGAATTCAGACGCAATGACTCGGCCAACGTCGCGTTCAGCATTAGACGCATTCACTCTGTAAAGAGCAAGTCACCCGTGAGTGACGCGATTTCGAACAGAGTATGTCGAACCCTCATTTGCGACAGCTTTGTGCGGTTCAGTGGACGTAACCCTTCACTTCGCAATTAGACGGAGTCGGGGTTTACGCATATAGCTTGGTAAAATTGAGAAACCCCTTGCGCCATTGGCGCCAGGTTCAGGAACCATACCATGATTACTTCACCATAGCTCCTAATTGGCGCTATCTCATTGTTTAAAATATCGGCGTTCACGTATTTTGTAGTTGCTGTTAACGTTTTATTTGTTCACGTAAAGTTGATCAGGGTTAAGCGTACACGCGCAATACGTTAAATACGCGCAATACGTCACACCGACGACGTCACGAAATCAATGAGAATTATTGTGCGAGGGAGAACAACTTCTGTATTTTATTTCCTCGCGTACAATACGTGTGATCTCAGCCTAAAAAAGTAGGAACATAAACCAAATATTCCGAACTTTGCCTGATCGCTCGATTAGGTTAAATTAGAGGTTAATGTTGACAATTCTCGTTGCAGTTCCTTTAACGCGTGTGCAGATATAATAGCGAATGTCACGGCTGGCTTTAGTGCGCAGGTGGCAATATAGAGGAGGAGGAGGAGAAAAGCGAAAGGAAAGGCCGAGATGTTATCCAGGCTTAGAGCCCGGATTGCTACTCGGCACTGGGGAAGGGGTGTTCAGGGGATAAAAGAGATGGCAGGCGAAAAAGGGGGGATAGGAGCGGGGTCGCGCACACACTTTAGTCCCTTCGTGGGCACTAGAGTCTCTCAGCTAAACCTGTGTCCTTCATAAAACGCAGAAGGGCTTTTGTTGCCTTCTGCGAGGTCGATTGTAGGGGCCTTTGTCCTAGAATAGTCTCTAGCTTGAACTGTTGATTGTCCAATCTTCTGAGCTCGGCTGCCAAAACGCGTCTTTCCGATGAATACTCGGGGCAACAACAAAGCACATGGTCGATTGTCTCTTCAACCTCGCAGGCGTCGCAGTGAGCACTACTGGCCATCCCGATGAGGAAGGAGTAGGCTTTCGTGAAAGCCACTCCCAACCACAGCCTACAAAGTAAAGTAGACTGTGATCGAGTCAGCCCACACGGAAGACGACGCTGGAGTAGAGGGTCCTGGTTGTGGAGGCGCGGGTGCACAAAGTCCGGTGTATTCCATTGAGTAATGGAGGTCCTCCGCGCGAACTGACGAAGCAGCCTAGCGGCATCAGTCCTTGCAAGCGGAAGCAAGATGGTCCTTTCACTGTCATGGCCTATCCGGGCAGCTGCATCAGCCGAGACATTGCCGGTGATTCCACAGTGACTTGGCAGCCACTGAAATACAATATTATGGCCCTTTATGACAGCCTGGTGAAATAATTCCCGAATTTCTGTCACTAGTTGGTGCAAAGGACCGTAGCGCAGGGCTGCTCGGAAGCTTTGCAGGGCGCCTTTGGAGTCGGTGAAAATGGACCATTTTTGGGGAGAAGCTTCCATGATGTATTGAAGAGCTTCACGGATGGCTGCAAGTTCAGTAGCCGTCGAGCTCGTCACATGGGCGACACGGAATCGAATCTTGGTTGATTCTGATGGTATAACCACCGCATCTGCCGAACTCGAGGACGTCACAGAACCGGCTGCACTCGCTTGCGTGTATTTTAATTTAACGAGAAGCTGGTTGGTTAATCGTTCGTAGCTTGCCTTAGTGCACAAAATTTCGTGCCGGGCAGAATTTGAATTTCGCTCAGGGCAGACTCTGGGACGAAGTTAATTGAAACTGGGAGGGCTCATCCTAGCCAGCAAGTCATGCGAACGCTCTTCGAGAGTTATCTGAAACGTTCAACCAACTTGACAGCATGACTGGGCCTATGGCACAACAGGAAACGCGCACTTTATATCAGGCGTGCAGTGAACCAAAGCGTGTCACGAGACAGAAACTATCGGAGTGAGGTGTATTTCCCGGGGTCTTCATGGGTTTAAGGGCATTAGAGCGGCATTGCAGCATATACGCACTGTGTGACGTAGGCACCGGGTTTCTAAGTATTCGACACCACTCACCCGGAATTCTCGCTAGTGCACCACCGCCAAATTCCCCATGGAACCGAAAAAATAAATGCGGTGGAAGGGGTTCTCAGTCAACTGCCAACAACGCCTTTTATGCTGATGCTGAGCCATCTGCTGTGCAGTACATTTGGACTGTGCAGCTCGAAGGTCAGTCTCTAACCGTCTAACGAGTCTCTAACCACGTGACAGGTGGCAAACACACAGCGTCATTTGGTGCGTACACTTTGTTTTACAGCGACAGCTGTGTGGGCGGCAGTCTGCACGCCGTCTCCCGCACGGGCCGAGAAATATCACACTCAGACCTGTAAAGGGTGCTTTGCTGTGCGAAGATGTCTATAGATGTAAAGCCAACTTTACGAAGAAGTCCATAATGAGGTTGAACATAAACAAAACCCAAGTTCTGTAACGGTGTTTAAACGATGTCTAAAGTGCGAATGCAAGCTATAGCTACTGTAGATGTAGAGCTGAGCTTAGTACACAAATATACGAATAGCGGAAGAAGTTGTTTACTAAGATGGGTGTCGACGCCTTGTAAATTTGTGACATGCCGCGAATTGTGACGTCCCGAATTACGAATGGCGAAATGCAATTGCTGCTGCCTGTATAAGCGTTTTTTAAATACGTATAAGTAACTTATGGGCATGTAAAGCTAAGAGAAACGACGCACCTGGTAACTGTTGTTGATCGCGTATGTTAAATATCTAGTTAACCTTACCAAACAAAATCAAAGCTTCTTCCTTAAGAGAACGATGGTTAAAACGCGAAGCTTTTCCCCATTCAACCTTAGTCGAAGTCAAAGTCCAAATTCCAAGCTGCTTCGACCGTGTCGGAATCGAGCAATCACATAGACATCGACTTCATAGCACGAGGGACCCAGGTTCGAATCCGACCACGGAAAGCGTTTTTTTTTCTTTTTGGGTGCTTGACGAGCCTTCGCTTTTCATCAGCATCGTTTTGTGAAACCCACGGTATAAAGTTGAGGCTTTCCTGCGGGGCGCTTTTACGCGGACGCTTCGCGATATCAGTGAAAGCTTCGCTTAAAAGGCTGCTTCACTACGTACCCGCGGTAGGCTATGTAAGTTTCTACCGCGGTCACCCTGATTCGATTTGGTGTGCACGAACAGTCAAAAGACATAACCGGGCTAACGCAGTCTTAATTATTACAGCGGTCAACTATGCCACAAAGCCGGCCGTCACTTTTACTCCAGCCAGTTGAGCGGTATTTGCCGCATTTTTTCCTAGGCGGCAGCACCGTACGGCGTCGGCCGGCGCTCCATCGCTTCGCGTTGCGCCAAACTCGTTTACCTTACGAAAAAGAAAAAGGGAGGTGAATGGTCGAGGGAAATGCCAGCTTTAATTCGTCATTTTTAGCCGAACAACAAAGTGTTTGTCATCAAAAAGACAATGTGAAAACAAAAATATAAAGGACGTTATCTTTCGGCGGAAGGAAATGGTTATTTAGCCCTCTGGTGCTCGGTTTTGTCCCTTGCTGGTGTTGTCCTGCGTAGCTGTAACGCCCTCACAGCACGCGCCCTTGCCGGAAATTGTTTAAGAAAGCGAATCCAAAGAAATGTTTTTCAGTGTCGTAGAATTAACACTGAGGCGTGAGGATCTGTG
Organism: Haemaphysalis longicornis; assembly: GCF_048455015.1. Lineage (NCBI taxonomy): Eukaryota > Metazoa > Arthropoda > Arachnida > Ixodida > Ixodidae > Haemaphysalis > Haemaphysalis longicornis. The sequence continues at coordinate 87,570,506 of NW_027526460.1, read as the reverse complement.
GTTTCGCCCGTCGGGATGACCATTGATATGAACTTCAGAGGAGATATCTGCGCTTCACTGTAAGCTAGCGTTTTTCGCTGCATTGCACCGTCGCAAAACCACGGCACAAATTATCTCGTTTTCTTTTTTTTTTTTTTTCGCACTGAGAATTGTTTCGGGGAAGGGCAGTAACATTGAGGACCGTTCAGGAACGCAAACGCTGCAACCAATATAAACATTGGAAACCCCAAAAAGGTTCCGTTCGGTTACGGATGGCAACTTTATTATCAGATTTCAGCGCGTAGGGCGTGCGGGAATACGCATGTCGCTTGAGCTGGCTTAGATATCATGAACCACGAAATGTCGAGGTTGCTAAACTTGTTAGCGTGTAAAGATATGCAAGCGGTTGTTTAAAAAAACTTGCTCATTTTTATTCCGGCACCGCTTTAGCTATTGATTTATTTAAATGTAAGGTATATGCTCTGAATAAGGAACGCTGCAAATGTGTTACACCGGAAGAGGGCATGCTATTTTAATTGCAAATTTTGACGCAGTAAAATCGATATGCAAATAAACGAAACGCGCCGGCATTAAACGGGGAATCGATTAACGCTATCGCGTGAAATGAAAGATCGGTGTTACGTGAAATGTATCCATGTTTGTGTAACACGATAGTATCGGGAAGATGAGTCCAGAACCGGATGGGATGATGAAATGTGGATGCACTGAACATGTCTGAGTCACCGTTCATGCGTGTAAAACAGTGCCAGTTATGCAACCACCTCGAAATGCAAGGAATACAGATTCTAGTCGGGAGCGATTGACGTTTCAATCAAAATAAACAATAAAAGAGATGTTACGGAAAACTTCCAACGATTTGTGTGAACGATCCCGTTTAAGCTGCGTTGCACTTGAGTGTCGGTTTATTCGGAGTGAGATGAATCAAACCGCTCTGCTGTCTATTGATTGAAACAAGTTGAACAGAATGGGGGCGGTGGGCGCATGAAGTCTAGTTAAGCTTTTTTGAATGCGTCCAAGGAGAAGTAATATTATTTACCACATAAACATCTTAAAGGTTTCGGGCCCTTGGTGCTCAGAGTAATTACAGCTTGCTTTAAGGTTGCGTCATCGCGACTTTCAAGAAAACCCCTCGTGTTAATCCGAGGTGTAAGTGCTTCGTTTAAGAGTCGGCGCTTTAGGAACGCAGACAACCTCGGCCTACAGTCAATGGCCTCCACGTCCATACGTTTCCCGAGAAAGAACAAACAAGAATTACGAGCCCAATCGGATCGCAGAAAGCGGCTAAGGAACGTCGCGGCGCACTGCAATGCACTGACAACGCGACGTTCCTGCTTCATTTAGGGGCCGACTTGTCTCACTAACGAAGCCGGCGTGTATGCCAACGCGCAGCTGCTACGTTGACCGGCCTCCTCTGATGCGAGATCTCGCGAGGCGGATACTTGGAAGCCAGACGGCAGGAAGAAAAACTGCCAGAGCGTAAGGAGTGGTTTGGGAGAGGAGGGGAGGGGGTGATTGTCTTGCTCACTGCATGCACCTGGGAAGTGCTAACGCGGTGGCCGTTTGTCATCCAGGCCCAATCACGTATCTCTTCATTGCGTCACAGACACAACAGCCGTGTGTCAATGTATGTGGAACTGCAGGCCCGCGACGTTAACATGAGCACCACCAATCCACTCGTGGTGGTTCGTGAAGACTGGCGTTGTGTCTGTGGAGCGGAGGCTGTTACGGCTGCGTTTGCCGCTGCGCTGTGAAACAAAAAAAGATAAATTCCGGCCGGACACGCAAGGCGATGCGCTAACGTAAAGAGCGGCGAAGACGGGACGTGCCGTGATCATCACACCTTAGGAGTTTTCCTTCTTTTCTCTTAGCCGTCTTCGCCCGGCGCCCAAAATCGTGCAGGCTCTCTCCGCGTGGCCAGACTTGTGAAGGGCCAGGTTCGTGTTTTGACTGCCAGCGTGCCCCTTCTCTAACAAGGGGGGGGATCCCTCCGCTGTGGGGGCCCCCTCGCCCCGCGTCCTCCCTTGACGCGCACGGCGGCACAAAGGCCACTTTCGAGCCGCCGCTCGCCTCAACCGGCGCTCCCTTCCATTTTCTTGTTGCTCGCAGGTCTGAGGAGGCAAGCACCGCCCAAAAGCGACGCCGAGGGGAGCGACACCGGAGATCGGCTCCGCTGGGCGGAGCGTCGCCCGCCGGCCTCCCCTGGACGCGGGAAGTGAGCCCGGCCCCGCACCCTGCTGGCCGCGCGAACCGGTCCGCGCGGCATTCGAGTCGGCACCGGCCTCGGCGGCGGTCGTGCAAATCGTGAGCTGTCGCAGTGCGCGTGGTTTTTGTGTTCGTGGTGCGTCGTCGTCGTCGCCTTGGTCCGGGTGCAGCGCCGGTGATTCGCGCAGTGGCGATGCGGACCTGGTCACTGCCGCAAGTGCCGGACGGCGGCGCGCCCCCGCTGCAGGCGGCATGAAGCGCCGGTGGTGTCGGGGCTCGACGGCGCTGCTGGCCCTGCTCTGGTGGCTACTGGCAGCGCAGCCCAGCCCCGCGGCGCGATATGTGGCGCCCGAGGACTGCCGCTGGGAACCGCTGGACGCGACCGGAGTGGCGCTCACCTGCGCCGTGCGGACGCTCAGCGGGGGACCCGAGCCGAGCAACTTCAGCCTCATCCAGCCGGGCCACACGGCCCGGCTCACCGTGCGGTGCGACGACCTGCTCTTCCAGAGCGACCTCATCAACGGATCCTTCGCTCACCTCAGCGGACTGCGCTCGCTCACCATCGAGCGCTGCAAGATCGAGGATGTGCCGTCGCTCGCGTTCGCCGGACTCTCGGAGCTGCAGAACCTCACCGTGCGGACTTACAACACGGACTGGGGCAAGCTGTCGCTGCGGTTGGCGCCGGACAGCCTGGCGCCGCTGCGGCAGCTCGTCACGCTGGACCTCAGCCGGAACAACATGGACTACGTGCCGCCGTCGATCCTGTGTCCGCTCGTGCAGCTCGTGCAGCTAAACGTCACGCGGAACCGGTTCGTGGATGTGACTAGGATGGGGTTCGCGGAAACGCGCTGCTCTCCGCTAGTTCAAAAGCTGGACGCAGGCTACAACAGACTTCGCCTGCTGCCCGAAAAAGGATTCGCGTCTCTTAGACAGCTGCGCGAACTCAAGTTAGACCACAACCAGATCGCGCGCGCCGAGCAAGGCTCGCTGTTCGGATTGTCCCGCTTGCAGACGCTCGACTTGGCGCACAACGCGCTGGTCGCGCTGCCGCCGCGGTTCCTGCAGCCGTCCGAAAAACTCTCCGAACTGTACTTGCGGAACAACTCGCTGAGCGCCCTGCCCCCGGGCCTGTTCGCCGGCTTGCACCAGCTGACGATGCTCGACCTCGCACATAATCAGCTCAGTTCCGGGTGGCTCGGCCCGGATACCTTGGCCGACTTAACTCGCCTCGCCGTGCTCGACCTGTCGCACAACCGACTCACCAGATTAGACGAGGCCGCCTTCAGGTCCCTGCACAACCTGCAGACGCTTCAGCTGCAGCACAACCTCATCGAGTCAGTCGCGGACTTTGCGTTCGCGTCGTTGTACAACTTGCACACGCTAGTCTTGAGCCACAACCGCCTGAAGCACGTGGGAACGCACATGTTTTCCGGGCTTTCGTCCCTGGGCGGACTTTACGTGGACCACAATAGGCTGGAGTCGCTGGCAGCGGACGCCTTTCACAACGTGTCGACTCTGCAGGAGATCATTCTCGCCGGAAACAGGCTTTCCTCAGTGCCGCGAGTCGTGCAGACGTTGCAGCTGCTGCGTTCCCTCGATGTGGCCGACAACATGATCACGGATATTCAGAACGCCTCTTACCAGGGCCTGCGCCAGTTGTACGGGCTGAACCTGATGGGCAATCACATCGGCAACCTGAGTCAGGGTGCTTTCCACGACCTACCGTCCCTTCGCATTCTCAACTTGGCTCGCAATGGAATCCAGTCCATTGAGCAAGGCACATTCGACGACGTCCCCGACCTGCACGCTTTGCGTTTAGACTCCAATTTCTTGGACGACGTTAATGGCCTTTTTAGTAACCTGCACGACCTCATCATGCTCAACATTTCGGCCAACCGTGTGCGATGGTTTGACTACGCGCTCATTCCCATCGGACTACAGTGGCTCGACATCCACGACAATCAGGTGGAGGCGTTGGGAAACTACTTTGAGCTGGAGTCCATTTTGAAGCTGAGGACGTTGGACGTGTCGCACAACAGGCTCACCGATCTCGACTCATCGTCCCTCCCTAACGGAATCGAGATTGTTTTCCTGAAGAGCAACCAGCTGCGGCGCATCCAGCCGTTCACCTTTCTCGGCAAGCAGAACCTCACGCGCGTCGACCTGACGGACAACAAGCTGGAGACCCTGGACATGACCATGTTCAGACTGAGCGAGGTTCCCAGCAGCCGGCCGCTTCCGCAGTTCATGGTTGCCGGCAACCCTTACCTGTGCGACTGTCATATGGAGTGGCTTCAACGCTTGGGAAATCTAGACGATTCAAGGCAGTACCCGCGGGTCATTGACCTAGCGGACGTGGTATGTCATCTGAGTTTCACTAGGAGAAAAGCCACCCTACCGCTGGTCAAGGCGCAGTCGTCGGAGTTCCTCTGCCGGTACCGCAACCACTGCTTCGCGCTCTGCCACTGCTGCGACTTCGACGCTTGCGACTGTGAGATGGTATGCCCAGACAACTGCACCTGTTACTACGACCAGAGCTGGAACACCAACATCGTGGACTGCAGCGCGCGGGCGCACGCCGCCGTCCCCAAGCAGCTCCCGATGGACGTGACCGAGCTTTACCTGGACGGGAATGACATACCGACGTTGTCTAGCCATACCTACATCGGTCGAAAGAACATGAAAGTGCTCTACCTGAACAGCAGCAACGTGCAGACCATCAACAACCGCACCTTCAGCGGACTACGCACGCTGCGCGTGCTGCGGCTCGACCGCAACCGGCTGGTCACGCTGCACGGCTACGAATTCGACGGGCTGGGAGAACTCAAGGAGCTGTACCTCTCCTACAACCACCTGACGCACATCAACAACGCCACCTTCCTGCCGCTCAAGCAGCTCGAGCTGCTCCACCTGGACCACAACTACATCCTCGAGATCGCCGTGTGGAACCTGCAGCTGCAGCCCAGGCTGACCGACGTGCGGCTGGCCGACAACCCGTGGTCGTGCGACTGCCACTTCGCGCAGGAGTTCGCGGACTTCCTGCAGAACCGCGGCGCCGAGCTGGTGCGCGACTTCTTCAGCGTCCAGTGCGTGCACAACGAGAGCACGGCGCTGCCCCTGTGGGAGCTGAACGCCACGTCGTGCACCAACGCGTCCGAGGCGACCACGCTGGCGCGCCACTTCCACGTCGAAGACCTGCTGCCGCTGCTCGTGGTCCTGGGCGTCGTGTTCCTGGTGCTGGTCTGCGCGGCGGCCGTAGCCTTCGTGTATCGGCGCCAGATGAGCGTCTGGTTCTACACCAAGTACGGCGTCCGCATGTTCCAGCGCGCTCCCGCCGAGGAAGAGAAGCTCTTCGACGCCTTCGTCTCGTACAGCAAGAAGGACGAGGCGTTCGTGGCGCAGATCCTGGCGCCCGAGCTGGAGTGCGGCAACCCGCCGTACAGACTGTGCCTTCACTACCGCGATCTGCCCATGGCCGGCGGCTACCTGACGGACGCCATCACCGAGGCCGTGGAGAGCAGTCGGCGGACTATCGTGATCCTCTCCGAACATTTCCTCAAGAGCGAGTGGTGCCGCTACGAGTTCAAGTCGGCGCACCACGAGGTGCTGCACAGCTGCAGCCACCGACTCGTAGTCATCTTCCTCGGTAGGGTCTCCTTCAAGGAGCTCGACCCGGACATTCGCCTGTGGCTCAAGTCGAGCACCTTCCTCCACTGGGGCGAAAAGAGGTTCTGGGACAAGCTCCGCTACGCCATGCCGGACTCGAGGCATCGCAAGGTCGGCGCGTCCTCCGGGAACCGCAGCGACGTCGCCAGCGTGGCCGTGCACATCTGACGAACAAGGCCCGTGCAGGACGTGTACAGCTCGCTGCTCCTAGACTTCTCGTGTACATAAAAGTGCGAGCCGGGTCTGCAGACGTGTGCGTGAGTGCCAAGGAAACGTGTGTTGTGGTGCGCGGTTGTGTTGTCGGTGCGCGCGAAGCCTCATGGATTACATGTTGCGAGGATTTGCACGGCCAGGGTTTTGCAGGAGCCGCCGAACCCCCCCTTCATCTAAGTCAAGTCTCCCTCCCCCTATGCGCAGCAGGTAAAAAAACAGTTCTGTTGCTCTGTTGCGGTTCCTCCGTACGCCAACGAACTTGTGACCCCCTTCCTACTCGCTTTTTTTTTAAACGAAGACTGTTGATCTAGGAATTGTACGAACTCTTTCAAACGCTGTTGTATACGTGAGGACGTTTTTTGAAAGGACTGGTGGCATGGCGTGGCCTTTACGACCATGCCGCGCTCTCTGTACATAGAAGTGTAAAATAGTGGTTCACTTTTTTTTTTATTCGTAACTTATAATTTTATTCGTCCTGCCTTGTACTTGTGTTGCTTCAAATGACTACCAAGAGCCAAAACAAATCGCCGGCACTTCGTGGCACGACGAAGGAATTGGACTGTGATGTACATTCCTATGCAGTTTGTGCTGGAGCCAGAAGGAATGATAATGCTTAACTTCTTGCACAGATTCTCTCCTTTTAAGCGAAATGGTGTGATTAGAATGGCGCAAAGAAATGTTTCAGAAATGCTGTCGCCACTATTTATTTATACTTATTTAAAGCGCGATTCACAACGTTACGTCATCGTGCATGTATCGTGACCTTAGATTTCCCCCCAAGCAACTCGGGTCTTCAGCCTCATGGACCATCCCGAATAATCTCAAATTGTCCCGACGGTAGTAGACTTGCAACAGTAGAGGCGTTCTCCGCGCAAACTTGAGAAGAAAAAAAAAAACACCAATTCCCGGTTAATTTAAACTCGAACTTGAAAATATCGTTGCGAAAGCCTTTAGAAGGTTAGCTTTCACTAGCTGTGAATGTACCAGAGTGTTTGATCTTAATTCCCGGTTGAACGTGTTACCCATTTCAAGAAAAGGCAGCAGTATTGTCAACAAAATTCCTTCAAGCGTTGGATTATTTTTTGTACTGCGTTTTCGCAAGTTTTACGGAAGTCCCGCGCGAATTCGCGCTCTTTTTTGTTTGTTCCTCGCCGGAAGTTGATAGTCAGAAGACAAAACCAATGAGGTAATGTACTTAGCTGCGTAAAGTTTTACCGTGACTGTAATAAACCCTCTGGAGCAGAAAAGGAAACGGTAAAAAAAAAAAGTTTGCGTAAAACTTTTACGGCAATAAAGCAGAGTGTGTCAACACTTCGGAACGTTGAACCTTCGTTTTGGTCTGCTTCTTGCGCAAGTCGCGCGTTTTCGTCTCTTGCACAACTGCCAGGCTGGAACGACCCCGAAGAGGGTACGTGCCCAGCGCTCGCATCTTTCCGGGTGTGTGTGTTCACCTACCGTACTTACTCGCGTTTCGCGACCCCACGAATGTGCCCTCACAATTGTGTATTATTAACGCGTACTTTCGGAGGAAAGCAAGAGTGAAACGTATGTCACTGGAAATTCGGCTTGGTTTCATCCTGAGCTTTTGACGAGAAAAAAAAAAAACACGCCGTAAAAAAAAAAACATACGTGGCTCCTAAAACTCGCGTAAATACGGTAGTACGGTTGTCTAAAACCCGCAATTTTGTGAACCTACCATATTCGCCTTGTAGCTGAGGCTTGTTACAGGGTGGAAAAAGGCCGAGACAATGCTCCAACTTCCATTTGGGTGCTTGGAAGTTGGTCAGCAAAGCATTCGTGCGTTCGCAAAGGCTGGTTGCCGTCAATGACAGGACCACTCCTACCTGCATTTGACACAGTGATCTAGACGAATCTAGAAATGCCCATCATACATCCGCACTCATATTCACGACCTTTAAGCTGCGCCAAGTGCGCGATTTCCATTGCTGCCTAAAGCATCATAAAGCTCATTCTTTCCTCGCATTCCCCCTTTTTCTTGCTAAATGTTTTTTTTTTTGTGTTGTTCAGGGCGAATCGCGCCTAGCCTTGGCACCTGGCGCCATCTCGTGCCGCAATCGGGAACCACGGGACACGCACGCGGAATGTTTTGTCAACAGAGTTTAATGGCCGCCGTGGTTACCGTTCTCTCTCTGACGGCGCAGTTAAATTTCGTAATAATTTAATAAAGCAATAGAGAGCATCACCTTGAAGTGTGAAAGTAATATTCCCTCTAGACGTTTTAGTGTAAGCTTCCGTGCCGTAGCAATCTTGCATGCATGGTTTACCTGTAGCGCACGTTACTTTAGCGCCCAGGTCGAGAATATTTCGTAATGAATTAAATTAATTTGATTTGATTGTAGCGTTTAACGCGCCGACGCAACGCAGGTGATGAGGCGCGCCGTAGTCGAGGACGCCGGATTAATTTCGACCACCTGGGGATCTTTAACGTGCGCCGAAATCTCGTACACACGGGCGTTTTTGCTTTTCGCCTCCATCAGAAAAGCGGCTGCCGCGGCCGGGAATCGAACCCGCGACCTCGTGCTCAGCAGCGGAACGCCTTAGCCACTGAGCCGACGAATTAAATTAAGATGTACGTTTTTTGCAGCGCCGTAAAGAATAGCGGGTGAGACATTATTACGCGATGTGCCATTTTTTGTGCAGCTTGAACTCGCAGAAGCGGCTTTCTTCCCCTTAATGTAAAACACAAACGACCCGTGTGTGCAGAATGCCACCTGCGGCCCAAGTCGACGTTCAAGTTCCGGGTTACCGAAATTAATCCGTAACCTTTCGTGACTGAAAGCATCAATGAACACGGCAGCAGTCCGACCTTCGGCACTCTAATGCTCCAGTCTTCAATTAGTATTGTGATATTATGGGCCAAGTGGTGAACGTGCTCCGGTATGACGATATCCTCAGAGGAATTTCTGTTGGCATTCAGAGGTTTGTCTTGTTCAGAGATTTAGTGTGGGCGGCGCCACGCTCGTTTAGATTCTCATAAAAAATGCCAAAAGTGTCTTGAGAGAGAGAGAGAGAAACATCTTTAATGAACAAGTGAGGTCAGCCAGGCGGGGCGCCCGACTTGCTACACCAAATGGGGGTGAAGGTGCGATGAAGATTATTGAAAACTCTCACTTACACATGAATACTCAAACACACAAACTCACACAAAAAGCACACACACATTCAGTGAGCTATGAACTCTCAGACAAAAAAGTGTCTTGAGAGATCTTATTTTAAGACGCTGGTATGTTTCAAATGGGAGAAAATTGTACTCTGCTATTTCCGGGAAGCCGACACTATTTCAGGCCCGGTTGCTCAAACGGAAAAGAAAAATTGAAGTTGCCATTTTGTCTTGGCTTTTGTTTTACAGACAAGCAAACAAGTTTTACGCGTGCTAAAACTTCAGTTTCAAAATTTGGGGTGTATAACGCGCAGAAGCTACAGCTAGGCTATGGGGCGTGACGTAATGTCTCGAGGGTTTCGAAGTGTATCCGAACACCTGGAGATCTCAAACTTGCGCTAAAATCACGACCCTCCAGCGTTTTCGTTTTTTGCCCGAAAAAAAAAATTGCTAGAACTTGTAAGCGCTATTATTGATTTTATTGTACTAAAAGAAAAAAAAAACATGGACAAAAATTAATTTCGTTTCCTTGTTGCATAGAGCAAAAACAAAGAAACAACAAAAAAACGGACGAAAGCGTTCGTAGCGATGTATAAATGAAACTCGCCTATTTGTGAACGCATAGCTCGTCCCGAAGTGCTACACTTTACGCAAGCAAAACAACATTCAGAAAGAAAACTCAACCTCGTTAGCCGTACCGTATACGTTGTGGTTGCACGCAGACGTCGGGCCTCACACTAGCAGCTTCCGCGCGCGCTGTTTGATTATAGTCCTTGGACCGTTCCTCGAGTCGTTAAATAACAATGGGCCAGAACGTCGGCCATGAATGTCCGTTTGGCACGCAATGCGTAGATCCACTCCGTTGCATTATCGACAGCTGCAAGATCCAGTAGCCCCCTTTTTTGTTTTATTTTCTCGCATCAGTGTTATTTCCAATTTGAATTTTAAATTTTGGGGGTTTAGGCGCCGAATATACACCTGGCTATACGGTGCGCCGTAGTGCAGGGCTCCTGACTAATTTTGTGACCACATGGGGATCTTTAATGTGCACTGAAATCGCGGCACACAGGTGTTCCACCTGAGAATGATGATGATGATCATTTGTGTTTATTGGCGCAAGGCCAGCTAGGACAAAGAGCGCCAAGACATGGCCATTTATGGTACACTTGTTAGTGTCACTACTAAATTACTATAGTAAAAACTATTATTACAGTAAAAAAATTCACGCATCTCCACGAAATGAATCATGACGAGTGGGCGAAGCTTACCGTAAATCACCCGTGGCATTGCCCACTCGTGCATGTAAATGAGTGACAACGCGTGTGTACAGTATATACAATTCCAATCCAATCCAATTCAATTTAATCCAATCCAAATTCAAATCCGACCCAATCCAATGCTCCTCGCGCATGCGAAGCGCGGTGCACACGTGCGCCAAGGGACCAGCCACGGACAAAGCGAGGACCTAAGGTGCTTCGCCCCTAAAACAAAATTATTGCAGTAGAAGCGGCCACCGCGGCAGGGATCAGCTAACCTGCGTCATTCCGCTCAGCAGCTCAACGCCTTAGCCCCTGAACCACCGTGGCAGTTGAGCGTGTTATTTGCCCTAACCCCGCATTGGGAATGTATCTAGCAGTGTAGCAAACGGAAGGATCGCGTTCACCAAACGGAAGCGTTGATATGTAGCCTTACTACACTGCTCATGGGTACGTGGCGCCCTCTAGTGCGTGATACCGCAACCACAAATTTAGTAACCGTCTAAAAAAGTTAACCTTAGAGAAGGTAGGCCCCTTTCTCGTACTAAAAACACAAGAACAACTCACTATTACTGCCATACCACCAAAACTACGTAGATTCTATTTTTGCCTCTGCAAAAAAAAAAAAAAGAACGTATTTAGCAACTTTATTTTGTACTCCCGCGGGGTAAACAAAGTATAGACTCCTTTGCGAAAATATCTCAGATTCGATTGTCTGTCAAACCTCGCATCGATTTTATCGTCGGTTTTGCGAGCTTTGCTGCTGTATTTTTACAAACTTAAGATTGTGACTCCTGACATATTACTAAAACACTATAGTCAGCTGTGACTAATAATTGCTTTATTTATAATTAAGACAAAGTAATGAACGATGTCAGTGGTATAAGAGTACTCAAATATGTGAGCGTACTCTTGCGGAACTTCTAAAGATGTAATGGGACGGGTGTTACCACTTATGGCAAGCAGTGTAGAGGCGCCGATTGTTGTAGCCGTTAGTGCTCGCCCAAATAAATGAATACTGGTTGACGTGGCAGATTTCGGGAATAAATTTGCGAAACAAAAATTTTTTTGTATATTCTTTGAAGCCGTATTTAGATGGCGTCTTTATTTTTGTCTTTTTTGTTTTTCGTGCGGAGGTTTAGAGAAGGACTTAAGCTGTTTCCTGTTGTATGTGTTTTTTTTTTTTTTGATTGCCTGCGGTCCTTTCAGCCCTCATCATAGTGACAGAAAAAGCGCGAAACAAATGAGTATTGAAAGTTGGAAGCTACAAGAAACTGGCGTCCTTACCAAGTCTTTTTCTTTTTTTCAAAAAATAATGTCATGTATGCAGCTGTCAAAATAGTATCAGCTGTAACGAGCGCGCTGGAACAGAGCAACAAACGTGGCGGCCCCGTCCCCCTCGTTCTCGCCTAGGCTTACTTCCCCCTACATACACGCACATGAGAAATTTCTGATATCGTACTATTCCTGTGAGTTTCCGTGATAGCCCCGTGGAGCGATGGATAGTGCTTAGAATGCAGTATTGCCTAAACTCGACGTTGCTGCCCATGAATTTCGAGAAAGTTCTATCTTCTACAAACAGTGCGTCGTGCAACATCTGTGTCTTTGTGCTTCCTGACTGTTACGAAGGAAATTCAAATAACCTCGCTTAACACTGCCACCTGGCGGTTGTTTTACGCTGTTCGGTGCTTTAAAACGCGGTGCAAGTCGCAAGGAATGCGCTAATCGGAGATTACCAGAAATAACGCTGTCCAGACATTTTCGCCCGCACAAGCACTGACGCAACCGTCGCAATTTCTTCGCTTCCGGCTTTAGTACTAAGCGGTGAGCCTTGCGCCATTTGCAGCCGCCCTGCGCGCGGTAAGGGGTAATTAAAGAACGACATTTGTTCAAGCTTACGCGCTTTCGCAACGGCAGTGCGCACGATTTTGGCAGACAAATCGCATTCGTTTATACTCGATTCTAGCTCCTCGTATAGTTGCTTCTTGGTTCGTTATACGCTGCGTGCGACTCGCACTGCAAAGATAGCGTGCCGGCTTCTACAAAGCAGTAACATTCTTTGTTTGCTTTTCTCGCACTTTATAACGGTGGTTCGCGAGTGAGAAAACATGAAAAGTATGGAGCCAGTCGCTACTCCAGAGGTTTGGTAACAATAAGAAAAAAATATTTAAGATGCAGGTGCCTTAACTGGCACATCAGCAGGGTGTTCCTTGAAAGTTTGTACCGAAAATAGCCTTTACGTTTAAGACACAGGTGAATGTTGCGGATAGATGGTACTAGCGCATCAAGCAATTACCGTCTCGTGTAACCACATCCGTATACCATCCGCGCCTTGTGTCACGTGTGCTGCTCAAGTGACCGGAAACATTCTCACTAAAAGTCACCACGCACGCAGGAATTGCCCGCGTGGTTAAACTACCACAATGCAGCGGCTATAGTATTCTTCACCTCCATCTGGCGTAGCAAGTCAGGCGGATATCCTGGCTGACATCGCCGGAGCTTTCTCTCTCTCCAAGAGCTTTCTCTCCAAATATACATGCACATAATACTGAAACTGAACAGGACAATTCGCCCTGCGAGAAACCACGAGAAAGTACCTTTCGTAGTTTGCGTTTTATGGTCTCCGGTTGTGTCCGAAGAGCAAGCAACAAGGTGTCGCCACCACTGAAGTACGCATGTTCCAAAGCGGGCTGGGGCTTAGAATCGAATGTACACGGAATGTCGAATTATGTTGGACCATTTTAGCATAAAAATTGCCTACCCCTCACCCCGGCTTTCGATGCCGTTTTGGTACTTACTTTGCGTAGCAAATCTCCAAAGATCATGTTCTCTTTTTTTTTTCTTTTTTTCCGAATGATGTGCTTTTTTGCTTTAATATGGTCGTGGACAGCAAGGTTTTAGTTAGCGACTTTTGAACGACTGAAGAGGTGCTCTAATTGCTGTGAGACCAGGTGCCGTGGTGGATCGTGCGGCTGAATTTGTTTTCGTCGCTGAGCACAGGGTCGTGGTCTCGATTCTTGGAAACTATGGTCGCGTTTCTACCGGATTCTAAATATAAGAAAGTGCGTGACCGCGACGTGTGAAGCATTTTTGAGAGCCAGGTGCAGGTCTTCCACAGGCAGTTTTTATCTCCTCAAGGTCTTTTCGGGGTCATTGAATTGCATCGCCGAAGTGCGCACGCCGCTAACAGTAAAGGAAGATTGTGGTCTTCCCGCCTTCTTTCGACGACGGAGAGTTCAGGTGTATTGGGCTCTAGATACCCTCTAAACTGTAATTTCAGGTGGCGTCATGGAGACCATTTCATGGTTGTGATGCTTATCTACTTAAACGAACCAGCCCGGAATTAATGAACCCGAAATGTGTGCTTCCGCGCTCATTTGATGGGAGCTGTGAATTTTTTATGATCATTCCGATGTGATACGACTTTCTAATATATGTTGAAGTCTCGAGCTATTTGATTTTATTTTGAGGTACTGTAGCGAGCGTTTCTAATTCGAATCACTTCCGTCCAACTTTCCGGTGTTGTCTATAGGTCCTATTTTTCTCTTAATACGGAAGGTTTAGTAAGTGTTATGGTATTGTTGATTGTAATCCAGAGATCCGTTACACGAAATGCGCCAAAATTACGATATGGTTTGGACGATAGCGCAGTCATTCAGTGATACTACTGACGGCTAGTTTAAGCTTACGCTAGTAAAGTACGAAATATGTGATTATGTTCCGCAAGCCATAAAAAAAATTAATTCAGGTAAGTATCGCAACATATGGCGCCGCCGTTTTCTATCAACGTTCTTCTGGAGCGTCAAATGGCATTCTAAAGTGTAGTGGCGGATTCGTAGGCCGAGCTGGCGCATAACTGCTTGTCATCTAATGAAGCTAATTCTCATTTTGCAGCGAGGGGCTTCACAACCGCCAACAGCGCGCAGTGGAGTAGCAAACACGAGCGCATCGTGCTACTCCATTGAGCGCGCACCATTGGCTGCGTGATAGCTTTGGTCATTGCACACCACGCTTTAAACTTTCGCTTTCAACATTCCCTCGTTTTGTCGTTTCGGTATACGCAGCGCTGGGTAACACACTCCGCCTCCCACCGTATAAATGCGCTGCGCGCCCACCGAACTCCTCATTTCCACTGCCCCTGTTTGCTTACAAATTTCGCTCACAAACCGCCACCCAACTGCGCGCGCACTTGGCAGTTGACAGATAGTTGCCGTCGCCGGAGACATGTTGACACAACCAAGCTCAGTTTAATTGCGGGCGCGTCCAGCGAGTACGCGCATTTGCATGCACCGCAAGTCGTTTGTTCAAGCGCAGACGGAACGAAGAAGCGTCGAGGTCCGTGTACTCTCCTCAATCGAATTCCACGGCAAGGAAGGAGCACGCTGTAGATCGCCCGGCAGGAGGCGGGCTTGCTCGGCCGCTCTTGCGCAACCAATGCGCCCGGCTCGCCTTTGTGCGAAGAAGAAGCCCAGACCCTTTATAGGTGGAGGGGGGACTAAAAGGGGCACGCAGAAACCGGAAGGCATCAGACATGGCGCAAACACGAGCGCCCTGCGTCGCGGTCTCATCTTCGCTGCTCGCGGGATCTCCCTTGCAGCAGGGTGCGCTCCGCACCGAAACCGGTTCCGCTCCGAGGACCCCGAAATGGAAGAGAGAAGCGGCAGCGGCGACGGGCTAGCCCTGTAATCCAGCGACGTTTTAGGTGCGCGTACTGCGTCGCCAGTTGCGGGCAGCGCTGCCGAAGCCTCGCCGTGCATATCACCGCGCGAGTCGCCGCCCTACGCGGTGAAATGTAGCGCGTCGTCTGCGCTGCGTTTAGAGCGGCGTTACTCTAAGATCTGTACCGCGAGTACCGCGAACAGTGAACCTTAAAAAACCCTGCAACTACATGTAGAGGACTTTGGAGGAGAAATAGCGATGCACGGAGGAGTCGATCCAAACGCGCGAAGGGATACACAAACCCCGGGGCCGTGCCGCCGAACCCGTCCGAAACACCGAATCGGTTGCAGACGACACGGCTTCCGGCGCGCTGCAGACAACAATGCAAGCTGGCCAGCACTCTCGGCGCCGTAAAAAAACGAAGATCGGCCGCCGCGCAGCCGGTGGACGACGCCAGACTTGTTCTCTGGTGGGATTCTTTAAACTGCGCCCCCTGAGCTGCTCGCGGGGCTCCCTCGGCTTTATTACACGTCGCCCAACGTGGCGGGGCCATCGACGCACCCAGCGGCCGCCGAAACCGGTGCGCGGCGGCGTTCGGTTTGCTTCTTGCTGGGTTGTGTTATCGCCGGGCGCCCGTCGTGGCATAAAGCAGGCAGCGCTGGACGGCCGGGACCCGCCCAGCTCTGTTGGCGTGAGCCCGTTTCACTCTCCTGCATCTTGTCAGCGAACGGGTTTAGCGCCATTCGTCGGGCTCCTTAGCCGGGCGCCCCGTTGGAATATGCAATTGCCGCCGATCGAGATAATGCGGCGATATGAAATTATCCGAACCAATTAGGGAGGTGGGTCACGTTGTCACTTCGGCAGTGACCTTGGAACGCGGATGAACTTGTGAAGTTTGAGCATTTGTTCGCACGGTCAGTACTGCGAGCGTGTGAGAGTTCGCGCACGCATCTGTTGACTTGGATTGTAGCTTTAAATATGCTCAAAAAGTACAAATAACTGTGATATTGCTGGAAATTCGATGCGCCTGATGTCGATATACGGTTATGAGAGAACAAAAGAAAAAGTTCATTTCAAGAAATGTTTATTACCAATGAATATTACCAACTCGGCAGCCGTATTAAATTATGCTTTATTTATTTTTATTCTTCTTTTTTCCCGAATCGGCTGCTCACTGGATGGACCTTTCATAAGAAGACCAGACGTATGGTGTCATATGGCAGATAACGTCGTTTCTATTGATTGATTATGAGGTTTAATGAGCGGACGCTACACAGGCAATGAGGCGCGCTGTAGCGGGGTGCTCCAAATTAATTTTGACCACCTGGGGATCTTTAACGCGCGCCGAAATCTCGAACACACGGGCGTTCTCGCTTTTCGCAAACGCGGCCGCCGATAACGTCGTTTCCAAGTATCGGCTGAAAAACACGAACCATGACTATGCTGAGGCGTGAATCCACACAGCAAAAATTACTGGAACAATTCGTTTCCAATTACTGTATTTACTGTGAAGTATTTTTTCGCCTGGAAGAATTTCTTCCACCTCACTGGCATTCACAGTTATTGAGGATCCCTGGTTTCTTAACAGGAAGACACCCTGAAGTGTAAGCACTGCAAGTGTAACTAGCGCGGGGAGTGAGAGCATGCTTCAGAACATTCACCCTTCTTAACACGAGAAAACAATTTATATTTATCCGACAACACTTTCAACCGACAACGTATTCAACCCAACCATTTATGCCTCGAAAAGCCGCCTAGTACGAGCCACCTAGCCGTAGTCTACATCACAAATTCTGCCATCATTTGACCTTCCTACGAAGGACTCATCAAGTGTTCTCACACTCACAAAGACTACATACAGACAGAGTACATACGGACTGAACTTCTCTGCCTCACTTGCTTACCGTCGCTGGCCATTGACGTCTCTTGTCATTAAAGCTTGCCATAACCACAACCAGCATGGCTCGCATTAATGCTAAAGTTTGCTTCGCCGCCATAACACACCATGTGCCGTGGTGCACCCTTTACAGGCAAAACTGTAATGACAAGAACTGGTAGTGTGAGTGCGAGTAGTGAGTACCCTTGGCATTAATGCTAAAGTTTGCTTCACCTTCATAATACCGCATGTGTTGTGGTGTGCCCTTTACAAGCAAGTCGGTAGTGGCGAAAACTACACGTGTGAGTAGTGCGAGTTGTGAGAGTATGCTTAGCACTAATGCTAAAGCTTGCTTCACCACTGTAATACATCGTGTGCAGTGATGCACCCTTTACAGGCCAACTGGTAATGGGTGCTAAAATAGCCTGATACCGCTGAAGTGGGTGAAATAGACTAATAATAACTTACGTAAGAAACTAACGAGTTTATGGTCCGGTGTATTGAGCCGTACTGTTTGGTAAACCGAGAGTCTAATAAAAGAATTGGCAGAACATCCACGAAAAGTCAAGTTTAGGACCAAGTTAGGACCGCGAAGTTTTATTGGCAATCGCTGACTTTTTTTATGAAGGTTTATAACCAAAGTTACTGTTACGCTTTTGGGCGAACATTTACGACGGTGATCAAAATACCTTGGTTTAAAGTTGCCTTTCATATATGCGACGTGGATGTATTCCGGTCAGACTTTGATACGCGAAAGAGTGAACCGCATTGTGACTCTAGACGCAGCCGACTGGGTTCTTCGCGAAAACGGCTGTAATATTGTGCCCACGATTTCTCAGTTCTTTCTTTGCGCGTACTAGCCACGCAAGCCTGAAAAGGCGCGATTGAATCCCACTTAATGCGCATACATCAACTGATATGCGATAAAAATGACACGCATAGAGATTTTTCGGCTACCTGTGACTATGTGCGGAATGTTTAAAGAACGAAAACGCATATTGCGAATTACATTATTCGTTGCGTTTTTGAAGTTATGTTACTTGCGACTGCACTAATTATGCAGTCTTAACTATTTTTATTTGTGAAGATATTTGTATAATAGAAATTTTTATGGTGCTGTTGGGCTAGTAATATTGTTTTCCAATACGTTGAAGCGCGGCAACTGTCGTAACAAAACAAACAATATAAACTATCGGGCAAAAGCAAACTCATTGCGTCAGTAAATTTACTTCGGTGCGAATTAAGCGATTTTATTATTTTGGATGTCTATGTTTGACAATGCGGTATTTTAGTTTGTATGTCCGTAGGCTGCAGTAACATATCAAATGGGAAATCGTTTTTTTTTTCTTGAACGTTTGGGTTACGCGTCGAAGCGATACCTGCGCTATGTGGTGCGCCGTAGGGAAAGGCTACGGATTACATTGGAATACCTAGAGATTTTAACGTGCAGCAAAATCTCGCCACGCGGGCATTCTCGTTCATTTTTTTTATTCATTTTTTTCACTTTGAGTTTTTGCCGCGCGGCATATGAGAGGCGGTTTAAAGATGGGAGGAGAGAAGAAAGTAGGAAGGCAAGAGAAAGAGAATAAAAAACTAATGAAGAAAGTACGGAGAGAGGGGCTGAACCGACAGATTTTCAGGTCTACAGGTATGCATGCAGTCCAGTGGCGTGCAGAAAGTCCATCAGCGACCTGCAGTATCCATCGTCCTGCACCCAGCGGTTGTAGTCATTCGGCTTATCCCACCGGAGACCAACCTTGTCCTCCATCAGAAAACAGCCTCCAGGATCGGTACGCAGCAAAATTGTTTCTAAAAATGCAAAATGTAAGGAGAAACTGGGAAGGCACCGTGGTTGGGAAGAGCGCCGCAATGAAGGTCCCCGTTTCATACTGTAAATAATCCGACGTTGTTTCACGTACAGAAAGTATTGGACAGACTAGAGTTTCACATCCTCCGCTTACCAAAAGCGCAGCCACATGCGATTAGACTTGTAACCTCGCGGCCACGTAATTGGGATGGAGGCGAGAAGGAGGTGGAGGGGTGAAACGTTTAGCAGTACGCATTTCTCTTGTGTATGGTACTTCTGATGACGTCATCGATTGCGTAAATGCTTTGTGTCGCAGGCCCGGCGCTCGCCCTGATTTTTGCTTCATTTCTTGATTCCAGACCATCCGTTGACAGTAAGCTCCGTAGCAGCAATTTACTTGTGTGCGAAAGGCGCACATCCCAGTCAAACATTAAAATAAAAAAAATCATATCTATGTCTCGCAATTTAACACTTCTGCTTTTGGCAAGTGAGCCTACGTGTGCGAGCGGAGCCTTGCAATGCGAGGAGGTTTCGAGAATACACTATGACCGTTCCCATAACGCAGTTACAAGTAAGGTTCATAAAAGAATACATAGGGGACGGGGATTGGTGCGGCAAGGGTTATCATAAGATTTATTTGAGGAAAAAAATCCTAAAAGACGCCTTCCCAACGCATGTTGTTTGTGGTGTGCGCTTCCCGTCTGTAGTTTTGTGTGTGTGCGTGTGTGTGCGTGTGTGTGTGTGCGTGTGTGTGTGTGTGTACGCGGTTATGCAGAGGCAAACATGGACGATTCGTGACAATAGTCGCTGTCTTAGCCGTCATCGCCAAAACGGCTGCAACATTTCAGAAAGAACCCTGAGCAGTTTATTGATTTTTATAATCAAAGTTAAAAAAATCCAGTAAGCGAATAAAAATGTATCGCCCAACATCCAAAATACTAATTAAAATGAAAATGAAACGCATGTGTGCGCGTTTAAAGCAATAACGGAGTAGATAAAGAGGTCGGAAAGCTTATTACCATTTTCTCATCCCACCCATATGATTGGCTAGGCAGAAAAATGCTTTAAGATAATGCAGTATATCAGTGTCATTGAATTATCTTGCTCCCTTTTGTATTAGACGTGCATACATGTGCGGGCGCTATGTAGAGCTTTATTCAATTGCCAATGACACCAGCAGTGTGAGCCAAGGCTTTCCCCTGATTCCGTCAGTTTCGTAACAAGGCGTTGCCGTACGGTCTGCGCCGTCTCAGTGGTGACAGGCCAAGCGGCCAAGATACGAGCAGCGAACATGAAACCAGCGACTCTCCTGGAACCCTGCCTTGTACAGATAAGAAAAGCGGACCGTTGGCGCGAAATGGCCCGAAACGGTCGCCGCATTCCACGCGAATCCCTGCACAGTGTATACATTGTCGCACAGCTGGTCCGATAGCGGAGCAAGGACAGGATAAGGAAAACTAAGATGAAGCTCTTCTCACCCTCATTCTTTTATTTTCTCCTCATACTTTCCACCATACTGCTTCTTTGATCTGTCAAGCTCCGACCTCCCGGGGCTCTATTTTTCGCGCAGCAAGATATTCTTCATAGTTATCGCCTTGCATGCCGGGTGTTCGGAACGACAACGCAAGTGCGCATGCGTATAACGACCGTCCGCGCGTGCCCCGTTTTTTCTGGGCCCACTTTAGAGATGTATGACTTGCTTAACTCAAATGCGCTATTCAATAAGACGTCATTGATAAGCTGTTAGAGTGGCTTACACGCGCGGCACTTCGCCGTTAACGATAAGGTTATGCGATTACGTTTACCTTCCAGTGCTTTATTTTGATGCCGGATTTTTTTTTCAATGTTCTGGAAATTTTCTTTTGATCAGAATGGAGACATGTCGCCTGCGTGGCGTTGCCGACGTGAATTACTCTTCTGAATTGAACGCTCTGCGTAACCAGCTTCGGCCAGGTATACAGTTACAGATAGTTTCGAGCCTTTGTCACTCGCGTTTGCACGCAAACCGTGCCAACGCTGTTACATTGTTCTTTAGACAATGAAGCCCGCGCGTCAAACTCGTGCGTCCTTGTAAAGAACTTCGAAATAATGAAGTGTAACGGTATACATGACTGAGTTAACGCAAACAGACAGAATAAGGGCAAGATACACAGGAGTCCTATTGTGTAGGCGCCCTGTGTGTTACCCGCTCTTGTCTGTCTGCGCTACCTTAACTAATGAAGCCGTCCCGACACACCCACCTGTTTACTTTAGTTTGTGATGGTATCGCGTCGTTACCGTTACGCCCGTAGAGTCGAAACGACAGCACGCGTACACAGCTCCGCAACAAAACTAGGCTCCCGCTGGCGACTACAGCCGCGGTGTAGCTAAGCACGTGCGCTACATTTCAAACCCTATTTCACCACGTCGACGAAATATGAGCGAAATTGGAGCTTTTCTGAAGTCGGGAAAAGATTAAAACCCGGCGGCTCGCTGTTTTTTAAAGAAAAATTTGAGGGGAGCGAAAATGCACTTATTAGGTGATGGGCAATGCAGAATCTGGCTTGAACTGCACACTGGTTAACACCATCTCCACGGGCTCCATTTTTTTTTATTTCTCTCAAACGGCGACTGATCAGATTAAACCTCGTACTGCCGATACTGTTGTCGTATTGTCATAATCACAATCCGACGTAAAACCCGCAGCTCCGACACGATTTGCCGTAACTTTGTCTCAACTATTCTAAATACTTATCCCACTTGCCGCTTAACTAATACCTAAGCTATACCCGCTGCATTTCCGCGAAATTTGTGTCTAATCTGTGCAGTGGGACTCTAAATTCGACGCGGTGCGCTGCGAGCGAAACGGTTTAAGAAATGTAAACAACTTGAAACTGAAACCAATGAAAATCATAGTCCTGGATATAGCTCACGTCTGTTGAAGCTTCAGAAATGTTTTGCGAACGCTGATAGATATCAGAACTGTTATCTGTCCCGAAGGTCGTCGTTGATATCGATGGCTTTGCTCAGTTAGGCTGATACGAGAGGGACGTTCTTGAGACGTTAGAGTGAAGAATAATGACCGAAAAAAAGACCTACTTCTACTTGCGGTTAGCGGAACTTTGAAGAAGAGGTTCAGGAACTTATGATTGTGTATTACGGTGGATTCATATGCGTGAACTGTATGTATAATGTTTCTCAAAGCAAGAAGGTTGGTAACTTCTATGTGCGAGCGCAATTCATAGGGATGAGGTTGCCCTATAAGATGCATGAAACGAAGATGCATAAAGATAGCCATGCATACTGATTAACATGCGTTAACATCTTCATCAGCTCTCACAAATGTGAAGTGGGAAGTTGAAGCTCCTAAATGCTCTTCACCGGGGAAACAAAGTTACACACGTCAAGCAAAAAAAAAAAACACGAACACGAAGAACACGAACCTTCCAGCGCACACTTCTCGTCCGCTAGATTAACATCTCGAGCAGACAACTCTCAAATATTCAAATTTCGCCCTCGCGAAATGAGGGAATGAAAAAGAAATGAAGCCATAAAGAAAGCGAATCAACGAAGGTACACACACGCTCTCACTCTCGCGCGTTCTCTTTTCTCTCTCGTACATTCTCGCGTGTTGCCGAAGTTAAACTTCGCGCGTAATTAGCCATCAGGTCATTCCAGCGGGCGGCGGAGCAAATCTTGTGAGAACAGCTCGGCGTTCGCGCCGGCCGCTAACGAATATTAAAGACGGGGCCACGTAACGAGCCGGCGCCCTGTGCGCTGGGGTCCAATAAGCTCGCGGATGTATACTGAACAGGCAGTCAAGCTAGAAACTAGGCAGATAGATAGGTAGATATAGAGACGCGGCGAGAGAGAAGCAAAAAACGCATCACACGAATGAAACGCTCTCCGGGGCAAAAGAAACGTCCATTTTTCCCGGGCTTCTCTCGCGAGATGAGTCAATTTTAGCCGTTGATTAGACGGCGCGCATAATTACACGCAAAGTGGAACGGAGTAAGGAAAGGCCCTGCGCACGTGAGACTGTCGGTGGGGTGTGCGCTCCCAGACGCACACACATGAGAAGGGGAGGGTGTGGGAGAGGAGAGGAGGAGAGCTGGCTGGCGGGGTGACGATTACAGGGTCCCCCGCGAGTATAACCATAATTCTTCGAGCTGCCCGCACCACACTGACGCTGGTTGTACGCAACATCCACCGCATCCCCGTCCGCGCCACCTTCCTTATTCGCGGCATTCTCGTAGCGGATGTAATATACGTCCCGGTTACCCTCGCTTCCTTCTCTCACCTATCGTCCGCAACATCGTTTTTATCCAGGGTGAGGTAGAAGTGGAAGAAGAAAAAGCACGTCTTGATTAATGCTGTTATAAGATGATAAGCAGAAAAAAAGTAATAAGCTTGCTGCGGATTTTTATGTTGGGCTTAGCGAGGTGTAAGCTCATTAGCATTCTCTCAGTGAGGCATTGGTTTTTCGGTGTGAGTTTTAATGCCGCTGCAAAAACAGGTGACCCCAGGCACGACCGTTTCTTGCCGGGCGAAGAATAAAATGGAAAAGGAAAATCTTCCCATAATTCAATTCCAATATAGTGCGCTCGAGTTCAACATTGGGGAGTGACTTTAAAGGTATTGCTAAATCATTAAAGGTATTGCCAAATCACCGCCTCGCCGCAGGCATTCGATCGCGGAGGGCGCCACCTTGTAAAGCACTTAGGGCTGCTTGCACCGTTAACTCCGCGGCCATTGATTTAGATTCGCCGCTGATGCCGTAAATGAGCGGGTCAGTGTCACATGTCGCGCCACCTGTCGCCCAATTTGTCCCCTAATATTATTCACAGCCGGCTTATAATCGTCTTTACTGCGTGAACAACAGTTAGCGCAGGCCGACATAAGTTTGCGCCGTCGATCCGTGGGCACAGAACGACGTCAGAATAATAGTACGGCAGAGCGCATGTGGAGAGGGAGACGTCAAGCCCAGCCCCGAGCCAACGGCATAAGTGGTTACGGTGACCACGGGGTCACCGCTGCACGGCTTCTGTACGACGCGCCCGCCGTCCCGCTTCTCGACGCGTCCCGTCCACGCTTGTATGCGTTGTGAAATGGAGTGTGACGCGAGTGCAGGGCTGAGCAGGCGACGGAGCAGGATGGAATGAGAGAGGCGGCGAAACGCCGCGATACTGGTGGACAACAAAATGAGCTGCAGGCAACCAATGCCGCTGCTAAGGCGAGAAAAGGGTGGCCAGTGAGTCGTTTAGAATGCAAAGCACTATTTGTACTGTTTGCGAGGGGCGTGAGAGAAGCGCCTTGTTGTGCGTTACTGAAGCCAAAGGAAGGCGTCCGCATCAGGTCGAGCGTCGCGTTTGCGGGGGTGAGGTAACGGGTGCTCATGCATTCTTGAAGGTCCACCAATGGATCTTCAATTAATTTTTGAGCCGTAATGTCTGCCGGTACGCACGTACGTACACATACATACATACATGCGTACACACATAAATACGTTCATACATACATACATACATACATACATACATACATACATACATACATACATACATACATACATACATACATACATACATACATACATACATGAGTGCATACAAACACTAATCAAGTAGCGCGTACAAACGATTGCTAACGCTCGGGAAAATGTGAATCAAATAAATAATTTGATGGGCGTTTTCCGTGTGGCTCTTTTAGTTAAACCCTTCTTCGTCGCGTACGTATATTGCAATCTAGAAGAGACATTGCCGGGTTTAAAAATCTCGTCGGTGATGTAATTGGCGCCTCTGATTTCACACACACACACACACACCGCGATTAGAAGAGCCGCGCCTTGTATGGCTCTACAGGAGGTTACAGATCGAACTGCTCCATTTAAAATATACGAATTGACATAGCATTTACGGGTGCGAAATTCCGTATGAGCACCTCACAGCAAGGCGACGTGGGTGGGGGATCCAGTCTAGCAGAGGCGGAGAAGTCGTCAGGGTCGAGTACGTCGCACATTTCCTGTCTTTCCAATAACATTACGTCAGACAGGAGTAGAGAATGAATGTGTGTGTGTGAGGGAAGAACTTTGAGCGGAGAAAACAAAGCGAGGGAGTGGGTGTCGTCATATACTGATCAAATGTTTTCGTATGTATTTCGTATGATGTCTGTCTGTCTGTCTGTATGTATGTATGTGTGTATGTATGCATGCATGTATGTATGCATGTATGTATGTATGTAAGAGAAGAAAAACTTCGAACAAGGTAAAAGCATGATTGTTGCCAACGTTTCAGCAAAGAGACTTGCTTTCGCTGAAACGTTGGCAACAATCGTGCTTTTACCGTGTTCGAGGTTTTTCTTCTCTTGTGTTCTCTACCATCTTAAAGTTCTACTGCTCCCTGTATGTATGTATGTATGTATGTATGTATGTATGTATGTATGTGTGTGTGTATGTATGTGTGTGTGTGTATGTATGTATGTATGTATGTATGTATGTATGTGTGTATGTATGTATGTATGTATGTGTGTGTATGTATGTATGTATGTATGTATGTATGTATGTATGTATGTATGTATTTCGCCTCCACTGATGACGGGAGTCGACCCTGCAACCTCGTGTGTAGCTGTAACTTACATCATCGTCATTATCATCGTCGCCGTTGCCAGCCTATTCATTTCTACTGCAAGACCGAGGCCTATCTCGTGAACAAGTGCTCTTATCCTGGACTGTCCGAATTCAACAGTTGCCGCTAAATTCTCCCATCTCATCTCCACATCGAGTTCTCTGTCTTCGCCTGTGCCCTGTGCCGTTAGCCAATCCAATCCCTTAGCCTGGTGGCCCGCGCGTCGTCAGTTGTCCTCATTACATGCCCATTGCAACTGCCCTTCTTTGTCTTAATTTTAGTTAGGGTATCTTCAACCCTCGTTTGCTCCTAATCCAAGGCGCTCGCTTCATGTTAATAAGCTTTACTCCTATCACTCTTCTTTCTATGGCTTGACGGACCGACCTCATTTTTGTCTCGGTTCGCTTAGCATGTCCCCCAGTATCTGCTTTATAATTCATCCCAGATAGTACGGATTGGTTGTATACCCTTCTCTTTAGTGACAGAGCTGGCCTAATGTCCATTGGAGTGTTTGCCGTATGCTGTCCAACTCATAGAAATTCTATGCCTTATTTACTTCTGGCGGTAGAGATCGGCATTGTCAACGTGTTAAAAATGGTTATATTCATCCACCCTTTATAGTACGTCATTATAATATATGAATATGTTACATGTAAATATTGACTATTATGGGTTCCGTTTGCATGCGGCGTTGTGTGGCAATCGATGCATGCAAATGGAGTAACCCACCGGAACAAACGACAAACGCCGTGTCATATGCACACGTTTTGACGATCTGCTTAATTAATACAAGTATTTAGAAGTCGTATGAAGGCTTCCAACCACACAATTTTTTTTTTTACTTTTACTCTTCGAGCAAGATCGAGCCCCTGGCGTGAGCTCCTTGCCACCAATTCCATCATCCGTGTGGTTGGTTGAAGGAGGGTTGCGTGCGTGTGCTGAACTTTATTCTTCGGCATGCCTTCGTTGGTGCCGCCTCGCAATGATAACGCTCAGATGGCGTTTAGAACTGAATCAATGTGTCGATGCGAGCTAGTTGGTACTTCACCATGCGAACAGATTAAGCGCCAGGCACAACTGGACGAAGAAAAACAGACAGGAAAGGGGCGTTTAGAGCCGCCTTTTCTGGGAGATGACAGCTGTGTAGGCATTTATTGACTCCCGAAAAAGTAGGTACGTGTCCGCAAACGTATTGATCGATTGACTGTAGGGTTTAACGCGCCGACGCAGCGCAGGTGATGAGGTGCGCCGTAGTGATGGGTTCCGGATTAATTTTGACCACCTGGGGATCTTTAACGTGCCCTTCAGGTAGTCAAAATTAATCCGGAGCCCTCCACTACGGCGCTCCGGATTATATTTCTTTCTCTTGCCTTAGAAGAACAGCGTACTTAGTGAGTTATGGGTTCATTGTGGAAAGCTACGCACAAAACACAGCACTTTCGAAGGAAAAATGAATGTTCGCTGTCACTCGTGTCGTTTCGAAAACTCCAAAGATTTCAAGCCTCCTTGAAGCTGCCCAAATGGTGCAGCCCTCGTGTCGTCCATTTCTTCTTCAAAAGTGCATTGTTTTGTGCGCAGTTTTTCACAATCATTGCACATGCCCTAGAACTGATCATTAAGTCCACACTGACAGCTGTTCCGCGTCTTTGCAACCACTGTGGCAATGTTTTTTTGCTGTTTCGTCCGCTAATCAATACTTTTGATTGAGATTGAATTTCGATTGAAGTATCCGGCGGTATATTTTTGTAGTCACCGCTCAACAAAACCATGAAGCAAACACGCGATTGTTGTATGTTCAGAGCCTTGACTCCTTCGTCACTACGGCGGATTTATCAAACGAGTAAGATATATGTCGCCTTAGTAACTGCGGGTATACTCGTACACCGCGTTTGTTCGGGAGAATTTGTAACGAGTGCATCGAGATATATACCTCAGCGTTCATCATCCACATCGAATAACCGAATGGCGCAAAAAACAGCGTTGTTTCTCAAGACACTCGTAAAATTAAGCTTCCGCCACAGGGTACATGCGCTTCAAGACAAAATGCGAGGTTTTTCTCATGTTAAAATCTCACTTCTAAATGTGTTAAAAAGAAAGACATCGCCATTCGAACATTAAAAGGAAAGACGGTAGCGACTGTGCAGTGTTCCTGTTGTCCAAAGTGCCCTGTTGCATAACATCTTCGAATCGTTGGAGAATATGTATAGGCAAGACCAAGTGACGCGGCGCTTTCAAACCGCCGCTGCTCTGAACCATAAGCTTAACATTTCCTAGCGAACTTTAACTGAAATGTCAGGCACACCGTCTGAGTTGAGGCAAAAATACGGCGGCTTTCATAAAAGTTCCTGAGGAATGGCTGGCGGCGGGGACCAGCGACAAATTATATAGTCAAGCTGTACTTCCATTCGCCTTCTATATTCGAACCAGACAGGCCGATTGATTTTTCGAAGCACTTGCTCTGACTTCACGCCCGCCCCTTTAAACCTAACTGGGACGTTATGTAACTCGACATGCAGTCAACGTCAAAAAACTACCGCATTTTACGCGACCGAGTGGCTTCAAAATTGAACCCGCATTACGCACTTTTCTTCGAGCGACCCGAAATCTTGCGCATGCCTTTCCCGGAGCTTTTACGGTTGCGAGAGGCGAGCGCATTCTTTCGCGAAATCGATATACCAGAGCCGCACAGCGCTTAGTTAACATAAGTGCGCCACGGAACCATAACAAGCAAAGCAAAAAGAACCACAACAACATTAAAAACGTATACTTCCACCAACAAATCCTTTCAACTTTGCATCAGCATCGCCAACCAAGAAACCTCGGGTTAGGCCTCGTCGAACCACTCAAAACTTTCATATCTTGCCCTAGCATTTTTTTATGAATGAAACAGTGCTCGCATGCCACAAGCTTGGAAGGATCTGCGTCGTGTGTAGAACCGCTCAATCAATTCACGCTGCACTCCAACTTTTCCACGTCATTCGCTAATGCGTCTTTGGCGTTATTTGCGGTCAGTACCCGCGCATGGGTAGGCTGTATGTAAGGGATCGTACTGTGCCTTCGGATCATGTAGGCGCCGCTACCGTGTTCTTGTGTAAGAAGTATTTTGAACTTCGCGCTCTTTGAACAAAAACAGTTGCCTTATTACGACATGTCGCAGCAACTCAGTAACAACGCATCGACCATGGCAACCTACCCAATGCTAAATCTTGGTGCCTTTGCGCGCCTTGCTTGGGCCTATGTGCACCTTACCAGACGGGCTATACCGACTCTTCATCGACGTCCTGCAGGTGTCGCCACATGACACCACTTCGCTACAGATGACGCTTCAAAGCACATGGTTTAAGACAGCTCATCGCGATCTAAAAGCGCATTGCTAAGTATAGAAGGAAGTACGTCAATGTCCCGACCACCTGCTCCACCCGGCCACCCTACTCCCACAAGGTAAGCTCTCGCAGCGATACATGCTGCAGATGACCGCTGGGCGGCAGCGAGTGGGCGCCACCCGTCACCATCTCTGACATGGTCTTCGGTGGCGCATGCGCCTTGATATCGGCGACACCAGCGAACGTCTCGAACTGGCACCTTCAGAAAAATGTACCACCTATGAAATAGGAACGCCTTGTGGTGTAAAATCTCAGCCATATGGGTAAGTTGGTGCTGAAAGAGTTTAGACTTGTTGACGAGCGCGAAAAAGACAGTAGCCCGAAGAAAGCATTCACACACACCTACGCTAGCTCTCGCCGCGAACATGCGCCGAAAAGCGGTGCTCGCGTTCGTTTAGTTAGACGCAGTTGTGTTGTTTCACATACTGCTCAGTGAGCACCATGACGAAAGAACATCGACACAGCTTCTATCCTTGGTTTGAACTTCGCGCCTGCTATGCGCTGTTGTCTCTGAACACGTTATGGAAGCATCGAGCAACCGGTGGTTGAATCCTCACACTTTTGGCGCGCTTGACGGGATGACTGGCGTTGTATAGTCGAATATGATTTGTATAAGCAATAAACAAAAAACGTTAAGCTCCGCAAATATAAGCAGATCCATAAGCAATATACCTCCAGCACACAAGAACGTTTTTGTTTCAGGGTAAGTTGCCACTTTTTGCGGCACCCTGCGTCCGAGAAAGCTCCAGGATGTGCATCGATGCGAAAAAAAATATAATTAACGCATTCAAAACGGCACCAGCATAGCGCACGAAGCAGTGAAGGCAGACAAAGTTACACCAATCCTTAACGAATCTGGAGACGATTGCAAAAAGGTGTTTTTCGATTTCAGCGCAGCGGTTAAACGTGAGTTCGACACACATTGTGACTGACTGCCAAGTGACGCATCATTCGCATTGCAACACATCATCTGGGCTGCGGCGACTCGCCCGACACCGCGCAAGGAGCGAGCACAGCTGGCGAATTCCTTTACAAACACGCAGACACCATTCGCCTAATCAGCACTTGCCGCCTCCCGCCGCCGCTGTGCACGTTCCTTGGCGATCTCCGTAACAAACACGCACCTGGCGCTCTGTTTAATCACGTGGTTAAAGAAGTTAAAACTGTCCTGAACAAATTCGTTACCTGCCTTCGATCCCCTCTGCATATGCCCAGCAGTCATATCTTCAACCTGGCTCACTGAAGCGAGGCGGTTTGGCGCGAATGATTGAACAAGCTACACGGAGACTTCCCGACACCGAGGAGTTTACGAAAGCGTTGTTGTGATATATTTAACGGTAAGTACTATAGAAAAAGGCAGCAAGAACCTGCAGCTTCACGGCGCCCCAGAATTTCCACTCGACTAGGAACAGCAAGTGACATTGTTACAGGTAAGTTCCGCCGCCACCGACAACGACGTCTCAGTGCAAACTGTGGACCCCCTAAAGACAAAGGTAAGATCTTTCGTACGCGCCAATTCTGATGCTTCAGTTACTCTGAGTTGTTGCGAGTTACTAGAATTTAATCGCCCCATCTATTTGCAGCACTTAAGTTATCAGCAACGTGGCTCCTTTTTTTATGTTTATTTTGTTAGTCTCCATTGGTTTAGTACGTTGTTTTAGTAAGTGCCACCGATCTTCATTGAGCTTGGACTCAGCATCGCTATCGATTGCATCAAGTCGTAGGTAAACAGCGCGTTCTCGGAGATTAAGGATTTACATCGCGGTGGAAACAGTGACTGTGTAAAGGATGTGTTCATTTACGGGAAAGGAGGCCTGGTAAGTTCAGACAACTTTCGGCTGGCGAACCTCCGCAAGTCTCCACAGCTGATCGCATCCACCTTCCTCGAGCAGCCGGCCCTGACACGCGACAGGCTGCTCTGGTTTTCCCAGCGGGGAAACGGAATACGCACCCTCCGCGGTGGCTCAGTGGCTAAGGCGTTGTGCTGCTGAGCACGACGATGCGGGTTAGATTCCCGGCCGCGGCGGCCGCTTTTCTGATGGAGGCGACAAACAAAAATGCCCGTGTGTACGAGATTTCGGCGCACGTTAAAGATCCCCAGGTGGTCAAAATTAATCCGGAGCCCTCTACTGCGGCGCGCCTCATCGCCTGCGTTGAGTCGGCGCATTAAAACCCTACAATCCATCAATCGAAACGGAATACGCATAATCTTGCTCTCTCCGTCTAATTGAGCATGGTTGGATTCTGAAGACATGCTTGCAAAATAAAACACGTGAATGAAACAGTCTCAACTGGTCACACGATGTCGTGAGAAGTAGTCCGATACCCCGGTGGGGTCATTCTGATTGATCGAGGTTTACAAAACGTCAGCGCTCTAGACACCGCGTCCCATCCAGTAGCAGAAAGTGTACCCACAACGAAAGAGTGGTCAAGGAGGAATATGCGGGTAGCACCACAGCCGCGTCGTGTCACCGGATGCGTCATAACGACGGCCGATGAACTTCAAAGATCCCGACAACGTCATCTATAAGGTTCGATTTCTGCCGGCCTGTATTCTAACTTCAAGTAGGGAACTTTCGGATTCAGTCTGAAAAACTGTATTAGGCTGACATTTGCTTTTATTTGTGGAACATATTGGGACGCTTTGCAAGCGACGCTCAATGCCGTTTATTTTAGCGGGAAATTTTTGAGCAGTGGTTCTCTACCTTGCAGGAAAAGAAAGCTTCCGGCCTATCCCGATGCGTTTAAGGGCGCATTAAATTCTACATTTAAACTGATGTCACGCAATTCTTGTCATTTTCCATGCATTCTAACGGAAGTTGTGGTGCTACCACTTATACGCCTGCAGAAACGCATGCTGGCGGGGGCTACATTCCTACAGGGATCTATGCAACGGCTACTGTACGCAACGAGTAGCGAAGAGTAGGAAAGTTCTAGCGAGCTTTGATTGGTACTTAACAGTTTGGGCGGACGTGCTAAGTACTTACCGACTGATCTACATGCTGCAGGGTCATAGCGCCGGAGGGAACTAATTAATAGCTTGGCTGCCGGCATTGCTACCCACAATGCCGACAGTTCCGCAGGAGCATATATTTTTAGCAGCAGTAGAAGTATCGTATTAATATTAAAACTATTTATTGGGGGCTGGCAACAACTGTGCAGCTCTTCCTACTAAAAACCGCCATCATACAAATACACAACCTCAGCCACCGGGGCACTGTTCGTATGAAAACGCTTTTTTAGGTACAGAGCACTTAAGGGGCTCACCTTGTCGTCGTAGCTCGTTTGCTGTAAACAAGGAGGTTAAATTTAACCTCCTTGGCTGTAACGCTCTTCGATGGAAAGCGACTGCCGGAATGAGGCGGCGCAGCGATACTACGGGCCAGTTAGAGCCCCACGGCGTAGCCGTTGTCACGGCGCCACAGAGAAGCTTCGAAAAACAAGTGTTTTTATAGCCATAACCGTTTGAAACTCGTGAACCGCTGGCGATTGTCATACATCTCCCCGTTGCTTAGAGCAAGGAAAACTGCGGGCACATTTGAGACAAAATATATGTAATTAACTGGCAGCCTCCGCGTTCATTTAGTTAGGTACGCTCGTTTGGGTTGGTTTTTACGATAGTAAACGGGAAAAATTGGCAGTGCAAGAAAAAAATGGCGCGTTTCATACTGCGCAGTAAGGCGCCGGAACGTGCGAGATGAAAAGCAAGCACAAACACTCGCGCTGTTCCAGCCAGACAGAGGACGCACGAGCACTGCGAAGGCGGGAAATTTTAAACGCGTTTTACAAACCTCCGTTCAATTCATCAGGAGAGGAGCGAGACAGAATGTGATTGGTCGTAACAGTGAGCGGATAAAGGCGCCACGGTCCCTTATGGCGAATCACTGCTTTTCCCTTCTAACAGCTTTCCTGTTGAGAGGAACGGCTTTAATGTTTCATCGTCACAGATTGGTTGACGAGCCTACTTTTATACACGTTAAATCGGTTGTATACACCTCGCAAGTTAACTTCTAATGCGGGGAACTTTGGTTCTTTTCACACAGTGGTATCTATACTGCAAAGTTCCTTCCATATCAAACGGTTGTCTTGAATGTCTGTCAAAGCAGGGCCCGTTATAACGGGAATTTCTTTTTAGCAAAATGTACGGAGACAAGCCGACGACATGGGTCAGAGTATGTCAGTTTCGGGGCTATCTTTTAGACATATCCGTTGCAACGACAGCGGGCTTCAGTGCTTCGGCAAGACCAAGGGCCTACAGAATCTTTGTCTCCTAATAGGCATTCAAAACAACGAAGCCCGCATCCTAGTGCGTTGGTTGTCTGGCATCGGTTGCCCAAGACATCGTGGCCGTCAGTAGTGGATTTAGTTTAATACCCGTCTAGACACGTTGCCACAACTCTTCCAACGCGCAACTAAGACAAGCAAAAAGCGGACACAGTGTCGTTACACAACGCACAAACGCAGTCAGAACTGCACATGTTGAAAACAATAAGAAGGTAGCGCGGGCGGGAAATTGTAAGCGTCACTTTTAAATAGGGAAGAGAGAGAGAGAGAGAGAGAGAGAGAGAGAGAGAGAGAGAGAGAGAGAGAGAGAGAGAGAGAGAGAGAGAGAGAGAGAGAGAGAGAGAGAGAGAGAGAGAGAGAGAGAGAGAGAGAGAGAGAGAGAGGTTGAAAATGTTCCTCCAAAGTTCCGCACATTTCTCCAGCAAATTTCCAGCCGAACGAGCAACAGTGAGCCAGGAGGGAGAGTGGGTGGGATTGGCGTCTCGAATAAGCTTCGCAGTAAGCGAGTAACACGGAGGGGGGGGGGGGGAGGGGGGGGAGGGAGCGAAGAAATTCGTTCTGCAGCAGTTTTCTTAAGCCTCGGCGTCTCAACGTAGCCAAGACTGGCGTCCTGCCTGCTTTCGCCGTTCATTGTGCATGCAAATTGGAACGCCGAGGCGTCGGCCGCCTTCTCACCGCTCTCTTTTTTCTCTTTCTTATTCTCTGGCACAGTTCTCTCTCTCTCTCTCAGCAGGGCTTCTTCGATGCCGGCATTCGCAGCAGGAGCTCTCGTTCTCAAGAGTAAAGCGAACTCGAAAAGAGGAACGGAAAGAAGGAGGTAAAGAAGCGGACACCGCGGGCGCTACTGCTAAGACTCGACGGAGCACTAAGCAGGAGAAATTCAAAGCGGGGAATACGAAACTGCGAGCGAAACAGGGGTGGAGGGCAAAGGACGGAGGGCGGCGGCGGCACGTTCTTGAAAGAAAGTGCCGAGACGGGTGAAACTTGAATGCGCGGCGTCACCAAACCATTCAAATTTCGCAGCGGGGGAGTAGCAAGATTTTGAAGAAATGAAAAGAGAGGGAGAGAGAGGAGAACCCTGGCAGTCTTTGCCACCGCTGGCTCTTTCGCAAGGAGCTTTGTTTGCGTTTCCCCTTAATCGCAGCGAACACAACCGGGCTACCGAACTACGACACCTGCGCCTGAAAGAGTATACCGCTCGCTGACCGTTTGCGATGCACTGAGGGAATAGCCTTATCTCGCTAATTGCTGGAACATAAGTACAAGCTGGTTCTTTTTTTCTTTTATGCGAGAAGAATAGTTGACTCCGTAGGTCGATGCGGTGTCGTGGCTAAGGAAGATGGCTGCTGGCTCAAAGGAAAATTTTTCTCGTGGTTGAACGCAGTTTTAGTCAGTTTGTAGAGCGAAAGGTCGGTTTTCGCGCTCAGAGCGCCATGAATGAGCACACAATTGCACCGCAACACAAAACACGGACGCTGCTTGGCGCAATCGGCGTTTGAGGAGCGAACGCGCAGTGAACTCGGGTGCAGCCACCGCCTCCTTGTATCATTTTCCGACGGCACCCACCCTTACCCTCTGCCCCTATATACCTCTCCGCACCCCTTCCCTCTGAACCAACAAGTGATTAGGCGCTTTCACTACGCAAACACACGAGGCACTGGCTTGACCTTGGCTGAACTTGAAGGTCAGATTGACGGAACGATGCGTTTTCTTAATTTGTACCTGGAGTAGTAGATCTCTTGCTCTAATAAAAAAAACAGGTAAGAGAATGCTCGAAGGCACGTCAAATTTCTCAGGGAAGCTCCCAGAAACAGTAAACCAATCAGGTTGAAAGAAAGTTTTACATATTAGTGTCTGGGAATCGAGTCCCAAACGTCTGGAATGGGTCACCATGCACTCATCCCGAACACTACGGTGGAACCATGGCTCTAGCTGACTGAAGTCGGGTCTAGAGTTGGGTCTATCTTTCTGAAGGCGGGTCTATCTTTCTGGCGCAGCTCGACTTGGAAGCCTGCGTAAGAGACACGCGTACAGGAGTAATGAAGCAAGAAGATTACAGAAGTAGCAACTAGGCGAGAAGCACAGCACGTTCCCGCCCAAAGTGACTGGGCAATGTCGATGCCAGCTGCTGCTTCGATGCCAGCTCGGCCACTTCACAAGTCCAAATTTGGCTGCGATGTCAACCTACCAACCCATATTTCTCCCATACCCACTCTAGGCATGGGCCAGTGAGGATGGCAGCAGTCGTCAGGGGCTCATGACCGACTTACCGATTCATGCCGGCAATGAGGTCAATGCACCCAATAACCCATCGTCATCACCATCAGCGCGGTAGTGGCCGTTCGTCGTCATCACTGTCCACTGCAGAACGAATGCCTCTTCCACGTTCCTCTAACCATTTCCGCCTAGTGGCTACGCCAAACAGTGCTTTCAATCTTTACGAAATGCTTCTCACGCATTTTGACATCATTACAGGAAGTTTGTGTGCGTCCTTAACATTTGCAGTGCCCGTTCCCTCTCCCCACGTACGGGATACGCACCGGGACGTCCATTTTCTCATCCATAGAGCTAAAGAAGAGCGGAGAAGCTGTCCCGGCACGTAACCGGGAACACGTGAGCATGCGCACGCGCAGTAGCACCTCTTGCCTACCGGGTACCGTACCGGGACCGGTTCTCCGCCCTGATATAATTATCTGATGTTTCGTTCGGTGCCCATGCATCCAGGAACATTGCATAACCCATGCCACAGAAGTTGTCAGTCGTGTCGAAGCTTCTGCTACAGCAATCACGACGTTTTCTTTTCCATCCTATAATTAGCGCCCAGCCGCAACCGCGCGTATACCGCCAGTTTGAAGGAAGGGAGTGGCGTCCTCTTCAAGGTGCGCCAGTCGTCATAAATCTCCTCCTGAAAGCGTACAAACTAAGCAAGGGACGCGTATGTACAGTCTTTGACAAAATTTCATGAGCCGCACCAACTGTTTCTGGGCCACAAAGAATTCAAAGAAAAAGCTGAACCTTTAACTGTGACCCAAGTATTTATTGGCAGTAAGAAATAGAGGTGTTCTCACCGGTGTTCTGGCCTCGAACATTTCAGCCTGGCCCTAGAAGCAAGCTTGTACCTTGAAATTTTTGTGGCCCATGCAATTTTGGCTTGGCCTAGAAAATTTTGACAAAGACTGTACATTCTTTAAACTGAGTCAACCGCCTTCTAACTTGTTAGAGAAGGTAGAAAGCGTATTCTGAGCTTGTGTAAGGGAGTGGGTGATGTGTTTCGGGGTCACGAGGTGTAAATGCAAACTTAAGGCCGATGGTCTCGCAATTTTGACTCGCCACATTTGCTAGAACATGGAAAAGTATTACGAGGGATGCTTAGAACTGTCGAAGAATGTGAAGTGGAAAACCACCCAGTTGGTGTGCTGTTGAACTTTCTGTCGAACTTTCCCGTTGTTCTCGCCTAGCCGTTGCTGCACCTTCATCTATACCCCACAGATGCCGGTTACGACGAGTGACATTTCAGGCTGCTTTTGCCTCTTCCGCCGCGGAGTACTTTTACGGTCTTGGTGCCGTGGTGTGCCGGGCCTGGTGTGCCGTGACCTGATGTGGAATGAAGCTCTAAGCCCACAGATGACGAATGCAAGGCCTGTCTGGAACGTTATACGGTTCGTGACCCTTTCTGATAACACTCCTCATCCGCCACTGTTTCCCTTACCCGGTGAGTGCCACACGCCTGCCGCTCCCACTTTTGTGGAGACTATTTTCCGTACCTCACAACGCATTCAATGAAACCTCGAGATCAAAGGGTTTTATTAGGACGACACATGGCAAGTCGAGAACTTAGGGAGTTCGAGAAAAAAAATATTAATCTCGTTTAAATTAGTATAATGGGTTGCGGTGAGGCACCTTGGCTCGTAGACACCCAAGTTACTATCACGGATCCTGAGTCTTTGGTCATGATCGCAGGTCCCTCGCCCCACGCACACATGCGGATGCATGCAGGGACCACGCACGCACACACGCACCACATACGGGGGCAGTTTAAAATCAAAGAGAGCTACCCAGGAATGCGTAAAACTAAGATGAGCAGAAAATCCAACGCTCCTAAAAATGATAGAATTGAAATACATCTCCATTTGTTCCTTACAATTTGTGTCCGACGTTTTACACAACACAACGCACCACGAAACACACACGCGCACACGCGCACGCACATGCGCATGCGTATGGGCTAATATAAATGCTACGCGGTTCCAGAGATCGTAAGCCATAGTCCGCGCTCACGTTTCCGTCACGGACTTGGTTCGCTCGGACTTTGTTTATCTTCGCTCCTCCAAGAAATCCAGCCAACTCCGGCTTCGCTCATATTTAAATCACTGACTGAATAAGTATTCAAAATATTGCGGTAGGTAATCTGTTCGCCCATTCAGATTTAAAGTAGCTGGCTTCCGAAGGAGCGTTCCCGTTCGAGACTCGAGGTCCATACTTGTTTTGTTGCTGCTGTTGTTTGAATACGAATGGTTAGCGTACATACAATTAAGTTAGATATTCACTTCTTCCAGCTCAAAATGCGCCGAGTATGACGAGTATGGAGGCAATTTACCGTACGTATTCTAATCTATGCAGCTAGAAAGTTGCATTATGTAAATGCGACAAATCAGCGATGTATTTTCAATATCTACTTTTTCCCTGTCGAAATTCAAAACGCGTTATCACGAGTTTTTCTTCGCGCAGTAAGATGTAACAAGAATGAAGACATGGTCGTAGAGCGATTGTTGAAATTAATTAGACAGATTGACGCAGAACAATTAAGTGGTAACTTTACTCCCCAGTGGTTATACCTGCGGTTGGAGCCGAGAATAAGGTGTGTCGTGTTCAAAGGCAGTGTTAGAGAGGATATATTGCGACAATTTTTTATACCGGTTCGCCTGCACGAGCGGGCATGCTGTGAGGGCTGAGTGTGAAGGCTGGGGCGCTGAGCTGGCATGGCGAGGCGAATCGGAGTTATTGAAAGGAAAGCGTTTACTTGAACATTATACTACACGACTGATCACGCCGGAGGCGGTCACAAAAGTGGCACAAACAAACGAGCGCGCCCCAGACGTCGCTTGGGCCTGGAGATGCGTCGGCGAAATGGCACTGAAGGTGGCGCTAGTGATTAGCCAATGATTACGGCACATGCGGGCACTCGCAATGCATAAAAGTTATTCTCAATCTTATATTCCGTCGGGAAATCCGGAATTGATGCGTCCACCCGGAATTCTACAAAACGCAGCCCACGATGTTATCGCTTTGCAGCGCTACACTGCATTGACTCACGAGGATAATCGTGAGGGAATAAATTGTTCTGATCGCGGAGACCCCCATAATTATGTTCTAAACAGGAATTGGTGGTACTGCAAAATAAACGGTATTCGTGCTTCCTCAAGAAACCAGTGCTACGAGAAAGCCCGGACCGACCTCATAAATGTAGGTTATCAGGGCGGCGTAGGTGGTGTTACACGCTGCGGCTGAATAGAGCGGATGAATCCGATCGGGGTACGTATGCGGCTGGTGTTAGAGGCCGTGCTGTGGAATCTGGGTTACGATCGACGGGAGGACCGGCCTAGTGAGCAGAATGCCCAGCGGTCTCGCTTGATCTGCGGGCTACTTGCTTCGTTGCCGATAGCATTGTGATTGCTTTCTGCGTGTGTGGATATTTGGAACGACGTAAGTTATTGTTCGTAACACGTGTGCGGCGCATTAAGGTTAGAATTATTAATTCCGAGGTCTGTTTCGAACCTGACCGAAAATTTTGATTCGTTAGACGTCGACGTCACATCAAAATGATTGCGTAGCACAATAAATAAAACAGTGTGTAGTCGGTGAGCGAGCTGCGACGTGCGACCAATGGCCACTCTTTTGTTATAACAAATTTTTATTGCAACTGGACGCGATGCTAGCAGGAAAAAAAAAAAAAAGATTGTATTCGTTCTGGACAAGGAATTTCGACTTGAACTATACAAAAAAACCTACGGGTCCGATTCGGCTACTCATAATGGGCTATATAGGCGATAATAAATTAATGACTGTTGATTAACATATGCACCATCAGAGAACACACGGTAATACCAGCAGACCATCACGCAATAAATATGCTCCTTTTCTTTACCGCAGTTACGCTCGATTTCAGTCGGTACACGCATACACAGGGCATCTAAGTATAACAACAGCAATAAATAAGGAATATAAAGGTGTAAATTGAGTTGGCTCGGCTGGCGATGTCAGCCGAGCTAAGCTGCCTGGCTTGCTACGCCAGATAAATGCGATGGCGATGATGATTATGATGACGAAGAGGAATACACATGATTTTAACTATTTACAAAGTCTGATCAAGTCTTGTGTCTCTTAGGTACCCCAATAAGGCTTTTATAGCACGAGAGGTACGTTTGGACGAATTCCAAGGACGTAATACGTCCCTCAGTTCAAGTTCTACGGAGAGCGACCGGCCCAGAAAAGAATGCGTTTTGAAAGCAACACGAAAGGCGTTATGTCGCCCTTCATTCCTCCGTCGCCTTAACAAACTCTTTCAGCGGTCCCTACGAATGAGACGTAACTATAAACAAAGAGAAACGAACAGTAAAACTCGAGGAAAGTACAGTCTTTCTTTCCAGGTGCAAAGCCGCCGTCACCTCGGTCAATACGAATACCACAGTGCAAGTCCTTTGTCTCGGCTCCTCCCTTTGATATCTCTCCATCCCGACGCCCGCTAGCGGTGACCGCTTTCTCACCCGAAGCACGTACACGGATACAACTGCGAGCTGCGGGGAAAACTCGAAGGTATGCACGCCGCGCCCGAATTACACCCCGGCAGCACAAAGACCTCGCGACGTCTCGCGCCCGCTTCGATCCCATAAAACACCCGACCGCCCGGCGGCCGTTCGTTCCTCAACCGTATGTTCCACCGCCGCCGTCTTTTCCGCGTAGCATCAATAAACACATTTATTGGCCGTGCCGCACTCTAGCAACGACAGGGCAAAAGGGTAGCGACGCTCGGAAGTGCGGTAGCCGCACACGCATGTCTATACATACATATATACACACTAAACCCTAAAGCGTTCACATTTCGCGCTCTGAGAAAGAAATAAACCTCGAACGAAGTAAGCCGTCGCGCGTGCTTGTATATTATATATACGCGCGAAGCCACGCACCTCGCTACATCACCCAGACCCCGCAGCAGTCGTGAGAGACGGTTTATTCGCGGTCTAGCCCGCGAAAAAAACGTGCCCCACAAACAGATAACTGGGCGGGATGATATCCGCAAAAGACGTTAGAGGGGGCACGTATCGGTGGGCGAAGAAAGAGGAGCAGAACGGGGGGTGAAAAACCGTCAAGCGACGCCGATAGCTACTTCCGGCGTAACCTTATTCTTGCTTCTTTCTTTTCTTGGGAGGGGTGGTAAGCGAGGGACACCCGTTTCTTCTGAGGCGTTTTGCTGCGTGTTTACGTCTATACGCGGCGAGCTGTGGAGGACCGATGCGGCC
Organism: Haemaphysalis longicornis; assembly: GCF_048455015.1. NCBI lineage: Eukaryota > Metazoa > Arthropoda > Arachnida > Ixodida > Ixodidae > Haemaphysalis > Haemaphysalis longicornis. The sequence goes on along the minus strand of NW_027526460.1, from coordinate 87,529,920 downwards.
TGGAATTTCAATTTCTGGCCGCCCCGAGAGCGTCGGAGACGAGAAGCAGCTCTACGTCCGTGCAAGAGAAGCAGCAGCAACCGCGAGAATAGAGGAAAGCGGTGAGAGATCCGGGCCGCGGCTCAAACACCTCCTAGGTAATGAAGGCGTAAATACGAGGAGGAATGTCTCCACGCTGGTTATCAATTCGGGTGCTCAGCTGGGGTTGGCGAAGCTTTAATATCATCTCGTAAATTTACTCGGTGAATTTATTGAGACAACTGATGAAGATTAGCACCTTCGAGGCCTCCTCGCCAGGTGGCGTGAACACCCCCCAATGGGTTGCGCGCTCACGCTCCCAAAGTGCGTTTGCCACGAGACGCGCCGTGTGCTCTCGATACAGGGCGGATAAATTCTCGCCGACTTCTCGCCAATTTCACGACGTTTCGGTTTCTCGAGCCCCAGATGAAAGAGGCTGAGGAAGTAAGTGAATAAGTAAGAACGCACGCTCGGCAGACGCCGCAGCGTCTCCCCCAGGGCCTCCACCGTCGCCTCCGCCGACTCGACCGACGCACGGGTCGGGATATTTCATTTCGGTTTCGTCGCTGCATCAACGCGGTTAGCGCGCGCGCGCACGAAGCCGAGTGCCATTCGACGGCGCAGACTCGCTGCTTCCGTTGGCTCCGTTCCTCGTTTCGCGTTATTTTTGCGCCGAACGCGTCGCTGACGGCAGCTACTCCGATGTGCCTCCACAGTAGGTGCTCACCGAAACCATCTTGTCCCCCTTATTCTCCTCACACTCGCGGAAACACCATTTCTGCGCCAGCTCTGTCCCCCTCTCCCTCCCTTCCCCTCTCGTTTCTTTCCTGTCCGAAAAGTTGACTTGCCGAGCAATTCAATTCAGCCGTAACGCGCAGCGAAACGAGTTTGAATTTTTTTTTCTTGCGTTCTTCTTGCCTGAATAAACTTGTTTGTAGCAGCGAGGCGAAAACTTGATGTCATGTTCCATAAAGCCCGAATGGAGCGCGCCGAGCCAAGCGCCTAGCTACCCAGCACAGCCGTGTGGCCGCTTCCTTGCGCTGGAGTGAACACGGTGTGTTGTCCCATTTATTCTTTTTTTTTTTTTTCGTGGTGGTAGTTTGCTTGCGCTTTATCTAGTGCTCCGCGCTTCATAGGCTAGATAAAAACTGAAGGAAAGTACTCGGCTCCCGCTTTTTACGTTTACTTTCTTGCCCAGAGCGAGCAAGCGCACAGGAATTAGGTTAGATGATCGAAGCACTGGCATCCTCGCGAGTGCCAAACGGGGTTACCACTTCTCTCCTAACTGCATGGCTGCGCATTTATTTTATCTATCTATTTATTTATTTATTTATTTATTTATTTATTTATTTATTTATTTATTTATTTATTTATTTATTTATTTATTTATTTTAAATTTGAAATTTTAACCTAGATCGGGAGATCTCATTTCATTGATCGAGAGCCCATTTGTGTCCACTGCTGAGTGCTTCATTAGTACATCTTTATTTCAGTAAAGTTAACGCATTGCTTACGGACTCGGAGAATATGAGAAATGGCCAAATCACCTAAGATACTTACAGCTCCTAACCCTACAACGCAATCCCTAAATCACCGAAGATGTTGCGCACAGACAGTCAAAAAAAAAGACGCAATTGCACACCTTGCGATGAGTACTTCGTCAACTATACAGAACACGCAAACAAATGAAGAGAAGGAAAAATAAACTAACGACCACGTAATGTAGCGCGCAAATAAAGGAACGGCCAGCACATAGGGTGCCAGGGTGCGCATGTTCGCCGTGTCAAAGCAAAGGCGGCGCTGGGAACATTTACAATCCCTATCACGACGTCAAGAGAAGCCGCGACGATCATATACGCGAGGGCCTCTCCGCTACATGGTGCGCGCGGGGGTGATGGATCGCAGCGCGATCATCACTCCTAGAGCAGATTAATCACTTCCTGCGCTACGCGCACCACCGACCGGGCGCACCCCTTCCGTTGCGACTCCTGCGGCACGTAATTTCTTAAATCGCTGCGCAGAGTGCGTGCACTTATCTCGCACCCTGAAAAAAAAAGGGGAAAAAAGAAATTTCGATGTGTCGGTGACATCAATTCATATACTGAAGAGGGAAATATGAAGTAAAGGTATCATTCGAAGGCCGCCACAGGAGCATCAAGGAGTTCATGTTCGTAATAAAGCTAGTTTGGACTCTATCTCTTTCTCTGTCTGTCTGTCTATAACTCTTACTCCCTCCCTCCCTCCCTCCCTCCCTCCCTCCCTCCCTCCCTCCCTCCCTCTCTCTTTCTCTCTCACTCATTCAAAAAACGTTGTGTTTCTGTTTTTTACTAAGTGCGCGCGCAGAACTGCAGGCTAGCGAATCGTGAAGCAGTTTCAACACAGTGCACTAAATCTAGTGTATTTGTGACGGATGAAAAATTGGTAGCAACCATTACTACCATGCGAGGAGAAACCTTCACCCTTCTGCAAACAAATGATATATGGCGGCTACGGGGATTCACACACCCATCGTTGAGTTTCACTTACTAAACGACAATGCGCCGCTGAGAGATTGATATATCGCGTGGCGGAGTTGCTTCACTCATGAATTACCGGTTAGAATAAATCATCCAAAACAAATACTGCGGCAGCGGGAACTCACGCTGACATTTATCACTGCAACGCGTTTTGAAAAGGACGGCGGAACCCACTCTGCACGTTTCACCTAGCACGCAATGCGCCTACGTAAGGTTTCGTCACCGTCTGTGTGCTCCGACCGAGACCGTGAAGCAAGCACGTTACGTACCTGTACAAACCGCACGCAAGCACAATAAATTACGACGCGGCCGAGTTGGGACATTTCTCAACTGGGCGGTGTCTAACATTACAATGTAGGCGAAAAGAAGAATCAAGCTCCGCAAGGCGCACGAAAATGCTTCTCGGATGCACCAGCCCCTGTCAACTACACATTGTTAGAGGCACTCTTTCGCCACGCTCACACCCCTTTTCAGGCTGTCGAAAGAGCTTCCGCAGTTTCACAGGTCGTCGGGGAACCGCTTGGTCGCCAATAGCTGTCCCGCTCGGGGCGCCAGCTAGGTGCGGCTCCCCGGGGGCCAGCCGAAGACGACAACCCCCAATTACACGGTTGCGACAGTGGCCGGACACGCCGCGCGATGACACCTCGCGCGTTCGCCGCCGCTAAGGACTGCGCCGCGTCCAAGCCAAGTCAAGTCAAGCACGGTCGACACCACCGTCTTGGCAGTTCTGTGCAGCACACGGGGTGCTGCAGACTGGGGTAGACAGTAGTGTTACGGACGCGGGGAGCGGTTAGATGCATCGCCTGCATGTTGTTGGGCTCGAGACAGGTGGCTAATCGGAACGAACTTTGTAATAACGCTTGCAGAGTTAAGCTATCGGGAGTGTAGTGATATCCGAAAAAAAAAAAAAAAGAAAACTGGAAAAACCTCTAGTTGGCAGAGTTCGGGTAAATGCGGAAATCTGCCTGCTACATAACGATTCCCTTTAAATTCAGCCTCACTGCTGTACTTAATGCATTGCTGAGAATATATTTTTAAAGGGTAAACAAAAGAAGCTTGATGCTAAAATGTAAGTTCCCTTGAGCCTTACAAAAATTCCCCTATACAATGACGTGTATGTATTTGGAGCGCTCATTAGGGTCTCTCTCTCTCTCTCTCTCTCTCTCTCTCTCTCTCTCTCTCTCTCTCTCTCTCTCTCTCTCTCTCTCTCTCTCTCTCTCACTCTCTCTTTTTGGAGCACTATACACCGATATTCGTTAATGTTAGCTTCATTATTATACATGAGTGCATTGCTGGGTAGACATGTTTAGGGGACATCTAAGCAGTTTGATATCTAAGTATAAAGGGTGTATGGCCTATTATTAAACACCACTGCGAGACCACGGGAATTAAGGCGAAATCCTTAAGTGCCCTATCGCGCAGAAACCGTAGTTGTCCGGAGCAGGAAATGACGGCTGCTGCAAAGGACAAATAAAGAAGTCATTTGAGTACTTATGGGATTTCAGCCCGGATCTTCAGAATAGCAGAGTGCAGGATTGCGCGAGTTGGTAATACATCTTGAATGCTACAGCGCAGGAAAAAAGCAAGGAGTAAAGTGGAGACATACAGGACGAACGCAGGACGAACGTAGCATTCGTCGTATGCACATGATTTCACGTTAGCTCTTGTTTTTAAAGCGAAGTTTTCTGTCTTACGGGTGGCGTATATATATGTTCCGTCGAAAACACACTGCTAGAAAACCAACTTTCCCTGGGGATGATAACCGTGGGTGAGGTGAAAGAAACAAAAACGCTTCCCATGATCGCAATAGAACCTCAGTCCCTAACGTTGCGAGCCCGACACCTATACGATTACGCCGTTCCGTCACGCTCAGAGCAGTTTGGATTGCACGGTTGCACGGACGTGCAAAAAAAAAAAAAAAGTTACACCATCTTCCCGCAGGGGAACCCTGAGTAGTATTCGAAGCAGCCATGGGGTCGACTGAAGTTCCCATTAGTTTTCAGTTCGTCGTTTCCGTTGGCGTTCAGCTTCGCGTGCCTTCATTGCATCAGTATCTTCTTGACGTAGTTTGAATGAGTGAAGGACATAAGGCGCGTTCGTAGCGCATGCTCCCGTCTCGGTTTTTAGCGCAGTGGGAAGAGCGCCGCGTACCTCACGTTGCGGCCAGAGAGTCGTTTGATCGAAACCGGGCACCGCCTAACTATTTCTTTTTATAGCGGACTGCGCTGACGTCAGCCCGAACGCTGACGGGGATGAAGAGACGCGCATGCGCAGTAGAGTGCGGATGGCGGACAATGACAACGAGGGAGGAGGAAGGGACACAGCCCCGAGCATGAGATGCTTCGCATCTAAAATTTCTTCGTGCGAAATCAAGTGGCAAAGGGCCGAAGTCAAAGCCGCTGCCGTTAATAGACCAAATTGTCTGCGAGTCAAAGTCCAAACTTACACGACAACCAAGGAACACCTCACGAGTAAGCTTCGCGTTCAACCATGGTCGTCGTAAGACGCGAAGTGGAGCATTTCTTTTTTGCGGCGCTGCAGTATTCAAGAAAACTTCAGAATAGCAGCCCAGTTCTTTATCGCCGCACTGCCACATCGCGTTGAACAAAATGTACAGTAGGTTGTTTTATTTCTAGGAACACAATGGGCGCGCGATTGCTTACACAGGCTGTATACAATGAAAGTGAGGTGATTATACGAAAATGTATCGTATTCACGCAGTTGCAACCATTGCCTTTTCTGATAGCGCTCTCTTTTATTCCAGAAAGAGAACACTCATAAATGGGTAGATTTGACGATTTGAGTCACCGTACACCTTTGAGAAGGATAACAACAGAGTTAAAAAAAAATTCACAGCATATCCATGGGGTGAATGATGATAAGTGGGCGAAGCTCCTGAGGGGAAATCATCGGTAAAACCGTGACTCTTCAGTGAAAGTTCGCCCACTACATCTGTGTCCGAACGTAACGTCTAGAAAGTCTCGCTTAAACCGCGCGTCGGCACATTGGGGCTGAGCTCGCCTGATGCGTTTTGCAGACGCCTCACGAGCTCTCACTGCATCGGGGTCTGCCTGCCGATACGCGCGCTTTCTCGCCGCTTCCCGTTCTCTGACGTTTTGGAGATCCTCTTCGCGCCGCAGCCGTGCCGCTTCGCGTACGGCAGGGTCCTCGCGCCGTTGCCGTGACGCTTGGGCCTCTCGTTCTCGAACGCTGGGATCTTGGCGGCGTCGTCGCGCAGCCAGACGACACGCTTCGGCCTCCCGCTCTCGTACGGCAGGATCTTGGCGGCGGCGTCGCGCAGCTTCACGGAGCGCTTCTGCCTCGCGGGCTCGCACATCTGCAGCCTTATCCATCGGGCGACTCCGAGCGCGCGCCAACAGCGAACGGATTTTATTACAACGCTCCCCGCCATCTAGTAAACAATCCAAGAACTAAACTAGAGGTAGCCACGCCATCTAGTAAACAATCCAAGCGCATCTTTTCATCATATACAAGTACCGCCATCTAGTAAACAATCCAAGAACTAAACTAGAGGTAGCCAAGCCATCTAGTAAACAATCCAAGAACTAAACTAGAGGTGGCTACATACATACGTCGAGGATGGACAGACCCACGCCCTAAGGAGCTTCGCCCCTAAAACTGAAGCAAAATGGAGAGACGAGCTAGTTGGTTCGCAATTTCCATGAGTGAAACTTAAGCGCAAAATTTTTTCACAGGAACGAGAAAGAACGAAGCGCCTGTGTCGTTCCCTTTCTCGTCCCTGTGAAAAATTTTTGCGCTTAAGTTTCACTCATGGAAATTGAAAAAAAAAAGACAGAAAACACGGGGCGGTAAGAACGTACAAAAGTCGCCAATACAGTTATATATTCGAGAAAGCGTTGAAGACGGCGTCTCCGCTTTTTCGTCTCCGTCCAGATTCCGGAGCCGCGTTTTAGACCGCGACCTGGGGCTTAGCAACATCACTCTTCAATAGCTTAACTTCCGCCGCTGGCGCTAACTGTTGCTTCCATAGCAGTTCTATGCAGCAGCTAACTGCTGCTGCATAGAACCCCGCTCGTCTTGCATCACTATCATGTCCCGCACCACTGGTTTAATTTAATACTACACTTATCTAGGTTCTGAGTGTGACGTCATCGGTGGGAGATCACGCAGGGGTTGGTCAACGCCATGCTGTCTGCACCCTAAAGCGAGAGAAAAGCCTTTTTTGGAGGTGAGGCGGGCGTCTGGCCTGTTGGGGAAACAGTTTGAGGGATGGCGCAAGATTAAGTGGGCTCTAGAATTGACAAGGTCTTGGTCTTGTCATGAGTCTTCTGGGAGGCGAAGGAGGAGTCTTGTGGGTGTCGTTATAGGAAGAGGGGAGCAGACCCGTCGTTCTATAGTGCTCGAGCAAGACCGCTCGACAGTACCAACTCGCCAAAATGTCGATTATTCTATATTGGGGAGGTGTTCGATCGACTATCATTAACTTTAGATCAATAGTTACACAAGCGTTTGTGCTTTGCTTTGCTACTAGTTCCTACTCACCGAGTCGATAATACCATGCTCAAAAAACTAAGTGCCCTTCCACTGTGTATGTGAAGAAGGATGAGCAGCGAAGCTGGCCGCAGTCCAAGGAGTGCATGGAACAAAACACGTTTGTCTGTAATTTGCGATTGAGCGTATTTCCGAGCTAATTGGCTTAATAAAACTTGACAGGAAAAAAGTTTTATTCTGGCGAAAAAACTAGAGAAGCTGGCACAAAGTCGCGCAAGGCTTGAAACATAGCGAAGCTGCAGGATGTAAATTGTTTATATGTTACGTCGTCGCTTTGCACTGTGCTAGTAGTAGCCATCGTCATACGCATCGATATCGTCGTACTCCTCATGCCAAGCATTACATGCGTGTTAGCGCTTGACGACAGTTGGGGCGCCTCGGGGGTGTCTGAATGCACGACGCATGCGAGGCGTTCCTGGAGTCGCGTCGAGGTTCCGGGGAGCAGGTGTTGCGCCAGCTATGATGTTGTTGGTTGCCAGGAAACGCGAGGCGCTCCTCGGGGTTTTCGCCAGTTTTCCTTTTTGCTAAAGCCACTGTGAGTGCCGGGCACGGTAGGCGGTCGCCGCGAGGCACGCGCTGACAAGTGCTGGGCGTTTTGTTGCTATTTAACGCGTTACGCACCGTACATTACGGCCAGCTAAAACATCTCTGCTGTTAAAAACATGGGGCTGGCCGTTTCCCTCCCGCGCCGTAGGCCCCTTACTGTTTGTGTAGCACCATCCCAAACCGCTGGCCCAAGGAGGACGGCAGTGTTGGGAATGACTATCCCACCGCTGCCACCACTGTTGGGAATGACGATCCCAGGGCGGTCGCCAAGGTTGTGACTCGCCTTCCTGCTCGTCACCGAGGTTGGGAATCAGCCATCCCACCGCTGCCACCACTGTTGGGAATGACGATCCCACCGCTGGCACCACTGTTGGGAATGACTATCCCAGGGCGGTCGCCAAGGTTGTGACTCGCCTTCCTGCTCGTCACCGAGGTTGGGAATCAGCCATCCCGACGCTGTCTCCGCTGTTGCGACTGGCCACCCGAGCGCAGTCACCGGTGTAGCGATGTTGCCTTGCTCCACCGCTATCGACGCGGCGCAGAGCCGAGCGAAGAAGTTCTCGAGCCGACGAAAACTTAAAGTAACATTTATATACAGTATGCACAGGGTAAGCAAACGTTACATCATTCGCACAAAGGCGACAGCACCCCTTTCACTCGGTGCTTACAAAGAGACTGGTGCCGGAGAGAAGCCGCCGAGGAATGCCGACGATGAGAGCCTCCGGACTTCTTTTATAGCCCGGGAAGTTCGTTGTGGCCCCGAGAAGTTCGAAAAGCTCCAATCAGGGCTCTCGCTGCCTGAAGTTTGAATTCCGACGAATGGTAGCGAAGCGGTGAGTCAGCTGCGCCGCCAATGGGGAAAGGGAGAGCGATGCCGCCGCCGTCTCCGTGACCTCGCCTCCGGGCGTAGCGACATGCCCTTGTTTGGGTCGTTCTCCGCTGAGGGATTCGGCCGCGCCGCAGTGTTTCGAGATGCAGGAGTCGGCCGCGCCGCAGCGTTTCGAGATGCAGGATTCGGCCGCGCCGCAGCGACAAAGGGAGAGGCGTGACTCAGCCTCGCTGTCGGCGCGTCGCCTCGTGCAACGCCTTTGGGCCAGGCGCTCTGGCACAACAGCAGTCAGGTCGCATCGGGCCGTGAGGCGACCACGTTCAAATGTTCCACAGAACAACGGGCATGCCATGAGGGAGCGCGTGAACTCCCTGTATCCGCCCCCCCCACCCCCTGTGAATGCATAAAGGGGAAAATGGTGATATGCGCATTCTTAGACGGTAAAGACACCAGCCAAAACGTCGCTCCAGAAGCCCCTAAAGCTGAGCAAAAAAAAAAAAATCACCTGCCAAAATGTCACTCCGGAGCCCTTGAAGCAGGAAACGCAACACGCTATAGTTCTTTGCTTTTTCCATAATTGACTATATACTGTTAACATACACGAATACATTTCCTTTAAAGCAAAACTTTAATAATCTCGTCGAGCGTTTTCGCCATTGCGGTGACTTCGACCTTCATTTGGCTGCCGCTGCGCCGTTGCCCTTGGCATCGCATCACGTGACTCGCCGGGCCGAGCTCCCCCGGCGGCCGCGTTCTCTAGCCGCCGCTGCCGCCTCTGCCGGCTTGGCGCATGCGCTCTCCGCAGCTGGTTCGCGCCTGACCACGTGACTCGCCACGTGCATGCGAGCTTGGCATGGAGGAAGAAAAATGTTAGGAGGGAGCATGACGTCAGGCGGCGCAGCTTTGGCAAGCCAACCTCCTCTGACGCCGCATTCTCCGCTCCTCGGGCTCCTCCCGCGCAATGCATTATGGAAAAAGCACTACTCTGAGGCCCGCGGTAGCATTTAGTGGCTCCGGCTGGCTGCCGGTGGAGATGGAGGCGAGCGCCGTCGCCGAAGGCGCCGTACAAGATTGTTCGCCAACGTTGCGCTCCAAGCTTCGTATCGTGGAAGTAATGCCGCAGTCGCTGTTCAAAGCAAGGCGAGACTTCGATCGCATTCTTACGAAGCACCCTCACGAGCTGCAAGCCGAATTTCACTTCTGACGTTGGATCCCTCGAACGCGCCGCCGTAAACATTCACAAGCATGGAGCGGCCTACAGCTGCGCGGTGTTTGCCAGGTGTGCTGTGACCATTGCGTTTGGCATTCTGCTGACTTATCGCACGTAACGAGTGTCGTGTCAGCGGGGAGGTGGTGAGAGTAGCTTTGGTTTCGCTCGCGCGCGCTTTTGCATACGTTCGCCTTTTCGGTGCTCCGGCGTGGTGGTACGTGTTTTTATCTACTTCAGTGCACTGGAAAACAAAGGGTTTAGAACCCTTATGTTGGGTGTGACCACGTCGCGTCGCAAGCAGTACGCCGGCTGTTTGTCCGCTGAGGACCGCTCGATAGGTGCGATACGTATATGAAAAAAAAACAAAAAAACGAATGCTAGATTACGCCTGGGAGGGACCTTGCTAAATTGTGGACTGACTGCGCCTTGCCAATAAATGGTTGAAGAAATGGTTGATCTTTTCAACTTTGCCTGAGCGGCAAAGTTGAAAAGATCATCTCCACTTCTGCACGCGGCGGCGGCACACAACTCTCCGACTGCGGCGTGAACTTCGACGGGTCGGAAAGCTCAGTAAACAAAGATGTTTTCTGCCTCTCCCGTCCCACCACTTTGCCCGCACGATCAGGCCGCTGCGCGTTTCGGGTTGCAGGCAGAGCTGCGCGCAACGACTCGTCGCCGAAACTCGAATACGCGGACGGCCCGGCAACCAAACGGATAGACGCACGCACGCAGCGTCGGCGAAGGGCCACATGAGGCGCAAAGAACTACCGCTTGCCTGTCACGTGAATAGAACACCTCCCATCAGTCTTTCCTTTTTATTTTTTATGACTAGGCTTCAAGATTGTCACGTGACGCTCCCTCCTAAACTTTTCTTTCCTCCATGGAGCTTGGCCATGGATGAGAGCGAGGCCGGGCCGTCTCCTCTGAGCTTTGCGCGGGAGCTCGAGGCTTCGAGCCGTCGTCGGCAAGCAGCGTCTGACCATCACGCGAATATCGCCCGGCGAGCCGCTAGGCTCCGAAAACGCCGGAAGCGGGGCCACAACCGTAGACAAAGGCAGGCTTTGGACGAATAGTATAATAATTACAGCTAAATCTAAGCTTAACCGAGTGAAACCAAGACATAACCAGGCTAAGCCAAGCTTTCGCTTTACACATCCATGGTTAGCTGAGGTAAGCCGGAGCCATTTTTTTTTTCAGAACATCGCCATAGAAAGCTTCGCGCTAAAAAAAAAAAATCCTCCGCGGCAAGTAGACTGGACACACAGGTGGACACCCATGTTTCCCGGAGGGCGTCTCGCCTCGCGACGCGTCGCTACTCCGGTGGTGCGCATGTTGCGCCATAATCACAGCCTCGTCCAGTGAGTCTCCATTTCATTCTCGCGAAGAGCCTTCAGCCACGCTGTTCTAGCCAGCACGGCGCATTCTTGTTGCTCGGGGCCAGAGTGGGTCTTCGATCTTGCCGAGGTTGCGAAAAGTTTGAGTCCGGGGCCCGGGCTAAGAGCCGACGCGGCACTGCCGGGAAGAAGGCCGAGCAGCATTAAAGTGTCTAACCTGGGCGCGTGGTTGCGCAACGTTTGCAAACAGCGCCCGTCCGCGCGCAGGCTGACCGAGTTGAAGGTGATCGAGTGACACGCAATGCTTCGCGTTTGTTGTTAGATACGAGACCCGCAATAACGTCGCACTTTACTCCGACGCAATGCAGAGCAGACGCTTAGTTTTTTGAGCGATGAGCATCTTCGGTTATGGAGGGCAAACTTTGATGCGTATCAGTGCGTGGTCTTTCGCAAACATTCTGCGATGCATCCGTAGATTGCATTAGGCCTCCATTAGGTTTGCTGTTTTCCTAGCGGTTTTGGTGCGCAGTAAAAGGTCAGCAGACTGTCGCAAGTAGTCTGCATTGGGACAACTTCGTTCAAATGATCTAATTAAGGTCACACAAACCAATTTTGTAATAAAGGTTCCCTTGTACCATCCTCCCTTTAGCAGAGTATGCTTTAAAGGTATGCTTATGTCACCCCTCAGATGGCAGAAGACTACGGGGCGAGTTTTTTTGAATGACTGCCAAAATATGACTGGAAATTCAACGATATTTTCAAAAATATATCAAAGAAAACTAGACTTTGTCGAAATTATGCGAAAGAGGATGTCGTACTATGGGAATGCGATGATTGGCTTATGTAAGTTCTTGGTCTATGTAGTGTGCCTATGTAAATTAGAACTACGGTTCCATGTACGCTCGGCAGGCTTTTTTGCATGAAGTTTCTCCTTGAGAGTTGAGTTAGTAAAAGACGAGGTTTGTAATACCCCTTCAATAGGCATTTATTGTTCCGTGCTTCTTAATTTTCTAAAGCAACAGCAAACTGCAGACGCAGACATATTTCCACACCCCTATCCATCACATATCCCCCACTGCATACCCTTACAACTGCCCAACCTGCCATATTGCTAATACGACGAATCATCTCCTATGGGCATGCGCCGACCAGCTCTCCGCTCGAGACTCAGGAACAAATGATCTCCCGGGCTTGAGCAGCAGCGGTCGCTAGCTGCTTTCTGAACTGAGAAGACGCCACTCACCTTTCTTCTAACCATTTTTTGTCGGCTTAAATCAAACTGTTCTTACCACCACCAACATCGCAAAGGCAAAAGGCAGCTCTGAAGAGAAAACTTCCCTTCACAAAACTGACTAACGCCTAATGACGACACCAACGGAGGCTGCGCAGCAAACCGCGATTCCTCCAGACACTTTACTTTCACGGGCTCCCGAACTGGACGCCTTTCCGCATTCGCACTCCGCTTATTTCGCAGGCGTATACCTGACAGAACACGAAACCAGCTTCTCACAGAGCCTGTTCTTCCATCCCGCCTCCCCCTTTCCCTCCACCTCATATCCCCTGATTCTTAGCTCGGGCTGCTTTCTCCGACAGCGAGACGGAGTAGGCAACCCCCGACCGCGCATTTTTAGAATCAGAGCGAGAGAAAACGCGAGGCAGGAGGAAGAGAGGGCCAAGTGGTATGCGACTGTACACTCCGCGAACTAGCGCACACCCGGCACGGACGGCGCCCGAGAAGGAGGCTCGTGCGCGAATTGATCGATAGGCCGGAATCGTAAATGCGAGCCTGACGAAGCGGCTTCTCCGGGTGGTGCTCAGCGGGAAAGCGCTCCTCGCGGGGCGGAAAAGAAAAGCGACGCCACGGACACGGGAGGAGCGGCAGAAGAACGAAAGAAGGAAGCAACTCTGTTCGGTATGGGCAGTCACGCCTCGGCCTAGCGTAGTGGAAGACTACGCACTACACGTTGGTCTGCCTCGGCGCGGCCGGAGACGACGACTCTCCTAGACGGGCACTCTGTTCTAGGCAAACATTTGAGCGGTCGAGAAAAATTAACCCCTGTGAAAGAGAAGAGAAGGGACAACTTTTGTTCGGCAGTGAGGTGAGCTCGAGTTGGGAAGTTTGAGCGAGGCCGTGTGACGAAGTGTGGGCATAGGGAAGTTTATCTTCATGAGCGGCTTACTATTGAGGTATAGAAAATATCAGCAAAGGATAAAAACTAGGACAAAACACCTCATGCAAATGCAAGAGAGAAACCCGGAGAAGTGGGTTTTCGTTCAGTACTATGAAATCGCAGTTGCTTTTTTTTTTTGCGTTACCGTTTTTCGGATGTGCGCTTCGTTCAAGGTTGGACAATCACAGTTGCTTTTTGCGTTATCATTTTTTCGTTTACACTTTCGTTGTGCCTTTGAAAAGTCTGAATTACTATTGTAGTGTCAAATGCGTGTGCGGTGTCACGCTACGTGCTTCGCGAATTGGTGCGCAAACACAGTTACGTCCTGCGAAGGTGTCGAAACAAGTTAGCGCGAAAGGTATATGACCCCGAAGAAAGAGCTCGTCGGGACACTTGCTGGTGTTCTTTTTTTTTTTTTCATCTTCGTCTCAGCGCTGTAATAACAATTCCAAATGAATACGAAAAGCACTCGAACAGTCAGAGCGTGACTCACTAAGGCCTTTCTTGTTTTTATTTCTTGCGCTATCCCTCCCACGTGGTCGCCACTACGGGCGCCGAAACGAAGTCAGCTCACGCTCTCAAGAATTGCCAGAGTAGAACTCATTTTTCAAGTACGACCTCACAGAGACGTCCTTTCGACTCTGCCACTACGGCACTGCAGAATTTATGCACTTTTCTGTGTAAATGTTTCTTGAATTTACTCATGCACCGAGAGGTGAATGATCCGTTGGGAACATAGTTCTCTCGCGTTGCTACATATTATGTGAAATCACTGTATTCCTCTATAATTTTATTCTATTTATTGACTGATTGACAGTAGGGTTTAACGCGCCGACGAAACGCATGCAGGCGATGAGGCGCGCCGTAGTGGAGGGCTGCGGATTAATTTTGACCTCCTGGGGATCTTTAACGTGCGCCGAAATCTCGTACACGCGGGTGTTTTTTCTTTTCGCCTCCATCAGAAAAGCGGCCGCCGCGACCGGGAATCCAACCCACGACCTCGTGCTCAGCAGCGCAACGCCTTAGCCCTTAAGCCACCGTGGCGGGTTATTCAATTTATAATCATCGTAATAATCGTAATAGACTAAACGTGCAGTCACCCTTTCATTATTTTGTGTTACTTCCTAATAATGCTGTTTATCTGTCAGTAATCATACACCTGCACCTGTATTGCCTTCGTGCTATCACCACTTTCGCACTATCTACAGAATTATTCTTACTGTTATTGTACGTGTCTATTCATGTATGCCCCTGCGTATGTCTGATGTATGTCTGTACGTCATATGTTATCTATGTTTCAAAACGCGAGTGGCAGCTTCTCAAACAAATAGATGCTACAACGTGTGATTATAACTATAATAAATTTTGTTAAGAAGCTGCAAACGCAAAATGTCAAAATTCTTGCTTCAAGATGCCACTTCCTGGACACGTAAAGTGTCAAGAAGACAGCCGACACGCCGGTAGCCGGTTGAGGCTGTTTAATTGCAGGAGAGAAGCCGATGGATAACGCAGATCTGAGCGTTCCGATCACCAAGCGCGTTTTCTGGCGCATGCACGTCCTGGGGTTCATCGTCTTCCCTGACACCTCTTTGGAGCATATCCCCGTGTGGGGATTCGGCATAATCGTACATGGGCTCTGCTGGTGAGGCACATACCCCGATGTCTGGATGGCATGTTGCGTCTATTGCATTTGTTCATTACCCTCGTTACAAAAGTAACAAACGCTTGACACTGATGACACACTCAACAGGAATGTTAAAGGTTTTTTTATTGTAAATATATGGTGCATTATGCGGGTGCAAGCATAAGCAAACGAAACGCTAAGCGGTGAACGGGAACCTGAACGCGCAAGCATAAACATTCTGTAGAACAAGCTCTCACAATAGCACGGGTGATTCACGTTATTCTGGTTCGGTGACTGTTTCTGGTGGAGGCGAAAAGCGGAAACGCCCGTGTGTCGAGATTTCGGCGCACTTTAAAGGGACTCTGCCAAACTTTCGATAAGCGTTTTCAC
This sequence comes from Haemaphysalis longicornis, assembly GCF_048455015.1. Lineage (NCBI taxonomy): Eukaryota > Metazoa > Arthropoda > Arachnida > Ixodida > Ixodidae > Haemaphysalis > Haemaphysalis longicornis. The sequence goes on along the minus strand of NW_027526460.1, from coordinate 87,514,749 downwards.
TCTTCCTTCGTGTCTGGAACCACTGCGAAAGCTATAGTTATCGCCAGTGCGGAGCGGCACAGCGTTGTTTGCTCGTCGAACCAGATACGCCTTCCACTACTGCTTTGATTTTGAGGCTTCATTTTTTAAGTTTCTATCGAAAAGCGTCCATTGCTTCAACTGAAGGAAAACCGGCAAACAGCGGCTGCATGGACTTAGTGACGTAATTCGAGCCGTCGAAGAACGTGAAGACCGGGGAAGAGAAGAATCTTTCGAGCTAGTTTCCAAGTTATCTGATGGGCATAGAGCAGTAATTTTTGGCTGAGGTACTTTGCGACCCCCTAAACTAAGTACCGGGTGTGTTGAGTGACTGCGTTCTGCAAGCATTTAAGATTTCAAAAAAAAAAGTCGAAGAAAGTGTTGCAGGGTCTATTTAAAGATTCCTAGGGGTTAAAATTAATCCGGAGTCCTCCACTACGGCGGGCCTCATAGCCCACGTGTAGCTCGGCGCGTTAAACCGCATTATCAATCAAGGTTCGGTGAGTTATTCCCGGTCATCGGTAGTGCACCTTCACTTGCACTTCATAACCGAAAACATTGAAATTGGTCACCGCATTTCATTTGTTGATGAGTGCGCACACGTACTGTCGTTACTCGGTTTTGTTGCTCCGTGGTCGTATGTTTCATAGCTCCATAAAGATGTGTGATGCTAAAGGCAGGTAGATACGCCTTCACATTATCGGGTAAGTTGTATGTCCATTCAGAGAGGAGATACGTTCAAAACTAAACGGGGATGTGTTGTAACAACATGGAAACAGTAATTGTGGGACCCGATGAACAGTGAATACGGTAACTGCATTAAGCCACTTAACTGCGAATTTAAATCGATCCACGATGCGTAACTGCTGATGAGGCCATTCTCTAGGCTATTACAGGTAAGGGCTTTGATTACAATGTTTCGAAATTCGTTCTTTCCTGTAGGCGGAAAAATGCTCAGTTCTGCGTAAAAGCGGGGTAACTGCTCTATCTGTGACCCGAGTGCAACCACCCTCTCTCCATATTTTTCTTTCTGTCCAGAGCCCTACCTTCCCCAGAGTAAAGAGTGCCTCGCTTCGTCAAAACCTAAGCCGAGTTGGCGACGTGGTGGGACTCCTCGCAAAGAACGCCACTAGCGTCGGACGGCTCGCACAATTCCACGATCTCGTCTACGCGGGGTCGAGTTCACACCGCAGAGGCTCGTATGTTTCAATAAAGAAGTTTCCTCGCTTGCATTGCTCAAGAGCGTAACGTTTCTTCCCGCGGTTTCGAAAGTTGTTTCGCGAGACTCTCAAGTTTCACGCAGCAATGAAACAAACAAAAAACGAATACAACAAAGATGGAAGAAATTGGAGGCGGAGATAAGAGCAGACCGGGTTCTTCTTTCAACACGGTGGCAGGTAGCGATAACGTGCACAGCCATTTAAATTCACGACGTCCTCCGCACGTACAATAATAATACCAGTAATAAAAAACAACAACGACGGCATAGATCATAGAAGGAGACCGTGTGGCTAAAGAGAAGACGGCGAGTTGAAAAGCAGCAACAGCAAGGCGTCTCTCTCGCTCCAAACGGTCGCCGGTTCCCCTTGCGTATAGCAGAGACAAATTGCAGGCAGGCGCGCTATCTAATACGCGCGCGACACTTGGGCTTTCGCTGATAATGTACGACCGGTTACGCGGAGAGCGTTATCACTGTTGAATGTTTGAGAAATGTTACATTCTTACAATGCAGGAGTTGCTGCAAAGTGATGGACGAGTGCGCTGTCCAAGGGGGAGGATTCAAAATGGGCGCCCTTTTTTAGAAGCTTCCCCAGAGAGGAGCGGCGGCGAAGTGCGTTGCCTCCTGCTCGATCTCGCGCGATGACGAAACAACATCTTCAACCGAGAGTCGGTGGACGAGCGAGAGAGAGAGAGAGGCAGCATACGACGTCGCGGACGATTTCGGGAGGAAAACTAAAATGTCGGCACGAAAACGAACGAGTGACGAGAATGAATTTCGGCGGGAACCGCTCGGCAGCAACGGCCGCTTGAACGGAGTGGAGAGAGAGAGCGTCGCGGCGACCGCCCGGGCTGTTCGCCGAAGAATCGCCGCCGCCGCCGTCGGCCCGGCGGTGCGGTCGTAAATCAAACATTTCAAAATTACTCGCCCGAGCTTTGGAGCGCGCTTGTGGCTCGAGCCGTCTGTCGGGTCTGTGGCGGCGGGAAGCCGTTGCGTCATCATTCTCGCACTCGATGTCGAGAGCGTTATGCTTATCGCTTGCTTTCTGTTTCATATCCACCGCGCGAGCTTTCTCCAGAGCCTGCGCGGACGTACAGGCAGGCGAACGGTGTTTTAATCCTGACAGTCATGCTGCTTGTCATCCTTTCTCGAGCTTCATCCCTTTAAAGTCCGCGCCGTCCGCGGTAGCTGTGGGCCCGTTATTTATTACCGGTGTTCCCTTTCTTTTTTCGCGCGTGTAAAACGCAGCGGACAGCGCTTCTTCAAAGAATCGCCGTCCCCTCGCGGTTCCTCGCCCACAAAACTTTTCGAGGAGGGACCCTTGGGAACTCGCGGCTTCGCGCCGAGGCTCGACGACGATGGAGGAGGAGGGGGGCTTCGCGGCTCCAAAGCGGGTGTGAGGAGCGCGAGTGTGAGGGGCGTTCATAAATCAATAAGTTGCTCACATAAATATTCCGGTTACGTCCGCTACGCACAGCCCCTGCGCTTGAAAGATGGCTCCGCGGAACGCTCGGAATTATACTCGCGCACGTCCCTGACAGAGGCGCCGGCTCCAAGGGCGTTACGGTGAATATATATATATATATATATATATATATATATATATATATATATATATATATATATATATATATATATATATATCTTTTTTTTTTAGGTATTGGGGGGGGGGGGGGCGAGGTGTTTCGGGCTTTTCTCTAAGCGCGACCGCTATCATACCGTACCGTTTGGAACTGTCGAGGCGAGGATTGACAGGGTAAGGTCGCCTACGATACCTCCACTTAGTTTATGTAGCGTGCTATGATGGGACAGCTATATACAACACGCACACTGCCTTCCAGATTTTGCGGAACGCTCCAAAATTTATCTTCATCTTGAAAATCAACGTCCAAGATACCGTCGACAGATGTGTGCCCGCAGCGTACGCAGGCAGGCCTTCGTGTCTGGCCCGATATAACTTCAAATTCCGTTCCGTTCAATTACGGAGCGCTACGCGCGCGCGTGGTTTCCAGGTTTTCTACTCGTACGTCTTCCCATTCGGTGAATTACGGTCCTATAGCAGCCAAATCTTGACTCAGTTCAGACGATGCCGGTCTACGAATGAGTGAAATTCAGCTGGCTGACTATTGGAGGGATACACCCGACAAACGCAATAACCCGAGTCATTTGTTTCTGCTTGCTTGAAGCTAGCCACTCTTATTCCATCCGTTTCACACGAATAATTAAAATAAACAAAAATTCAAACCTAAACCTAACTATCTGGTGACAGCATACAGGAGAAATATAAATCAGAATGACATGACGCGAGGTGCGAACCTCTTTTTGCACGCTGTCAGCAGTTTATTTCGTCCGCAAAATATAGACCTTTTTAACTTATTCGTCCAGGCAGCTATCATAATATATCATTGGGCTATGCTAGCGCTGATTTGAGCGGCACAGTCGACGGGGCGGTTTGCCCGCTCATGCGCAGACCAGTCCTGACCATGCCGTAATGTTAGTAATGTTTAAAGAATGACAATACCGAGAAAAACGAGCGACTTCTGGCCCTGTAAGTAATAACTGTGGCAAACTAAATATAGTAGGCTGTTCGGCAAACCTCGTTTTCTGTGCACGGCAGGCTGTTATTCAGGATACACCTTCTTCTGTGCTTTCACATATGTTTAGATGCGTGGAGCTTTTTATTTTGCGCGAAGCTGAAACCTACATCACTTTTCCAGATCTACTCCTCCACGACGCAATGATGATGATGAATAAACTTTATTGGAGACCAGGTGCTGATGTTAGGGCACCCGCCCGGTGGGAGGCTTCCTTTCCTTAGTCCGGGATGCCTTGGGCTATGCTGGCCATCCGTGCCCTCTCCACTAATCGTCGCTGGTGTGGAAGGTCGGAGCTGGTCAGCAGCTCCACCCACTGCTCATAGGTAGGGTTGGGGTTAGGGGTGAGGGAAGGGGATTGCTGGCACTCCCATACAATGTGGTACAGGGTGCCTGGGTGGGGGCAGGATTTGCATGTGGCAGGGTATTGGGTGGGATATACATGGCATGTAGCAGGGTGTTATGTGGGTAGGAGTTTGTCTGTAGTCGCCGGAAGGTAGTAGCTTCATCACGAGAAAGGTTCGGGTGGGGGAATGGGTATTTGCGACGCTCGTTCCTGTAGTGGGCGAGTATTTCGGCGTATGTTTGCAGCGGGGTGGGCTTAACTGTTGCTTCCGATGGGGGTTCGTGGCCCTCGTTGGAAACGGCCCGGTGGGAATGAGCGCGGGTAGCGGCGTCTGCCGCTTCGTTACCCCCGAGGAATTCACGACGAAAAAAAAAAAAAGTTGGCGTTGTTTCACGTTTCGATATTAGTTCGAGATTGGAGTTCTGCGCCGTGGTTATTCTCGGGTATTTTTGGTTTAGCAAGGTTACAGTAGTTGTATTCCAGGTAGTTATGCATATATGAAGCAGTAAAGAGATTCACACACTACACAATTTCTTCCGGGTTGAAAAACGTATATTAAGACACTTTATCGAAACACATACCTCATGGCTATAGACTGTTACGACAAGTTGAATGACGATAACGACAGGTAAGTTAAACGGAAATTCAGTTAGTTAAACGAAACAAGCTGTGAGTTAGTCGATGTGAAGCGGCGATCAAGTTTAACTCAGATTTCGCCCGGTGCTCAGCCAGCCGCAAGATCGCCTGATGGTCCTGCTTCATTCCTTCCTACACCAACGCTACTACAGACATGCATACACATGCAGCAGTGAGCACATACAGACGAACGAGGCGGCGCAATGCAGCGCCAAGAAAGTTGCTGCCAGAGAGACGCCCTTTCCTCTTTCTTGACGACTAGGCATTCTTTTTAAAGCGATAGCTTTTAAAGCGATAGCTTTCTTAGTAGGACCGATTGCGTCCTGTCGGAAAATTAACGCATTTCCCCATAGACCGGTTGGTCTACCGAAAAGCTCTGATAAGATCTTTGGACACGCGGCGCGTGCGTGAAACCGGTCTTCCATTGTGTCAAAACGGCTACTTGAAAATCTCGAAAAAGGAACGGTTCTAGGACAATACACGCATCGATCATCAATCAATCGTCAAGAAGAAGTTCGGTGATATATACTTTTATCTCATAAACCACGTATCGGTATACACACAAATCGATCGTAAATGCGTTTACTTTGTACATGAATAAGCTGTCGCGCGGAGTCGCTCTTCGTTTGCGATTTAGGCCTTAGAAGGTTTGGCGATCGGTTGGACGCACTTTCACAGCGAAGTGTGGACGCACTTTCGCGCTCCTCTCAACTTTCTTTAAAAAGGGATGGCAATTTTTTCTCGCAGCAAGCGAACCGCTCTGCATACGCCCAGCGAACGCGGTGGTACAGAGCCAGGAATGTTTCTACGAGCGAAAAAGATGCGCTCCTCTTTTATGTTAGATCATCATTATCTCACTCAGGAGCGCTCCTCTTTCTTTCTGTCTGGCATTGTTGCTCTTAGGGGACTTCGAAGACTATACAGAAGCGTAAAACTCTAACGACTCATATAAGGCATGACTGGACGGACTGGGCAGGAAGTGTTTAGTTTTGTTTCCTGTGGCGACTCGAGGCAAGCCGTCCAAATAACACTGGCCGTTCAAACAACACTCCTCCTCGTCGTCTTCGTATTTCGGGGAGACGCAATGACAGTTTATACGCCCTTTTATATTTGTGGCATTACATCATCCCTTAACGTCACTGTTGCACGACGTCTATTCATTGCACAGTGATTTACAAACCTCTATGACGTCACTCGTCAGCTTAAGCACGGCCTCCGCGATCGGCTGCCGGCGGCGCGCCGTTGCTCCGGCCGTCCCATTCGGCGCGTCCCCCAGCAAAAAAATGTAATGCGGCTCACTCCGCAACGTGCCGCGAGGTGGCGGTGTTAGCCGATGGTTCGGCCGCTCGCACCGGCTCCTCTGAATGGCTTGGCGGAGATTGCGCGGCTGGGTGTCTTCGCTGTCGTAATTCCCCTTGCCTCCCCTGCGGGCGTTTTGTTTTGATGAAATAAGAGACTTGACAATGATTTTATGAAGTCGGCTTGTCTCAGCAGCTTAGGGAAACTTATTTAACTGAAGCAAAGGTGTGACAGCGATCAACGAAAGGTTGACCATGTTTCAAGCGTGGAGCGAGAATACGGAGTGGTACGCAGTACTTTCTCGGATGTTATTTTATAGAGTTATTATAAATAGTTATTTGGGGTGATGAGAACAAGTTTGCAGTTGGCGTGCCATGTTGTTGCAACGGTCACCTACCAGGCCTCATCGCGCAAGAAACTAACATTCAGGGCACTGCAACGTGATTTGAAATTATAAGCATATATATGAAATTTTTTACCGCTCTGAAATATTTTATGCTTGTGTCAGGCACACGCTTTGAGATCCTACATTTGTGAATAAAACTACTGCGTATATTAAAAAAACAGTTTACTGCCGTTCTTCTGTGTGAAATCTGACCAGCGGCCGGACCAGTAGGGTGCAATCGAAGAAGTGCATGAAACAAACATTGTTTGTAATTTGTGATTGAACGTATACGGTATACTCCTTAGTTAATTTGTTTAATGAAACTGGACAACAATATGAAGCTGTTCGTTTCCCTCACGTAAATGTATTGACAGCAGACGGGAATTCCAACTTCAGCTGTGAACTATAAAACGGTGAAAAGCAGATAAAACCTGGCGTAATGTTCGAGTCGTTTCCGCTAATAATTGCCATATTTGTTTCGCGATAGTTTTGATAAAACAAAAGTTACAGCCGGTTTTTGTATCCATACACTCTCCACAGGGCTACGTAGAGCAGACGGGACTTTTGTAACATTTGTAACGTCACTGTAAACTAATTATGACAATTAAATGAAGCACAGCGTAATGATGCAACCACCTGGCGACCAATTTATGATTTTTTAAAGACCGAGATGAGATCGACATATACAGAGCAAACGCCAGAAAGTTGGCTTTGCGGCAAGATACATGCTGTCAACGCGACTTTTTCTACGCACCCTGTCGACGTTCGTAGCTACTGATCGGAACCTAGCCTGTAACCGACACTTTGCTTACTTGTAGGAATGCAAATGCATTTTATTTTAAGCTATGCGATCCTGAATGTAGGTCCGTCGCGGTTGTGTCACCTTCTATTTCGACAATGTCTTAGTCATCATTAGTGGCCCTTTTGCAGGCGTATAGCGTCTTTGACAGCTGGCAATCCGTCGGCTCCGAATTTCATTTCCTGATCCAAATACACCGTGTTTTCTTTTATTTTATTTTCTTTGCGCGGCCTGCAATTTTTGAAACCATATCTCGCTCGCACTGACCCCCAACTCCATATTTTTGCGTAATTGAGTATTTAATGCTTCCGCAGTGATTATGTAAAAAAGCCATGCGGCCCCTGGACTCGCTTGTGCGCTGTGGTAGGTAACTGTTTAGGCTGAACAGAAATTGCTAACATTCAAACCAAACATATAAAAGCTAAGTTACTTCTCAGATGGGACCTGAAATCAGTAACGAAAAGTTTGTGTATTTTAGGTATTCATACCACTCACAGTGCTTATTGCGCTTCCCAGTATAGGCACCGAGATACCTTTAAGAACGAAATAAAAACAGAGTACATCTAAGTTAAACTTATTTTTTGTTTGCTGCCGCTGAAAACGAAAACGTAATTAGCACAACGCAGATGTGCCACGGAGATTACGACGTCGCTCAGGAATCCCTCAACAGAATTCACTTCCAGTGTTTTTCAGTCTCAACCGGTATTACGACCGATAAAGATTGATTCGAATGCCAGAAAAAACAGCGGCCACCCGTTGTCTCAAGTTAATAGCCTTGGCTGTACAGGACTGAATTAAGACCGTACGCCAGCATAAGAAATAACAATACTTGATAATAATTTTAACATCATTTAAACGCGGGAAGTTTCGCTACCGCGGTATTATCGGAAAGGCATAGTCGGTTCCGTGGAGCATAGTGCGGGACAGCGCATGTGAAATAAACCCGTCTTTTCGCCACCGTAGCTGACATAAATGCATCACCAGGTGCTGTAATATTACTTTCTATTCCTAAAAGAAGCTATGACCGTTTATTTTTGCCATACGGAGCGTAAAAGCTGTCAAAAGCCATTTCGCGGACCGGCGCAGCACGGACGGCTGTTGCTTTCAACCATCGGCTCCGCGCGCCGCGGTGCGGCGGAAAGCGCCGAAACGCCCCCTTCGAAATTACGCTCTCTCCGGCCGAATGGGACGGCCGGAGCAACGGCGCGCCGCCGGAAGCCGATCGCGGAGGCCGTGGCTTAAGTGTCTGAACGGGAATGAGAAGTTAAGCAAATGAAGTGGAACAATCGATACTGTGTAAACAACGGTTCTAGATGCCTGAAACAAATGGCGTCCTAGTGTTCGCAAGTCACAATGAAAAAGATACATGCGGATACCAAGTGGTTCCGACAGGTGGTGATGTGTCATCATCATCGTCAGCCCATCTACGTCCACTGCAGGGCTAAACCTCTCCCATAGATCTCCACTTATCCGGGTCCTGTGTTAACTACGCCCAACTTATCCCCGCAAACTTCTTGATCTCATCTGCCCATCTAACTTTCTGCCACCCCCTGCCACGCTTGCCTTCTCTAGGGATCCACTGTGTTACCCTTAATTACAAGGGGTTATCTTGACTTGGCATTACATGGCCTTCCAACACCCATTTCTTCTTCTTAATTTCTACTAATATGTCCTTAACGCGCGTTTGTTCCCTGACCCACTCCGTTCTCTTCTTGTCCCTTAATATTACACCTATCATCCTTCGTTCCATTTCTCGCTGAGTCGTCCTCAATTTAAGTCGAACCCTTTTAGTGAGCCTCTAAGTTTTTGCCCCGTAGGTGAGAACCGGTAAGATGCAGCTGTCATACACTTTTATCTTCAGGGACAATGTTAGCCTGCCATTCATTATTTGAGAATGCCTACCGAATGCCCTCCACCCCATTCTTATCCTTCTAATTATCTCTTACTCAAGATTCGGATCCGGGGTCACTACTTAGCCTAAGTAGATATACTCGTTTACCACTTCCATTGCCTCGCTACCTAATCTCAAACCGCTGTGCTCTCCCGAGGTTATTAAGCATTACTTTAGTTGTCCGCGTAATAATTTTCATGCCCACGGTTCTACTCTGCTTGTCCAGAGCGGAGCAGAATGTAATGTAGTTGCGCATAAAACAATGTTGAAACCACGTGCTTGTCCGTCCCGCATGCAAGGACAACGAGGGAAGGTCTGCGCCGCGCTCTTGTTGTTGATGATCATGATCATGATGACCATGATGATTATGATGATGCAATTGATGATGCAGTTAATGTTAATTATGATGATGGGGTTGTTGATTATCATCGTTTTGTTTTGATGATGTTGTTATTGATGTTGATTATGATGATGATAATGATGTTTTTGTTAGCGGGTGTCGTAGCCATGAATGGTGCACCGCCAATTGCTCCACCCGCTCAGGATTTTTTTAAGGCTATGCGCGGGAAAGCACCAATATTTGCAATAGCCTGTGTCCTTCATAAACTGGAAGACGAGGCCCACTATAACTCTCCATGTAATCCAATGCCCTTCAGGGAACATGAAGTGGCATACGGGCCGGCTCTCTTTTGAAGTTCTGTAAACAAAACTCACCGCTCCGTCGCATGCTCTCGGAATTTCATGAAAAAATGTCCGACGTCACCTGTTACACCACTCGCTAGACACAGGAGCGATCGTTTTGTCTGAGAAATTAAAAATTCACGGCGTTGTACGTGCTAAATTTGTCCGCATGGAGGATACTCGGGTGCACATTGTAATTTTGCGCGGCTCGTTTCTTTCTCTTTACAGGAAGCGCCACCCAGTACTGGACAGACTACCCTCTCTATCGTCATCATCATCGCATTCAGCCATGATCGTGCGGTTTTACCTACTCTCATGCTTTATTGCGTGCTCTTTTTTTCGTTTTTTATCTACAACTCATAGTTTAGCGAAGCGAGCACATTAACCCCTCAAAGTCCCTTACTCCTAGCCAATATCCGAATGGGTATGTGCAATTTTAAAGGAAGAACAATAACTTTGAAGGAAGCATTTCTTTACTTACTTTTTACGGCTGTCCTTCTTTCTATCCTTTCCTTATTCATTAGTGTTGATTTTATAATTGGTGTGTTCTCTCTGATGGCGTATCTCATTTTCTGGCAGTTTATTTATTTTATTTTCCATTCCCGTTTATATACACTTCTTTTTTCCTAAATGAGTCCTTCAAATGCATTCACTATATTTCTTTTAATGCCGAGCCAAGTTTTTTTTTTGTTTTTCTCAGTTAGCGCCTATTTCTTGGCCAGTCCTCCTGAGTGGGTGTGAGCCACTCTCTGGGCACCAACCAACCAATCCCGAAGCTTGGACCAGGGAAATGACAAGAAGAAGGAGAAGAAGAAGAAGAAGAAGAAGGAGCATGCACGGTTCGAGATGCCGCACCGCGAAGGCCTGAGCCAGCGCGAAGAGTCCAAGCCAGTAGACCGGAGTGGCGCCCAGCTCTGTGGCACCGACGAAGGCGCCGAGTGCATCCCATTCGGCGAAGGCCCCTTCCAGATGTGGGTGCTGTTCAGCACAGCGGTCGGTGGCGGCATCGCCTTCCTCCAGAACATTCTCTTCACGCTCATGCTGCGCGAGATGGACCACTGGTGCAAGCGGCCCGAGGAGTTCTCCCAGACCACCGTGGACGCCTGGAAGCTGCTGGCCATCCCGCGCTACCCCAACGGAAGCTACAGCCGCTGCACGGTGCGCAGCCCGCCCCACGGAGGCGCCTCGGCCCGCGTGGTGACCTGCAACGCGTGGGAGTTCGACCTGCGTGAGTACGGCAACAACGTGGTCAGCGAGTGGAGCCTGGTGTGCCGGAGGAGCTACCTGAGGGACGTCTGCGTCTTCGTCAGCGTCGCCGCCATGGTCCTGTCGCTTCCAGTGGCTGGCACCGCGGCCGACCTCATGGGTCGGAAGACGGTCGCCCTCGTCGCCCTCACGGGCCTCCTGGTCACGTTACTGGGAACCTCAGTGGCACTCGATTTCCAGGCATACCTCATGACGCGAGTCGTGGTGGCGGGGACGTCGCGGGTCCTCTTCGTGCTCTTCGTGGTGCTCTACGAGGTCACGACCGAGTCTCGACGCCTGCTCTACTGCACGCTCGCTCCGGCGATCTCGACCATTATCGGGCCGATATTCGAGTTTATCGTGGACACCTACAAGATCGGATGGTCAGCGTCGCACCTGCTCGTCGCATTGCTGGGAGTGCTGCTTTTGGCGACGTTTTACGTCCTCGAAGAGTCGCCCGTCTGGCTGCTGGCGATGAACAACAAGAAGGGAGCCAAGCGCGCTGCCCTACGAGCGGCAAGCATGAATGGCGTCCCTTCAACCGCCTGCACGGAGGATTTCAAGAGCGAGTTGCGCAGGAGACGTCGGCTAACGGGCGAAAAATCCCCCCTTTCGGCGTCGCTGGGAAAACGAACAGCCCTGTGCGCCTTCGTCTGGTTCGTGCTCTGCTGGGCGCACAGCCACTACTCCTCGGGACGGGGGCTGGCCGTCGACAGGTACGTGCAGATCGGGGCCACCCTTTCCCTGGGCCCCGTGTTTCTCGTGGTCTCGCAGTTCGTGAAGAGCGGCCGACGCGTCAACAGAGCGGTGGCTACCTCCCTCGCGGTGTTCAGTGTCTTATCAGCGCTGCTCTTCTACGTGAAGGACGTGCAGTCGGCGCTACTGCGGACCATCCTGCTCGTGGCGATGCGCGTGTCGATCAACCTGCCTGTAGCGCTCATTTTCCTCCTGACGGCCGGAATGTACCCGGTTAGAGCGCGGTGCACGGCATTGTCCACGTGCTTCGCCATCGGTATCCTGGGGGAGAACATGGGACATCTCGTGTTCGCACGCACCATACCGAAGCGGGAAGACATAGCCCTGGCCGTCACGGCCGTTGTGACGGCACTGGCCGCTGTGGCCGCCAGCCACCTGCCTTACGCTCCGTTGCATCGCTATGGAAGAACGAGCGCTTCCTTGCTTGCACTTTCCTTGCCGACTACGCCATCTTTGCCGACACCGTTTACGCACACGCCATCTGACCCAGCGCTGCATGCAAGCCGTTCCCAAGAGACTCCGCGCTTGGTGTCCAAATCTCCAAAAAGAGCTTCCCCCGGAAGGTGTCGCACGGGACCATAGCCATCGCCGGAGCAGTTCGCCTTGCGGACTTCCAAACCTTAATTCGAACTTGTACGCACTACGCGCACGCACGACAAAAGAAAAATGTTTTGTGCTCTAACATTTAAGGTTTATTCTTTTATATGCGATCGTCGTGCCTGCTTGCTTGGCATGGAACCGAGACATTGTCGAATTGTCGAATTGCATGGAAAGAAAATGTTGGTTTTTCCCCCAAACTTTTGCTCTAAATGTTATTTTTGTACTTATATCTAATCGACTCACTGTTTGCTTCTGTTCTAAGTTAAGGCACGTATAGCATACATTATACGGTTGAAAACTTTGTTCGTGTACTCAGAGGTACTTAGAATAGAATAGTATACGATTCCCTTATAGGCTCACGAATCACGCGTCGTCTATGCCAGCCAAACGACCTCTATAACCGGTCTTGATTTTCACAGCTTTACTTTAGTTGTTTGTTTCCTGGTTTCAGCATTTGAAATAATGTGTTTTAGATGCGACGCTCAGAGCATCTCTTGTCGGCGGCCCTGTCCTTCCTGCGTGCGTCCGTTGTCCGCAGCCACTCTCCCCCTCTCCTCCCGATAGCGAACAGTCTCGCAAGGGGCATTGGATTGGATTAGATTGGCTTGGATTGGCTTGGCTTGGCTTGGCTTGGATTGGATTAAAGTGGATTGTGTTGCGTCATAGCCGCGGGAGACGCACTGGCGCCGGCGCGTGCCCAGGTGAGAGCGTGTGCGGCCCAGCGCGCTCTCACTACGCCGGTGGGCGGCGCTGCGCGCGGTGCTGCGCATGTGCAGTACTCTCTCTCTCCGCGGTCTCCTTTCCTTCGGGCGCGCTGCGCATATAACCGGTGTGCCGCTCTCCGGTGGCCTTTCGGTCGACGGTTGCTCTCCACTTGCGCTTGAACCCCCCTCAGCGTCGCATCACACCAGGGTTCCCGCGAGGGGAGGTGGGCGTAATTTTTTTTCAGTACAATTTTATAAAAAAAAATGTGCCGCGAGAATTGCCGCCATGAGCGCCATGTTAGGCCGAAACACGCAGTTAATACTCGATAGGCTGCGTGTGTACAAGGCGTTTTCTACTAAGTTGTATTGCTCATATCTGTATTTTTGCCCACCTGCGATGTTCCCATGTGCAACTTCGAATACCTTTTTTTGTACATTATCTTCCTTTTCTCATTACTGACATATAACGCGTTATTTGTTTTTCCGTTTTTTTGTTCATTCGAAATTTGATATTTATTTATTTATTTATTTATTTTTATTTAGTTCTTTATTTATTCATTCATATTACATGCAGCGCCGATAAGGCATACGCAAATACATGAATACAGTTTATCGCACGGGAAAAAAAAATACATGAGAATAAGTGACACAAATCAGCACAATAGCGTGTCAAATGTACACGCAATGTCACCGTTGAAGAAGAAAAAAAAAAGAAAGAAGGAAAAAAAAACATTACATGTGTGACAAAAACGTGAGGAACAGAGCATAAAGTTTATTCCATTCACCAATGGAACGGGGTAAGAAAGAACTCTTGTCAACATCAGTACGGCAGTCAGTTTCATGAATTCTCCATTCATGGTCGCGTCGCTTAGATGCAAAGTGCGGGGGTAGTAAGAAAAAGTTACCTGTCTATTAATACCTGTCTTTTTAAAATAAATGCGGGAAAGTAGTTCAAGTTTGTGATGCAACCGCCATTTAGTGTTTCCCATCTAAGTTCTGCTTTAAGTGCGGTAATGCTAGTGTTAAAACTATTATTTTCAGTTACAAATCGGGCGGCGCGGTTCTGGACGCGTGGGCACATAATTTATCAAATTGTGGGTTCCAAACGGCGAAGGCGTAATCCGCAATAGATCTTACGTTTGTGAAATATAAAAGTCCTTTAAATTTTAGAGGAGCATCACTGAAGTTGTGCTTTAGAAAGTTGAGCATGCAGGAGGCTGAAAAAGACACGTGTTCAACCTGACGTTTCCAGGTTAGGTTAGATGAAAAATAGACCCAACACTGTCTCAAGAGGCGTATATACTTCCTAGAGTGTATTTTGATAAAATAGGGTTGCGGCTGCGTGTGCACGAAACGTGCTTATATTTCGCAACATTTAAAGTCATTTTTCATTTTGCACACCACGTTTGAAAATGGTTAAGATCACATTGAAGATAGCTCGTGTCAATGGGGCTTTTGATACCACGATAAACAACGCAATAATCTTCGTAAAGGCGTACTTTTCAGGACAAATTACTTACAATATCGTTAATATATACAAGGAAAAGCAGGGTCCCTAAAACCGACCCCTGTTTTAGGGCCCCTGTAATTCAGCCGCGACGCTCTCCCTTTGTTACCCCCGTTACACAATGTCCTGCAGTAGGGGCCTGTATGGTACTATTTTTAAATAAATAAATAAACTTCGACACTATGGTCTCCCATTTCCCTGCCGAGTCAACGCTTCGGCGAGTATCGTAATTGTAACGGGCTTTCTACTTTTTACGCATTATATAATAGCCAGTGACGTCACCGCCTTACAGCGCAATGAAGCAGCGCGAGAGCATGTTTAACGAAGTTTATGAAGAAAGTCCCTCGACATGACAGCGGGTGAACACAACACATCCCGGGACAAGATCCTCTTTCTTGGAAAAACCAGCTGCTGTATAAAACTGACACGACCCGGCAATGATCAAGCATAGAATCTGTGCACATAGTGTCAACCGCATTTGATCACTATGAATTGCCAGCTAGCCCAGTCTACAGCTTTACTTAGAACAGCAAAAGTTCGAAATCGGTGGGATAACCACCTGCAGTAACCTAGACCTTTCACGGGCGGTAAGGTTCGAACCAGGAGCGGGCACGCTTTACCGATAGCAACATACGCGCGCGAAGAATGGATTAGAAGCCCAGGCGGGTCGCTTAACCACCTGTAGTGCACCTTGTTCCTTTTGCCAATTCCTGCTGGCGTATTGCTTGCAGAGTTTCTCGGGCAGTCGCCATGGTAGGTTGTTGACTTCGCTAGTTGCGAGCCAATTTTTTTCCAAAACGAAACTGAAAGCATGATGGGCGACTCTGAAGCGCGAGCGAAGCAGCTCTTCTCGCAATGTATAAAGCTGTAGTCTGTGCTTTTTAAATGAGATCAGCTCGGGGAAAATTTTTATTTACGTTTATTTCACGTTGTCAACCACTTAGGAACTGTTTGTTTGAGGAAAACATTTATGGATGCTCCTCCAATGAGCTCTCGCCTTTCACAACTCTTGTGACGTCAAAAACTGTAGTATACCCTAAAGCGCATGAGGCTTCGTCGCCTGTTTTCACGTTTCTGACATTTTCTGCCTCACTAAGCAACTGATGGTCGCGACAATGGCGGATTTAGATTCTCGGCACCATAATCTATCGATACAAGTCAACTCAATTTTATCTTTTAGTGTCCCTTTAAAACCACGGGCCACTTCATCACACCTCATGCTGTGGCTACTCCTTGTTGTCTTCTCTCTACCCACCATCTTTCCTACGAAATAACTGTCATCAAACAAGGCGTAAATAAACCATTTTAATTGAATGAATCATATTTCAAGAGAAAGAGAGAGAACGCAGTTTAAATATGATGACGAGGTCTGTCCAGCAGATAGCCAAACATGCTACGTCAGGCGAATAATGACACAAATAAAAAAAAAACGACATAAGGTCTGTAGACAGAGTTAAGTAGTTCGAGGTAAAAATCAAAGAAGTGTTAAAACACACTGGAGATATGTTCGAGCGCGCTGGAGAAATGTTCGCTTTGAAATTTAGCAGAGTTCAGGCAACCGCGGAGCGACTACGCGTGGTCATGAGATCACTAGGTCAGGTTAAAAATAAAAAAAAAGTGGTAAACACGCACTGGAGAAAGGTTCACTTTCAATTTGAGCACAGTTCAGGAAACCGAGGAGCGACCACAAGCGATCATGGCACGTTGACAGCTAACCTAGCTGTCATGGTGATCACAGCCCCGAAATGTTCACTGGTACACCACCAAGAATTTGAGAGCGCAAAGGTGACGGTCACGGTCCTGTAGCACATGTTTCAACGAATCACAGTCTGCGACGCGCCTTCTTGCATGTTAAGTCAATGCTCAAACCCGCCCTTTCTTTCACATTTACGCGCTAGAGAAAGCAACCCCGCGCCTTCGGCATTCACACTCACACTCAGCGCTCGCACACTCGTTTCTGTGATGCTTATAGGCTGTAATTCCCGCCGTACTCGGCTGCCGCTGATACTGCACCCTTTCCATGCCCCTTTCAGCACCAGTTACAGAGAAAAGCGGACGATGGTGTTCCTTGTAAGCAGGGCTTCCCCGCAGGGCCATGGCCTCCGACTGCGCACGGTCGGGCACTAATTGCCGGAGTTAGGTCACGATCCGAAAAGAACTCACAAGAATGCTGTAAGCGAGACTACCGAGCCAAATAAAGCTAATAGAGATAAAAATAACCCTCATCAGTATGGCTGGCGAATCGAAAACTTCCAGTGTGCCTCTTTTCATCTCCCCCACAGTAATTTACGGCTCGGTGCAACACCGGGGCAGTTCAACTGCGGGACGAATGCATGCAATGCCGCGAGCGTGCAGACGCGGTGCTGCTCAGTGGGTGGCCGACTAGAGACTGCAATCGTGCCGGCGGCAACACGAAAGGCGACACAAGAGAGGCGTCCCCCTATTCTTTTCTTTTTTTATGTTTCCCGCGCTTTCTCGGAATAGAACTGCCTGCCGGCAACGTGTCGTCTGGGCCACTCCTGAAAACGACGCAGACGAGCCGCGCAAAGTCGGCGGCCGCGGCGCAGCCCGAGGAGAAGTAGCCCCTTGAGTGACAGCTACTCGCGTCTACTTTACAACGTCCTGTCACGCGACTGGGCGGCAAGACAGATTTCATGAAAACTTCCCGCTTCTTGGCGCGCTCTGGCGGTCGCGGCGGATCGCGCGCAACACGCGAATAAACCGGGGATTTTGCGGTCACGTCGTTGTATGCGATAGCAGTTACGTCACCGGCTAGCTCTTTTGCGGTTCATTGCCCGGCCTTCGATGCGTCCGTCCGTGTACTCCGTTTATGTTGGTGATGTCTAGAGACAGTTCGACGGAGAACGAAAAGAGAGGGGACATGTTTCCTGCTCCCTCCTTCCTGTAAGGTTTTTTATAGAGCAGTGCATTTTCATACTAATATATATAAGAAGGAAATCTGGCGCTAGGGTCTAAGCGAGCCACTCTTCAGCGAGCGTACCGTTATGTAGACAGTAAGAACATTCCACTCGTCCTTGACGTGGCTTGCGAACAAGCTCAAAAATTCCCTGTGGCTGCAAAAAAAAAAAAAAAAAAAAACATAATTTTAACAGATCACTTTCATCTTCGCAGCACACAAATAACGGTGAAAAGAGGAGGACAACACTGGACAAGCGCTGAACCGTAACTAATTTTTTTGAAGACACAAATATAAAGCCTTCGAAGGTATAAAACAAACATAAACGCACGACATACGAACCCATTAAAATCAACGACGCAGGTGCACATTCTCATCTACCGCTCTCATCAAGATACGTAAATTCTGCATCTAAAAGCGACAAAGATGGAGCGCTAACACACGAGTCAGACATTTTTCGGATTTCATCCGCTTCCACTACTCCCCTCGCCTTTTGGTCGCCATGCCGGAAAAGTACTGTTGTATCATGAAGGAAAGGCGTACAACCACAATTATTGCAATGGGGGGGACAGATGGCCTGAACGCACTCCCTTCAGTGAACTGTCATGTTCCCGCAAACGAACATTTAAGCAGCGGCACGTTTGGTCAACATAAAAGCGACCACATTTGAGGGGAATACAACGACCACATTTGATGTACAAGAAACAAACTGTTTTGCATGTTTGACACCACAGCCGTTTGCTCGGCCCTTTTTACTATTACCCAGGCCGAAAAGGTGTGGTTCAACTTATTTTTGGCCGAAAACACCACATTGACGTTACAGCTGCTCCCCACTTTTTTAAATGAATCTGTGCCAACTAGCCCAGTTTTTCTACGCTACTTCAGATTATTTTTGGTTATTTTATCAATAAAAAAGTGGAGCTCTAAAATATTTATTTGACAAGGATTTTGTAGGAGATTCATGCAAAGCAAAAGAATAGACTATTTTTTTGTTGTTGTTTTGGCTTCAAGGGGGAAAAGAAGCCGCGTGGCTAGCCAAGTCAAGTAGCAGAGGAGCATTGCCAAGTGCTATGGCAGTGCCCGATTGTAACGACAGATTTTCCTCTATTATATATTAGTATGAAGCTCTATGGAAGGAACCCAACCTCAAAAAATCTCCTCATCCGTGCGTACGTGACTGGTTTTTCGTTTATTCCGTTCACTCTGCACGCATCTAAACAAATCATACCACGCTTTGCCAGATCTGCAATACGGCGAAGTTTGCCGATCTTCCTGGTTAGTAGCTCGGTCATAACGAAGTTTAAAAGCTTTTGCAAATTTAAAGGTTCTCGTATATTTTAATTTTTATTTTGAAGCTCGTACACCGATACGAAAGTAGCACGGCCCGGCAAACAGCCGTGATCCGCATTCTGATATTCCGACCGTAAACCAAATTATCGCAGGGATGGCCGCTAAGATTGCTCCAATATCTTTCCGAGTATTTAACGTTTTTGTGGTGAATAGTTGAGTGCTAGTGCGACTGTGAAATCTTCGTTCGAATTTTGCGGTGTGCTTCGAGAAGAGCCGGTTTTAAGTAACGCGAGGCCGCGGCGGCACAAAAAGCAGACGAATGAAACACGGAAGATAATATCATTAATATTATAGGAGCTGGTAATTCCACTTATACTGAAAACCAGTTTTTTCGGCTCAGTTATTCGCCAGGCTTGGCTCCCGAGGACGTTGATCGGTGGCAAGCCGTTACATACATACGCCCGAATTTAAAACGGAACCTCTGTGTATCCCTCCATGAAGCGCCGCTTTTTTTGCAGCGCAACATTGATTGCGCTGCAAATCAAATTGATTGCGCTGCAACATTGGTTGCAGCGGAACATTGATTGAGAGAGAGAGAGAGAGAGAGAGAGAGAGAGAGAGAGAGAGAGAGAGAGAGAGAGAGAGAGAGAGAGAGAGAGAGAGAGAGAGAGAGAGAGAGAGAGAGAGAGAGAGAGAGAGAGAGAGAGAGACTTTGTTTTGGCAGGAAGACCATGTTAGTGAGTTTCAGTTGGGCCCATCTTAAATCGAAAGAACAACCAATGCTGGTATCAGCAAAAATTTGAGAACAATGCAAGTGTGGGGTTGACGGTTCCGAAAAGCTTGACCCTGAACGGGTATCGGCAATAGGGAGCTGACCAAAAAATCACTTGTTATCTCTCTTTTTCTCTCTCTCTTTCTCTGTATCTCTCTGTCTGTCTGTCTGTCTGTCTGTCTGTCTGTCTGTCTGTCTGTCTGTCTCTCCGTCCCTCGTTTTTTTCGCTCAGATGCGGGCTACAGAAGCAGAGAAAACAACCCATGGGAGAGATTTTACCGGCCGTTTCAAAAATATCCAAGGTGTTATCAACGCTACGAATGAATCCAAAGTGTGCACCCGAAAGGTTGCTCCGGGTAGTCACGCTTCAAATCTGTTCAAGCAAGCGAAACCTCGGCAGGAAAAAAAAAAAAAAAATCTGATGCACGGTTCGTGCGCCGACACTCACGACAGGACAGCGGAGAGCAAGGGAGCGTCGTATACAGCGGACAACGCAACGGAACAGGCGACCGCCGAGGACTTCCTGCTTTTGACCGTTATGCACGGAAAATTGAAGTGTGCGCCCGCATATACAGGGGGACGATTTGGTCACACAGCGTGCGCCGGCGTTCGCCCCATTTGTCTCGGTCCACTTGCCGCCGAGGTCGTCGTCAAAAACGGGCCACCTTTTCCGAGGGTGACGCTTTTTTTCTCTCTCCAGACCGCTCATTCGCTAGCTACAGCAGTCAACCGCTTCGTATATTACGCGGCTTGGCTCGCATAATCCATTACGAGGGTGGACAGACAGCCGCCTGGGGTCGCTCGCTCGCGGCGGCGGGTTCGCGCGTGATGGTGAATTAAGCGGTGGCTGGGAGTAATAATACTGCGCAACAGTAAACTTGTTGTTTGCGCCAACAGTTTGTATCGCAGCGTCGTGTAATTGGAGTATAAACAATTTATCGTACATTTGTATAAAAAATGGTACCCTAAGCGGGTGTTGAGAGAATGATAACGTGAAACGCGGCAGGGGGGGCAAACTGGCTGTTTGCGCCAACCCTGTGTGTCGCAACTCAGCGACACTGAATGCGAAAAACACACACACACACACACACACACGCACACGCACACACGCACACGCACACGCACACGCGCACGCGCACGCGCACGCGCACGCGCACGCACGCACGCACGCACACACACACACACACACACACACACACGCACGCACGCACGCACGCACGCACACACACACACACACACACACGCACACGCACACGCACACACACACACATATAGCGAACCAGAATACGAAATGGGGGGCTCGTAGAAATAACACAGCAATAAGGGTTGGCAGCCAAGAAAACCTCAGAAAGCAAGGGGAGGTTGTGGTAGGTCATTGAAACAGATAAAGAATTTGGAAAGAAAGAAAGAAAGAAAGAAAGCGGAGAAAAAATGCCCGCCAGGTGGGATCCGAACCCACGACCTCCAGAATACCGGTCTGGTGCGATAACCACTAAGCTACCGGCGGGGCGATTCCCCCCCCCCCCCCCTCCGCTTTCTGGGGTGTATTTATGTCAATGTAATTCTTTCCTGTGCTTGGGGGTGGTAGCCAGCGTAGTGGTTATCGCACCAGACCGGTATTCTGGAGGTCGTGGGTTCGGATCCCACCTGGCGGGCATTTTTCCTCCGCTTTCTTTCTTTCTTTCCAAATTCTTTATCTGTTTCAATGACCTACCACCACCTCCCCTTTGCTTTCCGAGGTTTTCTTGGCTGCCAACCCTTATTTCTGTGTTTATATATATATATATATATATATATATATATATATATATATATATATATATATATATATATATATATATACACTAAGCGGTGCCTGGGAGTAACAATAACAATAACTTGGGAGGCAGGACTAGTTCCTAAACTAGTTGTTAGCGTCAGTCTTGTGCATCGCAACGGCGTGAGACTGAATTAGAAATGATTTATTGTAAGTTATAACAAATGGAAGTGGTAAGCGAATATATCTACTTAGGCCAAGTTGTGACCCCAGATCCCAACCATGAGGCAGAGATAATTAGAAGGATCAGAATGGGGTGGGTTGCATATGGCAGGCATTCTCAGATAATGATTAGAAGCCTACCATTGTCGCTGAAGAAGAAAGTGTATGACAGCTGCATCTTATCGGTACTCACCTACGGGGCAGAAACCTGGAGGCTCACTAAGAGGGTTCAACTTAAAGGGGCACTGACACAAAATTTTGAAGGCGAGATAACTTCGGAGATAGATTGGTGGGAACACATATACATCATCTGTAAAATATCAGCGGCGAACACAGCCTAGAACATATTTAAAATCAATTTTAAAGTGTGCGAAACGCGACCGAGCAGCCAGGAGAGAACCACGCGCAATCGACATCCCGAGGATATTATGTAAATAAAGAACACCCAAACACGTCACGAGTTTGTGTTTACCGCTTCCGCACTGCCGGCGTTTTTCGTCGGCTCACCCGGCTCGCTGCTCCAATCGGAGGGCCGGAGGGCGGAGCTTCTGCTCTTGAGAACGAACGACCCGATCGTTGGCGGCGGAGGCGCCGTGATTTCGTCAGCTCATCGGGCAGCTGACCGCGACGAAAGTTCTACAGTGATTCCAGGCACTCTGTTTCTATTACTGTTTATTACCATTGGATGCGAAAACGCGCCGGAGCCACGAAAAGCCCACTGAGCTAGCCGCACGGTCGCTGTGCAGGCGGTGGCTTGCACGGCCGCGAAGTGGCCCAGGCCGGCGCAGGTAGCTCGAGTGATAGCTTGTTACCGCTGCACGAAATTGTCCCCGGTCCCGACCATGGTGGCTTGCATGAGAAAGGAGTTAATGATGCGATGGCGGGTTGCATTAAAAATTGTCATCTGCACCGCTTACGAGAGCGGCACTCGAATATCCGCCGCAGTTCTAAGCCGAACACATCTGTAGGCGGACCTGTAGGCAGACCGGCCGGCTGCTCCCAGCGCGCGTCTTGCCACCCACCGTCTCGAGCGTCGCGCGTCGTTCTTTAGCCGCGGTAGCATTTGCACTCGCAGCGCCTGCGTCACATCCACGGTCGCTTTTAATTAAGCGCCTCACGAGATCAGTACGTGGGGGCATTCGCAGAAACTGCCATCGATGCGGATTCGACAGTGCTACGGCGGCTCTGCTCTGTGATATCCCTCCGACGGTCACGTGGTCAGCTTTGTTCACACAAAATCCACAAAATCCATCGTTTCGCGGCACTCGCTGAAACCGAAACCCCGACTGGCCGCATTGAAAATGCCTCTAATTAAACAACCGTTGCACGCTGAAGCAAATGAGGTTTCTACAGGTTATAAGTAGGTCACTAGCTACTTATCGCAACAAAAAAAAAACAAGATGCAAAATTTTTGTGTCAGTGCCCCTTTAAATTGAGAACGACTCAGCGGGCAATGGAGCGTAAAATGATAGGTGTAACATTAAGGGACAAGAAGAGAGCGGAGTGGGTCAGGGAACAAACACGTGTTAAGGACATGTTAGTAGAGATTAAGAAGGAGAAATGGACGTGGGCAAGGCATGTAATGCGAAAGCAAGATAACCGCTGGTCATTAAGGGTAACAGAGTGGATCCCTAGAGAAGGCAAGCGTTGCAGGGGGCGGCAGAAAGTTAGATGGGCAGATGAGATTAAGAAGTTTGCGGGGATAAATTGGTCACAGTTGGCACAGGACCGAGGTAATTGGTGAATAATGGGAGAGGCCTTTGCCCTGCAGTGGGCGTAGATAGGCCGACGACGACGACGACGACGATGATGATGATGATGATGATAACAAATACATATCCTAAATTTCTTAGGATTCAAGCTGGCCAACACTGGTAGCACCTGGACCACGGAGAAAGAAGTATCTCCGTGACCCTCAACTACCGTATACATTTAACGAACAGTCGGGCATGAATATACAGCAAACCCTCGCTATTACGAGGTAGCTTTATGCGAAGTGTTTTATGGTCGTTCCCGTACTGCATTCAGATAAAATTACTTCCGCTTTTAACAAAGTATCGCTTAGAATTAAGCAAGTTTCCTATTCCGAGGACATTCTTAAAGGGACCTTGCAACAGTTTTTTCAACTTTTTTTTTTCGAAGTCTCCCGGTATTGGCGTTCTTCTACAGCTGGAATTGCGTCATTACAGCTGTGTAGCGGCTATTGGCCGGCTGTCCTTCAGTTTCAGCAATGCACACATTCGAAAAAGAAAGCCAGAAGAGCAGAGCAGAAACGGAAGGCGTATCTGCTGCGACGAGCAAATCACGCAGTGCCACATCGTGCTGGCGACAACCGTAGCTTTCGCAGTGCTTCCAGACGCGAAGGAAAGAGTGAGAGCATTTATCGAAAGTGGAAGGGGGGGGGGGGGGGAAGGGGGGGGTTCCCCTACGGGAAGATGGTGTAATTTTATTGGAGAGGGGTGGGGGGCGTTAGAGTGGAGAGGCATTAAAGAGAGAGAGAGAGAGAGAGAGAGAGAGAGAGAGAGAGAGAGAGAGAGAGAGAGAGAGAGAGAGAGAGAGAGAGAGAGAGAGAGAGAGAGAGAGAGAGAGAGAGAGACGTTGTACGTGGTATGAGTTTGTCTTTATTTAAGCATTATCATCATCACGTTCAACGTAGGTGACGTCGAGCTGTGGTTTGCGTTCCGCTTTGATTATGAACGCCTTATGGTCTATGAAATGTAAAGTCACGGGCTTTTGCAGTTGATGAACCCTAAAGTTGCTGAAGATGAGGTCGATGCACGATCCCCGGATGGTTGTCGGCTGCTTGTAACCAGGGCCGGCGAGACTCGCCGACGCACGCCGCTGCCGACGACGATAAAACGTCGAAGGCGCTTGAAGCGTGCTCGTCTCGTGCCGGCCCAGGAAGCCATAGATCGGACCGGGCGTTCAGCATGCCGAGCATGCGCAGTGGGGGTGTGGACGGCGCAGCACCTAAAACTCCCTTTCTGTGTAAGCGCAAGTTACTGGAGCGCGGCATGAGCATCAATTTCCTTCGAAATTTTCCTTCGACAACTCGGTTTCCAGGGGAATTAGCTGTCTCACATGTTGCACAGCACCATTTCGGTTTAAGAGCGTCACCCTTACTTCGAAAGGAGGAAGCATCTACGTCCGAACATATGCCAAGATAATACCTGCGGTTGCAAGCAGTACATTCACGGACAAATGAAATACGAGCACAAAAATGTGAACCTGAACATGCTAAATTAGATAATGCAGATCGTAGAGGTCTAATGATGACGCTCTATTGGTATATATGAAAAGCTACAGCTCCCAAATTTGTTACTGTAATTAAGTCACATGCCAATTTGCCTTCCACGGAAAACAATTGCGCGATTTGTGTGATTTGGTTCATATTTTCATTATCGCGTTTCATTTGTCTATCACTGTAGATTTATACATTGTACGTTTAACCTCCAGGCAGTTGTAAATGACATTCTATACACACTCTGTCAGCGTCACAAGACTTACTTAGGGTCTCTTGGTACAGCGTAGCACTCAAAAGGAAGAACGCTGCCTGTGTCTAAGGGCCTCGCCAGGCTAATCCAAATGTCGCCTTTTGCCATAGCACCACGTTAACCTCTTGTGTTGCCGGAAATAACCGATTCAATTCAATTCAACCCGCCCCTATCTACGCCCTTCTCGTGGTTACGAGAAATTTCTCGTCCCACACTACACCGTGATTGCTACGCCCAGATTCCCCACTGTTACTGTCACTAGTAAATACTTCCTCACGAGATACTCTCACCGTCAGCACTACTGGTATTTCGGCAGTGTTGGTGCTGGGCGCATTTTGCCCTTCGGAACAGCCGTGTTTGGTCTCATATTCCGCAGAGCCCCGCTTCGATCATGATAATAGATGCGCGTACAAGTTTCCGCTATATTCTTCTGCTGCCCAGAAAAAAAAATGAAGTGAGTTCACATCTCCGTAAACACAGAAGGTACGATAATATGGCGTGACGTTCACTGACAACCGAGGCGTATAGTCCAAGCATTGGTGTATTTCAAATGCTCTAAGACTGAGGCCATTTCGAAAAGCTCTCATATGGTCAAGAACTTGCTTAATTTGCTATATTTGCACCATGATTTTGACTTGCTTGACATAGCGTAACCCACACTGCAGACAATGTTTTCTTTTAAAAAAAAAATCTGGGCCATAGCGCTTTTCGCGGAAATCAGTGCAAGGTGCTCGTGACATGCTGGCTTCGGGAAACTAACTAACGGAAAGTCACCTAAAACTGCTGTGAAAGTGTGAAAACGCCAAACTTTCGTACCTGTGACAAAAAAGAAGAAAGTCTAATTCGTGATGCGAGTCCGGAAAGATGGGTGGGAGAAAGGGTAGGGGGCGCAGTGAGTTTCTTGTTGCGTGAAGTACTTAAACGCGCGTTGAAGTGTTATAAACACGATTACTTGTGTGCTTTCCTTCAAACAAAAACACAGGCTTCCCGACAAGGAGGCGAACCCGTGATCTCGTGCACGTCGTAGTCAAATGCATCTACCATTACACGCCGCCCTGGCAGCTCACACAGAAAGCTTCCGCGAAATGGACTGAATGAATGAATGAATGAATGAATGAATGAATGAATGAATGGGAGGTCCCCCGGACAGTTCTTGAAACTGCGGGACCTCCTCCTGTATTGAGTTTCAACAATGAATGAATAAATGAATGAATGAATGAATGAATGAATGAATGAATGGATGAACGAACGAACGAACGAACGAACGAACGAACGAACGAACGAACGAACGAACGAACGAATAAATGGGAGGTCCCCCGGACAGTTCTTGGAACTTCGGGACTTCCTCCTGTATTGCGTTTGAACAATAAACAATGAATGAATGAATGAATGAATGAGTGATGAATGAATGAATGAATGAATGAATGAATGAATGAATGAATGAATGAATGAATGAATGGGAGGTCCCCGGACAGTTCTTGGAACTTCGGGGCCTCCTCCTGTATTGCGTTTGAACAATAAACAATAAACAATGAATGAATGAACGAATGAATGAATGAATGAATGAATGAATGAATGAATGAATGAATGAATGAATGAATGAATGAAGTTTTTTTAATCAGTTACGAGGCACATGATGCCAGATCCCGGCAAAAAAATCTGTCTCAAAGAATTGCCCGAAAGAGCCAAGCCCCGCTAAAAGTACACCCCAATTCCAACCGCTAGCATGCGTTAAAAATGAGCGTATTGAATTTTTCACATTTTCTATTGTTTTGCCGAATTGCGGCATCAAGGTCGGCGGTCGAGCTCTTCTATTCTGCCTGCGGCTGACCCTCCAGGCAGATTACGGCTAGCGAAAGAGCCTTTGCGACAATCCCACCATAATCAGATTATGGAAGATAGAAGGGTTTTTTGGCCTTGAGCTGCTCTAAAATGGCTCGACATCTGAGAGACGCAACTGAATCGTACGTTCGAACGACGACCGTTACACGATTGATTGCTTGCTATAGCGACTAAATCACTAAAAGGGCATTGCGCCCAATAGGTATTCAACCAGTATACATTTAAGCCACTGCGAAAAGTGTTAACCTTCTTTGCCTTTGAAACGACAGAAGGTTTAATAACACCAGTACGGACAGGAAAGGCTCATGTGGCGAGCTTTAATGCATCAAATACATGAGAACACTCAGACAGAAGCGGCACGGTCGTGCATGCCAGGAAATAGACACAACAAAGTTTTAGTTATGGTGGACTTTCACGTCCAATGCTTGGTTGTGATGATGTCAGGAGAACACTCATTCCCGTGTGTGCAAACAAGAGAGCGTGCATTTGTACAGGCTTGCTCACGCCGCTTGGTAGCACCAGAGTCTCAGGTTTTTACTTGATAGCATGCACGAAATCTCGGAGGGCCAAGTGCAGCTTACATACGCGGACTGAATGCGTTCCTTTACTTACGTGTTACATCAACGTCCATCTTTACTCCAGTTATAGTGCCAGTACGCAAGCCGTAATTTTGTCAATTTTGGATCTTTTCTGCTAAAATACCCGGCGTTTAGCGTCAGAAACGAGGGCTTCCCCCGCGACTCTAATGACTTCCTGCTCGATATGGATTCACTATAAACTGAATGCTCGGTTGACTATCGGCTGTATTTATTCGGATATTGGGCTTTTCACGAGGCTGCGGCTACAGTGCCATCCGATGTCGCTATAAGCCTCGGACTAAAGTGACGTACAGCCGCGTCATCTTGCACAACGCACCGTCTGGTAGTCTCCGCACCAACGAACATTTTTGGAGAGAGAGAGAGGGAGAGGAAACAGTAAACGTAGGATTGGCTAATATAAAAACGCCATTATTTCGGTGGCGTTAGCTGACCTAACGTAACGTAACTAACGTAATTTAACGTTATCTTACCAACAGAACAGGTAATTTAAAGCTTTGAAAAGTATGCACTAAACTAAACGAAGAAATTGATTATCAAAACACTGTAAATTGATTCTGTAAATATGTTACCTCTATCATCTGTCTCTCTTCTCTATGAATCTGTCATCCTCGGCCCCAACCCCCACACCAGCAGGCGTTCCGGTGTCCACCCCTTGGTGTGACAATTTACGCCTGCTGGTGGCTTTTCCTTTCCTTTTTCTTGACAATAAATTCATTCATTCATTCATTCATTCATTCATTCATTCATTCATTCATTCATTCATTCATTCATTCATTCATTCATTCCAACAACAACCGAAATTAGCAATTGGCTTAGCTCGGCTATGCCAGGATATACGTAGCGTGAGCTAAGGTTCAGCTGGTTATTCTTAGCTTTCCTGGTTGTCTAGGATTAGCTTGATTATCATGCTTACTGCTGCTTCAAAGACACACACACGCGGTATACGTATTATGTGACACGTATATTTATCAAGCGGCTCCGGCGCAGCGTCACCAATCGCCCCAGATATAAGCTGGTTCCACAGGCGCACGCCGGTGTTGCTGCGACGTACGAGCCATCGGTTGCACACTCGGCCACCCCTCGCATGATCATCAAGTGGACCGGGCCACCACGTGCGGAACGGAGGTCGGCGAAGACGCTGGGCGCATGGTGTGTGTGAGAGACGCCGGGCAGCCAGCAACGTTCTGTGCTCCGTGTGACGTCACTGCTCCTCGCTCATGCGCAGCACGGCTCTCCAGGAACCAGGCGAAACTGCTCAACCTCAGCCAGTGTAGCTCACGCTACAAAAAACACCAGTGCCGGATTGAAGCCTCGGCCTTTGGATCACGAAGCTCACACGTAACCGCTGCTTCACTTTGCCAGTCGTTCCCCACCACGCCAGCACCGCCTTACAAATACAAACGCAATCGGACGTCACTCTAGCCATGGCAGCAGCACCGTGGGGCGTCACTCTAGACACCGTGTTTTCGTAAAGTCAGCTTGGGACACTTTTCCTTACCAGCGGAGCGGAAAACTCATAGCTGGAGCTCCTGCCATGACAAGAACCATCAACTAACAGGTGCACGCTACCGTCCGCAAAGGTGCACGTTCCCGGGGGTAAGTGGACCCGCAGCGACAGGGGAAACCGCGCTCTTGCCGAGAAAAACCACAATTTTGCGGGCTCCGTCCAAAGGCCTCTATTACAGCGTCCCCCTTGGGCCACGTGTTGCGTAGACGGGTAAGATCCATCGCGTTATTGTTATTCCCTTCGGCGTTCCCTTCAAGCGCCTGGTTTCGGTGGAGGGCGTTTCGGACGACACGTCCCGCCCTGGGACGGAGACTGGACCGGTCCGAGGCCCTCGATGCCGTGCAGCGGACACCTCACCACCTACGTAGCAGAATGCCTGGGAACCGTTTTCTGCAGTTTGTGTCGCCATGTTGCATGACATATCCAGTCGTGTGTTCCTGGAACTGCTCCTTTATTTCGGCCAGTAAGATGTGTGGCAAGACTGCCACCGTTCCAAACAGTATCAGGACGTTAACAGGCTTCTTCGTCTAGCGAGTGTTGGGGATGGTGCGGCGCTAGATCCCGCGGTCGTGGCAAAACGAGAGCGCGATGCGCCGGCCTTTGTTGTCGGTGTACGGCGGCGGCGGCGGCGGCGGTGGCGCCGAGGTTGGTGCCTGGCGAAGAGCAGCAGAAGAGAGCGCGTCGTCCTCTCGGCAGTCATCTATCACTGTCAGGTCGGGCGGCGCCTTCGGGAACAAACTCCCACGCCGACGGCCTTATTACCAATGTCATGTCGGCCCTGACACGAGCCAGCAACAAGCCTGGTACGACGACGACGAGCATGGCGACGGCTACACGCGGCGCTCGACGGCTACGGCACCGTCCTCCCTTCCGTCGCGTCACTCAGTTAGTACACATGACCCCCCATAGGGGCTCTACGACGCTGTTGTTGAAGGCGGCTTTGTGGGGCACTGAAGCGGTAGCTATGCAACGGTGATCCCGCTGCTCTGCCGAAAAACTGTTTGTGTTTCCTTATTTGCTCGAGTACACAAGGGGCTTCGCTTTGTCGACCAGGTGGCCGAGCAGGCATCAACCAACTAACAAAGGCCAACGATCATCCTATTTCATGATTCCTTCTTTATTATCAATTGATTCAATATAAATGCCGTTGTCCCCTTCTTCGGACATAAGGCGGTGACGTACAACAGAACGTAACAGCTTAGGGTAACAATGGGATGGTGTTTGAATGGAACGGAATAAGCATGCAAGAAGCGCCGCATCTGCAATATGCCAGTTTTAGCCTCACCTAATTAGAGCTCGCTATACACCTTACCGAATTTAACTTTACATTACCCTAGCTCACAGAATAGTTTTGCGCTATTAGTATTCCGCAAGATAAATTACCTCGAACTATTTAAACGTAGCTTCACGCAGCCTGAACCAAATGGACCTGTCAGTGACGCGCATTGACAGGCAAGAGTCTGAACCACTGCTTTAGGCTTACGACACGAGATAACCTGACCTAACCTATATGATAGGTTATGCCGGGCTTAGTCAGCCCCACCATATAATTATCTTCACCTACACTGACCTAACCTAACATCTCCTTACCGTACCTAAACGAAGTGAACCTAACTCAGCACTCCTATACTCATTACTACCTACATCGTTTCCTAGGACAAGTTGTAATTGCAGAGAACAAGGTCCTGTGTACGTAAACATGTCATTCAAAGAGAGTAGCGTCGCGTGACAGATGCATCTCGTTTCTAGCCATTCGCATGGATTTTTCTAAATGATCAAGCAACTTAAGTATCCTACTTAGGCTGCTTCGGAACGCTATTGTTTATGAAGCCGTTGTGTCCAACATAGCAACCTCGAATGGGCGGTTTCGTTTGCATTAAAGAATATGCTGGAGAGCAAGTGCTCCCTGTCGAACCCAACACTACACCGCACTCGTTATTGAGCGACGCGTTGCTCCGATTCGCTTTCGGCTCGACGGAAAACACCCCTGCCGCTCGTAGATCTATTCTGGGACAAAGATCGAACTGTGACCACTGCCTTCGTAGTGAAAGAGTTGCGGTTCGGAGCGCCCCAGTTTTCCCAGCTTGAGTCCGTTGAGGGAGTTCGAAATAAACCGGCGATTTTGCATGTAACAAGCTCTGTGCGTCGCAATCTACAGCGGATATCTTGCTTTAGTTCCAAACATGGTCATCGATTCCGGAGTGCGGAAAGGGTCATGTTGTACGCCAAAAAATCGTTATGGAAATTTAATGTGATACGTTTGTAAGCTAGCTGTTCAAAATTTGGTGGTCAGGATATCTAAAGTCACAAAAAAAGTGAGAGAAGGTGAAGCCTGGAGAACAGGCTGAAAGGTGGAGATCAGAGTGTGGCAAATACTGCAAAAAAAGACTCCTAGTTTATCGGAGCAGATAGCTATGAGAACGTTTTACATGAGCAGCGGATGTGCCTGGAAATTTTCCATAAATATTCGTACCTAATCTTCGTGTCATCAATACGGTGGTTTGTTTACACGGCCGCGAATCGATACCGGCTCTGGGCACTTGTATACGATAAGAGGATCGTAGTTGCCACTCACAAATATCATTTTTATTTCTGTGTCTCCTGTCAGCCATTTGCTTCACATGCCTTTTTATATTATCGTTCTTTCATTGCATCCCCACAGATTTCTTCAGCAACAAGAGTACCTTTGCTACAAAAAAGATAATAGAAATATCTATACGTGAGGCCGGTAACAGGTGAACCATAGACATCCTGCATACGCATGCCTTGTAGCCCCAAGATTTCAGCCACATGACTTTTTTTTCTACACGCCGCAGCGTTTCGTATAGGCAATTCAATTCAATCATTGATTTTCCTTTGAGTGGAGAGGGCTGAAGCTAAAAGCTGTGGATCAGCTTGACCGAGACCCCTGCCCCGTAATCTTTAGCGTACGCTGCTCATATTGAAGCTTTTCTTTTTTTTTTTCAAGGAAGTGTGGCGTAAGGAAAGCCGATGAATGATTATTACGTTTGAATTGGGTTAAGGCGGCTTGCCAGTCACACGGATCAGATCACTTATCACCAGTTCACTTATAATAAATGCATTCGAAACGACTTCGAATACCCCTGATGACAGTCAACCTGATGCGAACCGACAAATCGCCGAGTTCCATGTTTTCTCGAACCCGTCCACCATTGACGTGCAGTGATCACACGGGAGACAATACGAATATTAAAATAGAATGCTCACAAAAAAAAGCAGAGCACGATGAAGTTATTTGAATTGCGAAAACTAAACGTGAGGAAGCAGGACAGCTTTCTTCAGCAAATGTGACTGGTTCACACTGCGACAAACGCAGCCACGCCTGTAGGAATTACACTCGCAATGTTTCGTGGTAAGCAATTTTTTGGGGTGTGGCTGCACGGAACTGAGCACCATCCGGGATTTGGCGTAAAAACTCGGCTGAATACTAACTTTCTTAGCTGCACTTAGTCGTCTGCGTCGGTAACTGCATCTGAAAGTTCTATAACCATCGTCATGGGCCTTGGGGTGAGCGTATGTTAAGTTCTATCCCTCCCTCCCTCCCTCCCTCCCTCCCTCCCTCCCTCCCTCCCTCCCTCCCTCACTCACTCACTCACTCACTCACTCACTCACTCACTCACTCACTCACTCACTCACTCACTCACTCACTCACTCACTCACTCACTCAATGAATCACATCCACGTACACAGACAGACACACAGACAGACACAGACACAGACGCGGGAGTGCAAAACCGAAAAGTCGGGAAGGCCTTCCACGTGGTCGTCGCCACATATCTCTTCGCTCTGTACCGATCCACTCCACTCATTAATTCACCGATTACTGCAAGCTAATATTATTCCTAATTATTATCTCCGGGAATAAAATTAGCTCATACCAATTAACGTTCAAAGCTTCGTTCACTGCATTTTCTTAGCTCGCGAACACACACACAACCAAAAAGAAAAAAAACCAACTCGCAGAGGAACTTACTCGACCAATTTACGAGTACCGGTCAAGAAATAGCGGCGGCATAGAAGCGAAACGAATCGGTCATTCCGGCAGTCCCAAATCGCAATTCCAAACGGAGCAGTAGTATTAGGTCTCTGCCGTTCAAGGACCACATTCACGGGAACAAGAATCGGCTAACTGCGTATGACCGTAGTGGATGCACGCACGTACATCGAAAAAAGAACGAGGGAGAGAGAGAGAGAGAGAGACAAGCGGTGGGGGAACGGAGAGATTTATCTGCTTCGCTGGCGGAAACAGGTTGGACGTCGCACGGAGAGGCTGCGCGATCACTGCGGCAGAGCTTCCGGACGGGACCTCCTGAGCAAGCAAGCGTCCCGGGCCCAGTCGTGCGTGTCGCAGCGGCCACCGAACGCGCTGCCGCCGCTGTCCCCGGAATAAAGCGAGGCGGCCGCCGCCGATGGTCCCGGACGGTGGATAAGTCGGCCATAAATTTCCCGGCACCCGCTGTTGCTGCTGCCGTCTCTCGATATGCCTCCAAGTTGGTCCGCGACGTCTCGGGAGGAGGGAAAAAAGAAGGAAGGTTGAAAAGGAGGCCCGAAACGACGGGGACAAAATCGCTAACCGCTTCACTTCGCCTCTCTCCATCTTGTCTTTTTTGTTGTTGCTGCTCTTGATGGAGCAATCGAGAGGCATACAACGAAGTTGAGGCCAGCCAGCAACTGAAGCGTGCACGCCAGTTTCTGCCTGTTTATACGAAAAAAATGTTCCAAACTATGGGGTTATCATAAACATGCCCTTTAAGAACCCGGAAATAAAAATATGTATGCGGTTTAAGTGGGCGGAAGCAGCAGCTAGGCTGTGATTCGCAGCCTTGCGAGAGATTTCGGTATACGTGTATAGGACCTTGAGATCCAAAAGCTTTGTGCGGACGAAATTTTGTGTATGCTTCACCATCGCGCGACTTGATGCATACAAAACATGAACTCCACGCGTGTTAAAATAGGAAAAACTAATGAAGAAAGCTCAGACTAACGCGCAAGACTTGGAGGTAGCGAAGCTGTACGCAGCCTTCACGACCATCACAAGGGTTTACGCCCACGATTGCAGCCGATTTGCTTCTGCTTCGCTGCCGCAACGACCTTCACTCCACCATTGTTGCTAGAAGTGTGAGCTTCTTTAATTTCCTTTGGAAGTGATAATCACTGGACATAATCTTGGAGCGGCGTACGCTATGACGTGTCTTCCTCGTTCCGAGCAAGTGTTGCCACGATTACGGCGAACGCTGGAGTTTTTTTTTTTTTAAGGTATTGCCGTTATCGCTGAGCAGCAAGCAACCTGGCGGACGAGTTCGAAAAATAACTTTTTTTCTTTTTTTCTGTTGTTCCTACTTTCAATTCTCAGGTTCGATTGTTTTTTCAACCTCTGCAAGTAATTTCCGACTTTAAAATAAAAACTAGATATATGGAACCAAAAAAAAAAACATGAAAAAGAAAGAAATCCGGGTTCAGGGCGGGCCAGGGCCCCGTTGCTCACCCCGCCCTCACTTTGCAAAAAAAAAAAAAAAAGAATCTTTTCAATTGTCGCAGTGTGCCCGATCGCAATCACGTCTACTTAAAACAAATCCCGGGCCATCTCCGCTAATTCCCTACCTGGGGAGGGGCGAAGCATGCAGTGCATTCGTGCTGTACCAGGGTGAATTCGTCCTGGTCCAGGACGAATTTTTATTCAGCTGCGAAGTTTCCGAGAAAGCTGTCAGCTTTTCTTTGTAGCCGTACGGCTGCATAGAGGTGGATGTCAATCTTTCCTTCACAGAAACTTACTCCACCTAGGAGATTACCCTTAAATTTGGTCGTGTATAAGTGTATTCTTGGCGCCTTGGCGTTTTTGTCAACGGAGATCAAACCGTTGGGTGGGTAGGGGTGTATAGCTTTGCTGTAAAAGTCTCTTGTCTTTGAAGCACGAAGCTCCCTAGCGCGAGACGTAAACGAGTGTCCCGGTGTTTTTTAGCACGCGTTGCGAAGTTCTCTAGCGCGAGGCGTAAACGAGTTTCCCGGTGTTTTAGCACCGTGACTACATGAGACGACGATTACGACGACGACATGAGACGCCAACAGGCCCTTAGGGGCGTCGCCTCTAAAAAATCGAGGTGTTCTATAAGCACTAGATGTTTATCAAAACAAAACAAACCTTGTCTATAGGAGCAACAGATATCTAAGCATAGGTGCCACAGGTGCACACAACAGCTATGAAAGTCAAAGCTCAGTATGAGTGAGGGAATGAGTGCGTGGATGGTGAGTGAAAACTTTATTAAGACGAGCTTCAGGCGCTAATGGTTCGGCGCCCGCCCGATGGGGGAACGCCCTGCAGTCCGGGAAGCCCTGGTCCGCGCTGGCTGCCCTGGCCCTCTCCACCACCAGGCTACGCTGAATTGAGAGGTTGGTGCTGACCAGCTTTCCGGACCACAGTTGGTTCGTTGGGTGAGGATTTGGGGTAGTGGATGGGGTTTTCTGACACTCCCATACCATGTGGTACAGGGAGCAAGGTTAAGGACAGAAATTAGACGTAGCGTAGTAGAGGTGTGGTACATGGCATGAAGGAGAGTGGCGTGGGGCAGGAATTTGTCTGAAGTCGGCGAATGGCACTCGCCTCAGATCTGGATAAATGGGGATGTGGTGGCGGGAACTGCCGTCGTTCGTAGCGGTAATGGGCGAGGATGTCCGTGTATGAAGTAAGAGAGCGTAGGGGCTGCGTGTCTTCGCCTTCTTGAGAAAGGGCCCGGAGGGCATGTGCGCAGGCAGCGGCGTGTGCAGTCTCGTTTGCCCCAAAGGACTCGTGTCCAGGGGTCCAGATGATGTACATTTACGGGAGTTGGCGCACACCTTGCAGGATTTTGAAGGCCGCGGGTGTTATGCGACCTAGCCGGAAGTTGCGGCAGGCGACTTGGGGGTCGGTCATTATAGTGACGTACTCGTTTCCAGTGGTGGCGACCAGAGCCGTGGCAAGTTCTTCTGCTGCCTCAATAGATGTCGTGGGAACTGAAGGGGCCGTCAGTTCTGCACCGTTGGCATCAGACTTCAGGAAGACAGTGCAGAAATGGCCCAGGTGCCCTTGTCTGATAACTCTAGGCGGAGTACCTTGAACCACGGGCTTTTTTTTAAGCCGTTGCATTGGAAAGTGATCCCGTCGTTAGGAACAAAGCCAAAGTGTGCACCACTTTCGCCGTTCACAAAGTAAGACGCACGGGTCGGCCACTGATCGCGCAGATTTTGCTTTCCCCTCGCTTTAGCTCCGCCTTTTCCTCGATACAACCCGCGGCCGAATGCTACACTGCACGTGAAACTAAACGATGGAAAATCTGCCGCCCCGTACGACAGCAGAAACGCTCGTCCATGCACTCAAGTAACATATTCCTAATCACCGACACAGTACCCGCCGATTGAGAAGCCGACGTCGGCAACTATCGACTTCCTTCCGACGTGCTATAAGATCCTTGCCCAAATCCTCGTCCGACAACTCAAGAGGGCATGGCCCACATCCGACGTGCGGTTTTAGAGGACGATCTATCATCTGCGAGCAGCACCGCATGAAGCCGCTTTTGAGGCAGCGGGACTCCTCCCTTTGGCGGCTGCCGAATTCGACTTCAGAGATGCATTCGGCCATGTCAAACATAATTCTAACTCCATCTCCCGCGACACTGCGGCGCTGGTGACGCAATGCCCGAGCGGATTAAGACTTGTTACGCAGACATTTCAACTGAATTCTCATAATAAATGGGGCTGCGAGCGGTCCATCGACATTCGTAGGTCAAAGCGCCGGGGCTTGCCCCATGTCACCCACCCTATTTACGCTATACCTTGTGCCACTGTGCCGGATGGCCCTGACTTTCATCTAAAAATATCAATGGCCTCGTGATGGGTAACGAAAAGCTCCGTGTTCTGGCCTACGCTGATGATACCCTTCATCTGCACACAAGTACCACAAGTGGTTGTTGACTTCACGAGGCCGGAAAACTAGCCTTCTCGCTTTTGAGTAGCTCAGCTGAACCTATCCAAGTCGAGGGAAGTCTGGTTGGGAGAGTGGAGTTGCAAACCAAACAACACATTTGGAGCGAACTGGGATGAAGGGACGTCTGGTTGTTTTGGTATAAGCCTTAACCAAAGCGTATAATTGCAATTCGATAGCGGCCAAGCTAGCAGCTTTGGTTGCGTTACAATATGGGTTACCCTCCCAGAGCTAGCGGGGTGCGTGCTTACATCACGCGTTCTATTCTTTTCTGCTGTACTATCTATCCTAACCCGCCTCGGTGGCTCAGTGGCTAAGGCGTTGTGCTGCTGAACACGAGGTCGCGGGCTCGATTCCCGGCCGCGGCGGCCGCTTTTCTGATGGAGGCGAAAAGCAGAAACGCCCGTGTGTTCACGATTTCGGCGCACGTTAAAGATCCCCAGGTGGTCGAAATTAAACCGGAGCCCTCCACTACGGCGCGCCTCATCACCTGCGTTGCGTCGGCGCGATAAATCAATCAATCAATCAATCAATCAATCAATCAATCAATCAATCAATCAATCAATCAATCAATCAATCAATCAATCAATCAATCAATCAATCAATCAATCAATCAATCAATCAATCAATCAATCAATCAATCAATCAATCAATCAATCAATCATTAAATCCTTCGTACGGTCGCGTTCGTTCACTCTTGCGGATACAACAGTGTACGCGCACAGATTTCTTCTGCTCGACCCGACTGAGTACTTGCCTTACTTTCATCGCCTGCGTTCGTCAACACGTGCGTCTTCTCGTTGTCCTTCCCGACGCTTAGTTCCAGATAAAGCTTGAGTGTTTTCCAGCTTCAAATTACCAGCTTAACACCGTAATCCTGCAACGCAGCTGAGCACCTCTAAACTCAACATTCTTTCGTGGCACTTTGTTTCGTTCAGTCATATGGCTTCCATTGCCAAAAGTGAACTGAAGCAAGCCCCTTGGGATACGCTTGAGTTTGAACCTGATTTCTTACAAGACTAATTTCAAAATGATTTTCAAATTTTCAATGGTAGTTTCAATTTGATTAGTATTTTATTACACAGTAAAGGTAAATTGAAACAAATATACTCAACGTAATATAACGTAGTTAGTAGGTTCTGTAGTTTCAACTTTAACTTAACATTCTAGAGGCGTGATCAAGGTTGTCATTACCATAAATTAGTTAGGTTAAAGGGCGATTCTAGCCCTTATTGGGTGGGGCCTATTGCTCTGCTACGAAATGTATTACAATGTAAGCTCCCACGCCCAGTATCCTGTTCCTTTTTTTTTTTTTTTATTAACGGCGCCTCGTTCAAAAACCGGTTGGGCGTTAGCGTGCGTTAAACAGTCTTGAAATGGCATCGCCCCAACAAACGATCCGCCAACGCAACGATTCCAGGGTCGCCGGCACAAACGGTTGTAGGATTATTGGAAGCAACAAAAAGGTATTTCAGTGCTCCACGATAAGAGCTGCTCGTCCCAATGGCCGTAAAAAAAAGACCTACGATCCAGCGCGGAAGCAGGGTTATCAGTTGAATACCTCCACATTCGAGGTATACCTCGCGGCTGAAACCTGTCTCGTACGTGCTATTCTCTGCCGTTTCCGGGAGTGATTACGCTTCAGGATGTCACGTATACACTTGACACTGGCCTGGATACAGCGCGAAGTCGAAGGAGAACGAACAGGTTCCGATGTGGCGCGCGAACAGCAAGGACGCCATTGTGAAGAAAAGAGTTTCCTCATCCTACTGTATGGCGATGTCGAGGTTAGGCGATTTTGTTGGAACCTCCATAGGCCTTTTACAGTGAAGCTACTTACGGCTAGAGAGAGAGAGAGAGAGAGAGAGAGAGAGAGAGAGAGAGAGAGAGAGAGAGAGAGAGAGAGAGAGAGAGAGAGAGAGAGAGAGAGACTTTTATTGAGTCCTGTGGTTTAGCGATGCTTGGAACCGCGAGGCATTCCATGGCGCGAGGCCTTCGAGCTTGCTTGGTTTTAAATTTGGCTCCGCTCTTGCTTTAAATTTACGAGTTGCCGTTCTCAATTTTGAATATCCCACCTATTTTGTCGTAGTGTGGAGGCTGCGGATATTCCCAACCCTGGGATGCTGTGGGCGTCGAAAATTTCCAAGTGTGCGGGAAGTGCACAGACTTATTTTGCTTAAAAGGACAGGGCCACGATTTTCCACCGATTCCACACCATCTAAAGAGGTTGAATGACGTCGAGGAACGGCTAGTTTAGCGTCACTGTTACAGCGTTTCGGCACTCTTTTCTCCTACTGTTCCGTGAAGCAGCCGTGATCATTGATCATTTTGTATCATGTGACATTAGCTTACACTGCGACGGTTCATGGGCGCCGTTATTTTGTTGTTTACGCGTTTTCTGTCGGTCAACTGTGGTAGTCTCAGCTTGACCTCCCTGCTCTGTGGCTGCGCGCAACTGACGTCGTTCCAAACGCGAATCAAAGATAACGCGCTTCGCAGCATTTTAGCTGCATAATTTTGTCCGAAGATGCTGTTTCTGCGTCTTCGGCAGTGTTGTTTCCCGGCCGCGGCGGCCGCTTTTCTGATGGAGGCAAAGAGCAAGAACCCCGCGTGTGTACGAGATTTCGGCGCACGTTAAAGATCCCCAGGTGGTCAAATTAATCCGGAGCCCTCCACTGCGGCGCGCCTCATCGCCTGTGTTGCGTCGGCGCGTTAAACCTTACAATCAAACAACCAATCAATCGGCAGTGTTGTTTACAAATCACCTCGTCAAAGTTAGCGGTGAGGCTTCAGAAGCGGCAATCTGGCAACACTGATAAGCACCAAAATTGCCGCCGTTGCTCACTTGCGTGCCTCAGTGACGATACTCTAGCTTATCCAGTGACACTACGCTAATCGTGGCACGATTTCCGTCAAGGGTTTGCACCTGTATTCGAAATTCTGGGTCACCTCTGCTTCGCTGGTCATCCACCCACTTTCACAGAGTAGAATGACTGAATTATTTCTTCTTTCTTTTTTTCAATTTCGTTTAAATTGGGTAACGAAATGCGTATGTGAAAAAAATTACACAATCTTCCCGTAGGGGAACCCTGAGTAGTATGCGAAGCAGCCATGGGGTCGACTGAAGTTCCCATTAGTTTTCAGTTCGTCGTTTCCGTTGACGTTCAGCTTCGCGTGCCTTCGTTGTATC
Source organism: Haemaphysalis longicornis (assembly GCF_048455015.1). NCBI lineage: Eukaryota > Metazoa > Arthropoda > Arachnida > Ixodida > Ixodidae > Haemaphysalis > Haemaphysalis longicornis. Next base: position 87,474,505 of record NW_027526460.1, on the reverse strand, counting down.
AGTAGCTTCTTGACGTAGTTTGAATGAGTGAAGGACATAAGGCGCGTTCGTAGCACATGTTCCCGTCTCGGTTTGTAGCGCAGTGGGAAGAGCGCCACGTACCTCCCGTTGCGGCCAGAGAGTCGTGGGATCGAAACCGGGTGCCGCCTATTTGTTTTTATAGTGGACTGCGCTGACGTCAGCCCAAACGCTGACGGGGTTGAAGAGACGCGCATGCGCAGTAGATTGCGGACGGCGGACGACAAGGGGGGGGAGGTACACAGCTCCAAGTATGAGATGCTCCACATCTAAAATGTTCGCGATCTGTAATCGCAAACTAACGTCTCAATCGACTGGACGGACGGACTCGGTCTGTCACCCGCCACCAAAAGTTCCAGGAAATGTGCGAGTGAATATGGTATACGTCGGTGCGTGCGTCAGCGTGACCAAACACGCTGAAGATGGCACGGCGCTTGGTTCATACGTACACACTCGCTCTCTGCGACCCCCTATTGCAACCCACCGTATTTCACTGGTTCGGGAAAGCGGTTCGGCTGGCTAAGAAAAACGACGGGCCTAATATTAACTCCAGGAGCACTCCACGATGGCCCATATACTTGTCAAACTGGACAGCTCCACGACACGGCGCGTTTAGAGCTAAAGTCAGCGCGCGTAAAGCATCTACCAACCGAAGGGAAAAAAAAGGGTCGGCATTTACATAAGGCGGAATCCTTTCCCCAACGACAACGAAGCCAGCTACGCCGGCTGCAACTGCGAAGCAACATTGTACAAAGGAAGAGCGCGATAGAAGAGAGGCGGTTGAGGCCAAATTTAGACTACGCTATACAGTGGACGGTTCGAGACTCCGACTGTAATGACCAAGATGGGGGAACTTCCCAGGGGGATTGCATAGTTAAAGATGGAAGGGAAGTGTAAGGCGGAGGAGGCTGTGGAGGGTGGGGTGGGTTTTTTTAAACCATCGCCAATAGGGAGACGTACAGGTAAGCCTTCGGCCTGCGTCCGTAATTTGTGAGAAGGGCTCCGTTGATCCTTCTACAGGACTCATCCAGATGGAGGGAACATCGGTGTTGACAACTCGACGCGGTACACGGACTGACGGGAACCGGAGAATTGAGCCTATGGCTCGCGCCTTCCTCTCTCGGTGGCGACGTTTCGGCACGAACCCCGCCGCAAATGTACCCCCCGAAAAAGAAACGGCCGCGGCAAGTGTGGAAGGAGGTGACGTCTCTAACTCGAGCCATAATCTGCAGCATCCCCACGTCGGGAGCTGATCGGCCGCCGGAGTCGTTTTTCACACCAGCGCGGCGAGTGTAGTCTACTGTCTTCCACCGGGCGCCGTACGCGGGGCCTCTTATACACGAGGCGCGCAAAGTGCGGCGTCTGATGTACGCGCAGTCCGAAACCCCGGGTTTCCCGCCACGAAATCGGAAAGATGGGATTCCCCCCTCGGGCGGAGAAGCAGCTCCGTGCGCGAGCATCGCCGTGCCGCTCAGCTGGCGTCGATCGATGCCGGGAGGACCGGGCCAGGATTTATGGTTCCAACGCACGGTCGCCGCTGTTTCGCCTCCTCCTCCACCCGCTCAAAGCCCGTGATGCGCGTTCGCTGCTGCTGCTGCTGCTGCTGCTTTTCGACTGCGCTTTCTTCTTGAGCGCGCGCACACGTTAGATTGTGCGCGCAAAGAGCCTTCCTGAAGACGGTTTCCGTTCTTTAGACCGAGGGGAACGGGAAAGGCTGCAGCGTCGCTTGGAAACAATCGGCGGGAGAATGCCGAGGCTATACTGCTTATCTTTAGCGCACCGGGCAATGTCGCTGAGTGCGGTAATTCGATTTATAGTTATCACTGTCCTCGCCAGGCGTCGATGTTCTTTTTTTTTAGGGGGGCGGGGGGAGGGGGTTGGTTAGTACTGAGTGCCCGAGAAGGAGACGATGGGCTCCTGGTAATGATTGTCCGCCGTGACTTGAGCGCTTGAAAGACGCGTAACTACGTCTTATATTTTGTGTGTACTTCGTGTTTACCCGGGAAGCGCAGGGCAGAAGTGGTGGATATCAGTGGGAGAGGCCATCGTATTGCAGTGATCCTAAGTAGGGTGTTGATCATGATGATAACGACTGCGCTGAAGAAGCTCGAAGAGTTCCAGTGAAGGTGAAATAAATTCCTCGCGCAAGCAAGACGCGGTATCTCCGCTGTACGCCTTCAGACGGGATCAAAAGATTATCTGGGGGGCACAGTGCGAACGTGGTGCCCCACACATATTTAAGGAACACATGATATCGCCAACGTAGAACAACGATGACACTTCCTAGGCGCAATCGACGCGATTAAAGCGAGCAAACGCGCAATAATGGATAATTGGCAAAATGGGAGTGCTACGTATACACATTTACGCGTCGTTGGCGGTGCGGCCGTTATCATTCATAACCAAGTATACCTAGAAGCTATTGCGTCCGAACGACCTGGCAGTATATCTCAGAATAACGAGGTTTAAAAGTGTCTAATACAACACAATCGCACAGGATTGCCTTTAGGAAATGTATACAGCTCCTCACTCAGATTACACCATCAGCCTCACAAATATGGAAACTCGTCCAAAAATGGTCGTTTAACCTCAAGCCCACCCAGTTTTCTTGCCTCTAGCTCGTTGCACACACCAGAAATAAGGGATACTTTCCTATCGTTCAATGTGCAGTAGCTGCGATTAACGCGCGAGAGTGCGCAGCTGGCATGCATATATTTGTAGCGCAGTAAATAACAACGCTTGGGCGGCGAAATGTTTCGAAGCCGGCCACTTAAGATAATCGGGCAAGGTAGCGCTGGAAGATCGCAGCTCCCTAAGAGAGAGAGAGAGAGAGAGAGAGAGAGAGAGAGAGAGAGAGAGAGAGAGAGAGAGAGAGAGAGAGAGAGAGAGAGAGAGAGAGAGAGAGAGAGAGAGAGAGAGAGAGAGAGAGAGAGAGAGAGAGAGAGAGAGATTTTGAGTAGACCAACCTTTAAAAAGTACGAAATATTACCAGTACGGCAACCTAATATTTACGTACAGAAATAAACCCTGCACGTAATGCGCCAGTATAATTCTGATAAAATATAGCTTGGATCGAATTCCATGTGCAGAGTAGCGCATACGAACTGAGAACATGCTTGATAGAAAAGTACCGCTCTCCAACACGCTATCGGTACTACAGGTTAATATGGCAGATCCCCCACATCCTAAATCAATACCCTGATATTCTAGATCTCACTCAATGCTGTACCGTTAAAAAATAACGTAAGGAAAGTTTTTAAGGGAAAAAAAACATTTAGCGGTGACAGCAGTTGTTAATGCTGTTGTTTTGGTCGCTGTCCAGGTCCTAAATTATTTGTATGTGTGCATTATTTGAGATTTGTTGTTCCTTGTTTTGCAATCAGTTGTATGATTATTATTTTTTGTTGGTATTATGAGGCTAGTACGCATTCCCAAATTTATCTTTCCGGACATATATAAACAGTTTTTTCTTGCACTGTATATCTCTCTCTCTCTCTCTCTCTCTCTAGTTCTGTGCATGCAGAAAAATTCTGTTGTTCTTTGCAACGGCGTAGCCAGGCGGAGGGGGGGGGGGCTGTCAACCCCTCTCCTCCCCTCTCCCCGAAATTCTATCAGTGCTGCATCCCTCCTCCTTTCGGCCCTTTTTCTGCCCATGATTTTCACACACTTCATCTACAAATCTAAATGTACCAACGAAAATAATATAAGAAAACTAAAATAAGGTATTGTTCGTGTGCAGACTATCTTTTCTTGTTTTTCCACTGGCGGGTATAACACCCGCCAAAGATATTTCTGGCTACGCCACAGGTTCCTTGTGGTCCCACTGCTCCCTTGATTGTAATGTGTGGCATGCTAACGTCAGGAATATTTTCTTTTGCCTTTGAGACCATGCTAACTAAGACAGTTTGTGTTAGATTGTCTCGAAATACACGAAAACAACAACAGGAACAACAACTTAAGACTCTTACGTGTGTTATGCGCGAAAGCTTGTGCGTGGGCGGGTACGTTGAGGACCCGCGATATTCCACTCAGTTGTGAGTACAAGCAATGGCCGTTCCTGTTACGCCTAGCGACATCTACTGGATCGCTTTGGACAGCCGCACTATTATTTTAGGCTACCACTGAAAGAATCTCGCTCTTCGGCCTTCACGCCAGCGGCCGGGAATCGAGTCTTAGCCGGTCTGGTGAATTTTTCATTTTAAAAAATGTTATCTCACATTCGTTCCCGTATTGTTTAGGTAATCGAAGGTTGTTTGATACCTCGGTTTAAGAGCTGTACACAGCCAATTACGACGTGATTTAACCGGCGTGATTTAACGAAAAATTCGTGAATAATTGCCAATCCCCTCGACTGGGTATGGAAGAATTGTGGGTGAGAATGCTGATGACGCAGCCGAATATGAATTGGCGAATCGGCCTTGAGAGGCCAAAAATGAAGACTGCTGTCATCGTCATTGGCCACTCTCTTCAAGGGGGTACGCAAGAATGTTGTTAATGCTGAGTAATCTCAACGTGACCTCAACGTTACGTACTAACCCCATAGCTGCCATACCGGCACCGTTGTTGTAGCCTAAGCTACACTGGCCGAGGTTGAGCAGTTTCGCGTGGCTTCTGGAGAGCCGTGCTGCGCAAGCGCGGCACGTGGCGGCCCGGTCCACTTGATGATCATGCGAGGGGTGGCCGGATGTGGAACCGATGGCTCGTGCGTTGCAGCAACACCGGCGTGCGCCTGTGGAACCACTTAGCTCTGGGGCGATTGGTGACGCTGCGCCGGGGCCGCTTGATAAATATACGTGTCACATAATGCGTATACCGTGTGTGTGCGTTATCCAAGCAGCAGTAGGCATGGTAATCAAGCTAATCCTAGGTTACCAGGAAAGCTACGAATAACCAGCTGAACTTTAACTCATGCTACGTATATCCAAGCATAGCCGAGCTAAGCCACTGCTATTTTTTTTCCCAAACATTGACGGGTGGACTATGCCACATGGGCCGGTGCATTGTGGTGGCAGACTACAATATAGCTTGCTGTCGATCACTAATGACCACTCAAGGCACACACTTTACTGTCACACGTTCATCATCATCAGCAGCAGCTTGTTTGTGCCCACTTCATACGGGCGAATGCCTCTCCCAATGTTCCTCGGCACCTTAAACGCCACATGTTACATTCGAAAATCTTCGTAAAAAATTCGCTGGCACGTACCACACGAAAAATCTGTCTCCTTCCCTTCACCGACATTTTTAAATGCAGAGCATTTCAGTAACTCACGATGTCACCCGCGTTGACGCCCGTAGTCCGCACCGTCGTTGTCCCTACTATATAAAAAAAAAAATACTATCCGGCGCCCGGTTTCGATCCCTCGACTCTGCGGGCGGAACGCAATGTACATGGTGCTCTACCCACTGCGCCACAAAGCCGACACGGAATGGGACGCTACGAACGCGCCTTATATCGTTGACTCATTCAAACTACTGCTGACGAGCGCTCTCTCGTCAGCAGTTGTCACAAGTGCAACAACATTAACGAAACGCAAACTACTTAACGTCGTGCGCCCCCGGAAATGCTCTGCATTTGTTCGTGCCCCTCGCGAGGGGGATGTTTCACTGCGTCTTCTCTCGGTCGCGGGACCCGTGGCGCCATCTGGCGGAGGCGCGGCACAACTCGTAGCACTTTGAAAAGATGCGGCGCCAGCTAGCTGTGTGTGTGCGTGCCGCACTTGTACAAATGGCGAGTGCATTGGCTGTCCACAGAGCAAAGCATTCGTGCAAGTAAGCCGTTGCAGTCAGTCAGTCAGTCAGTCAGTCAGTCAGTCAGTCAGTCAGTCAGTCAGTCAGTCAGTCAGTCACTTAGTTAGTTAGTTTGTTAACAACTCCGCAAGCATTTGTGTTTCTTGCTTTGTTTCTTGCTCTTCCTGGAACAGCAGGAGCGGGAGTAAGGTTCTTTTTATTAAATGGTACTCGTTTTTTTTCTGGCGGTCTTTCTTGATTGCAAAACTTTGGTGACGTTTTCTTCAGCTGTGCCCGTTGCAGGCCTGCCAGAACGGGGATGGTCTTACAGTGACGTGTCCATTGCGGCGTCGTCCTATAGCCCTCGGTATCGTCCTAGTGCTATTGCTGAAACGTGGCAACAGTATCCGATACAGGTCTTGAAAAAAGAAAAAAAAAAAGAGCTCGACTCGCAATTTCTGTTCGCTGTGCGCTGAAGTCATGGAATCACGCGTCCATGGATCGTGCTCGAAGGAAGAGCCTCGGGTTGGCCAAAGCAACGCTCTAGTTCCGCTATAAGCAGTACAGGTCGCCGCGTAAAGGGTATACCCTAAAATCAAGAATATGACGCAATCCCGTCGCCGTTGGGAAAACACATGACAACAATTAAAAACCGACTCTTACCACGAAAGTTTACAAAAACAGAGGCCTTTTTGTTTTTAACTAAGACATGTTTGTTTTATAAACTTTCATGGCCAGAGGCAGTGTTTGACTGGCTCTGGAGCTCCGCAGCCCTTTTATTCGCGACAAAGTCACGTGCACAAGCGGCCATTCTTTTTCTGGCCAGCACAAGAAAAACAGCGGCCACAGCCGGGAATCAAAACCACGACATCATGCTCAGAAGCTCAGCGCCTTATTCCCTTATCCAACGTTGCGTGATATTCTCAACCTTCGGTGGAAAAATAAAAAAAAATGAAATAAAAATAAAACCTAGATGAAGCTATACAACCCGCCACTATTCGTTGTCCAAATGCTTTTTTTTTCCATTTTGGAACGCATTCGATTAAATTTCAAGAACCTCTAACGGAAACTCGAAACAGCTCGGTATGACGGAAAATCTCTTTCCAAAACCATTTTTCCCGTGGACAAACTGATTGGGTATTGGACTTTTTAAAGTATAGGGTACGCATAAATTGCTGTTCTGCAGACTTCGACACACACACACACACACACACACACACACACACACACACACACACACACACACACACACACACACACACACACACACACACACACACACACACACACACACACACACACACACACACACACACACACACACACACACACACACACACACACACACACACACACACACACACACACACACACACACACACACACACACACACACACACACACACACACACACACACACACACACACACACACACACACACACACACACACACACACACACACACACACACACACACACACACACACACACACACACACACACACACACACACACACACACACACACACACACACACACACACACACACACACACACACACACACACACACACACACACACACACACACACACACACACACACACACACACACACACACACACACACACACACACACACACACACACACACACACACACACACACACACACACACACACACACACACACACACACACACACACACACACACACACACACACACACACACACACACACACACACACACACACACACACACACACACACACACACACACACACACACACACACACACACACACACACACACACACACACACACACACACACACACACACACACACACACACACACACACACACACACACACACACACACACACACACACACACACACACACACACACACACACACACACACACACACACACACACACACACACACACACACACACACACACACACACACACACACACACACACACACACACACACACACACACACACACACACACACACACACACACACACACACACACACACACACACACACACACACACACACACACACACACACACACACACACACACACACACACACACACACACACACACACACACACACACACACACACACACACACACACACACACACACACACACACACACACACACACACACACACACACACACACACACACACACACACACACACACACACACACACACACACACACACACACACACACACACACACACACACACACACACACACACACACACACACACACACACACACACACACACACACACACACACACACACACACACACACTACTAAATAAACCGCCAAGGAGTACACCTATGTCGCAATAAACCTTTATAGCCAGCCAAGAGCAGATACGAGTGGGGTCGTTTTTTCCGCTGATTGAACACATACCCTTTGTACTTTATATATATATATATATATATATATATATATATATATATATATATATATATATATATACACACAATTTGTATGGGCATTTTACATTATTTATGCCGGAGCACATGATTTGCTCCCGTTTGCTGCGGTTGTATCACGGTATAACACGAAAAGTGCCAGAACATCAGCAAGTTTAAGAGCCTCCCGTCGATACGGGCTCAAACCTCCGTTACAGGGCTGCCGACGTGGCAGAAACGCACTCGAAACTACATGCCCGTGACTGTTCGCGCTCCTGACGAAGAGTTTCACGTCTGATTGTCCATTTTTCGCTCGTGAAGTGCGGCCACTACCAACAACGAAGGAAAAATAAGTTCCCGCATTTCTTACGCCATTGAGAAAAGCGTACACCAGAGTCATATCATCCTATAGCAGGTGGCCCCAAGCGCCCCACGGGCGACAGGCGGGCTAACGCACACCGATATCGGCGCCCAGCTTCCCACGAAAGCGGCATCAATCTTGCAACGTGCCACTTTTCCGCAAATCGCTGCCACGTCCGCGTCGACCGTTCGCGGCGTCGATCTCGTCTAATACACACCGCGCTCTCCGCTGTGGGTCGACCGTTCCGCAGAAAAAAACCCTTTTTTTACTACCGTTACTTGTTTCTTGTCCTTCCGAAACACGGTTCCTTCATCTCGAATCTCGTGTAGCAGTCTCTACGTTTATCCGGTGAAATATTAAAGCTCGGCTCCACGTGCGGTGCGTGGGAGACCTCGAATTCGAGCACGTTCGGGCCTCGTACCGAGGCCGATACGTGAGCAGATTTACGTTGTGTTGGTAACGTGGGTCATAAACGCGGTTACGTGTTGTACTCCTTCCGCATAAGATAACTCCATATCTCTCTTCTTTTGGTATAGGACGGAAGAAAAACGCTTGGAGGATGAGCAGATGTTTTGAAAACATGCACTGTGGTGAGATTTTTCAAAACACGGTGCATCGCACCCACGCGGCTAGCGTTGACCAGCGTTGTTTATTTACTACAACATGGAAAGCAAATTTGAAAGCATTATTTAATCGGTAGGGCAAAAAAAAATTGCCATCCCCTCCTAAAGAAAGTTTATTGAAGAGCGAAACTGCTAAAAGTACCTCAAGCATACGCTGGTAGTGCGTCCAGTCGATCATTAAAGCGCTGGACACATGTACGACTAGTGCACGCGATTCGAATGCGACTGATCGTTACGATTGATCGTTAGGACCCGTTTTGGCGTCGATCGCTGGTCGGAGGAGGCTCACGACGTGCGACTGGCAAGCCAGATGCAGTCGTGCCGTCGTTGAGATCGTCGTGAGGCCACAGCCCGCTGAGCCCGCAACCGCCTTGCGTTGCTCGGGCGCTCAGGCCGGCTCGGGGGATGGGAACTTTAGGCTTAGCATCTTAGCGGAAATTTGATCGCCGCTATCTGTGCAGCTGCGAATGACAATTTGTAACACAACTTTTTACCACACTATCATCCCCTTTCTCGCATGTGGAAGTTTATTTAAGCTATAACTGCCGTTTGAGCGATCGGTGACCAAGACATCTACGTAGCCTGTTTCGATGCTTCCGCGCAGGTATTGCCATCTCTCGGCCGGTGGGCGCACCGCGCGCCGCGGCGACCGGTCAGCGTAGGCTTGCATCGCGGCAGATATCTGATCGCCGCTTTTAAAATAAGCCCTGACAACAATCCTTAGCATAATTTTTCACCACACTAACACCTACTTTCTCGCATGTGGAACTTCATTTTAACGATCACATTGATTCAGAAGAGCAGCGACAAGCGGTTGCTACCGTGGTCTGCGCCGGTACGAGCCGCTGAGTGTGCCGAGCTGGCAGGCGCGGCCGGCGTGTGCGCGGACTGTTTCTGAAGGCAGAAAACGCTTCACGATTGCCTGCTATCCATTTCTTGCGAACAAACGCGCGGAATCTACAAATTCAGCTCAGCGATCGTCGTAGTTGGCCATGGAGCAAAAACAGTGGGCGGAGCGACGCCGACGACGCATCGTATGCGCGCATCGGGTCATGTGTCTCAAATTCACGCGTACGACTAGTCGTGGCGACAGTCGTAACGATCAGACGCATGCGAATCGCGTGTACCAATCGTACATGTGTCCAGCGCTTAAACCTTCAAAGACGCAAATAGCACACGAAGAACGAAGCCGTGCGGTGATTCTTCGCGTCGCCGAACGCATCGACGCCTCCATGAATGCATCCACGAACCATCTAAATGTACACCTATACGGCGTTCATGAGATAAAGGTATACTGCTGTGCTCCTTCATCATGATCGATCCGCGTATTGTCCTATCTAGAACTGTTCCTCTTTCGTGATTTTCAAGTAACCGTTTCGACACAATGGAATCCCGGTTTCACGCACGCGCATTGTGTCCAGAGATCTGATCAGAGCTTTTGGGTCGGCAAACCGGTCTGTAGGGTAATGCATCAGTGTTTTGACAGAACGCCATCGGTACCACTTAGAAAGCTTTCGCTTTTAAATACGACATAGCGGCCAGGAGATGACACGCCCACTGCTCAAAAAATCAAAATCAAGTGAAAGAGTGCTCAGATTGACACCACATATCTCAGGGAAGCAGAGGTGAAAAGAAAATGCGGTAAATTTATGTATGGGTTGTATTCGAACCCAGGGCCTCCCCCAACAACAAATCTAGTTGTGTGAATCGGCCAGACCGGTTGAATTGCAAACCGCAGGTCACTGAAAAATATGTCGCAAGGTCGGGCAGAAATCTTGAAGGAGGAGGAGGAGGAGGAGGAGGAGGAGGAGGGGTATAACAAATATGAAGTAGTAAGAGTAATGTGGAAAGGAGTTATGGTTCCGGGTCTCACGTTTGCGAATGCTGTACTCTGTTTAAAATCAGACGTTCTATTAGGCCTTGAAGTAAACCAGAGAACGGTAGGACGTTTGGCCTTAGGCGCGCATGGAAAAACAACTAACGAAGCAGTTCAGGGAGATATGGGCTGGGCGTCGTTTGAAGTTAGAGAAGCTCAGAGTAAAATATGCTTTGAGATGAGGTTGAGGGCAATGGATCAACGAAGGTGGGCAGCTAAGGTTTTTAGGTACCTATACTTGAAAAGCGTGGACACGCAGTGGTTAAGATAGAAGGCTAACGATGAAATACGGAAAGAACAGTGGGGAATCCAAAACAGCCAAGGTAACCAAAAAAGAGGCAAGGCAGATTGAAACGAATAAATGGAGGGAAAAAATGGAAGCTAAAACGCCGTTAGAGATGTACAGGGTTGAGAAGATGAACATCAGAAAGGAAAATTTCTACGATAATTCCAAGGGCAGTGCTTTGCTTTTTGATGCTAGAGCAGGTTGCCTGGGAACTAAGAGTTTTGTGGGGAAGTATTCACAAAATGATGGGGTATGCGTGGTCTGCGGAAAAGAAACAGAAACTATGCGGCACATCGTGTTAGAATGTGAGGGTATCCATCCAAATCTACATGAAGGGAATATCGGGCTTTCAGAAGCCCTAGGATTTAAGGGTATCACAGAGGAAGTTAACTTCAAGGCTGTCGAGGGGACGAAAAGAAAATTAGAATGCTGGTGGACGAAAAGCAGAGAGGGGAATATTGCCTAGGACAGTTACCACCTGTAACAGAAAAAAAAAAGTATTTTGTGCCTAATAAGCTTTTTGTGCCTGCCCTAAGCAGCGCTAGTATTGAACCAAAAGTGTAAAATATAGGTATATTAGTCCTTTTTGGTAAGATGGCGTGTCATCACCCCGATACAAAGGGAAAACCAATAGAAATCATCATCATCATCATCAAGAAGGAGAAGAAGAAGAAGAGAAGAAGAAGAAGAAGAAGAAGAAGAAGAAAGTGTGGTTCTTTGTAAATGGTGTAAATATATTGGCTTTTCCCACACGATTTCGCCTCCCTGGACGTTCTTCTGCGGTCTACCTCTCGGTGGCAAATTTAAATTTCTTCCCCTTTTTCGTCGCCGATCGCCATCGCCTTTCTCTTTTTTATCGTCGTTTCCAAATGCTTCGCCATCTGAATTCCCTTCGGGAATGGTCCCCTTGAACCATGGCATTCGGAACACCGACGCAATGCCACGGCCCCAGTGCACAGCGATGTCCTCCACCTGCAGACGCCAGGGCTATGCACTGCCACCTTTCACTACGAGGAAGAAGAACCAGCCTACAACCACAAGGTTTAAAATGGGCGGGAGAAATGCGGCGATTGTGAGTTTAGGCTGATTAAATCATGGAGCACGTGTCGACAGGGCAAACAAGCTATCGGAAATGGGGTTTCAATCAGGTCACTCAACACGTCTTCCAATTGATCCTGCCTGCCCCTTCCGGAAGCCACATTGTCTGTGCAGGCGTGTTGAATGAATCACACGCCGCATACGCCTCAGCATCGCCTTCCCTAACGACTGCCCGTACAAGAAGACGCGCTAAATACGCTAAAGCAAAGTGCGCCAAACATTTGTCGCACACCCAGGGGCGCTCCGAGCGTTAAAATACGGGAGTCATTTCGAACCACTTGCGCATCAATAAATATACGTTCGGCACTTCGCGTGGTGGAGAGAAACAAGTAATAAAGCGAAAAACAAATACCGCCTCATCCGTGCATGTTCGCGGGCAGATGAGGCAAGTACCGTGTAACAAGCAACGGACACGCCAGGAAACGGGAGCACCGCGCGTCGTTCCTGCAGACGACACCGTAATCCCCGCGAGATTCGGCGCCTCCCCCACTCTCCCCGTACTCCACTCACCGCGCGCCGGACGCGTCTCTGCAAACGGCATCCATATTTAAGCGCGCTGCTAGTCGGCGGGGTGGTGGAGCGTGTTTACCCCGCGCGCGGCAACACAAACTCCGCGTTGAGTCCCCGCGCGGGGCCGCTCTCCCGATTGTATAGCAAAAGCAAGGTACGATCGAAGAACTGAAGCAGCAGTAGCAGCAGCACCAAGAAGCGGTGGAATGGCGGCTGCCGAAGCGCGCATTAAGCCGGAGCCTTGACTCCGTCCGGGTTCAAGCGTTGCGCATACGGGTCCCCTCCCTGGAGCGAACGTGTCGCCGACCCGGAGAGAGCCAAGCGGCACTCTGGGAGCTCTGTTGTTGCCAAGGCACAACAGACTAGCCTCGCTTAATCCCATCGCGAACGGGAAAGTGCTCCGAGCCGGCCCGGGGCGGGAAGCTTGTATGTGCAGCCCGCGCGAGCGAGGGAATGGTGCATGCAAGCTGCTGCTGCACCCTTTTACTATAGACTCTTCGGCGCACCCTTCCCTTCCTTTCGTGTGAAGAGGAAGGCATGAACGGAATCTTTAAATTAATGCGCCTAGAATACTGCAACATGAAAAATAGGAGCAGTGGCGCAAAATGGGGCCATAACGAGGGAATACTGCAACTCTATATTCGGGGTACGATGAACGGGCGGCATGTACGGATGGAAGAAATTTGGCTTTTTTATATTTTCTTTTTGATGAATTCAAGGAAAGTGTTTAAAAAAAAAACTTTGGTGGGTTATTTATCACTTATCACTCGAGGACTTGAACCCAGGCAACCGAACCCTAAGTGTCAAGATACCCAGTGGCCGTCGAAACCGGCAGGTTAACAATAGCAGCGTTGGCGTTCCTCAGGATGTCATACTGTCCCCCACACTGCTGAACTTGGTAATGCACGTGGACTACCCCAACAAAGGAAAACGGTGTGTCGACCTTGCAAAGGGTCGAAATAAGACTGCCCAGGCGCGCCGCTGGCCAAAATCCTTCATCGTGAATGATGGTACAACCAGTGCTCTTGCCTGCCACTCGTGGAGTTTGGCGAGGAAAAGCTGGAATAAGAAACAAGTGCACCGTGAGATGACTGGGGCAACATACTGTGGGACTCCTACAGTGTCGCGCCGCTGAGGTATACGCATACAAGGGTCCCGGAGTTACCCCACTAAAGGACAACTTCGCCCCTCATGTCAACCAACCAAACCCAATTATATCTGTGTGGAAGTTAGCGGGCGAGGCAGATCTGACCCGTAGAATGTGTTAACCACCCTCTTCCCCCTTTCCGCAATCAATCAATCAATCAATCAATCAATCAATCAATCAATCAATCAATCAATCAATCAATCAATCAATCAATCAATCAATCAATCAATCAATCAATCAATTGATTAATTAATCAATCAATAATTAACATGCACAAGAAATAAACGAATATAATAAGAAACAACGAATCAATATTTATTGAAATAATCATTATAAATAATTCAGTACTTCGTAAACAATGTATTCGGTACAGCGATAAACAAATGAGTCAGTCAATCGATAAATTTCGGCAAGGTGAACTTTAAAAAGTGAGAATCAGACAATCAGTTAATAAAACTATAGAAGAAATTCAGTGACCAAAAACTTGTGGACCACAATGCGTACGCAACTGCCTCCATAAGGCTTGCTGTTGACCTAAATTTCGCCGTAAATGCGTGTTAGGTATACTTCAAAAATACGCGCGGTACACACAACGAAGTCTCTCTGGACGACGTGGGAGGCCCTCCCCGCTTGTCGTCTGTCCTTCCACGGAGCGCACCTGTGCGGCTTATTCCGAAACGTTTTTTCCTCGTGACGGCGCAATTCCTTTCCGACGACAGGTTCCCTCCAGCCTGCCGCCTCCTCCTCAGACGGCCCCCCGCAACCGCTGTTTCCCGCCAACTATGCCGCTCACACTTGGTCCGGGCCATGGAACAGACCCTCCCGACGGTGGCTCCGTTTCTGCGTGCAGATACTGCAGGATCATTTCCTGCGCACTTATCGCCGCCGCTGCCGCGCATGCAGAACGTCGGCGGGCCGAGCAAGACTCGACGACATTACGTGCGCCACAGCGGCAACAGAAGCAGCAGCAGCAGCGGTATTGGGCTGCACACAGCCCCGACGTCTCGTTAAGCCCCTGGGCCTCTTCATTAGGCGCGTAATTGAGCCTCGGAGACCATTCTGCCGCCCGGCGCGCCATCTGCCAGGCGCCGACTCCTTAACTACCCGCGCGCGGATTAGCCCGGCCGCCGTGGCCCGGGCTTTCGCGCCAACGCCCTGCTTCCCGCAGTCGCCAGAAAGCCCCTCCTGAGCTTCGTCCGGGAGAACGATCTCCGAGGTGGTCGCGCAGACGTCTTAACGTGCACCTTCTTTGTTATAGCGCCGTTACGAGAGAGAGAGAGGAGACAGTGGAGAGGCGTAGAAGTTTACTGGAGGAACTCGAGCCCTTGTCCCGCCCTATTAAGAGGTTTCTTGCAAGGCTGTGCGTTTAGAAATGTCCTTGTGTGCACGTGGAGCTGTCAGCTTCTTCCGATCCGGAGTCGCGACTGCAGCTGTCTTCGAAACGCCGGTCCACACTTTGAGGAATAGATCCTCAGCGTCGTTGCAGCGCTTGATTAGACACTTGCCACGAAAAACGTGAGCGGAATCCCTTGTTCGCTATCAAGTGTCAATCCCCCTTTGTAAGGTACACAGGAACTTCGCAGGGTACTTGGAACTATGCCCCAAATTCCCAACGAGAGGAACTCTCCGTGTTGGAACTCCGCAACTCGCAATCCCAAGTGATCGACGCATCGACCGTCTCGCAGTATGCGACACAGCCAGCATGCCACAGCAGCATGATTCGGCATGCCTCCCTCGAATGCTTCCATCCTGAGAGTAGGGCCCGCGAATAGGGTCACCCGTACGACTGTGCGTTACGACGTGAGCGACGGAATGACGACTCCGTTTTCACTGGTGCCTTCACTCTGCCCGCTCACAACGTGAGCCCGTCGCGGCCATTTCACGCGCCAGCGGCGCGTGCAGAGATATGCCGGAGAGAAAGCTGCGAGGAGGAGGATAAACACGCGCGTGCTTTCGCCGAGAGCGCGCGAAAAGGCGGCCTCATTACTAGTTAACGCGTAGCTAGTCCGCAATCAGAGCACCTGGCGCTGCCCCGGCTTCCACGGGCCACTTGACTCTCCGGCAGAGGCCACTTAGCGGCGCACAGGGGGCACGGGTAGCGAGAGGGGCCCGGATAGAAATGCGTTCTCGCAGGGAGGGAAACGGCGGCGGCGACGACGACGAAACAGATTAGGCACATCGTTTTAATTGCCCCGACCGGCGGCGAGGCTGCACCTTCTGTCAGCCGGCGGTCGGCGGGCCCGGGCCGTTCCGGGCGAGAATTAAAATACATGCAGATTCGGCCGCCGCCGCGTTGATTGCGTTCCGAACTCAATTAGGAGTCGCTCGGCGTCTTAGCCGGGCGCAGGAGGAGCGCACGCGTGTTCGGCGCTCTCGCCGTGAGGCGGGCGGAATCCTGGTCCTTTGGTGAAATCCTTATGTGCAGAGGAGCGACGACAGCGCCTGACGAGAGAGAGAGAGAGAGAGAGAGAGAGAGAGAGAGAGAGAGAGAGAGAGAGAGAGAGAGAGAGAGAGAGAGAACGATGAGGATGATGATGAGGAGGGTAAACACAGGCGGATGGATGGACGGATGGGATGGATGGACGGACGGACGGATAGGGTAGATTGGTTGATTGGTCCAAGTAAGGACATGGTGGGTACAATGTTATCCTGATCAGAGCCTGCATGCACGGTTTCAACGCGACTGAAGCGCTACGGGTGTAAATGTACTTTATGCAGCTTCGTTTCGGACCTTTTAATTGCTGTCACCAGGAAAGGTCTTGCAAAGCTGATCCTTCATGCAAACATCCGAAACTGAAAACACCGCATTTTTTTTTTCTGCCAAGTAACGAACAACAATTTCTGAGTATAGAGCTTTTGCTCAAGAGGGGTATGAATTTACGCTTTATTGACGCTATATAACTCCCAAATGACATGGACCAAAGAAGTAGAATCTCGTTACGTCATTAGAACTTCTGGTTTATTCGAACTGACGCTGTTGCCATGTCTACCCTATGTGTCCACGCTACGATAGTTACAGCGGCTGTTTCTTTTTATTATTTTTATGCTGCACATGGCGGGGGAAAAAAAAGCAGGGTCATCTTCCATTAACAGCTTACGTTATAGACAAGCTCGGGCCTACGGACAATCTCCGCGAATCGCAAAGCAAAAAACAAAAACAAACGCAAGAACAGCAGATGGCTCGCAACCATCGTGTGTAAACGGTTGGTCAGCACATTCCCCACATTTACGCGCAAACACCGAGTTTGCGTATCATCGCCTTCTTACGGGCTGGGAAGAATCGTTCGTTTCGTAACACGTATCCGCTCGCGAGCAGCTGCGTGAAATTCCTGAGATGTTCGTGGGAACGTGAGCCCCGCGCGAGCGCGCGCGCGCGAGAGAGAGAGAGAGAGAGAGAGAGAGAGAGAGAGAGAGAGAGAGAGAGAGAGAGAGAGAGAGAGAGAGAGAGAGAGAGAGAGAGAGAGAGAGAAAAGAAAGACACAAAACGCAAACAAAAAAGGACATGGGAAGGCGATATGTAGCGCCTCCATCGATTTACGTAACTCGGGTAGCTTCACTGCGACGTGACCCGAAAGAACAAAGACGATCTCAGAGAGACGCGGATGCACGCGCCAACGAGGCGGCATGCGCTCGACGGAGAGCTGTTACGAAAGGAGTGCACGTGAACGAGAGAAGCGCTGGAGAACTCTTCTTCGGGGCTACCACGCCGCTTTGTGCCGAACGGTTGCCGACGCGTTCGCGCCGCCGACAGCACGCCAGAAGCTGCAGGGGAACAACGCCGCGTGAGTGGCGTAGCTCGCGCAATTGTTCCCTCAGCGATGGACGGGTGCGTAGAACAAACAACCGCCCACAGATGGAAGGGAGAATAACCCGTGAGACGGGGGCTAGCTCGCCGTTACGTATTTCGCAGTCGAGAGGATTAGCGTAACGTCGCTTCAATGCAAGTATTCACGCACCAAGGCGAATCGCCAATGCTGCAATGAAAGCACCAACTGAATTAACTTTTGGAAACATCAGCGTACCGGAATTATTTTAAGTTGTCTGACAGTGTTCCGCGCACCAAGGGTCCCAAATAGAAGGAACGAAGGAACAAAAGAATGTAGAAGGAAGGCAAGAAAGTTAACCTGGCTGGAGCCTAGTTTGCTATCCTGCACGTGGTAAAGGAAAAATTAGGCACAGGCGACGAACTTAAACGCCGGACTGAAGACTGAAAGCCTTCAGTGGCAATCACTAAACTTGCACGTTTAGTGTTTCAGCGCTGGGCAGACGTGTCTGCTCCAACTTTTCTTCAAATTTTCCAAATAGAACTACAGCCATCAATCAAAGCTACCGCCACAGCCCGCGTATTGCTCCCATTATGACGTATGTAGGAAACTGAAAAGCTCTAAACTGTAACTATATACTGTAAGCCCTCGTTCTAACGA
The DNA here is from genome assembly GCF_048455015.1 of Haemaphysalis longicornis. Classification (NCBI taxonomy): domain Eukaryota; kingdom Metazoa; phylum Arthropoda; class Arachnida; order Ixodida; family Ixodidae; genus Haemaphysalis; species Haemaphysalis longicornis. Next base: position 87,455,988 of record NW_027526460.1, on the reverse strand, counting down.
ATTTGCCGGGACATAAATGTGAATTCGTTATAAGCGATACTTCGTTAAAAGCGGGTACGATTTGCTCTTTTCGCCCTGCAGTAGGCACCATGAATCCCTAAGATTTCGAATAACGAAATTTCGTTTTAGCGACGGTTGGCTGTATTCGTTTTCCATTAAGTGGCGGAACTTGCGCACCAACCACGGTTTGTCTCCGAGAGGGAGTCATCGCAATCCTTGGGGAGGACTCAGCGGAGAGACGCAAAACGACCAGCTTTCTTCCATCCCTCAGCTGGCAAGGAACTGGGTCCCTGGGACAGCGAGCACATAACGCTGCGGCCAAACGGAGGTGCAGAGAAGACAACTAAGAACAAACGACTCTCCAGGGACGTCCGTTGCCAGAGCCTCCCCGGCGTCAAAGGCGCCGCGCAGGGTGCACCGTGAAGTGGGGGAAGAAGCTGCCGGGGGTCGCGCTCACGGGTCGCATGACGGACGCCTCCGGCGACACGCTTCGCGGAGAGGCGAGAACACGGAACTCATCGGCCTAAAAGCTTTGTCACCTGCCCGCCTCCGTCAGCGTTTTTTCTGCTCCGGCAAAACTATAAATAGCTCGCCCTTCCCGCCTTCCTCCCCAGCATCTGCTGCTTCGTCCTCCTGAGGACGCGCTTTCATTTCGTTCGTTTCGCCCAGTCTTGGTCGCCTCTGTCGCTGCGCTTTCGAAGACGTCCGAGCAACACCTCCAAGAGTACAATGCCTACAAATTGACATCGAACGTCTCAAATAATTGGCCTCATCACGTTGACGTCTGCCGATACTCCCCACACCCCTTAAGACTTTGTCACTAAGGTGAGTTTGTAAAAGTGAACCACGAACGGTCAAACAAGCCTTCAGGCTTCCTCTTCATGTAGGGGGTGTTGCTGGGAAGTGGAGGGCCTTTCCCTCGCTCGGTCTCTGTCACCCTTCGTGGCCTATTGCGTGTTTCCTGCTTCTTCTTCTTGGCTGGAGCCGTTCTTTCGCGGCTTGCGGGAAACATGCAAGAAGTCGTTTGTTCTTGACGCCCACAGGCGGATAACAGATGCTCGTCGCGAGACCGACGAGAAAGAAACGCTTTTGGAACGGCCCTGGCGCAAGGTGTCGGCTCGGCTAAAGCGCGCTTGAAGGCGAGAGAGGCTTAAGAGGAGCCCGGCGCAACAAGAGAGAACCCTTTACCCAGTCATAAGAAAAGAGCGATGTCGGCGTCTTTTGGCTTTTGTTGACTGCGTCGCGGCTTGGGGTGGCACATTTCTCTTCCCTGGGCGCCAAGCTAAAGCACTTCAAAGCTGCGTACGTTCTTGCTTTGGGCCCGGGTTCCAAAACGAGAAAAGAATTTTGGTAACCGCTGATCGAGACCAGTAAAAAAAAATAAATGACGCCGGCAAAAAATCCTGAAAAATAATTAAAAATTCACAGCTCTTTTATCCTGTGAGGAGGGAAATCCAGCCAAGGTGGCGCTCCGGTGGAATTTGCTATGTTGGGGTTTAGCCATAATAAGAATTCACTACGTTGACTTGTAAGGACAGCGGAGCTATCACCGATTAAGGGCACAGATTATTGGTGGGTAGAGGCAATGACGTATTATTACAGCGCAGCTACGCCAATCACGGTGCAGGCTCTTGTGCGCCGCACAGGTGGCCGCCTAAGAGCGCGCGGCAATGCGCAACGCCAAGGGGGAGAGAGACCCCGCGCGTGCGAATAATGTACGGGATTAGGGAAAGAGGCAGTGGTGGTGGAAAGGAGTATAAAGTAGGGCTGATAATCTTTTCGTAGAGGACCATGCTTCACTGCGAAACACACCACGTAGGAAAACCAGCTTACGAAAACCAAGCGCACGCCAGTCCTCCTCAGAGTCGGCTTCACCGCTGGACACAAATGTATTGCTGGAAAAACGTTTGCTTAAGGGCAATATAAGCCGTCTTATAATTAATTTGATTGCTTGTGGGGTTAAACGCGCCGACGATACACAGGCGATGAGGCGCGGCCTAGTGGGGGGCTCTGGATTTATTCTAACCACCTGGAGATCTTTTACGTGCGCTGAAATCTCGAACACACGGGTGTTTTTCGCATTTCGCCTCCACCGGAAAAGCGGTCGCGCCGCGACCGCGAATCGAACCCGCGCCTTTGGGCTCAGCAGCACAACGGCATAGCCACTGGGCCACCGCGGCGGGCTTAAGCCGCCTTATACAAAATATGAAGCCCTAGAACCTTTTCGTTCAACTTGTTGTATTTTTTTTCTATGTACTGATTGTGGTTGGTCTGCTCTCGGGCTGCCGCAGGAGGCGATCTGCTCTGTCCTAGCCATAGACAGCTTTGCTGTAAAACCATGCCTCTGGACGGAGCTGCATTTCACCCTTATGAAAATTTCTATGTCCAGTCAAAAGACAGTCTGCGTCCCGAAGGAAACAGACTGCGTGCGTCCTGTGTGTTTCCTCTGTGTTGGAATTTCGCCACCGACTTTCTGCGTACTCCAAGTGTCCCGTGTGTTTCCGTCCTCCATGCGTCCAGTCTATCTCCCAAAGGCAACACAGACACCATACGGCCTTTGTGTGTCCCCTATATGTCTTGAAGGCAACAGACCGCATTCGTCCCTTGTGTGTCCCCTGTATTGAAATTTCGCCACCGACTTTCTGCGTCCTCCAAGAATCCTTTATGTTTCCGTCCTCTACGTATCCCACAAGCTTCCACCTTTTGAGTGCCCTTTGCATGCTGTCAAATAACAGTGCCCCACAGCCAGCTGCATGTAGAAAATGTCAGCCAGCTCCACAGTCACTGTTTCATGCTGCAGCTGTTTCTGTAAGAGCAAGCTGACGAAAATCACATGAATCCCACGACTCTTGCAAACCTGACTATTTTATTCAGGTTGGATCCATACGTGCTGCTGCCGCCTGCCACACCAGGTGTCGCCTCATCTTTACCCCTCACAGGACGGGATAGCCACTGCCACGCTTGAACCTGAAATGACAAACGCATTGATCGGATATGAAGGGGTTTAAACAAACACGTCTCAAACATTTGCTGGTTATGCTTATAAATATAAAGGAGTGTTCCCATACAAAACTGAACCAAGTATCCTGAAAGAGAAGGTATAACTTCTAGGTTGCAAAATTAGCCACAAAATTCAGACCACATAAATTAACTAATGAGCTTACGAACATCAAATATGACATACTGTTACATAGGCAACACAACCCAGAACTAAGTACTGTTTAGATTCATGTCCTCCTCATGACGGGCATTTATACAGCCTTGCAAGAACATTTGAGATGAGATTATTGCAGCAGCACTGTGGGAACAAAGCAATATGGGGGGGGGGGAGGGGGGGGAAGGCAACATAAAATTGCATGAACATGCTAAGACAAGCATTGATCAGTCGTCATCATGAGTAGTTGCTTGTGTCTACGCGTTCTTTGGAACCTATAAAGCCAGCAGTTTTATTGTGCATTTCGTTTACGAGACAGCACTTGCATTGTCTAGTTTGTTTGTCTGTGCTTGCTTACAAAAAGCAAAATGTACATCACCATGAACTGACCAACCTCTAGGTTGGCTCCTCACTTTTTATATTTCCTTGTGTCGATAGGTAGCAGACACGGGAACAGAAATAAAAAACAATCCTAGAAAAACGTGGTGGATAGCACACTTGCACCCATCATTGCACGCGTGCCACGTGGTCACTCATCCCAACAGATGTACAGTGCACGGAGTGACCCCCAAGCAGCGAAAGCTGGGCGTGGTAGCTCTGTACTTTGTGAAAATACAAGATACTAGAAAGATTTGACAGATAGCACAAACAGTGCAGGTGCTACAACTTTGCACCATGGCACGAATTTTACAACGGACAACAGAAAACGCACCGGTATGTCAGTGACACCGTGGAGGAGAAATTCGAAGACAAACCAGGACATCAGTGACAGTGAAAGGGTTAAAGCGGTCGAATACAGCAAATTTAATTTCAGGGTTTATGCTTACCAGCAATGAGGAAAGCTACCGCAGTAACTTGAGCTGACTACTCTGTAACGTGCACTCAAATGCTAAAAACCATGGAGGAAAGAAAAGCTTAGGAGAGGCCCTGACGTCACACCCAGCGCAGCCGGAAACGCCATTTCTGTAAGTCGAATGGCGGACCATTGGCCCTCCATGCCATCGGTGGACTCTTTTTGCCTCTCTCTCTCTCGGTGCACCTTCTCCGCCTCCTCCGTCCTGTATCGCCTCTCTTGTCGTCTGCATCTGCCAGCGCCGAGCCGGCGGAAATCAGCTGATAGGCAGGTAGAAGGCCGTTTTGCAGCGCGTGACCGTGAACCTAAACGCGCGGTTACACTGTTACACGTCTTCAGTGTGGCCGCAGCAGGTTTGCGAAGCGGCTCGCTCTAACAATGCCGCAATGCTCGGTGCCAGGCTGCAAGTCGCGATCGGTACCCAAGGAATTGGGCGTCACTTTCCACCGGTTAGTGCATCATTCCGCTGACAAGTATTGCTGTACATTGGTGTGCATTCATCCTTTGTTTGCAATCGCCGCCGTTTATAGGTGCCCAAGCGATGGAGAACGCCGCAAACAGTGGGCGAACGCCATGCGGCTACCGGACTGGAAAGTGCCCAAGTTTGCGTTGCAGTTTCACTGGCAATCCCAGAGATGACTAGTCAATTAAACGGCCGTTCTATATATATAGGTAAGCAGTACTTCATGCAGATTTCACGCTAAAAAATTGTGGAATGTTTTTACCGTTGTTCGCGTGCCTTCGATAGAATTTTTTGCGAAGGAGGAGGAGGAGGAGCAGGAGGAGGAGGCAAAACATTTTATTGAGTAAAAAAAAATGAGAGGGTGGGTGGCGTCAATAAACTTTTTTTCGCCAAGTTTCAACTTGTCTCTGTGTCAATAAATTCAAGGTGATATCAGTTGAAAACGTTCATACACTAACCTCGCAGTATGAAGCGTTGAAAATCGAAATCCAGAGCGAGACCACAAAAAGATCCAGATTCCAGATCCAGCACTCTTCCAGTCAACAGACGGACACCTACTAAGGTAATAGGACGATGGAATTATATCAACTGGGAATCTACCTTGTAACAGTTGCAAAAGCACTGCCGCGCATTGCCGGCCTAGCAAACTATATATTGCGGCGGCGATAACCAAAAAATTGAGTTGCGAATCGTTCGGTTGCAAGTCGCCTACGTACTGCACACGTGTATCACTTCCCGAAAATCTACCAGACGGGTGTCCGCGCGTACGACGGGACGGCGCGTTCACGATATCTGCACTTCAATAGGCGCGTCGTGATCGCGACCGGAGCAATAGCTTGACGCGGTACAAGGTGCACTTGCAAGTAGAAATTAAATGACATATTCCCATCGGCGCAGCTGTCGCAACTCGCAGCATCCTTTTCGAGTTCCGCAAGACCACAGCGCAGCAAAGCGAAGCAGCAATCTTCGCAATCGGACGACAAGGCAGGCGCTGCCTTTCCTCAATGACTGGCGAACGGCGGGCGGGCTGTTGCTAGGACGCCGTTGCTAACGCTACTTACAATGGCCGCCGAAAACACGTGACTTCCTCCACACTTTTGCCAATGCGCGGGGATAGCTGGGGGCCTCTCCTAAGCTTTTTTTTCCTCCATGCTAAAAACACACAAGCATTTTTGCATATGTTTGCACACAGAGCATTCATACTGTTCGGAAATAATGCAGGTTTTTCCTACTATAAACATCATAATATTGCCCCCAACCACGCCATTTGATTTGTTTACAAAATATTTTGTTACAAGCACCTGGCCACACCCTGCAATCTTATCCTTTTTTAAGGGAACCGTCTTTTTCCCCTTTTGCCTTTGTATGCTGCACCAGCAGTCCTGTTGGAAAGGGTGTTGCTTTGGAAAGGGTGTTGCTTTGCGATCCCTATCCTAGCTTTTCCTGTTTTTTATTGAAAATGTTCTCGATCTAAATGAATGAGTGCAAAAGAAACCCTGCAGCATTCAATTCGCCAACGCTCATCCATGCACGTCCCTTTGCTGACTCCTTCGAGGTTTGTGTTTTTTTATGTTTACTGCGGAGCACAAGTTTGCTCCGATAATCTATATTTTTACAAAAACCCTGCATTATCCGTGGCTACATAACAATATTCCAAACAAAGTCTGATACACAAACCAGAACCCCCACAGCTCTTTCTTCAATTGCTGAGTACCCTTCTACAATTGATTGGTTGTAGGGTTTAACGCGCCGACGCAACGCAGGCGATGAGGTGCGCCGTAGTGGAGGGCTCCGGATTAATTTTGACCACCTGGGGATCTTTATCATGCGCCGAAATCTCGTACACACAGGCGTTTTTGCTTTTCGCCTCCATCAGAAAAGCAGCCGCCGCGGCCGGGAATCGAACCCGCGACCTCGTGCTCAGCAGCGCAACGCCTTAGCCACTGAGCCACCGCGGCGGGTACCCTTCTACAATTAGGACCATCATTATATTTGCTAGAGTAAATAGCTGTTCGGGGCAGGGAAGGGGGGGGGGGGCTACGATGGCCAGTGAGACTTATTACACTACATGAAACACAGTGGCAAAAAGGCACGCAATACACCCTTTTCACTGCTAGGCACAAGTTGCATCTAGGGCATTGAAGTGAATTCACCTAAATTCTATTTCTGGGTGCACGGAATTGTTTCACTCATGTAATGTAATCCATAATATGACTTTTGAGTAGAAGTCTAAAGATCTAGTTCATCTGTAATAGGCGGTAGAAGAAAAATCCCCACACACTGTCTGTGGGCACCACGCAACTACCAGTGAACAAGGGTGACAAAGTCGTTATTAATTAATTCATGGAGCAAGGACGCAGCCCTGATGCGACAAAAAAAATAAGAACGGTACCAGGAAGTTTCTCACCCTCATCGGTTCCTTATTTTTTGCCCCATCTCTGCAATGTTCTTATGTCTTAATATCACTAAGGTACCACAAGAATGCCACAATGGTTTTCTATGTTTTCATGTTCTCTCAGCCTTCAAAATCGAGATTTTCATGCATTTCACAGCCGTAATGAACTCCACTTACAGGTCGTGCAGGATAGATAGAAACAGGAGGCAGCCAATTCTTCTGGTAGCTCACAACGTACATCCTCCATGTCAAACACCTGGCCCTGTAAAAAATGGAAGTTCAAGTAGTAAACAAGCCGTAAATATGCGGTATAATGCCGTGAAATACTCGCTCTGACAGGACATGACAGAATTTGTTTTTTGTAGGTGCAAAAAAGGCACCTTCAGTTCTTTCAAGCTAAAAAATAAGTACAGTGCTCACTGATTGAAACGCAACACTGCGAGCGCGTGGCTGCCAATACATGCAGCGCCGTCCATGGACGCCGCTGTCGCTGACAGCGCACCGCTGTCGCTGCGGGGAACCACTGCCCCGCTTATTGGCAACTGGAAGCAGCAAGCTTATGGTCAAAACACTCTCATCCTCGTGGTATACCACAATGCAACACCTAGCTTCCACGGGCGTCCACTGGCGGCGCTGCATGTAGCGCAGGCCACACGCTTGCAGTGTCGCGTTTCAATCCGTGAGCACTGTACATACATGACAATGCTTACAAGGCTTTCAGCCATACTTTAAAGGAACAGAAGCATCCTTACACTGAATTAATGTTAAACTAAGCCTATTAAATATCCCTAGGTGGTAGAAATCTGTGGCCCCTGATTTCCACTGTGCAAGCATATTCTCTGGTCCAGAGGGTGCGAAACGTGGTTACGGCTTTTAAAGGAGCCATGAAGAGAAAACACAAGTTTGGTTCATAAAAAGGATTACGTTGCTAGAATCATGGTGACACCATTTTTAACAAAAACTACACTCAAATAAGCTACAAATTAGGAACAAAGGAAATGGCCATGCGACCCACTAGCTCATTTCCCGCAACAGAACCTATGTCATACCAGCCAGCTCTGCAGGTAGCGGAGGGCGGCAACAGCAAACGCGAATTAGGCAGAGGCTATAAGCTTGCCGAACGAACCATTTGCGCTTAAATTTAGGGCACATTCTTTTTACAGTAGTAAGAATGGTGGGACCAACAGTAATGGTTAGGAAAGCACACGTAAGCATAGAAGTACCGATGCGTACTGCTGTTGGTACTGCGCGCACTATGCTTGGTTTAGCTGCACAGGACTGCGGGGCTTTGGGGTTGTCTCGGACAACAATGGCCGATTGACACAAGCAACGGTGTCTTACGTGACCATATTTGTGGAGCGAGCACTATGTTTCACGAAACAATTATTTTCTCGCTGAACAAAAACAAGCCACGTTTAAATACGGTATAAACAAAACAAAAGCAGAAAGCGGCTTGCCACGGTATGGTGGCACCATCTAGGTTAACTAACAGTAAAGAAGGTTTCCCGATCGGCTGCAGAGCGGTCGGTTCCTGTGATGTCATTGCAGACCCTGAAAATGCACGATTTAGCGGGAAAACCAAAATTTAAGCTTAAATTAATGAGTTTCTCAGTGAATAAAGCATCGTTTGCATTTGGACAAGTGCTGGGGGCACCATACCACACGAAATCTTTCGAATAACACAAACTTGTATTTTGTCTTCATGGCGCCATTAAAATTCTCTCTGAGGCACATGGTGAACGTCTCAGCGTGCCAATACTGCCAAGGGGTAGGCAAGTTGAAATGCTGACGAAACGAAAAAACCGGATGGTGAAGGAGCACGGTGGCAAGCCCACGCCCTGTTGAATCTTTTTCACACCGTGATTGTATCCCCATCACATGCATATTTGTAAGAATCAACACGTTTAACCCATGCTCAACATGTTACGGTCAACACAATTTATGCAAGCCAGCTACAAATAATGTCACACCACGCAAGAATTTCTGTCTGATCATGACGATGCTGGATGAGCTTAGGAAGGTGGAAAAATTTCTTGCATTAAAACAGTGAAAGCTGCCCTGTGACTGCACCAGCAATGCAGGCTGGAACAGCATGTTTTCAAGCTGCGACGTCTAAACAATTATCTGGTCAAATGTTCACTGCCTAAAGACCTTGTGCATGTGGTACTACTTATAAAGTTGCTAGCAATGCTTAGATGTTGAAAATTCAACGTATATGCAACTCTTACGTATTATAACTACAAATGTAATGCAGCCTCCTTGCATTTCTTTACCCGTAAACGAAAACTACCCGTTAGAACAATGCTAAGCTGCTTACGTCCTGTAAAAAAATATACTGTGGGTCAAGTGCCTCCTAAAAAAAAAAAATCGGGGAGTGGGCGTTTTGTTTTACAACCATTAACGCAGTTTCCTTTTTTTTTTTTTTTTTTTTCATGCAACAAGCTTTAGCGTCGAATCCACCCAAGCCAAGCGGCGGCCGCTGGGCCGTCAGCATAATGTTTTCGTTGCCGGCAATGGCAAGGGGGTCGATCACTCACACAGCATACTGGCCGCCGCTCCTGGAAGCTCATTATGACCGCGCCGACGCAGCCGGTAATTTACAATAAAAGAAGCGCGGCGAGCCGAACACCAAGGAATATACTCAACACGTTTAACAAAACAGCACTGCGGCAACGCGTAATAAAATTTTAACATGCACCACGATAAACAATCACTTACGGCAGAACGCGCAGCATTTTTCACACGTCGCGTCGACAGACTGGAACTTGCAGTAGAGACTCTTGATTCACGTAGGCACGCACAACTTGTCAGGTATTTTGTCAAATGGCGACCTCGATGTGCGTTTGCTACAGCAGCGCAGTACGGCGACGACACAGACGCTTTGCCAGCACTCACGATGTTTCAGGTGGCACAAGAGCACTAACACGTAATATTACGGCAGGAGGAGCACGTAGTAATTCACGTAACACCAGCAAATCGAAAACAAACCACCAAAACCACGCACAACGAACAAACCACGTCTTTTCTTGCGCACCTACAACAATGACTGCATATATGCTAGCCTAGACTAGACTTATTACTACAGTTGGCTATGTAGCAGTCATAGAGTTTTAGCAGTTACTTTCTTCCTTCATCATCACCCCTGAAGCAAACTAGGCAGACGCCATTATAGTATTTTGTTAAAGTTGATAATAGCAAACATATATATAATGGCAGTATATTTTCTTGATTCGAGCAACGTCTTTTGTTGTCGTAAGTTGTTGCTACTCAAAAGCGAATAAAAATGGATTAACAAACGAAGTTATTATCATCGTCATCTGCATCTAGATTGACTGTTTTGTGTTTTGTTCAGCGTCCAAGCATTCACCATTCACTGTTTGTGGGCTTTTCACAAACACAACGGCCGGATAAAAAAATTATTCCCCGCAGACATACGCAAACACACGCGCACACGCATACGCATACGCACACACACACACACACACACACACACACACACACACACACACACACACACACACACACACACACACACACACACACACACACACACACACACACACACACACACACACACACACACACACACACACACACACACACACACACGCGCGAGCGCGCGCGCGCACACATACACACACACACACACACGCGCGCGCGCGCGCACACACACGCACACGCACGCACACAAAAGCACCGTGCGTCAAATCCACACAGGCAAACAATTCACTCAAATGGAGGCTTAGCAAGACTATGTGAGCTCAAGTATTTATACCTAGGTTTACGACCTGATCGTGTACTGTTTTGGTGGCTTGGAGGTTAAGTACTCGCCTACTGATTCAAAGGGCGGAGGTTCGAAACCCGCTCGGTGACCCTTTTTTTTTTTTTTTTAACCGTGCCTTAATTAAAGTTTTTTTGCCTTAGGTTATATTTTGACATTGTTGTTGCTCTTGTTGCTCTCGTCTGGCTGTGTCCCTTTTTTTTCTGTAGCAATATATTTCTACCGCAAGCTCTGCCCCAAAAAACAGTACACCGCTCAGCATTTAGTTGCAAGGATAAGCCATTTTACAACGACCCTGAAGGAAAACACAGACTAGGACAATCGGAAGCCACTTTTTAGGTTGTTTTTGTTTTCATTGCTTCGTTTTCTATTCGGCTCTTTGTGTTCTTTTTACTTTTTGTGGTCTGTATATTCTTCTCCCTCCCACTTTTTTTTCGTAATGGGAGGGACGAGGCACTTCGAACAGCCTCGTTCAATATGTATCCTTCTTACGCCACTGTTTCATACAAACGTACCAGTTGGTAATATTAATTCTGCGAATTTATCAGACCTCACTAGCACGAAATAACGTATACAGTGCTGCAGAATTTCCACAAACCATCGGCATTGTTTCTTACCATCTCTAGCCAAGCCAAAAAACTTAACCTTTCGAGTATAATTAAGGCTTACATGCTCGACTTTATGTTTACTTGAGGAAGCACAATCTTCAGAAAAAGAATGTAAGGCAACAAATAGTTATCCTTCCTCCCAGTGTCCTAGAGGCAACACAAAAGACATAAGTCAGTCTTTTGACTTCATTTTGCCTTCAGTACATACATAAGCAACAGCATTACGGCACACAGAAGAATTAAGACAGCAAATTCAAGTTCTATCTTACAGCCTTTGTCCTAGAGGCAACACAGGGGAAACAGGCCAAAGTCTTTTGACTTCATTTTGCCTTGAGTACACACATGGGCAATAGCATTGCGGAACTCCGAAAGAGAATAAAGCAAGTCATTTTTAAAGTTTTATACCTCTCATCCGAAATAAAATCTTCGTATAGAAATTTAAACTTTGTCTTTACCATAGTACATATAAAGGTAAAACATCATGGCTGTTTATCCGGCAGTCTATAAAAAGTACACAGCCTGTTTATGTCCTAGAGGTAACACAAAGGAAAAGTCAAAAGAAAGGCCACACAGTCAACATGCAGGAGACACAAAGTAAACAGAAAGGAAAAGTTCATTTTCATAAGGGCACTAGTGGAACGACGAAGTATTGAGGATCGGACAATAGCACACTGCGTTGTCGTCGGCGCTCGTCGCATCTCCACGACTTCGTCTATTAGAACTGCTATGTTTACGAAGTTTCCGCGCAGACTCAGTTAACAATCCGCATTGTTACAAATCCACGGCACCGTGGCCTGCAGACCATGGACATGCTGCCACCAGCTCCGCCGGAGAGGCGGGCCGCGTGGCGGGCGCGAGAACTAGTGGCGCTGTAGTCGAGTCTTGCGCTACTCTCGGCGCGTCGTCTGCTACTGCGGCGGGCCGCCGCAGCAGCCGTCCGCTGGGGGCCGCCGCCCCGACGTACCGCGGTGGCTTCTAGTACTGCTATTGCTAAACTTAAACATATATCATCTTCCCGCTCGACAAGCTTAAACATCTTCATCCTTCCAGTCGACGTTACCGCATCCCATTTGTGCACTGTTTGAGTAGATATGCATACGATCGTCTGTATGCGCATTGACTTGCATGCGTTGCTCATTGGCTGGCTAAGAATCGACGGTGGGCCTATATTTGAGCTGTGTAGATTGCGTTTAACTTCCATATACGGGAGTTTCTTAGCGAGTGAGCATTTTCAGCGTAGCTTCGATAAGTACTGAACTGTCTTATCTCGACGAAAAATGACCCAACACGTTTGTAAAAGCCGCGCCTTTATGCCTGTGCAGCAACACGACAGTTTTTGTGAATCTCGTCAGTGCGAGGTTCCGTTAACCAGTTTCCGATGTAGAGTTCTTATTCTCAACTTTTATATGCGCCGGGCTCGCCTCACCTCCTCTGGCCTCAGCGCTGTTTGTGGTGCATACGAGACATTAGATCACCGAAGATGAAAGTTCGCCTAAAGTTCTGACGCTCAGTTCATCTCTCGCAGATGCACTCGACTTTTGCGAAATCACGTTAAAGCTTTAATCGACAGTTTAAAGGTGCGGATAAGTTCATAAGGATCTTTGACCGCCTTTTTGGTGTTTTGAACTCAAGAAATCCCTCCATCTGATCGTACAAGGCACCTCTGCGAAAGGCGAATGAGGGTTCAATGAGTACTTTTTTAAAGGTTGAATTGTACATAACAGGAATCCAGGATGCACAAGGAAAATCAGCAATTGAGGGCCTCAAGAAAACCGTATTTTTAGGACTCCCCATACGTATGAACAGTGTCATGGCAACTTTTGACAGGCTTGTGGAAACAGGGAAGCTGCAGAATTTGCTCACGCACAAGATGTCTCAAAACCACCTGAAAGCATTTTTTGGTTGCGTAAAAGGAAAGGGTTGTCAAAAAACAACAACCCTACTACCTTCCAAAGGAGCTGCATAAGGCAGTTGTTTAAGCAATTTCATTTTAACCGTACGCGATTAAATATGATCGAATACGCATTCAGCCGTTCGCGGGCGTAATGCGTATTCGCTTGAAACATTCCAAAAGTCAGGTACTCGGTGGAAGCAACAAAGGGGTGTATGATTTTTATTCACCCGGAATTAATTCGAAAGGCCGTAGAAGGTGAGGCCAGCCCGGCGCACATAAAAATTCAGCACAGGAACTTTACACTGGAAGCTGGTTAACGGGACCTCCCACTGATGAGGTTCACAAAAACTGTCGTACTGCCATGCGGGTCGGAACGACCACCCTCACGTGTTTTGCCTGAAACCAGGCAAAACGGGTGTTGTTTTTCCTGGCGAGCGTCGGCGTCAATAGCGGGCGCCTCCTTCACTCCAGAAGGTTTTCATTAAGATCGTCGGTGCAAGTGCGCGTGCTTTGCAGCGACCAACATTACTAGTAACGTTGGCAGCGAGTGTGTACGCTTTGCTCGTCGGTCATTTTTGGAACTGTTTTCGGCCATGCGAAGGAGCTTGCACGAAGACACGTACGTCATGTACAAAGCGTAGTGAGGAGCAAGATATTCATCCATGGTTCGGCATGCCGACTTGCTTTGCGCCAGGGTGCAAAAGCGGCTACCGCAACGGCTACTTCACTTCACGCCACTTCTTCGGGCCAACAAAGGACCCTACGGAATTCAAAAGGTGGGAGCAAGCTTTACATCGCAAAGATAAAATCTAACTGCGAAGTGCAAAGTCTGTGACATTCATTTTGAAGATTACGACATTGTAAAGCACTACCGTCATGTTGTTGCCGGACAAGAAATTTTGATAGCACGCGGAAAGTGGGAGCTCGCGCCCGCGCGCGGTGCCATTCCGCGTTTGTTCCCAGCACTTCCACACCATATATCGAACCCGAAACGTTCGGGATCAAGGCGCAAATCACCCCAAAAACGCACGATGTCCCGCAAAAGTCCAGTGCCTAGTTGCGGATGAGCCGCCGGAAGTAGAACAGCAAGACGAAAGGCAAGCGATTATTAGCAACGCTGCCGTGACTCAGAGTTGCCCTGGCCTCACACTGACAATTGATAAATTGTCAACTGTCACGCTGCCTTCTAAGCAGTGGATTTTGGAGAGTTTTTACGACGAGGCAACGAACAAAAGGTGTGGAATATTTTACACTCGCCGGCTCGTGAATAAAATAAAATATAAAATATAATATAAAGTAAAATAAATATAAAGTCACTATCTTACAAACGTGTTGAATCGTTTTTGGTCGAGATAAGACAGCTAAGTAGTTATCGGAACTACGCTGAAAATGCTCACTCGCTAAGAAACTCCCGTATATGGAAGTTACACGCAATCTACACAGCTCAAATATAGGCCCACCGTCGAATCAGCCAACCAATGAGCAACGCACGCAAGTCAATGCATACAGACGACCGTATGCGTATCTGCGTAAACAGTGCGCAAATGTGATGCGGGGTGTCAACTGGAAGGATGACTAATTTTGAAGTTTGTCGACTGCAAGGATGATAAATGTTTAAGTTTGGCCATAGCACTACTAGAAAGCCGCCGCGAGCAACTCCGCGGCGGCTCCCCGCCGCATGCCGCCGCCGCCGCAGTAGCAGACGACGCCCCGAGAGTAGCGCCAGACATGACTGCAGCGCCGCTAGTTCTCGCGACCGCCGTTTGGCCCACCCTCCTCCGCTGGCGGAGATGCGGAGCTCCGAAACTGAGTTTATTCTAGTAACGTTGGCTGCCACGGCGTTTGCCGGGCACGCTGTGAAGTAGGTACTTGTTTGTGGTCTGACTCGTAAACAACTACTTTAGTATTTACTGCGTTTGCCACAAAAAAGTCGAGACCTACCCAGAAAGGCCATAACCGAAAGTGGACGGGCACGTACCACGCAGCTGCTGGGTTATGCTTAGACTGCAACGATCTACACAAGAGTGGTGACCTATAGCTAACACTTTAGCAAAAACACAAAAAGACACCCGTTTAGATGGTGTTATTATACACCCTAGGCCGTTACACCCTTTTAAAGGGTGTTTTTGCCATTTATAACTCCGTTTAATGCATGGTCTCTTGCGTTTTTGCTTGGGTGTAATGGTTAGTTATAGAGTGAAAGTTACTCTCAAGTGCATCAATTATTTTACAGTGCAGGAATGATCTTCGCCAAGGGTAAACTAGAGGAGTTCGTGCTGCAATTACCTTTGTACAGTACACAGCTGCGTGTTTTAGTGAACTCCACTCAAAGACGAACACAGCAACAAAAAATCAAAATATAAAAAGCATCCAGACGAAACAATGCAGACCACGTGACGTTATATCCACCGGCCGCCCGCCTCCATTCATCGACCACGGTCAATTGGCGTTTTAAGCGCAGGGGGCCAACGTCGCATGAAAATGGCCAGAGCCGCATGGAGTGCAGCAACACCTACTAAATAAGAAGGCCTGGCGAACAGCAGACGTAACCAGCGCTCGGAGCCTTAAATTTCCACTAAGTGGCGAGTCTCGCAGCATACGCTCCTTCCGACTCGCAGTGACGTCATTTTACAGAAATCGGTCAGTGCAAAATGACAGCAAATGTCCAAAGAGCCTTCTTCGTATCTGGTAGGTGTTGCGTGGAGTGTCGGCAGGCACGGTCATCCAAAAATGACTGGACACGCACGCCTGAATATTAACGGTGCAGATGAGTGCGTGAAGGCGCTGCTGCTGGTAACTTCGCATTTTTTTTATTTCGTCTTCCTTTCATGAATTGTAATTCCTTTTTTTTTGTGGCCGATCGCTCATAGGCGGCGCGCTGTAAATTCTTAATGCGGGCCGCCGCTCCACGTAAATGTTTGATTGGCGCTTTTAATGCGGCCTTCCGTGGGCGACTCTGATTAAGCAGGCGTTCAAGGGGATAAAAGTTGCATCCGCGCGACCATGCGCGAAGCTATACAGCTCCCCGACGCGCTTTTATTTGAATTTATGCGCATACGCCGGCTGAGCGCTTTCCGGAGCCGCATGCGATTTGCGTACGCGTTATTTTTTTTTTTTTTTGCCCTACGGAAAAAATAGCAGGACGTTGCGAAATTTGTTCCTTTTTTTCCCGGTGATTGCAAAAACTTGATAATTTTTGTTTGACAGCTATGCGAAAGCAGGTCACCGTTAGGGAAAAGCAGCACGCTATAAGCACAGTGCAGTGGTTTAAGAGGGCTTAATGGACTTTCGCAATATTAATGCGCCCTTGAGTTAATGCCTTAACAAAACCTGATTTCCCGGAAATAACGGCCTAGCGAGTCTGTTCATTGGCTCTTACTTTAGCGAATACACGTGGTGTCGTTTGCTATCAGTCCCTACTAACCCTTGTTGTTGCCTGTTTCTTAGGTAGTTCGTCCTGAACGGGGTAATTGCTACGAGCAGAGTGGCAGGTGTCCCCAAACTACGTTTTCTCATTTACATCGATGAATCACTGATTACATTTTCAGGCGCGGAGGCTTACAAGTTGGAGGCCGAACGCGCGTGACGGGAAAATCGGTGTTGTCTTAACGACAAGAAGCAGCGGAGCAAAAACTTTGATGCGGGGGTTTGTCTTAGTGGTTGAGGAACGTCTTCGATACAGCAGGCTTGAAGCCAGCCGTGAGTGGGTTGAGCAATATTACTGCGCACATTGGCGGAAGGTGATATGCAGCTCTGCTATGCGGTGAAGCGTGAGCTACACACAGCAGGTGCGCAACCCACGCAAGTTCAGGACGCAACCTGCCATCGTTGAGCCAGTGTATACAGCGCGGATAAACTAAAATAACTAACACTGTCGCGCATTGCAAATCGCAATATGTAATCAGAGACTGTCAACGTGCGTCTATCACGTGCGCTTTCGCTCCTAACCTTCTGGGGACTACTTTTTGTTAACTCGTGATTATTGATTTGACGTAAATTTGCGCATGAAAAAATCCCACGAAAAGCAGCGAAGTGCGAGAAAATGAATGGTCAACGTGAGCAGCTGGTTTCATTGCGGGTCACTCGTTGTACGCACGCCATTTTAATGTCGAGAACCAAGAGTTCGTAAGTCTGAAGCGTACACCCGATTTTATCTATAATTTGTTCTTTTAACCAAACATTTAGAGCCCTATTTAGAGCCGTCCGTATGTGAAAAGCTGGAGCTAGCCATCCGCTGTTTGTCAGTACATTCAAGCTGTCCAACGTTTGAGGTACTCAGGGTCAAAGAGTACGCGTAAGAGTTTGTCCCATCTCAGGTGTATTTTGGCAGTGTAAGGTGTAGCAGTCCTGTATTTCCTTTTGATGGAAGCGGTGGAACTACAGCTGAGGCCAACTGGTCCACTACGGTAGAACCCAATATCACCGCCTTCTATGAAGGAGAGGGAGAGAGAACAGTCTTTAATGAAACTGGCGGTGTTAGCCTGGCAAAAACGTCTGACTTGCTAAACGAGATGCTTAAAAAACTAACGGTTTTTTACTAATGGTTTTTTTACTAAAAACTAATGGTTAACGCTGATCCAGTCCTGTACTCCTCAGAAAATTCAGTAGACCTTTGGCCGCATGGTAAGCTCATACGCAACCTTTCGGAAAGCCTGTGGTTGGACTATTTCGCAATGCGTAACAAGAAAAAAGAATAATATTAGCAAGGCAGGTTCTCCTCTTCATATCATCACCTCCAGAATGTTCGCCGCTGAAAACAACCTTTTTTCTGACCCCGCGATGCCGAGCCGGAGAACACAGACTATACCCTGCACTACTATCAGCGCTCACTGAGTCTCAACGTACGTCCGGGCGATTTCCTCCCAAAAAAGCGCAGCGCAAGACAGCCGTGATATGTCGCCCGTTACAGCAGCGACGGGAGACGAGTTCGCCCTCGGTTTGCTGCCCTCCCCATTTCCCCCTTTGTCTCGCGATCGGAAGCGAAGAAGCGCGCCTCGTTACGTGGCTGCTCAAGACTTCGTTCGACCAGAGAAGGAGGAGGAGACGAGGTCCGCTATCCCGGGTCGGCGAGGCGTCCCCCTTGGGCTGACAGCCACCGTGACAGGCCTCCTTCACTCGACGACGCCACTTCTGCGCCACCCGCGCGAGTCAATTAAATCGCTCGAAGCTGCCGCCAACGCCCGTTCATTCGAGCTCCTTCTTTTCCGTCCTTCGTCTCTTCGTTTTTGCCCGACTTCGTCTATGGATGTAGCCCGTTCATTCGGGCTTCTTCTCGTCTCCTGCTCTCTCATTTTTTGGGTATTTTTTTTCATCGGCGCGACTCGCTTGATACTCGCGTTTCGCCCGGGAAGAATGGAAGGGAGAGGAGGATGGAGAGGAAGGAGAACGTCTCCATTGATGCGCGC
The DNA here is from genome assembly GCF_048455015.1 of Haemaphysalis longicornis. Taxonomy (NCBI): domain Eukaryota; kingdom Metazoa; phylum Arthropoda; class Arachnida; order Ixodida; family Ixodidae; genus Haemaphysalis; species Haemaphysalis longicornis. Next base: position 87,437,435 of record NW_027526460.1, on the reverse strand, counting down.
AGCCAGACGTCCCGGATCCCCCGACTTGGAAAACGCGGTAGGCGGCGTTTTGATAGTTACGTGCACCGTTCGGTGGATCAGGCGGATGCGCTGTTGGCGTGGAGGCCAAGATCGCGGCCTAATAGCCCGCGGATAGCTGGGGGAAGGGGGGAAAGGCGGGAGGGAGAATACCCTTTAGAGAATTTAGTAGAGCATACTGGGAGGGATCGAGCCGGAGCCCCCGTTGCCTATATAGGCTAGCCGTTGTCCGCTATCCTTCCGGATACACGAGGAACGGTGTGCACCCCTCCGGCACATATCAATATGGTCGCTTTCATTGTGCCGCTATCGCCAGTGGATGCTGGTACAGCAATTGACTTGAAAACTTCTCTACACAACTTCTACATGACAGAAAATGTATTGGAATTGATGGATTTCAACTTTTTGAAGAAAAATAAGGGCAACAAAGTTGTAAGCACTGATTAGGTCAGACGACTGAAATGCAAAAAGATGTAATTAAACAGCCTGCACAGAGTTTGCCTACAGGTAGGCTGGGATTTACTTGTAAAAACATAAATAGTTGGAGGCATTCCTGAACGCTGTTTCAGAATGTCCCGGGTTTTGTCGTTTTAATCTCGGCGCATCCCGCTAGGAAAAAAAAAAAAAAACTGATTCCGCCTGAGTTGTTTGGGAACTAGAAACAACGGGACTTTTCTTGGGTCACTTTCAATGGATGCTCGAAGATGTCCGGGGGATTTTAGCGTGCGTATCAGATCCCCTGGCAATGCGAATGCACGTCGCGGTGCAGTTCCTTAGTGAGATACAAACGAAGCTCTTCAAATCGCGCAAAGAAACTCCGTTGGTAGTTTATCTGAATATATTTGCAGTATTTTGACCACGCGTTTTTTTTTTTTTTTTCATTTTGTTCTAGTGTCACTTAACGTTTTCATTTTGTTCTAGTGTCACTTAACGTTTTGGTCGGTGCCACAACTCTCGTTTTGTTTGGGCTCCGGATAGGCGCTGTGCAGTGCCGTCCCCGTATCCTTTCCAGTGGCGCTGCACGGAACCGAGGGATGAGGATGAGCAGCTGCTGCGATCCCGCCTGTTGCAGCCGATCACGCGCGTGACGCTCCAATGAGTCGCTTTCGGATGCGGCCACTGCGTTTACCCAGCGCCGGAAGGGAACGAGAAAAAAATCAAAAGAAAGAAGCCCAAGATCTAAGGATGCGCAAATATTGTGCTCGGGCTAGTTCGACACACTGCTCTTTCGCTATGTCCATGCGTTTGTTAGGGGGTTGGTTTGCAATGCCTGTTACGAGAGAGAGAGAGAGAGAGAGAGAGAGAGAGAGAGAGAGAGAGAGAGAGAGAGAGAGAGAGAGAGAGAGAGAGAGAGAGAGAGGGAGGGAGAGAGGGAGAGAGAGAGAGAGAGAGAGAGAGAGAGAGAGAGAGAGAGAGAGAGAGAGAGAGAGAGAGAGAGAGAGAGAGAGAGAGAGAGAGAGAGAGAGAGAGAGAGAGAGAGAGAGAGAGAGAGAGAGAGAGAGAGAGAGTTATTGTTTGTCCAGGATGGGGTCAGGGGTGGGGTAGGCTGAAAGTCCCTTCCCTCCCTCCACAGCCTCGAACATGATGATATCAAACCTGCCAAAAGTCATGTCCGGGAAAAGTGTGTTGGCGTGGATAAGAGAGAACATCTGAGCACTTCTCTTCCATCCACTCCTAACGCAGTTAACCGGCATGTCAGTGCATAGCCAATTAGCCTGATCTCATGTTTTATATTCCGAGCAGCGGGTTTATTTATCTGTGCTGGTGACTGACGACACCTTGCAGCCTCTAATGTTATTATGACAACAATGAAAAAAAAAAAAAAAAAAACAGATGTTGGCATTTGTTGCCAAGTCAAAACTCGGCGTGCCCATTCGCGACCACCTCTTAATGCGAAATCAGCTATAGTGAATAAGGTACGTGTGGTTGTCGAGAGAGAATAGGTCGTCAGGGGTGCTTGGATCGGAGGTGGGGGGAAGGAGGTTTCAATATCGCGTGACTTTAGGGCAGTACGCGGCGAGGCGTTGGAGATATGCAAGTTTAATAGCTGGCAGCAGGGACATTTAGGTGTTTTTGTGAGGTTGTACCCCTTGCGGATAGTTTTTGTGCTTATGAGTCATTCGCGAATAATTTTTCCATGAAAATTTCAGCTGATGGTTTGAGCGTTGCAAGGGGACTATATGACCGGTGGGTCTTACTTGTTGAAGTAGAAGCTTCCTGGCATATTTATATCTTTGAATGCGGGTGTCTGGGTGAGGTGAGGTCTCGGAAAGCACAGTGGAGGGGTACAAGTTTGATTGATGTATTGGACGGAAAGCAGCGGGGGTTGGCAAGTTGTGAGCCTCTTGCGCATGCGTATGGGCTGCCTGATTCCGTGGGATGACTACTCATGCCCCGGAGCCCAGACCGCACGGATTGTGTTCCATATAGTTAGTAGAGCTAATGATGTGATTAATGTATGAATTGGTTGAGTGAGGTCGTTGCAGTTCTTGGATCGCTTCTTAAGAGTGTCAAAACACGTATCTTGCTGGGATTCGAGATGAGAGGTCATACATAATAAAGTCGAGTGCAGGAATGATGGACAGAAGGCATACAGTGGGGTAAATGTCGGGCGGCAAATATAGAAAAAGTCCGCCGGATAAACCCACGCACTGCCAACCTGAGTAGGCGTGAAACTAGCATATGTGTACATAGACGTCAATTTTGCCGGGTTGTTTCGTTGTGCGAGGTTGACGCGTTTCTTTTTTTTCGGGTGCACTTAGCGTCGCGAGAGGGTGGATGCGATGCCGTAGTTTCAGCAAGGAGACGTGTTTTCCTTTAGATTCATTCATATTTAATTTTAGCCTCACGGCCGTGCTTTCTGATTGCAGTTCCTCCAGCATTGTTTGCAGGTGTTCTGAAGCTTCACTCAGCAAGACTATGTCGTCCGCAAACGTCAAATGGCTCAAGTATTCACCGTTTATCGTTAATGCTGTGTTTTCCCCGTAACGCTTTCAAAATACCCCCTCAAGACATGCTGTGAACAGTTTTGGCGATATGGGATCTCCCTGCCATACTTCCTTTCGGATCGGGAATTTATCGCTTTGCTAATGGAGGCCTATCCGGCTCTTGTATTCCCTATCTGCGTCTTCTAGAAGTCTTACATGGGTTTACCGATTCCCTGGTCTTTTAGCTCTTCTAGCCCGGCTGCGGCGAGAACGGAATCAAAAGCTTTCTCGTAATCTATAAATGTCACGTAAAGGCGTTTAGTGTACTCTGCGGATTTTTCTATATCACTTGACTGACGATATGGATGTGATCCATGGTAGAGTACCCTTTCCTAAACCTAGCCTGCTCTCAGGGTTGTTGGAAATCCAGGTTGTCACATATATGCGGCTAACTATAAATTTGGTAAACAGCTTGGAAACAACTGATGGGTCTGTAATTATTGAGGCCCTTGGGATCTTCCTTATGAATCAGAATAGTGTACCATTTTTCCAGGCCATGGACACTTTTTGAGTTCTTAAGCATTCCAAAAATAGTGCAGCAAGCTTTTCCAGTACAATATAAACAGTGCAGTACAAACACCTTGGCCACACTGACCGTTGCCTGCATGTTCACCTTCGCAAATATCAACGCTCGTTGAAAGGGACAACACATTACCATCTATAGACTTGCTCTCCAAGGATTGCCCTTTCCGTCCAGATCTGTCCGACACGCGTATAGTTGTGTTAGCCGGCCGTCTGTCCTGCTGTAAGATGCGGAGTTTGCTTGCTTAGATCGAGGTTGATTAAGTGTGTTGCATCTTTTCCTTGGCTATTAAACGTGTGGTGTAACGTGCGGTGTAAACGTGCGGTGCAACTGTACAGTATATTTTGGGTGCTGGTGCGCCGCAATCTTGTATTGTGTTAGATTGTAACTATCGGCTGTGTGATAACGGTCGACACTTAATTTATGATGTATATTTATGTGTTTTTTCCGGAATATATGTTTTTTTTTTTCTGTAGCGCAGTAGTCACCATGAATCTATTTGAACACGCCCAAATCGCAGTTCTTTTTCCACTGAACTCTTCCTCTCCCCCTCCTCCCATCCCCATCCCATCCTCTCCTTGTTGTACTTCCTCTTCACATTTTTTTATTACAGAGGGAAAGAGAGAGAGAGGTCTTACAGTGAGGTCTTAGCATTCCTACAATGAAGCCGTGCACGGGACAGTGAAAACCGATGTAATTCGCCCCGTCCACAATCCATCACGTCTTCTCTACGGTCTTCCCGATCCTCCAAAATGACGACCATAAACCCTGGTAGGGCGACACGCCGGAAACGATCTAACGCGGGCTCGTCTGGCAATCAACGGTCGCAGCAGGGGGGTTCCTTTTGTGCGCCGATACCTTGTTCCCACATTTGGCAAAAGAAGAGAACAGAAGTCGTGCGATCGTTGCCCGTTGACGTGGAATATACGTTGCACCTGCAGGCCACGCTGACTGTTCCTTTTCAGTTTTCCGCAGGTGACATCGAACGATTTAAACGTTCATTCTACTTTAAGAAAAATGTAATTGCGAAATGTTGCGCCCGAACAAGATGATCGAACTGGCAGAGGTCGACTACTGGTCCGGAAGGTAAGAAGCCCCTTGTATGCCTCGGGAAAATATTGCCTAGCGCTGAAATACGGATTACCTTTCCTAGATCTCAGGGCGGAAATTGAGTTTCGTGCTTCGTTTGCATTGAGCCGACATATGTACATTTATGAAGCCGTGCGCGGGTCCCTGCAATACCTACAATTGAAAAAGAAACACAGGAGAAAAACACCAAAATACAGACGACTCTTCGTTATATGTGCTAGTGCTCCAGCTTGTTATTAGTCCTCCATTTCCCTCCCGGACGAAAAATGTACACCGTTTCAATCGAAAGAGCGTATACGTGTACGCATATTTCTATTTTTATCATCATCATCAGCATTGTCGTCGTCGTAGTCGTCGTCGACCCGTTGGTGTCCACTGTAAAAGACACCCCTCTCATGTTCCTCTAATGGTTCCAGTCTTGCCATAGTCCAGTGTTTGCCTATAATTCTCCGATTTCACCCCCACATCGTGTTAGTAGCCTTCCCCCACCATTGGCCCGGCCCGTCTCAGGGCAGCCATGGTCCACGAAACGTGCTTCACGGGCCACAAGCACCTTGTTGGCGTACCTGAAACACAGGCCTGGCTAGACCAGCCTCTAAATAACTGAACGCATTCGTGCGACCAACTTCTTCAGCACCTCCCCGATCATCTCTATCACTGCACCCCGTCCATCTGGGGTAGCAAGCTAGGCATTTTAGCCCTGTTAACATCGCTAGACTTCATTAAAGATCGTTTCCTGCCCCCCCCCCCCTCTCTCTCTCTCTCTCTCTCTCTCTCTCTCTCTCTCTCTCTCTCTCTCTCTCTCTCTCTCTCTCTCTCTCTCTCTCTCTCTCTCTCTCTCTCTCTCTCTCAGTTCTCCTCCTCGAACCTGCTTTATCTGATCTTACTTAGGCGACGTCGCGCCAATGTGAAATCTAAACTGAATAAGCAATGACTAGTTTATTAACCTGGAATGTTCTTGGGGTAGTCGTTCAACAATTCGTGGCGGAGGTGAAGGCGGTTCGCCTGCGCCGTTAATTATCAATCAGGCCACCCAGGCAGCACGCAGCCTTACAATGCGCGCCTTAACTGGAAGAGAAGGAATGAAGAATTGATGGTATATCGCAAGTGACGTCATGTCTACAATCCGTTACGGTTTTGGCCAGACTAACCCCATACAGTAAATCCTCGTTGTAATCGAACCCGCCTTATTCGCAATGTTTCATGGTTTCCGCTGCAGTGCATTGAGGATGAATTATCTACGCTTATAACAAACTATCGCATATAACGAAGCCGATTTTCAGTACAGAGGACTTCTTAAATAACGAGTGTTAACTGTATGTCGTACCCTAGCGCCATATACAAATTGAAGCCCGTTGTTGGTTGGCTTTCTCGCGCTCTTTTTTCCACAAGCCGGGATGTTTCACGTTGGAAACTTCATACTGTTTGCCATGCATTTTTTTCGCTCAATGTCAGGGACGCTTACCCAGAACGCGATCGTTATCTATATTGAGAGCCGTTTGCTGAACTGAAACAATTTGTTTTAATTATTCTCATTTCTTTACAACAGTGGCTCGCGTGGCTTATCGGGAGCGCTCTTCTTGCTGTCTGACGCGGCGGTGCGCGGGAGCGGCTTCCGCTCGCCTGCTCGCGTAACACGATCGCACTGGAGCAGCTCGGTGGCGTCATCCAGCGGAAGCACTGCGTACACGATATTTGCAGAAAAGGGATTATGAGCTTTTGCCACTTTCTGGAAGAACGCGTGGTGGTGGCCCAGACTGGTCTGTGCCTTACACATGTTATTGTGATTTCGTGGGATGAAAGAGAGCTGGCTCGTCTCTATGAGTTGAGCATCAGAATGGGAAACGGCGCTTATATGGAGGCGATAATGAATGCAATAAGTATTTCCTTAATAATGAGAGCGTTCTCACAAGGAGGGAATTTACCTGGTATCTTGTGTTACCTTATATTTGCCATTTATATTCTTGCCAAAGCATGTGCAAGCGAGCGACCATGGCACTAGTTGGGACGGCCTTGTTGAGGTATGCCGTCCCCTGTTTCGCGGGTACTGTCATTACTTTCGCGGGAGGAAAGTTCGGGGGGTGCGCGGTAAATAAACCAAGTGCCATTAATAGTAAACGTTTACGCTGTACAGAAGCTCGCAATAACAGGTTTTGCGGATGGCAGTGAGGCCAGGATAAGTGCATGGTTTCGGAGCAGCAATTATCAAGTTCTCTTCCGCCCCCTCACCCCCCCCCCTTTTTTTCAGACGTGGAAGGAGTAAAGATGGAGGCGAAGGGTCGCGTTTGGCGTGTTGCTGGAAAACGCCCTAGAAAGAAACACCATCTCTAAAATGTGCGTCCTCCAAGGCTAGTAAGCCAGATTTTAGATCGATTTAAATGTTAATGGGAATTTACAGCGCCGGAAGAAATTATTCAGCATTGTTTACCCGCTCTGATGCGCTTCCCTTCAACTAAGCTATCCGTCAGTTAAGAAAGGCGGACAAGGGTATATTAAGATAGGAACAAAAAACGCAATGTTCAAACAGAAACTGAAAAGTACGATAAGCAACTTTTTTCTGTTTTTTTTCTTCACCCGGACTGTAAAAAAAAAAGAAAAGAAAAGAAAACCTCGGTTCTGGCTGTTGTCCTCTGTTCGCGGTCTTAGACCCATACTTCCGGGACGCCGCATTTCCCAGCATGGGGCCGGAAGAAAGTTCGCAGTCCGTGCTCGGGCCGCTCTCCTCTCACACGGCTGTTTGCTGTCGTCGGCGAACTGCGACGCGCCGGCCACTCGAGAAAAGCAACGTGGACTACGTTACTACGGCTATTTGGTAACTCACCGTCTGGTCGCCTCATCCGGAGTCGGGTGCGCAGTTCCTCTTTTTAGAATCCGCTACAAAACACCCCTCAGTCCGTACAAGGCCTGCACATTCACTCCTCTGTCCTGATTTTGTCTCCTGTTGATCAAAAGTTGGGATCTAAGTCTGTCGTAACTTTTGAGCCAAGTTGTAAGGAGGCGAAGAAGCCTGCCGTAAAGCCTGCTCACGTAGCGAGCAGGCTTTGTGATCTCGGTGGTGTTGGCTGGAAGTAGCACCGACGCAGTGCAGCGGCGCGCAAAGCAGCAGCCGGCCGCCAAGAATCACGCGGGCGCGACCGGAGCTCGCGCTCTGTGAAAGCGGCGTCGTTGATTTCCTGTGTCGCTGCCGCTGCGTCGGCGGAAGGCGCGGTCCGTCAAAGTTGCGCGCGCGCGCTCGCGCGAGGCGCCAGCCGGCCGAGTAAAAGCTAGCCGTGCACCCTCGCCCCTGAGCCACAGCTCATTTACCTTCGTGCGGAAAGCGACGGAGTTGATAACGCCCCGGATGGTGCCGAGCTCTCTCTCGGCCAGGTTTATTTTTCGCCGGAACTCCGCGGCACTTCTGGGTACCTGTTGTGTCAGATCAGAAGATGAGCGACTTGGGTCTGTTGGGAAACGTTCCCGAGGGTGCTCCGGCAGCGAGGCGTGGTTTTAAGGTTGAAAAAAAAAATGGAACAACTAGGAAAGGAGGATTAGGATGGATATAGTTTCAAGCTATGTTTTCCGCATCCCATATACAGTGAACTCTCGTTATAATGATGTCCCCCGGACAGCAAGCTGACTTTCTTATGAGCGGTACTTCGGTTAAAGCGGTGACGATTTTGTTTTCACGAAATGCGGTGGCGCTGTGAAAAACTCGAGTAAAGAGAGAATTTGAATAAAGCGATTTCGTCGTAAAGATGATTTATAGTATGATTCATCTTAATTTTCTTCCCTTCTTTTATACCTCCATCCTACGCAGAGGATATCCCAACTTGTGCGGCGACGGGAGACATGTAACATTTCGAACCCTGAACTCTCAATTCCTTACACCCCTCTTCACTGTGGTAGCTTCCGACGAGGCCTATGTACAAGTGTAGCGCCACTTAAGCGTGCTTGAGACGTACTCTACGTAGACAATTCGACATGCATGTGACACGCGGTGCGAGTTACCGAGAAATATGCAGCATATTTGGAAGGGAGTGTTCTAAAATAAGCCGGTATATAAAAAAGAAAAGGTGGTTTCGCGCGTTGTAGATACACCTGGGGTATGAGGCGCACCGTGGGGAATGGTTGCAAATTAATCTAGACCACCTGGTGTTATTTAACGTGCTCAAAAAAAAAAAAAAAAACATCGGTACACGGTGTTTTCGTTTTCTGCCTGCACAAGAAAAGCGGGGTCACCGAGGCCAATATTGAACCCGCATCCTCAGGGTGAACAAAATAACGCGTCAGCCGCTGATCCACCACTGAGTGGGAACCCGGAAAGGCACGAGCAAGTCGTTTAAAGGCGGCCAACATAGCATACTACGGGTTTTTCAGTGCTGGGCGGAGTGTTGAGTTCTCGCTACAGGCTGCCGTAATTCTGCAATTTTCTCTTTAGCGAAACAGCAGGTTCGCGGGACAGAGACGTGAGCGAATCAAGCACAAATTTAGCGTCTTTCAAATGAGAGGCAAAATGACGCAAGTGTTCATCCGTAAAAACATCTCTTCACAGCAGCAACAGCTACGTACTCTACAACGCGCTAATAGCTAGAAGGGCGTACGTCAGAGTTTGAACCTGTAAATGACGGACTCAAAACGAAAGAAAACGGGTTTATTGGCCGCGTGCGAACAAAGAAAGATAAATCAATCCGCTCAAGGAGAAACAAAAATTACTGCTTAATTTATTTTATTTTTGTCTCGTCGTTGCGAAAAAGAGTGTGCAGAAAGCGATAAGGAAGGATTGGTCTTGTTCCTTTGCAGAGGCGACCGTTGCAGAATGAGCGTTCATTTTCAGGCTGTGCAGCAATGTTTTCCTTTTTAATGCCTCGTTCTCAATTTTTTTCTTCCCTAGGGAGCGCACTTTTTAAAAATCTTATTTCCCCTTTAGTTCGCCGTTGCGCTCAGTTAAACTTTACGTCCGTTGATCTTCGTCGTGCGCACTTCGCGCCGCACTCTGCGCGCGCAAATGGTACGGAAAGCGTTAACGAACAGGACCGAGCCTCCATTTTTGTTAACTTCGCTCTATCTCCATCATTTTTTCCCCCTTCAGTCTTTTGCTCTTCGAGCATCCCCTAGAGAGTAATAGCGGGAACGCTTTGCGCTGCCCGCTTTCTGCATTGTAATCCACGCGCGGGCTTTTCAAATCCCAGACTATCCCTAAATAGCATTGCAAGACCTTTTTACGCGATTAAAACTGCCGGCTTCTGTTTCTTTTCTTTTTTGGCGATGCGTATGATTCCCACTGTAGTAATTATTTCGATAACGCCTCCAACGCCAGTGATAACCGAGATTCCCAAGAGTGTGCGCAGTGCGAATGGACAGCACGGTTAATCTGCACGGCGCCCGTACTTTGTTCACCGTTGCTTACAGGCACAACTAGCGAAGCAGGTGTGCATATAAACGGTTGGGTGCGTCCCGCGAGTGCGGTTACTTTTACGTGCACTGCCCTTTCATAGAGTGGGAAATTTGCCTTTTTTCACAGTTTTGGAATCCCGGTAACACACTTACACGCACAACTAGTGAGGCTGTTGTCCGTATAAGCAAGTAAACGGGCTCGAAAAGTGGGAAAAAAGGTTAATTCCACAATCCGGGAAAGGGCCGTTCGCGTAAAAGTAATCGCACTCTTGGGACGCACGCAACCGGTTGTTTCCCTAATCCGTTGCTTCTTTATCTAACTTTCCTTACTCCTGCGGCATTGTCGACAGTGTTTTTTTTTTAAAGTGTTCTGAACATCATCATCATCATCATCATCACCAGCCTGTCTACGCCCACTGCAGGGCAAAGGCCTGAACATATTCCCTGAACATATTCCCTGACAAACACTATCAGCCCGTCACGCCCAAGTTCCTCGCGAATGATGCACGCGTTTTGGCATTTCCAGAAAACGCGGAATTAAGAAACACCCCGCGATAAGAAAGATAAAAGTTGAGGTTGCGGTCGAAAATTAAGCGGAACGTTTTTCTGCGCCTCCGGCGCAGTCGAGGACCGTATAAAATGAAAACCGTAAGAAGAGGTCGATTACGACACCCTTAAACATAATTCATTCTAATTGTGAGCACGTTCGTTGCCCGAAGCACTGTAACAGCGCTTTTACCGCAGCACTCACACCTCAGGCGATGGAGCAATTTAAAGGAGAAACACTTGGACCTCTGCTTTAGAAGTGTTTCCCAACGTGGTGTTGCGCAAACATATTTCAACGTACGTATAACTCGTTTACTCTTTCGAAACGACCATAAGATTAGCGTTTTCAAATGAGACGGTCGTTCTGGGGTGTAAAAAAATCGACTTGGCAAAACAAAAACAAAAACAAAACAAAAACAACATACTAAGACACAATTATGAGTACGCAGTGAAGGAGAGACGAGCGCAAAAGGCCGATTTTCATGTGTGAGCAATACCGCGAGTTAAACGTCAGCTAATGACTGCTGTGAGAAAAGAATGTTCTGCTCAGAAATGCAGCTACAGCCCACTTATCCAGAGCAACAATGCGCCGGGAAAAGGGCAATGAAAATTATGAACGGGCCACGGTGAGTGGCGATGACAGCTCGGGGAATCGAAAAAGGGCCCGCGCGTTTCGCCATTATAAGCGTTTAAACACGTGGCCGCCGCAGGGAGCTCGATATACCGCGTAAGAGTCTTTTCTCTTTTTTATTTTTCGAAACAAGATTTTAGAGAACGACCGGGTGGTCGCCCTTTTTATGTAGTTTCGTTGTGTTTTTTTTAATAGTTTGCTATTTTGTTCATTATAATATAAATAGTTTACCTGTACGCTAATTGATAGTTTGTCCGTTGCAACAGCTCTCCGGATGGCAAATTATGTTTTCTTTTATTTCCCTTTCCCGACCAATGGGGTTCACGTAAGAAGAGCTGGAAATAATGGGACGCAAAAAAAAAAAAAAACAGTATTCAAGTGTACGGTAATTAATTGTCTGAACTTCAAGTTAGCAATGTTTGTAATAACTATTTCTCGATTATATAAACGAAAGCAACAATTTTTGTTATTTATTGTGCGAGTTTGTTCGCATATAGTGCAATTTTACCAACTCACGGCCCTTGCCATATCAAACTGCCATCTCCTTAAAAATCAATCAATCAATCAATCAATCAATCAATCAATCAATCAATCAATCAATCAATCAATCAATCAATCAATCAATCAATCAATCAATCAATCCAGTCCAGCAGCCTAGTCAGCCAGTAGTCAGCCAGTCAGTCATTCGATTGACAAATAAATCAATCGAATTGATAAATAATTCAGATAATTATTTTATTCGTCATTAACGCTCTTTGTAATCACCCCGTTATTCAGTGTTGGTTTTTCTTGCAGTGTACCCAAGGACCAGCGGCATCGCTGCGTCGTCCTCGCGCGCGCCGTTATTTTCTTCTGATTTTTTTTTTTTTTTCACGCCGTAAAGTGGATAGCATCGCGTTACACAAGCGCTCCGCAATAACACTCACAACGTATCACACACCTCAACCCGGCGCCGCATTTCGGACAGCGCGACATCAAAACGCCTCGAGCCCCACCTCTCCGCTTACGTCCACCGCGTTATGAAAGCGCGCTTTCTCGGGGCAACAAAATGAACCAGCGCCACGTCGTCAAGCTGTCACGCCTCCTTTAAATCCGGAGCAGGCGCGCATTTTTAAGCGGCCCCAGCCCGGCACTTTGCTTATTTGGCTGGCTCGCGGCTTGGCTGCGCGCCGACCGACAGTGGCGCGCGGCGTCAAAGCGAAGAGCCTCGGGCCGTTGGCGCCAGCTGACGCCGCCGCACTCAGAAAAATCGCCCCTCCTCTCCTCCTTGCCCCCTCTTTCTCCCCCTCCTCGTCTTTCTTCCTCGCGTCGAGCCAGAAAACGCGGAACAAAGGGCCAATTATTCGCGAGTCCGTGCGCTAAACGCGCGGGAGACTTTGCAGTCGTGCCTTGTTACGCGCCTTCCTAGTTTTCTTGAGGACACTGTGTCCGCGAGGAAGGAAAAGAAACGTGCGTGGGCAGCGCTACTGGTGGGCGAGACCGAATTCGCATGAGCGTCCAGGCGCACTGATGTGCGGATAATTCTAATCGCAGTAATTTCTCGTCGCTAGAGGGGAAAAAAAAGCGCGACAGAAATGCAAAAATACGTTGGCCTACTTGTATACGTATTAGATGAGTGTTGCGTATTGTGGAACGCGATTGTGGGCCGATGGGCAAAAGTAGGACGCGGCAGGAACGAAATCTGCGGCAAAGGCAAAAAAGGGTTTCGTTTCCGTCGAGACGTTGTTGCGCACGCCTCGATCCGGCTTTGGAAGCCTGCAACAAGCCCTTTCCCGTACACTTTTCGCACACCTGCCAACTGTTTTGTGTTCTAACAGTGTCAGCGGTTGCGCACGCTCGCTTTACTAAAGCACTGGCATTGGTTGCCTTTCACTCCTTTAGTTGTCGACCTGAATCGGAATTTAATCGCCGCCATTCCTTATTTCATTCTGTTTTGCCAAGTTATCATGTCGCAACTCATGTCCCACTCCATTTTATAACGGCTCGGGAGTTAGCTTGATGTCTTCCTCACCCCACGCACTCGACACTTTCTTTGCTTTATCGCCGGCTGTCGACGGATCGACGGCACAAGTGTCGAACGAGTGTCGACGGATCGACGTCGAGCGAGGTAGCCAGCGAGCGTAGACGCGTACGGTTTGGAAGACTCCGCAGAACTTGCTGATAAAAGCAACCCAAGTGGATTACGGATATATAGGCAGTAACTCACCTCGACGCTGGACGAAGCAAGAAGTCGACGTTTCGGAGCTGCCAAAGTGTTCACCTTAGGAAGCTCGAGTCAGTCAACCGCTTCCCGGTCGTGCACCAACACAAAACGAATTCTGGTAGACACAACGACACATAACCCATCCACCTCATCGGCTCCATTATACAGCACTTCTTCGGACACTTGAACGTTAAAGGTGAACTTCCAGCATTCAGTCAACTTTCGGAACAAGGACGGCTAACTACTCCCACAGAGACGGTCGTTGCTATAGGAGCGCTCAACCCGTTGACAGTCGCACTACAGAATGCAACCGACTGTATGAATTCGCCTTGTTAGCCCAACCGCGCTATCACGGTGATAGCGATTATCACGTGACAGGTGCATGAAAAGCGCACGTTTCATGGTGGACTGAATCTTATTCTCTGGCTTTGGCTTTCGTTCGAACAAAAAGTGTCGCAAGATGGAGGACAAGCCACAAGTCTGACGTCATGAAAAGTGGTACCGAGGCCACTGAAAGGTGCGTCGCCGGGCTGAGAAAAAGTGGACTCAAAGCTTGCTTTATTTGTGGCGCTTGGCAGTCGGTTTTTCGCCGCATGCAAGCAAACAAGAAACAGAAGGATGTTGAAGTTGGATGTTAACTGCAGGTATTCGCATTGTGCCGTTAGGTTGCTCCGTACGCCGTAGTTACGTCGATCGAAACAATCATACGCGCTTACTTGTTCTCGACTGTGGTAACGCGTGGGACGAAGACCGAGAGAAAAAAAAAGAACTCAACACAGGGCTCTCTACTCCAACTAAATGTTCTAGGCCACGTGTGCCCAGTCATGAACGAGAACAGACATATCCTGGCTATAGGCCTGTGTTTTAGATCCACACGCTATAACGGCCGTTTTGCGCTTTCTGAAAGTGGAGTGGTACAGTATTTGCATGGAATTTTTATGCATACTAAAACAACATTCCGCAGTATTTCAGAAAGTGTGTCGCCTTTTAAAGCAAAGCTTTCTACCTCTACCAGCCAATGGTTTCGTCGTGGCGTGCGCGATCAGAAACTCCCAACGCGGCTGAGGAGGGGGAGGGCGCTTTTCACTCACGAAGCACAGTGTCTACTAGATGGCGCGGCGAATTGTTACCCAGCGGTTCCCCACGCGCAGGTGATAGCTCACTTCATAGAGTTTCATATATTAGTATGAAACTCTATGGCTCACACCGGCGGGCGCGTCGGCGGGACGGCTTTGTCGTCTGCTTTAGCGACGATTGTTTTGGGCCTGTTTGGGCGCAGCATCGCAATTAGGCGTTTCCTTCACACGGCTTGATTAACTTTTTCGACAGCACCTCCTGGGTAACCCGGACCCGACGGAATTAAGTGGTCGTACGGCAAAGATACGTTAAGGATTAGTTTGCAGGGCGGGAAAACAAAATGTAGACACCGCATATACACATCTGGCCGCTAGAGAAACGGAACATTTAGCGCACTGCTTCCCACGAATGGGACTCTGTTTTCTACATTGGTGGATACCTATTCGGTTGTGTTTTACCAGGTATTACAAAAGGCGAAAGGAGCAACTAGTTCTGATAAATAGCGATTAAAAAAGTTCTCTCAGCTTTCCCGCAATTGTCAAACTTACTAAACTAACTAGTTTAAATCGGTGTAAATGGGACTTACTAAGCTCACATGCCGAATTGCTTCGGTGTCTGCGCTCGAGTCGCGCGGTGGTGCAGCCCCGAGCCAGCACATCACGATAGGTAGGTACCGCTGTCTCAGCCTTCGAAAGATGCTCCTACCGTTTTCTTTCCGCCGACGCACGGCCGGGCTACAGCGGTGGCGTCCGCCGCTCTAGCCCGGCCGTGGCCGACGCTGCTGCTGCGTTCGGTACGCCGCCCCCGCGAATTCCATGGCAGGCAACGGCTGGCAGACCCTCTGGTTTCACTTTCTAGAGCTACGTGTGTGAACGCAAGTGGCGTCGCACGGGCAATTGTTGTGGGTGTCGTTTAAAGCTCTGCTTTCCAACCACCCCCACAACGTGGATTGGAGCCATTTTTTTTTTCACACATACAGACGAATGCTTGGGGGAATTCCACCCCGCATCAGTAGACATAGCTCGTCGCTAAGAAAACCCGAGCCACTTAATACCGAAAATTTCTTAATTGTGTTTTGCATTTATTGTTTTTTTTTCACATTCTTATTGTGCTGTAAGCGTAGGTGTTTGCCTACAATCACCGCTACTCCACTTTAGCAGCATATAAGCTAAAACAAACTTTCCAAGCTTTCTCGTAACGGCGAAAATCGTATTTAAGCACATCTTTTGTACGCTTGCGTGAAACAAACTCCTTCCGTATGCGTAAAACACCGCTATCGCCAGGGGAATTACATCTGAATCCTTGCCCCCGAAGTTCTTTTAAAGAGCCATCTGCGCGTGTATACGATAAACGAACCATTGTCCCACGTGTTGCCCATCTCTCTATGCTTCTCACGTACTGCTGCTCGTTGACGAAAACACACCCCACCCTTGACAAAGCGCTTCCTCCGAAGCCGTTGCCACGACCTGTACGACCTGTAAACAAGATCATGCAGCCTCATACAGGAAGAAGAAACATCGGCGCACGAATGCAATACTTCCTCGCTATCGCTGTTGCTCCGCTCCATCTTAAATGGGTGTATACCTACAGAGAGACGCATCCCAGGCCACACGCAGACGCCAACCCCCGGTAATCCTAAACCCCAGTGCAAGATGGGACGCAAATGAGCGTATACCGGGAAACGGCGATAAGCCGACCGGTCGGCGGTGCTAGCGAGCTCCTGACCGACTCCAGTTACACAAACGGCGCACGCGGGTATCAGCTGGGAACGCGCCTTCCATGTTAATGAGCGCAATGGAACAGAGAGCTGCCCCCTCCCCCTGACTTCAAGCCGACTACCGATCGGGACTGGGGGAGGAGGGCGGAGAAGTATTGCTTTGCCAGTGTTCCACAGGAGATGGAGCTTCGGCGACCTTGTTATCGCGGAACGAAAAGCAGTTCAGATTGCTTCCGAGATAGCTGAGGCCATCAGGACACGAAAGTGGCCGGGAATTCGGGTCCGGGTCGAAGTGCGCGGCTCTTTGGTGACGGGATCTCAGAGAGAGCTCTCTTTCGCGTAATTTGAGAACAATAGTCAGGCTGCACTTGATGCCGCGGCTCTCTAATTAACTGACACGAATCTTTTCTGAAGAATCTCTCGCTGTTGCAGGCTGTTTGTCTGGGGTCTTCAGGAACAGGTTCGTTCGCGCCAGCTCACTAGAACGTCGGGATGTCCGTCAACACGGAGGGCAACAGACGGCATTGTAAAATCGATAGTTCACAAACAAACAAACAAACAAACAAACAAACAAACAAACAAACAAACAAACAAACAAACAAACAAACAAACAAACAAACAAACAAACAAACAAACAAACAAACAAACAAACAAACAAACCAAGAAACAAACAAACAAACCAAGAAACAAATAAACCAACCAACAAACAAAGAATGCTTTTTTACTACTTCAGTTTAGGCACTGTTTTCAGGCATTTAAACGACTACTCGGTCCGAACTAAACGTGTGGCAAAATGGTGCCTTGTGGTATGGGGTTTGAAACAAAAAAGATTGTCACGGCGTGTCATATAGCCTGACGCAAGCGAATAAGCAGTTGTTTTCCCTCACTCGGAATATTCAGCCATGAGTCATGTCATGTGGCGATCTCACTCACTCAAACTCACACACACTCACTAAACTCTCACTAACATTTATTAACACTCATTCACGAACACTCACTCGCTCACTCAAACTCATGCCCTCCACA
Organism: Haemaphysalis longicornis; assembly: GCF_048455015.1. NCBI lineage: Eukaryota > Metazoa > Arthropoda > Arachnida > Ixodida > Ixodidae > Haemaphysalis > Haemaphysalis longicornis. Next base: position 87,420,245 of record NW_027526460.1, on the reverse strand, counting down.
CATGCACACACTCACTCTCTTACTAACACTTACTAACACTCATTCACGGAAACTCACGCACACTACCCCACGCTTTCACTAACACCCACTTACTAACACTCATTCAGTAAAACTCACTTGCTCCCTTCAACTAACGCACACCCACTCTTCACAAACACTCACTCACTAACACTCATTCACTAAAACTCACTCACTCACTCCCTCAAACTCAGGCCCTCCACACACACACTCACTCACTCTCTCATTAACTCTCACCAACACTCGCTCACTCTTTCGCTAACACTCATTCCATGAAACTTACTCACTCTACACACACCACACACATTCATTCACTAAACTCACTCACTGATTCGCTAACTCACTCAAACTTACTCTCTCGCTAACACTCATTCACTAACACACATTCACTAAAACTCATTCACTCACTAACAGTAACACTCATTCATTAGAGTTCATTCGCTAACACTCACTCACTCACTCACTTATTCACTGAATCACTCAAACTTACGCACACTCACTCAGTCTCTCGCTAGCACTCACTCTACAACACTCACTCACTCACTCACTCACTCACTCACTCACTCACTCACTCACTCACTCACTCACTCACTCACTCACCCACTCACTCACTCACTCTACAACACTCACTCACTCACTCACTCACTCACTCACTCACTCACTCACTCACTCACTCACTCACTCACTCACTCACTCACTCACTCACTCACTCACTCAGCCTCTTTCGTACCCAGTGCACGCACTCCGTACTGATTTTGTTCCCTTGGCAGCGGCTTCACGGTGCGCAGCCACAGCGCAGCAGCAGGGAATCGCAGAGCGAGTCCGAAAGCGGAGACCACCACTACCATTTCCCTGCTGCCGGTTACGAATACGGCACACGGCGTGCTCGCCCTCTCCGGTCGAGCGGTCGTCATTCGAGGCCAGGTCAACGATCGACGGCCACCTATCGACGGCCAAACGACGCCAGCCAGCCCGGGGTCGGCGGAGGGCCATTAGCCAGAGCTGCTGCTGACCACGCCAAATGGCCACCACGCATTGGCAAACAAGAAAAGCGCACGCTTGCTCGCAGGGGCCATAGAAACGGCGTGGACGCACACACACATATATACACGGCGACGAGGAGGTCTGAATGGAAGGGACACGATGGCTGCTGACTAACGGACGATAGCGAAGCACGTGAGACGGGATCGCAGCCATGCTGAGACGCGCTATCAGCTCCGGCGTCTTGATCGTCGGTGCGTGCCGCAGTCCGCATTAGGGTGTGCCTACATCTGTTCCTGCCTGCGTTATAGCGGTGAAATACGGCGAAAAGACTCGGCAGTAGACGCGCCACGTTACCCTGGTCCGTTGCAATACTGAAGGCGCAGGTTTTGTGTTTGTTGAAAAGACAGATGCACTGTGGGGAGGAGGGGGTCGGGATCCCAAGTTTTGTCCCTTTTATGTCCGTTTCGAAGTGTCCATTACGAGCGACCTCTGATTTGCTAAGAGCAGACGACAGGCGCCTGACGCAGGCCTGTGCTGTAATAAAGCTTAAATGCCTCGCGAGGCCAACTACGCCGCGTCTTGAATCGGACGCGAAATGAACATTTTTAAAACTGACACCACTCAGAATTACGCCCCTGAAATATGCTCTCACGTTGTTATGATAAGGGTCACAGCACCGCCTTCATTGGGTCCGGTGCCCGAAGCCCGTACACGGAAATTAGTGCAGCAAGAGCGGAGGAAAAAATGACGCACCCCTCCGTCTAACGACGGGCGATGGTTGAACGCGAAGCTTGCTCGAAAGGGATTCCTCTGTTGATACGAAAACCTAAAGCAGGCTTCACCTATGAAAGAGTATATTTGAGGCAGAGTACGCTTTACAGGTGGAAGTTGGCTTTCCTGCAGTGGGTTTTGAGTTGGACTACAGACGCCATCAGTGAGACATAGAAAGCTTCGCTTTAAAGAACGGGTGGTGGGTATCCTTCTCCCCTATCTCCCCAATGTTGTCTTGCCCTCCCGCAAACTAAATCTGTCTTTAATTTGATAAGTGACCAACAGAAGCGCGGAGAAGGCGTCCTTGGTCCTCCAGGTAACTCCGCCTCCGTTATGAAAAATTCCCTTTACTTTTTCTGGCACCCCATCACGACCGCGAAACTTTTCGCCCATCTGGCGTGCCAGTCTCTGGCGGTGTTTTGACCCACACAGTTTCCTATACACCACCTACTTCCAGCTTCTACATTAGCAATCTCTTACTCACCAAAGGGTCATCCGCACCTCAGAAGATAAACGTTAACTGCCGTTTTTCTTCCCGCCTGCCCAATTTGCAGTGTTGTGTCTACTTGTGTGTCTTGACAAGACGCCCTCGTTAATTTGTCAATAATGCACTTCTCGATTTCGTGTATTGTGGTGATAATGTTGCCGTTCCCTTTACTTTACGCTGTGTTAGACTGCAACATTGCCACTTATGCCCTGTACAAGTGGCCCGGGACCTAGAACAACAGGTTGTTCCTAGGCACATAATATATTCCTCAAATTATTGGCCTGCTACTGCAGTTGCTGTTGTTATCATGATTACAATATTAAAATTGCACTTTTCACTTCTATCCTTACTTCTACTTTACGTGTGCCATTTTAGTTACTAAAATTCTTGGAGTCTACGTTCATGTGCCTTCCTTGCAAAAGATCTTGTTAGTAGTGCTCTCAATGTTTGCTTTTTCTTGTATCCATTTTTTTGTGGTCGTGCGTAGGCCCCTTTTTCAATTAATTTTGTCGTGTCTTGTCGTTGCGTTCGTTCCTACCCGTGTAGGATAATCATCAGCGACTTTGGTCGCATTCGTTCCTTAACGAACACGCCGCGAATGCGAATCTTGCCCTTGTGTACGTGCATCCATATGTGTAGCAGCACAAAGCCATCATGGGTGCTCCTGGGCACGATTATTATTATCACGATCATCATAGTTATCTTCAGCATTATTACTAGGCGAATATTTGGGTATCACAACTTTTTCTAAGAGTAGATCACACGGGCTGTATCCCTAGATTCCCTACGCTATAGCGTGTGATACAACCATCGTAACGGAAACGAAACAAAAACGAAAACGCCGGAAAGCTCTCCAACCCTGCAAAGTGAATATGGCCAAACCATGTGGGTGGTCATCCGTACAACCTTCCCCGGAAAAGAAAGAAATCGCTGACGATGATCCTACACGGGTAGGAGCGAACCGAAAGAGAGAAAAGTGAAGAATCTAAATCACCGGGCCTATATACGATGAAAGTAGCTATCGCGAAGCCAGCAAAAAGCGCGCCGTTTGGCGCGGTCGTGTGCAACGGGTTGAGAATAGCTCAGCACCCAAGAGAGGAGGAAGGAACGAGGGAGACCGACGCCCTCTCCCTTCCTCATCGCCGGTAGTCGTAGTAGTAGTAGTACCGCACCTCCCCTCCGGGTGGCCGGTGTTCGGATGGCGCTCACGTTGGCGGAAGTATCATTGATGGAGCGGAAAGGCATGGAAGAGGAGCCGTGTACGTGAGCGTCATATCGGCCAAACGGGGCCCGACTGACCGGAAGGCGGTTTGCGGGGGAGCGGGCCGAGCCCCTACCTCGGCTGACGAGCAGAAGGACCCTCAGGCAGGCGGACGAGACCGAGGAAATCAAGCATCGGCCAAGAATCCTCGCAGGAGAAAACGGCATTTTCCGGTCCTTCCTCTCTTCTCCTTCACTTTGCTATTTTTTTTTTTGCGGGATCTTCTTCCTGCTTGTGCAACTCAGCTCCAGTCAGTTATTTGCTGTCGGGCGACTCGGTTTTGTGCGCGGCGCCGGGTACTCTAAGGCTTGGCTTGGCTTGGATTGGCTTGGCAGGGTGTTGTCTTTGGTCGCCGGAGGTTCATGCTGGGAATCAAGTGCCCAGGCCGGCTCCCACTCGTCGGGTTCCGACCCTCGTTTCGGTGTGCGCTGAGCCAGGAGAAGAGCACCTATGCGGGCGCCACTCCGGTAAACCGTGTAAAAGTGCCCCGTTCGTGACGTGAACCGTAAAAACGAGTCAGCCCCGCCGAGCGATCACGTGCAAACGGCTGACTCGGGTGCGGATTTCGGGCTAACCGGATTTCCCGTTTCTATCTTTGCGCTGACGGAATGATGTTCAACATCGCCTTTAGTTCATAAAGGAGACGAGGAAAGTCAAAAACAATTGATATGGAAAAGAATGAAGAACTGTACAAACCCGAAATAATCACGAACCATTCTACTTTGTCAAGGTGGGTGATCAGCGGGCGTTAAAAAAAAAACGACATAAAGATGTTCTATAATTCACATAGAGATGTTCCATGAGCACACTTTTATTTTGGAGTAATGACCTTCATAATGGGGCTTATTGATAACTAATCTACTCAAGGCGCTTATCCAAGGGATAAGACGTGTAAGACTGAGATCTAAGTCCTCTTTTTATCTCACAAATGACGTTTATTATTCGCTAATATAACCACAATACACTTGCAAGCGATAAGCCGTATATGTGTCCAAATCAATGTTTTCAACGGCGTGCGTCGTTGTCCGTGACCGCGTGCTATCAGCGCGCACACCGGAACGTACGTTTTCCGACGCCTCGCGCTATTGAACGCCTTGTGCTTCAAGAACACGTGCAACCTCGGGAGTTTTCGTTTTCGGACATGAGAAATACACGGAACCCAAGATTCCCCTAAAAATGGAGGCATGTGCAAACAGATAATACCCGAATGATAATAAAATGAACGTGTGGCAAAGCATTAATATAACTTTGACTGCAGTCGGCACGTTGCTTCGCAGGTCTTCTAAAGGTTGTATTTTGAATGGTACACGTAGTGGTTAATGAACTTGCATTATCGCGATCAAGTAAGGAAGGATAAAGAGCACCGGAAAGTCACAGTGGTTAACCAGAAGCGCGCCGGGTGGGTTAAGCAAAGCATAATGATGATAGAAAATTCACAGGACATCTTATGTTAATCTTAAGACGACAGGAAGGTGTAAGAACGAGTGGTGGTGCATTAAAAAACAGGCACATGGTTTACTTTGGCTTCACGTTCTGCGATGGCTCCCCACGAGACGCACTCCAGGGTGAACACGTTGGCGTGACACATCGCAGCATTTATAGTCGTGTACTCCCCCTGGCGGCACTATTTTCACGTCCACTGTCGACATAGCTTTCTCCTGTTTCAGAGAACACCGAATACTGGACGAGTATTTACTCCGTCTTGCTTGTGTCTTGATGCTTCTCCCACGCCCCCGTACATAACTCGCTTCCAACCAAATCTCTCCACGTGTCTCTGAAACGAGAGGTGTTCCATAGCACGCGATTTGTTTACTACGCGATAGGTATGGAAATCAAGGGCGGTCAAGGTCGATTGACCGACGCCTTGATAAACTCTACTGCTTTGAGTCGAGGGGCTGGTGTTACAGCATCCGCCCGGCGGAAGGCGCCCTTAGACCGGGATGCCTTGCTGAAGTTGATTTAAGTGTGAAGTTGATACAAAATATTTCTTCGATAACCTTTATTTCTGCCAACTGCAAACGACGATCAGTTTCCCGAGTTTTGGAATGAACAGCAATGTGCCGCTCAAAAGTTCCTTAACTACATCTTGTGCTGCTTCGTGGTACGAGACGACAACCACATTTAGTCTTTGATTGGCGGGAAGTGGTTTATGTAGTACCTCCAACCACTGGTGCGATGGGTTGGATCAACTACTATCAATTTTCGGTAGCATTTACTTTAGCTATATATATATCTTGCGATTTTTCCCTACTTTACGTTATAAATTTAACCAAATGATGCAAAATGAAACGAAATAAAATTTACCTTTTGCGTATACTTTCGTGACTAAAGCAAGCATCGTTGCGTAAAATTAGTGACAAATAGAGATATTCACCACTATTACTGACACCACGACTGCTCAGTTAAATCTGAAAAAAAAATATTCTGCGGTACTGTGACCCCGCATATATTTCGCGCAATGCAACAAGTGTTGCTGCGCCTGGTTAACACATTTCTTCAAGTGAAGCAGCCTGGTAAGCTAAAACTCTGGTGACGGTAGCTCATCACCACACAGTTGCTGTTAACCTCGCGTAACGTAACGCGTGGCTTACTGTCTGCAGTTAACCGGGTATAGAACGCTGATAACGGCGCCCTCTCGGGGATGTCAACTGGCGCACACTCATCGCCACTGGCTTAAACACACTCGACCGTCGCAAACTCAATCTCAAGCGCGTTACCCCATACTTAGGCCTAAGAATCCAGAGGCGATAATCAGGGGCAGCGGACCAACTCAAGCGTGCCTTACGTGTCCGACGACAACTCCGACCTCCGCACAGGTGTTCATCCGGGGGCGTATACAAACATCCACCGGGATGGAATCGGAACAGTGCGGGTAGTTTCAGCAAACGGAAGCGCTACAGAGACGGATTCGCTGTATAGCGATGTAAAATAAAAAAAAAATAATGGAAAGAGAGAAGGAATTTCGAGCCGTCTTTATTCCTTGCTCCTTTGTGCTTGACTGAACACTTTGTTGGAAACCGTTCCCAGATGCCGCTGCGGAAAATTCAACGGCGTCGTACGCTGTCTCCAGCCGACGCGCGTGACAATACAGCTGTCGGTCAAGGCAGAGGATGGTCATTGTCTGCTTTCAAACTGTGGTGGCGACATCTACGGCGAGGAAAAAAAGAAAAAAAAGAAAAGAAACGGAGGCACCCGCTTGCCTGACGAGGTATCCGGAAACGGGCATGCTAATCTCGCAATGGTTCACACTTGAGCAAAGATCACCTGTAACTGTTATTCCTTAATTTTCTTAATTTATTCGATAGGGTTCGTGACGAAATAACTCCCCTGTACGGGAACATTAATCGAATGCAAAGCAACGAACTGAAGAAATTAAACTCCGTTGTGATGCCTTAGCATTAAGCTCTAGTAATATGTAAGTACTGTACCTGGATTCTGTACACAACCTTCCTTCAACACGACTTCTCCCCACTCCTCGGATGTTTTAATACCCAAACAAATGTTATAGGATACTATTCGTATCCTTTTATAACTGTATAACAATTACAATAAAATCTTAAAAATTTTCTAACGTACCACAGCTACTTTTCTTTCTTTGTTATAGGTTCAAGCAAAAATAATTTTCCGTAAACGTGTGAGTCCAGTTTGCGCGGCATGGTTAATACCGGAAAGAGGGATCTCGCTTGCGCTCTTTGTAGTAGTTAAGTCGACTGCGATTCAGCTGCTTCTCTAGAAAGGTTCATCGGTGTCCCAGGCGTATATTTTCTTGTATGCCTGTCAGTCGTCTACATGCAACCCTAATATCCCTTTAAGATGCTGCGAAATGAAATCTGCGCTGTCAAAGCATGCACCATGTCACAGGAGCGATACTAAAAGCAACCATGACACCTCTCTGGGCCGGTAGGTTCGCGTTTCTAAGCGGGGAAGCAATGCAAAGGACGGGCTAAAAAGAAAACCAAGAGAGGGGGGGGGGGGGGGGACGATACCGCAACGCCGTTCAGTTTGTGATAGGTGTTGTCAGCCCTTATTTATATCCGTTCCATGCGTTATTTTCTCGCTAAGAAGGGTTATCATGTCTTGGGCAATAAAAAAAATGAAAGAAAAAAAATTGCTGCCTGTATAGGTCTGCGTCCTAAATTTCATACCCAGCCCCATACCTTTCACCCTTCATATAACTTACGAAGAAGCAATGAAAAAAAAAGCAAAAGAAAAACCCAAGTGAACACACTCTGTTTTACAGGGTTTTCTCCTTTCCTTCTCCTTCTCAAAACCAAAAATTGCAACATTGAATAGCCTCTCGAATAGATGCACCCAGAGAAAACCAAGATACAAACAAGGATACAAACAAACAAAAAGGGGAAGAAATTAGCAAACAAAACTTATGCGTTGCAGGCAGTATCAACTATTGTTTACGAACAATTGTCGGCTGTTCCCCCGTTTACTCTATCGCGAAATTTATGCGCTCCTTCTGGGCGAAGATGCCGCCGCGGCGTGTAAACATCGCTGCTGCTTCCATCGTTAGAGATCGGCACGCCGACAACTCTTTATTCAAGCGTACACCACAGCGCACACACTGCAGCACGCACGTGAAATGGCAATTTCGCGAAATTCTTCGCTTTCCATCTCACCGGAACTCAGCCAGGCCGCTATTTCCTAAAACGAAGGAGCATTGCAGACGAGCGCCTAACAACGACTCCCTCCATCTCCCTTTTTAAGAGTTGAAAATACGGCCAAATTGTACCCCACGGGAAGCTTTCCTATACAGGCAGCCTACAAATAAGCGCTGCGAAGTAACGCTAACAATGGCACGCGCGGCGATGGAGATCTCAGCTGGCGATATCAGCACTCAGCAGTTGCAAACCCTCGTACATAGCGGGTATGGAGCGCTGGGCCGAGTCTTCAACCTTTTCTGCCTTCCCCCTCCAACACCGCCATAAAAATTTCTTTTCCGGAAGACTCCACATCATTTTACGAACTTCCGCGCCCTTATTTCTCCCACAGTTCACTGCTTCCGTCTCTTTAACGGAAGAAGAAGAAGAAAGATATTTATGCGGAAACGAGAAGTCGTATAAGAGGTGGCGAAAACGAGGGGAACGGGAATTGGTTCCTTCTTTGAAAACGATACGCGTATGCAAATCAGGTATGCGCTGAGAAGAAGAACGTTTCTCATCGCGCCCGCATCACATAATGAAAGCGCATCCAGAGATTGAGAGAGAGAGCGCGAGAGATAGATAACGAGATAGGAATAAAAAAAAGCGAGCAAACGTGTACACGAGCCACATAGAGATCGCGACGCAAATGCGCGCCACACACGCGTACCACGTCTTTATAAATTGCGACGGAGAAACGGTTTCTGGTGCCCCAAAGCAGTGCGTAGGACGCTACTGCATGGATCAGGACAGAATATAAATACGGAAAACGCGCGCGCGCGAGAGAGAGAGAGAGAGAGAGAGAGAGAGAGAGAGAGAGAGAGAGAGAGAGAGAGAGAGAGAGAGAGAGAGAGAGAGAGAGAGAGAGAGAGAGAGAGAGAGAGAGAGAGAGAGAGAGAGAGAGAGAGAGTGATCTTCATTTCAGGAACAAGAAACGGGGTTTGAGATCAGGCGTTATGCAAATACAAATAACCAACGCACTGTTTGTTTACTTCCTCAGTTCTGGTCCCGCATCGTATATAGAGGGTAATAAGTCGGCCGTAACGTGATGCGCTAAATCACGGATACCGCCACTCATAAAACAAAAGCAAAAAAAGAAAGAGAGGGAAGAAAAGGGAAACTAAGAAAGAGTTTTGGTAAAGTAAAAAAAGAGCCGCTTCAGTCTGAGTGAGCAAGAAACAAAACCAAAAAAAGACAGGAAACCTTAGTTGGTTCTCGGAAACAGAGTGCGGTTCCGCGGAAGCCTCGGCGGCGACCAAATGACCGCCATTAGGCTGCCCAGCAGCTCGTCTTCACGCAGTCACTGGGCGATGAGACGAAATTTGGGTCAGCACCGACATCATATCGTCCTGCAGTGTCCGCGGACGGAGATTTGATCGTAGCTCATTCGCGATAGTGTCTCCCCCCTTTGAGCCGACGCGCCCGTGAAAGGACGCGCGCTGGTCGTAAGGGGAAATAACGACCCATCTTGCCGCATTCCGCGGATGATAGCCGCGTGAGTAAGATTTTATGGAGCGTCGCTAAATGCCTCCATCTGTGAACGACAGGATAGGAGAGCGCATCACCATGAAGCGAAGTGTACGTGGGAAGGATCCTCCAGTGCTCAAATTGGTAATTACCCAGCTACGGTGGCGAATTTCATACGGCGTCCTCATCTTGGATGCGAGGTTAAGGGTTCGAGTCCTGCCAGCTGCAGCTGGATGTTACCCGGGAATAACGTGAACCCAGAAACACGCAAGGTAACGAACGGTACGCGTTAAATGGACCTTGCAACATTATTTCAATTTTTTCGTAAATCTTAAATGCTTGCAGAACGTAGTCACCCAACACACCCAGTACCTGGACTAGGGGGTCGCAAAGTAACTCAGCCAAAAATTACAGCTTTATGCCAATCAGATATCTTGTAAACGATCTCAAAAAATTTTCCTCTCTTTCCCGGTCTTGACGCTCTTCTACGGCTCGAATGATGTCACTGAGGCCATGTAGCGGCTGTTGGCCGGTTTTCCTTCAGTTGCACCGATGAACGCTATTCGATAGCAACTATAAAAATAAAGCCACAAAAACAAAGCAGAAACGGAGGGCGTATCTGGTGCGACAAGCAAATCACGCAGTGCCGCTCCGTGCTGGCGATAACTATAGCTTTTTCAGTGCTTCCAGGCAAGAAGGTAAGACTGAAAGCGTTAAACGGAAGTGTTGCAGGGTCCCTTTAAAGGGACTGTGGAACAACGCTTTTTGTCTTTCCTTCGAGTCTGTAATCACTGCGAAAGCTACACTTATCGCCGGAAAGAAAGTTTGTTTGAGCAAGTTTCCAAATTCCAAGTTATCTGATATATGCATACAGCAATAATGTTTCGCTTAGGTACTTTGTTACTGTTTATTCTGAATACTGAGTGTGTTTGTTGACTACCTTCTGAAAGCATGTATGGTATAAAAAAGACGGAAAAACTGTTGCAGGGTCCCTTTAACAGGTTTAAACTATTCTGGACTATACCACCGCGTTCTTTGAAGTCGAATTGTTGCTTCTAGTTGTGTTGTCCTGCACTTGAATCAGAACTGCTACGTATTTCTCTTCATGAAAATCTTTTCTTGTACATGGTATTATGTACACAAATTTTGTTAGGGCTTTGGACGCTGAAGTAAACGTTCAGAAAAAGACAAAGGTTAGGCGCCTGTCCTGCCTCTGCTTCTGAACGTTTACTTTAGTGTAAGAAGCCTTGAAAAAATGCATTCAAACCAACTGTAGCTCAGCAACGCGTCCAATGTTCTTGCAAAGTTCTGACAGTTCTCGTGTGACCATGTTGTCAGGCACAAGATGCCTTTAACAGTGCCGAATCCACATTTAAAAGAAACTTGGAGGTACAGGTGTTCGAACGTAGGCCACAGGTGTTACGGCAATTATGCGACCTGAAATCCCTTTTTCCTTCCTGTTTAATTAACGCCAGACATGCGTGACTTATGCGCGCTCGAAAAGCCATACCGGGCAGATAAGGGACACCCCACAAGCAATCTAAAGTCTGATTCACACTAATTTCGAACTAAGGTTGGGAAGAACCACACACACACACGCACACGCGCGCACGCACAGACGCACATCAAGCACGGGTGGTATTCTCGAGTTTTGTCCCTTTTGCGACCCTTTCAAAAGTGTCCCTTTTGCCGAGCCCTGATTGGCTAAAAGCAAACAACCGGAAGTGACGTAACGCAAGCGCAACAAACCTACTGGCAACGCCCACTGCTTAACCGGAAGTACGTCACCATGAAAGGGTCTCAAAAGGGACGTTTTCAAAAGGGACAGTTACGAGAATACCGCCCCAGGTGAAACGACACTGGCACAAATGCACTTACCAAAGCACGATGGTTGCGAGAAGTGACATCGAACTGCGAAGATCCGTATGATGGTAGATGACACGGCATCTCCACAAGGCTATCAGGCCCATGACAAAGGAGAGATGATAGCATGTTCAGTTTTTCCCCCCGGAAGAAATCGAAGCACGCATACGAAGTAATATAAATATCTTTTTTTTGGTGTCCGCTTCAGTTGGGAGGCTTCTAATTTCAAGAGGAGGTGAGGGTGGACGTCAGTGAGGTGCGGAATGACCGTTACTATGATTGGCCAATTGAACTGTAGCGATTGAGGGATCAATTGGTGGTCGGCATCACGGGACCATTGTTTGACCAGAGATGATTTACATATTTGTGTGCCTGTGTGTACATGTGCGCGTAATCGGGAGTTTTTTAGATGCAACAGCATTTGCAGGGCCTTGTCAGGGTCCCCTCTTTTTCACCGTCGCTGCCTGCCTTGATTTTGTGTCTTTACGCCACTCGCGTTTGTACGGCTGGAGATCTTTGGGAGAGGCCTTCGTACTGCAGTGAGCACAACCAGGGTGGTGGTGATGATGATGATGGCGCCACCTGGGTTGCCTTCCACCTTCACATTTGCTGCTATATGGCGCTCCCTCTTGGTCTTCCCCGTGGTACAAGCTAGACGGCCACTATTTCGAAGTACTTCTGAGTGAAATCCGATCAATGCAATAAAGAAATAACTGTGGTTGATTCCTCTTTCATAGTAAGCGGTAAAACACGAAAGTGAAATGTGCAGCGAAATCTTCAGCTGAGCATGATTTGTGGGTCGGCGGCTGTCTTGTGGGTGTGCTTGGAAAGCGACGTCCTGCTGGAGGGTCGCTTCGGCAAAGGTGTACTGGCGTCACTTCGGTGACGGATATTACGTCAATGAAATCTTGGTGTGTCCCGGTATAAAACACTTTGTGTTAAAACATAAACTCCGAAAACGAACACCCTGCTCTTTAGTACTAAAGGTTGCTTCCCTGCAAGAAGACCCTGTGTGAAGGGGTGCACCCTTTACAGGCCGCTTGCTCCGTAGTACTGGCGTCATTTCCGTGAGGGATATGACATAAATGAAATATTCGTGCATCCCGGAATAAAACACCTTCGGGCTAAAAGAACAGCTACAACCAACAACGAAGCGAGCAAGCACACAACTAAAAATACCTTAAAAATATAGTTTGCATTCCGTACGATATCAGTGTGATGCAATTGGTTGTTCTTCCAAAATAGTCTCCAGCAGAGTTTAGCGAATACTCTACCTTTTTTTAAAAAACATATATGGAATATTTTAGGAATTTTTATTCATGGGAGTACACTGCAGGCCACCGTAAAATTACCTGCACCCCGTTAAGACGCGTCAGGTCTCAAAACACAATAAATTGAAGAGGTCAACAAAGGTGACCACGTAACAAGGAGTTTACAAACTAGACGCGCCAGCGACGTTTTGCACGCGTAACCGGGCACACACGTGAGCCCCCTTACTGTGAAAGCCAAATTAAGAGGAACAGTCACGAGTGCGCGGCTATTTCGGGCCCCCGTTAGTGGTCCAAGCGGAAGCCCATAAAGCGGTTCCCTCCACATTGACGGCTCACTCAAACGAGGACCGAGGCTAGGTTTAAGGTGGCTGTCAAGAATACCTTTGATGGTAGGTCTGCACACAGCTATTTCGTTGTGGAACCGAGGACAATGGACAAAGATGCGCTTGTAGTTCTCTCACGAGTGTCCGCGGAAGCAGCACACCAGAGGTGGGAGCCGCATATGCGACAAAGAGGGATCTTTGTGAGAGCGTCTATCCGGAGGGTTGTAATTATCGAGTTCGTGGCGGGGTCGGTGTCGGTGAGTTCCGGCACGTCTTCAATAGCGTTGACTCGATCGAAAAAAGCCATCGCTGTCGAAACACCAAGGAGAAGTAATGGCTTTACTCATCGTTTTCGTTGACGTTTTGACATCAGCTCATAGAAACTGGGGTAAAACGGGCATAGGCCTACTGATATGTAGTAGGTGGGAATGAGCTTCAAGCTATATTTTTTACATCTCCAGACACCGACACGGTTGCCTGTCTATTGCGTGGTGTCCTTCCACGTGAAGGGAGCTAGAAGTCTATGAAGATGATATAGGGAATCACCGTGATACTAAAGGGATCAGAAGCACGTATTTGAGCCCTTGTCACAATTACAATTGTAGTTGGAGAAAATGAGAACGCAAAGGGAGGGAAATTAACCAGGCGCAGAGCTTGGCGTGTATGCATACCGTCCTCTACGCCTGGCTATACCTTGTAATGAGAGCACCGGCTCTACAGGGTATACCAGCGTCCCTACAGAACCCTGTACGAAAAAGGGTTCTGGGGGGTTGAAGACGCGACAGGGGAAAGGGGAGAGTAGGAGCGGCGACAAGTGTGCGCTCATTGTAACTTCTGAATGCACTACAAGCGGCCTCATAAGCAGATCGTGTTGAGGAAGCGAAGAAGTATATGTCTTTTCACCATTTATAAAAGTGATGGTCGGGACCAGATTGTCGTCGCCGGGGACGGAAGATCATCTGATTGGTTGAACTGGGTGAAAAACCGCGTTTTTCAAGCCTATATTAGGCGCCACGTCAGAGCACGTGCTCTACTGTCTCTTCAGCACATCAGGAATCACAGTGGACGCTGTTGGCCATCCCCGGTGAAGAAGCCGCAGGTGTTCGCTAAGGCTACTCCCAAACACAATGGACAAAGTTAACTTGTCTGACTGCCATCGACAGTGACCGCATAACAGGCGGCCCATTTCAGTAGGTGAGTCAAGACGTAAAGGCGGGGAATTCATTAATTTTGTTATGTTGCGCAGTTTAAACTAGTCATGCGTGCCATAGTTACTCGCGCAGTTGCCACGCGAGTAGTAGTCAGAGAACTGGGCTAGTTAGTAAAGATTCACACGACCAGACGACAGCTGTCGCCTTGCTGTCTCTTCCTTCTTCTTCTACCGTCATTTTCTCCGGAAAGCTCACAATCTTAACATGGTAGGCATGACCCAAGTTTGATGTATGAAATAAACAGTCTATTCATCTCGTACGAAGCATCCACCGAGCAATCTGCTGCCGTATTTCCAGCCGCATTGCTTCTACAAGTTCCACTTGGATTGCGCGATCTTAAATGCAAATCATAGTCATACCTCTGGTTATACTGATTGACGTTGCATGAAGTAAGCTCTCACGATTGGCAGCCGAGCGAGTGTGAATGCTTTATATATAAATTGTGCGCCCGAGCCGGTGATTTCAACTCCTAGCCGCAATGCCTGAAACTAAATTTAAAGGGAGAAAGGAAGAAAGATTTGATGAGGCTTAACTCAGTTATGCCAGGGTGTGCGCAGTGAGAGGTACGGTTAATGTTATTGTTTAGCTTTGTTCAGACAGCTAGATGAGGCTAGCTGTTAGCAAATTCTGCTGTAATCACCTGGTCTTTTCACGACGCACCTGTCCCGTGAGAAGGGTCGTCGTTGACAAAGTTCTTTTTTGCGGCGACCATGCTTCGGGAAGATTGACGTATAACATAACTGGACTATATTGTATTGGCCAGAGCATGATATAAGATGTGAACCTGTTGGAAGGTTTCGTAGCGTAAGTAAACGGTGACAGGCATCTTAATCGCAGCGCTTTTGGGAGGGAACATAATGCATGCGCCATGCGCGCAGGGAATTGAAACGTTTTCAGAAGCAAAAACAGAAAAGAACTGTCTACAGTCTATGATCATGCCACCCGGACGAAAAAGAACGAATTCAAACTGTTTTTTATGAATTCTAGCTTGTGTATAGTACCGTTTTGCGCAAGAATGTGGCGCACGGCTTCTTATGTAGTGCTGAGCGCACGGGCTCTCCTTTGTTGTTGCTCCTCCCTTCTGCTGTACCGCCACGTGGAGCCTAAGTGTATTCCTTCTGGAGCGTGTTTGGCATGTCCTTTGACGCAACGCGCAGTGAGGCCAGCGACGCGCTAGCACGCCGCACAAACTTAGCAATGTCGTCGGCCGCATGACATTTTTACCATAGGTGATATTGAAAAGCAAAGGGGACGCCTTGTGAGTGGACAGGGCAAGGTACTTGAAGCAAGAGCCCAGCAACAAGTCTGCAGGCTGAGGTTCAGTTTAACCACCGCGGGCAATTACCGACCGAAGAGGAGACTATAGGTCCTGCAACAAACCAGCAAAGACTTCATTGTTGGTTGATTGATTGATTGATTTTAAAGTTTAACGCGCCGACGCAACACAGGTGATGAGGCGCGCCGTAGTTGAGGGCTCCGGATTAATTTTGACCACCTGGGGATCTTTAACGAGCGCCGAAATCTCGTACACACGGGCGTTTTTGCTTTTCGCCTCCATCAGAAAAGCGGCCGCCGCCATTGTTGGTTGAAATCCATGCCGGTGGTTTCCCTCAGCATGCATTGCTAAATCTGTCTGTCTGTCTGTCTGTCTGTCTGTCTGTCTGTTTTTGTCTTGTCTCTCTCTCACATACACACGGCCATATAGAGACAGACTATCATACAGACATGGACAGACATAGACAGACATGGACAAACATGGGCAGACAGTCATAAACAGACATGGATGGGCAGACATACCGACATAAACATACCGAGACAGACAGACAGACAGACAGACAGACAGACAGACAGACAGACAGACAGACAGACAGACAGA
The DNA here is from genome assembly GCF_048455015.1 of Haemaphysalis longicornis. NCBI lineage: Eukaryota > Metazoa > Arthropoda > Arachnida > Ixodida > Ixodidae > Haemaphysalis > Haemaphysalis longicornis. The sequence goes on along the minus strand of NW_027526460.1, from coordinate 87,404,064 downwards.
CAGACAGACAGACAGACAGACAGACAGACAGACAGACAGACAGACAGACAGACAGACAGACAGACAGACAGACAGACAGACAGAACATTGGATTATAGATGCAATGCTACGCACCAATGTTGCAGGCATGCACAGGGCGTACACGGTCGGACATCAAAAAGCGTAATGATGGCTCAAGATATGAATGTATTTACTGTGTCCTGAGAATAATTTTTTCAAGCACATAAATGTAGTGACTGACTTAATGCATACTGCGTGGTTCACACGCTTAACAACGGTCAGAAATCTGGGGGTCGTTTGCTCCGTTGCCAGCATATTGCGGTCACATTGCCCTTGAGTATAGCGGCGTATATGGCGAAGGCGCCGCTCCAGACGGGATTACGAACAACCGGCGATGCTGCGGCTGGCGGCCTATATTCAAGTTCATTGGCCCACTTTTGTCCGTAGGAACGCACATCCGAAGACGACACGTGTCGTGCTACTGTCGTTGTAAACTGGACAGGAGGCAGGCGGCTGCTTGAGCTTTCAGAGCTGTCTCGAAATTTAGAACGCGACGAATGAAGTTACATTGCAATTGGCCACGTCAGTCTGGCGCCCCTGATCTGCCATAACAGCTCGTTGTAGGTCCTGTGCACAGTGTCCGCTAAGCGAGGGTCGTTTTAAAACATAGTTGCTCCATACCTGCCCCTTTAGGGAGTAAGCCTACACACGGCGATAGAAATCACAGTTTAGGAGGGTCAGACAATGGAGAGTCGCAAAAGTGCAACGAGTGCAATCATTTGATGAATTCATAATCAAGTGTCTCCTTACAGCCTTTTGACTCTTAGACCATCGTATGTATTCTAATGTGTTTGTATTGCTTTTACGAAATAAACATTCACATTCAAAAAGCAGGCACAAAACCAGTTGCTCAAACCTGGACAAGATACATGCACCGGCGTGTTCTGTAGTTCGTGCCTATACCCGAATTCGTCGACGTTGGAGCTGCTTTCCCACGAAATTGTTTCCTCAATGACATAATTTTCCCGGGGTACGCGTTCGGCTGGGGCACACCAGGGGAATCGCTCAGCCCCCGGTGCAGCAAACGTATCCACCACAAAGGAAAGCGACATCCACCTCAATGCAGCCGCCGTACGGCTACAAATGAAAGGTGTACAGCTTTCTCATAAACTTCGAAGTTGAAGAAAAATTTGTCCTGGTCCAGGATTCGAACCCGGGACCCCCACTTGACCAAATCAGTCGCTCTACCAACTGAGCTAACCAGGTAGCAGTTTGTAGCGCGAGAGGGAATTGATCAACAACTCGACGTGAAGGACTGGTGTTAATCTACCAGCTTTAAAGGAAATCCCTGAGGTGGAGTAAGTTTCTACAAAGAAAAGTTTGACATAAGCCTCAATGCAACCGTACTGCTACAAAGGAAAACTGTACAGCTTCCTCAAACTTATTCACCGCCTGTCTGCCGATATGCTCCGTGGTATCGGAAATTAAGCCAAAAACACCTAGGTGCGCTTTACCCGAGGGTGTATTTTTACCACGGGGTAATTAAGATACGGCGAGATTCAATCTCTTGCTCGGCATTACCCTGCAGAGCTTAGATTAAAAGCGATACAGATTGGCGGAAGTGCTCACGTTCGCGTTAGTATCGTGAGGATACTATTTTAAACACTATGCCTCACTAAGAGCGCATGACGACGACGTAGGCGCGACGATTCACAAGCCTTTAATTTACCGTCCCCTCTCAGGCAAGGCCAGCAAACGCATTAATGTGGTAGAACGCCGACGAGACAGAACGGGGCTTTATAAGCCACGACTTCTCCGAGTGTCCCACGCTTCCTGAAGCTGCGGAGGACGATCGAGTGCGGCGAAAAACAAAGGGCTTTCCTTCAGGGAGCGCTCCACGTCAGTGACGACGAAGAGCTTCGTCGCTCGCGTATGTAAAGACGCCGTGACGGTTGTGTTTGGAGAACCCGTCCTCCCGCTTCCACGTTTCGAGGAAGGCCAAGAACGAAATGCGAGCGAGACGTGAAGCGGCGGAGGCGGCGAGCGTTATCCGAAACACAATCCCCGGAGACGAATGTTCGGCTTGAAAGCGAAGCCCTGTTCTTGGGGCGCGCAGATGGTGCGAGCGTGCCACCGCGTTTTCCGCGTCGCCGCGGCGTCTCGCGTTTCCCTTTCACACTTGGGGGCGAGATCTGAGAACGTTCGGAATGTCGCCGTCTCGCGCCTCGTTTGTTTTTATTGCTGTCGCTTTTTGTTCGTATAGCGAAGACAGTATGTATTCATTTAGTAGTGCAACAAGCGAACACGTTCATCTTTTCTGAGGAAGCGGTTATACAACGACGAACGAACGTCCGAGGCGCTCGGCTGTTAAGCACATGGTCGCGGGTTCGGTCGCCAGACCACATCATGCAGGACGAGTTGGGAGTGGTTTTAATGCAGCAGCGTCACTAGGTTCGTCGAGCGATTTTATGCGGTCACTAGATGTCTGCAGCTGTCGTACCTCTCAGTCTTGCTTATCAGGTATGACGTCATCACTGCCATACGGAAATTACAGCGGCAGCAAGGGAGCGCCCGAATGCAGCTGGGATAGGGTGCAGCGACTACAGGAGTGTGGAGAGGAGGTAACGCGCCGGTAAGCGCACCAACAACGATAGTACATGACTACGTGTAGCGCAAAAAAAACAAAACAAAAAAAAAAAAAAAAAAACGACAGAGGACACAGGGAGGCGACGGGCACAAGCGCCAGCCCAAACCGAAACTCTGAAAAACGGTAGTACGACGAAGAAGAAAGAGAGAACACGTGATTTCAACGCGCGCTACGCCTGCGCAGTGGAGTTCGTTCTGCGCCAAGTGGCGCTCACCCCGTTGAGTCGTTGTTTTCAGGTGCCGCGGCGTATAAAACCGTTGATGCTAGTCACATTTTAGCTTACGTTAGATCTTGGCGAGCATGTATGGGGAATGCAGCAGCTCAATTTCAAAACTCTGCCTGTACGATGAAGTATCGCGTCCTACGTCTTGCGACCTTACTTAAAGTATATGCCCGCTGCAACTGTTAAAATCTCAATAGGCTGATGATGATGATCATATCAAACAATGAATGATGGATGCTAAACCCACTATCTGCCCATGCAGAGCTTACACTATAAGCCTTAGCAAATATAAAGGAGTGAATGAACGTGTGTAGGTCGGCATTATATGCCGCAGAAGGCGCACCAAGCAAATTACATATCGCCTGCAGTCGAATGTCACATACACGCGCAACTTCCTATCTAAGATAAAACAAGCTACGTCGCCACTCTGCTCACACTGTGATGTGCAAGAAACCCTGCAGCACCTGCTCTGGGAATGTGCTCTATTTAGTGCGCAAAGAGTGTCCCTCGCAGTGTCTTTGGGACTGCCGCTTTCCGTGGACATTCAACTAAAGGACGTGTTAGGACCGTGGGCATGTCCAAAACGTGATTTATGGGCTACAAAAGCTCTGATAGAGTACCTGCAACACACAGTTCTAGACCAGTCTCTAAATAACTCAACGTTTCTGTGCACATCAAGATCTTTAACATCATCGCCATCATCTTCATCACGCCATCAACTGCCGTAGCAAGTTAGGCATTTTAGCCCGACTAATGTCGCGAGACTTCATTAAAGATTGTTCGCTCTCTCTCTCTCTCTCTCTCTCTCTCTCTCTCTCTCTCTCTCTCTCTCTCTCTCTCTCTCTCTCTCTCTCTCTCTCTCTCTCTCTCGTTGTGTTCGTTTCGTGTTTAGACAATAAGAGGAAACTAACATTCCTACGGAAAAAACGCCCCAGAAAATATTACGTAACACATTCTCACGGTGAGTGTTTGGTTGTACTCGACTGCAGCGTATACGAAGAGGCAAAAACAATAGGCCCCACGCAAAGGTGCAATATACTGGAAGTGCGAATTTCAGTAACACGTTCTGGTTAATGGTGTGAAGCTGCGCTATATATGTATACGGAAAGTGGAGTTGGGAGCCTTGCTCTTGAATTCTTCAAGAAAACCGGTGTACGCATTTACTTTCCTTGCGTGGATGTTATGTAGTTATCAAGCATGAAGAGAAAATGTACTCTAAGAAAAAATTGAATAACTTGATAATAAGTCCATAAGAAAGAAAACTGATAACGCTATTCGCATGCAGATTTCACCACCCTCGGAATTTACGAAATATCCATTTAGGATTATCTAAAAACCCGGCCGTACTGATATCCTTGTTCGCCTACAGCTTTTTAATTAAGGGTTAGTGACTTTTCGTATAATAAGCCTGTCATCTTACAAACTTCCTACCGTGCGCTGCTCATACTGCTCCCTTCGTGGGTACAAGTTCCAGCCGAGTCGTAACTCGAAAACAAAAAGAATACAAGCCGCCCTCCAATGCCTGCCCCACGAACACGCCTATGACACCGCGCAAGAAGCAGTCTCCCGGCCTACGTAACGGACGATCAACGAACTCTCACCCGACGGTATGCTCCCGGGTGACACCGTGCTCATACTGGGCTCGCGTGACCCCGCCTCCCCAGCGGCTCGTTCGCAGAACCACCCCTCCTGATCTGACGATGCCCCACGAGCTCTCCCTTGCAGATCACACACGTGTGCAAATGTGCAAGGGCCCTCGCGACTCTACGAGAAGGGGAGAGGGGAGAGGGAGATGCCCAGTGGAGTCCCCCCATCGAAACGCCGATCATTTCTCAGGACGATGGATCCGACACGGCAGGGACGCGCACCCAAGAGCATAATAACCTGCAATTTACACCTCGCAATTAGCCGACGACCTGCCTTCGCCGCCGCCACCACCGAGCTGCCAAGAGCGGCTTGTAGTCCGCAGCGCGCCCCGCCAACGAGGAAGCAAATCCACGTCCCCTCCTTCCCTTCTTCGCACCAGACAGGGTTCGCCCCGAGGGACTCGCAGTCGCAACCCGCGAGCAACGGCTGACCTCTGCCATTGTATGAAGAGGAGGGAGGGAGAAGTGTGAAACCTACCGCCTCGTCTTCGCACGCTTAAGTTCTTCGCGGCGACCGTTACCCTGCCCTCACTTAACGGCGTGCGCAATGGGCAACAGCCGCGCTTGCGGCATCCGGTATGGTGGCACTTGCCGGCAGCGTAGTTGTACGCGCGTTAACCGGAAAAGTAACGCGACTGAAAGCTGGCAGACTTCTGCGGTATGCGCGGGTCGTTTCACAGGCAGAAGATGCGTTTATCACCTTGGCTTGAAGAGTTACAACGTACGTCTACAACAAATGCGTTTATCACCTGGCTTGTAGACGTACTGTTACAACAAATATCGGATATAACGAACTATTTTACTGCCCCGATACCGCTTCGTTATAACCAGGTTCAACTGTATCGGGGTTTGCTGTGTTGCATTATAAGGACAGTGGCGCGATGTATACGTCACAGAAAAAGTACACACACGATTGGTAGGTAGAGACAATTACGTCACTAGTGCGCCGCACAGGTAAGTGCCGGAAATCTCGTGGCTGCGAAACGTCAGAGGAGAAAGAGATGGCGCACGTAGGGAGGAGTGTACACGACTCAGAAAAGAGGCGGCGTCGGTGGAGACGAGTATAAAGTGGTACTGTAACCATACTCTATCCGTGATGGAGGCGAAAAGCAAAAACGCCCGTGCATACGAGATTTCGGCGCACGTTAATGATCTCCAGGTGGTCAAAACTAATACAGAGCCCTCCACTACGGCGCGCCTCATCGCCTGCGTTGCGCCGGCGCGTTAAACCCTACAATCAATCAATCAATCAATCAATCAATCAATCAATCAATCAATCAATCAATCAATCAATCAATCAATCAATCAACACTCCCTCCGTGGATGATTATGCTTCACTGCACAACAGACAATGTGGGAAAGCCAGCTTACAAAAATCAAGCTCACACCTATTCCTTTAAAGTCGGCTTCGCCTCTAAATACTAATGTATTGCTGGGGGGACACTTTTTTAGAGGCCATAAGAGATGCCTTATACCAAACTTGGAGCACCTAGGACCTGTTCTTAGTTTTTTAAATGCAGAGAATTTCTTTAACTCACGATGTCACCCGGCGTTGGCGTGCCTCGGCGTCCGCAACAGCCGTTCCAGGTGCGCCCTCTCCCCTACTCCTCCTCTCCCGCATCACGCTACCCTCCTCGCTCTCAACAACAGGTCCGCACCCCTCCCCCTACACTATATAAAAAAATAATACTTACCGGCGCCTGGTTTCGACCCCACGACCCTGCGGGCGGAACGCAAGGTACATGGTGCTCTACCCACTGCGCCACAAAGCCGACACAGAATGGAAGGCTACGAACGCGCCTTATATCCTTGACTCATTCAAACTACGTCAAGAAGCTGCTGATACAACGCATTCACTACCACCAACTCCCCAAACACTAAACGTTAACGCAATACACCCACCCCCTATGCGACGCATTTACTCGAGTCCCCCTCGCGGGGAGATGGGCCCTTTTTTTATGAATTACCTTATACCGAAAATTATTGGTCTACGCTCGGGATGTCGCCGGAGACGATCTGCTGGATCCCAGCCATTGACACCTTCTCTGTAAAACGCAATATTTCTGGAGACAAATACGAGAAGGCCAACCAGAGGCCAACAAACCTGCGATCTCGTCACATTATGGAGGCAAACGTGACGCCTGTCTTGTATTTTTGTTGCGCTCGACACGGATACACGAATGGCTGCGCCTATCAATCTCGCGTTCATTTGCTTCGCGTGACAAATGTTTGCACAACGGGTTAGCGTCACTCGCACGACCATCGCTCACTGGCGCCAGTGGCGTGGCAGGAAGAGGTGCACGCGAAGTGGATCGCCGCAGGCACGAACGAGTTCCACGGGCGTATACACGGCGGAGTTAAGAGAAGATAAATTAATCACAGGGATTAGAAGAGTAAGAAGCAATGTCATGCCGCACAACTCTCACGTTCAAGCCACGGCTGGCGATGCCATTTTTGTTAGAAACCGAAGGATGCGTTTTATGAGGAGGTAAGGATGCTATTATGCATGCAATGCACTGTGGCATTGTTGAAACTGGAGACAGGGTAAATAACACTAACGATTTCGTCACCACAAGTTACCAGCTATAAAGCAAATGCGAAGAATTGCGCAATAGGATTCATTAGGCGGATACTTTTCTTTGAATAGGCTCGCTGGCATTGGGTCCCTATTGGGTGATAACTGTGCCGCAAAGTTGGCCATAATTGCTTCAAGAACGCACGTCGCATTTCTTCAGGGGTGAACACTATTGGAGAATTCGTACTCCGAGATATCGGACTGCGAAGTTTGATTGCCGTTCGCATGATTACGCATGCTAGGTAGTGAAGAACGGCGCAAAGCTCCTCCCTTTTGTGACGTACCTGCCGTGTACGGTGTTTAGTTTGGCAACGGGGTGGTGGCATAGGCAAAAGTGATAACTGGCACCCTTTCTGTCTTGGCCAGCGTTATCGCAATCTGCAGTACCCGGAACCACTATCGAAGCACAGAACAAAAGGAAGTAGCTTTGCGCCGGTCTTCACTGTCTAGCATGCGTAATCATGCGAACGGCAATTAAACTTCACAGTTCGATATCTCGGAGTACGGTTGCGCTAGAACAATTCTGCCAAATGAAACTGCGTAGAAACACACTTGCGTCTAACTCTTCAATACAAACATGTCTGCTTATTGCAGCCACTAAAAAGTTAATTCTTCAATTTTAGTTAATTACGCCACAGACATAAATAGTTACCACATAATTCTGGGTCGCCCTGGGTGCATAACCTCACTGTAGAGGTGGTCTTCACGTAAACCTAAGCGCCTAATTTAAGAAAAAAACCTGTCGGCTTAATTTTGATCACCCAGTATACGTGTATAGATCGCCTGCGGCGTTCCCAAAAGTTCAGTATCAACATGACTTTTCACATTTACGCAAACTACGAGGCCATTTCAACTTTGCCTAAATGTCTGGTTATATTTCGGGTGCACGCGATGAGGTTAGGCGTGTCTGTTTCCCGGGAAAACGTTTATAATCTGTACCCGCGCTGGCCGCTGCAGACTTGGATAGCTGCCAGATTAAGCCTCAACTCACCAACCATGCTCTCCAGGAATAGATAGACATCCGTGTTAGTTAATTCTGAGTGCCAAGGAATAACTTGGCTGGCACATGTGAAATGCCTCGAGTCAAATAGCTTCAAAAGCGAGGAGTGGGGGCGGGAGGGGGGGGGGGGGGGGCTTTCCAAGTCGCCGGCTAGCAACAAAACTTCGTTCTTAGTCGCACATAATTAACAAGGCGCAGTGCTTTTATATGTAATCGGGGCGCAATCAATCGGCGTGCCTGAGGTGAGAGAGAGATAAACGTTTATTAGGGAGGTGTCGCGATTGTATTAGGGTTGGTGCCCTCCTTCCAGGGCCCCAGACTCTTATGCTCCTCTCCGGGCTCGAAGAATTAAGTCCTTCTTAATCCCGAAGTCGGAGCTGGCCAGAGTTGCCTCCCACAGCGCGGACCGTATTTGTGGTGTTGTTTCCTGAAGGCCCATGTTGCATGAAATAAGTTGGAAGGGTTTCCGCATTTATTGCATGCGTCTGTGTGTGTTTGAGGGAACATTTTGGATAGCCGGGATTTGTTAGGGTAAGTATTCGTCTGGATTTGCCTCAGCGTTTGAGCTTCTGCGCCAGAAGCCAGAAACCAGAAGCTCTGTTCTTGTCCAGGTCGGTCAGCTCGCATGCCATGTCAGCTCGCATCAGCTCGCATGCCATTATAGGACTTTACCTTCACACGAGGAGAAACAGAATGGCAGGCCTCAGGCGACATAATTTCTTAACGCCTTCAACACGAATCCTTTTGTGTCAGCTCTCCCCGGCAGCCACTGTTCTTTCGGGGCTTGTGTTTGACCTCCAATATGAAACCACCTAACCTCACTGCATGGCATGGTGTGAGTTCTCCCATCTCGATTGCAATAAGCGCGCGCGCGCCTTAACCGCCTGGACATCTACAGCACAGGTAGAGCTCATACAGACGTCGGCTCGAACACGGCGGCTCACTGCGATTTACAACTTACTGAGTGCTCTTTCTACCTTCGTGTCGATGCAATAGATGTCAACTCATAAACAGCCACTGTCCTCCCAGCGTCTGTTCTTTCCGGTCTCCTCGCCGTTATTTCACGCGGAGATATATGCTGGCCGCATAGAAAGGCTTCCACTGCCTAGACATCGGCCCCAGTACCTACTGTCTTCAGACAAACGGAATGCTCGTAAGGCGGTTTTGGAGTTTCATCTCTATCATTTGTATCATGTCTAGAAATTCAGTAGTTCATACTACAAGTGCCAATGAGCGAGTCTCTATACAGCCATATTACATGTTAAGGTAAACGCGCCGAAGGGGGCAGTCAACTCATTTTAATCCCTACACTCGCGTCGAGCAGCCTCTTTGTCTTGGCAAGAACCTATTGTTTTAATGCAAAAGAAAACATAGGCAAAATAAAACAGCGCACTGTGCCGTATACACGACCTCTTGAACCTCCATGTGTGGACATTCGTATACAAGGAGGATTCAGCAGCACTGATGAATCCGCTTTGCGCAGGATCCGGGTCGCTTTGACTCTTGTTCTGGCAGTGAGACAAAAACAAAAGGCAGTTGACCTCGCCTTGAGAAGGTCGTACGGTACACGAAATGCGAGAATGAACCATAGAACTGAGAAAGCCTGCAAACAAGGAAGCGTTCAAGCAAGCAAACGAGATGGCACTCCCCGCAGCGGGGCGAGCCCAGCTTTACAGCAGCAGTCTTGGATCTCCTAATGTTTTAGAGACGAAGCCCTTTGGGGGCTGGGGCTGTTGGCGCCTCCTGTCGTTGTCGTCGTCGTCGTAATTGCCGTTTCATGTAGTCACAGTGCTATAACACCGGGACGTACTCGTTTACGGCTCGCGCTGAAACGCTTAGCAACCCGTACTGAAAAAAACACCGGGACACTCATCTACGCCTCGCGCTAGAACGCTTCGTGCTTCAAAGACACGAAACTTTTACAGCAAAGCTGTGTACCTCCATTCCCCAATGGTTTCATCTCTGTTGGCAAACATTCCAAGGCGCTAAGAATACACTTATACACTGCATCATTCGCCCCTCCCCAGGTTTCCCGTTAATTGGCGGAGATGGCCTGCGAATTTTTTTTTTATTTTGGCCGGAAGCTTTGTTTTTTCTCCTAAGCTTTTAAGCACACGTTTTGTGAGGTAGAGCCTAGAGGTAATCTGCGGTTCAAAAAGTTCTGGTATGGTCGGCGGGAGCGAAAGTCGGGCATCGCGCACCCGGATAGGGAAACCGCAGGGCGAGAAAAGAATCGCACCAGGGCTCCGACCCTTCTCGGAGCCCTCGTCCTTCGGAGCCTCGATCGGTCCTTCGAAGGCTGGGGATCGAGCCGTCTCGGATCCCGAGCACTCACAGCCCTTAAGCCTTCTCGGACCCTTTTCGGAGCGTGCATGACGTCATTGTCTCTACTCAGCGCGCACCGGGAAAGGGAAGCAACAATGCCAAAAAAAGGGTCGGCCATCGCCGCACGAGCAACAGGAGCCGTTCTGAGAGGTATAGGTACTGACGGGGCCGAACACGTGGCTCCTGGTGATATCGAGCGAGCGAACAAGCTTCGGAGGTTGCTGTACAGTGGCTGATGAAGTGATGGCGCATGCGGCCGCAAGTTTCAACGGCAAGTTCCGCAGCAGGTCAGCAGAAGGTCCAACTAGGCATCCTTTGAAAGTTCTAAGCACCCACCGTAATCTGTTATGCCCAACGGGCCATCGAAGGCGTTGCCTCAAAAAAAAAAAAAAAATCGCCGCAACTTCGAAAGTATAGCAATAATCATCATCAGAAGCCCGTTTATGCCCAATGTAGGACGAATGGCCTCTCACATAGACTTTAAACTGCTCTTATTCTGCGCTCATATTATGATGAATATGAATAAATATATGACGCATACAGGCGACGCATCGCTATATTGCTTGTAGCAAGTTGTAGCCTTCATCAAGTAGGTACTTTGCAGAGGGTCACTCGGTAGGGATTCGACCTCTGAGATGACGACTGAAATTTGTTCACTAACGGTATTTCATGGAAATCGTTCCCTTTACTGTGTCCCCCTAACGGCTACTACCCGGTGAGACATCCGACGTCTCCCACAAAAAAGAAAGCTACTTTTGCCAATGCGTAGCCCGGTCGCAGCCTCGCGAACGAGCAAAGATCGGCGGTTGTATTGGTCTCATCACAAGAAGAGCAACTCCTGGCGGCTAAGCAGTCGAAGTGATGGAAAATTACGCTCGCTCCGACCGGAGTCGCCCCTGTCAAATGGCGCCCGACTAGGGAATATTCGATGTACGGATAATTCCAGACAGAGAGATAAAAAGAGACACGGAAAATAAGCAAGTTTCTGCGGTGACAAAGCAGGGTCTGTCATCACCTAACTGCGCTATTTCGACGCCCAATGCAGACAAAACAGAAAGGAGATAACCAAAGGCGGCTAATAGTAGAGGTAACCAGTAACACGGGTAAACAAGCCAACAAACAAGCAAACGAGTCAAAGGGGAGATAGCTAATGCACTACCCCGTCTCCTCGAAGGTGGCGTTGCCCCAAGGCCTCGTTATCTTCCCGGCGAAGCAGGCTCTGCGCGATCGCACGACTCGATCGTGCTCGTGCTCCTCTGCACCAGCTCTTCGCAGCATGCGCAAAGCGAGGCATATACATCATGTCTGCCGCGGAGGAATCGCACAGCGCTCACGGCTTGTATTATGCAGCGCGCGCGCGCGCGCGAGGAGGCAGGGTGCTCCGTGCGTGCGCCGGTGTGTACGCAGCGCACGCGAAACGACGCCGCCGCAGAAACGACGCCGCGGCGCTTTAATTGCACCCATTATCCGCAATTTTCTGCCACTCGCCAACAAGCCGGCCTCGCCTCCTCGCGCGACAGCGTGATGTGACAGGAGCCCCCCCCCCCCCCCCCCCCCCTCCCCCCCCCCCCCCCTTCTCCCTTTAGCCCGGGCCGCCACAGGTGGAAGATGTCGACACTCCATGCCGGGCGTTTATAGCGGCAGCCTTTCAGGTCCGGGCGGCGCCTAAGGCCCGCACCTCGCGCACGCCGGGAAGTGATGACGGCTGCGGGGTGTGGCTGCGACCGGGCCCGTGACATCGGCGCCTTCTTCTTCACCAGTCCCAACTGGACGCTATTCGAGCGTCCACGCGTACGCTGGTAGCTCCGGAAGGTGATGATGACCGCTGTTCGGGTCTCTCGTATACGGCTGCACTCTCGTGTTTACGAGTGGTTAGGCTAGGATCGCTCGAGGCGTTGCGCTGTGTTGTGAGGAGGCGATGACGGTAGTGGTACAATTTCACACTTGCGTGTGTTTATGGCTGGCTAGACAGGACTACTCCAAGCCTGCGTTGCTTTGCAAGTACGTTAGTAAATGGATCAACAGAGGATAATATTGCGAAGGATGGAATGCAAAGCCATGTGGTAAGCCTGGCCGACGTGGAGATTTAAATACACTAAGATTACAGAGATCACGGATCGCGCTTTGGCTGTAATTGTTACGGAGTCTTAGCTCAAACATGCATTAAACAAAAATAGTAGTTGAGGGGGAAATGTCGCTGTTTAAGGATTTATAGATAAATCTAGGGAATGCGTCACTACGAGACGTTTGCATGCAGCCGGAGTTCGTGCTATGTGACGGTCACCTCATCAATCCAATGCACGATGGCGTATAGCTGGCCGCCGAGAGAACAGCTGCTTGTCCCCCGGTGACGACACCAAGTGAACTCCAGGCGAAAATCCAGACGAAGTCCGAGTTCTTTTCAGAATGGACTGATGCGGCTGATTCCAAAGGCAGTAGCGCGACTCCATTTAGTTGGAGACCGAGACATGACTGTCCTAATGCGCGGCAAAACCATTCCTGGCATCACCATATAGTATTCGTGCACTCAAACCTTCCAAATGTTCTCGCGTGCGCTGTTACGTAAAAATGAAAGCCCCTTTCTTCACAGAAAGTTGGTTAAAACGCGCAGCTTTCTCTTGCGCAACCTGAGTCTAAGTCAAAGTTCAAAATTCCAACCGCTTCAACCGTGTCGGAATGGCGCAGTCGAATAGATGCGGGCTTCATAACGCGAGGCACCCCGGCTCGATTCCGACCACGGGACGCGTTTTTATATGCGAAGCATCTCATGCTCGGGGCTGTGTCCCTCCCTCCCTCGTTGTCGTGGTCCGCCGTCCACACTCTACTGCGCATGCGCGCCTCTTCAGCCCCGTCAGCGTTTGGGCTGACGTCAGCGCAGTCCACTGTAAAAAGAAATAGTTAGGCGGCGCCCGGTTTCGATCCCACGACTCTCTGGCCGCAACGGGAGGTACGTGGCGCTCTTCCCAGAAGTCGGAAAAGTCAGAAGTCAGAAGTCAACTAGCACAAAAATTTCTTAAAAGTATTTTCTTTTTATGTTGACATTAGTTTTTATTTATTTTGTTTGTATTTTTTTGGCGAGGTGATCGTACAGTGGCGTTGCGACTAAAGCCGCTGTGCAACGCCACCCCGTTACAAAGGGAAGCCACTAAGCATCATCAGCATCATCATACAAACCGAGACGGGAGCATGCGCTACGAACGCGCCTTACGTCCTTCACTCAATCAAACTACGTCAAGAAGCTACTGATACAACGAAGGCATGCGAAGCTGAACGTCATCGGAAACGACGAACTGAAAACTAATGGGAATTTCAGTCGACCCCATGGCTGCTTCGCATACTACTCAGGGTTCTCTACGGGAAGGTGGTGTAATTTTTCTTTTGAGGAGCTTGATGTGCCTTTGTAGAAACCCATCATCATCATGACCCCTCCCCTCGCCCCATTACGTAAACTTGGTTTTCCTGCAGTGCGTCTTCGCGTACACGGTCGCCATCAGTCAGGCAAAGAAAGCTTCGCTTTAATAACAGCATCTGTCACTTGTGAAGATCCGAAAGCGTTAAATGACCCGCTGAGGTCAGAAGCCGCCGTTTGCCGTGTCTAGCAGAAAAAAAAAACGTCCCACAAAATGACGCAAGGCTCAAAGAGGATAATACTAAAGAAGTTGAGTTGACAATAAAATTAGGCGGCTTTGCGGCTGAATGGGAGTCGAACCCAGGGCCTCCGGAATGCGGGTAGAGCCCGAATCATCGACATCACTGCTCTCCGCAAGTCTAGCTGACTAAATGTGAACCTAGGGAATGTGTTGCGGCCTTCGATTCAAGAAACGTCGGCAACCGGTGCACGCGGTTCAACGCACAATGAGCCTGACAGTGCTTGGCATGTAATAAGGGTCAACATTAAGGCAGGACGGGGATGAATTCGTCGCAGTTAGCACAGGACCAGGATAATTGGAGATTCGTTTTTGAGGCCTTTGCCCTGCAGTGGGCGTAGGTAGGCTGCTGCTGCTGCTGCTGCTGCTGCTGCTGCTGCTGCTGGTGGTGGTGGTGGTGGTGGTGGTGGTGGTGGTGGTGGTGGTGGTGGTGGTGATGATGATGATGGCGATGATGTATATGATGATGTAGAAGGCATGTGTTAAGGCTGAATATAGGCATGCGTCTGTAGTGCCCCAGTGAAGCGTCTTAGGACCAATTCTTTTTCTCATGTACGTAAACGGTATCACTGCTGCTGTATGTCCTCATGTTGAGATTAGATTGTTTGCAGATGATTGTGTGATTTTTAAAAAGGTGACATGCTAGGGCGATTAAATTTCTTTAAACTCCAGTCTAACGAAAATACACGAATGGTGCACAACCTGGTCAATGTCTCTGAATTCTGATAAAACTGTGCTTCTGCGTGTAACAAATAAAAAGCAACTATTTTCCTTCACGTACAAAATTAATAACGATATTGTAACAGAAGCCACAGAATACAAATATTTAGGTTTAACAATCACGAACAAACTTACGTGGTCTTCGCACATTGAAAACATTTGTGCAGCAGCTTTTCGGAAATTCCTACTTCTTAGACATAAACTACGTAATGCGTCATCCACTGCAAAGCTTCTGGCCTATAGATCCTTTGTTTTGGCTAAAATTGAATACGCGAGCATAGTGTGGGATCTTTACCATCAAAAAGATAAGCATAGGCTCGAAATGGCACAGAGATGGGCGGTTCGTTTTATATTTAGCAAATATAAGAGAACAGATTCCCCGTCATCCTCTAGGCTGGCAATTGAGATTCCTTCCCTGGAGCCGCGTAGGAAAATAGCCCGACCTAAATTTTTATTTTTACTTTATCGCAACAAACTGAGCGTAAATGCGCGCGCATATAGTCAGCCTTTCTTGAGTCGCACATCCAGAAATCGGCATGCACATAACATTCTTCCTTATCAAACTTGCACGAACCTTTTTAAATATTAATTTTTCCTAGAACTATTGTTGATTGGAATTCGTTGTTTGAAAAAAATGTTTCTTCGAAATCTGTAAGTGTTTTTGAGAGTGCACTGCTGACTGATCTGGAAACGCAGTCAACCAGTTAATGACCTTGTCACATTTCTTTGTTCTTTTGTATTGTGTATCTTTTAAAAGGGTGATGTTTTATTGATGGCCTGTTATCTGTTGTTAGCAGTCAAGTATTCTGCACACCTGGCATTGTTTTCGGAGACTTCTATGGTGTCTTCTTGATGTGATGTGTATTGAACCCTTCTGTAAGGTGTGTTATATTGTTCCTTGGCTGGGTTAAAACATTTTTCACTGTTTCTAGTTACGCCGATACGTCTATTCCTTCTCTATTTGTTTAATTTTTTTGCTTCGGGTGCTTGTGCGCCACGCGGCTTCTGCCGTGCCACATGAATTGTATATCTGCATCACCATGTTCCCACCTGGATGGTTTTCCGTGACCGCAGCATACTGTAAATAAATAAATAAATAAATAAATAAATAAATAAATAAATAAATAAATAAATAAATAAATAAATAAATAAATAAATAAATAAATAAATAAATAAATAAATAAATAAATAAATAAATAAATAAATAAATAAATAACAACATACCCTCGCAAGGGGATTGTCTAATGACGGTGACAGCTGTTGTCAGAAGCTTGGGTCGATTCAGTGAATTCCCGCGCGACTGCGCCGTTAGCATAACCAACCACGTTTGTCACGTACCCGCTCAGTGCGATTTGCCAGAAACGATTACAGCAGCCGTCAGGTAGAGGCTTACAACCGATACGAACTCCCATTGGTTGTGACGTCAGCATATGCACTCGCTGTAGCACTAAGCTGCGTCTACTGGAGCATGATGCTTTCGCATTCAGAACTGGTGAGTGCCTAGGTGTCTACGGATACGTTATCCACTCAGTTGCAAAATATCACAAACCACTGGTGAAAAATCACTGAGGCATTAGCTGTGACTCTGATTTTGGGCCGAAACCCGAAGTAAATCGATGAGCAGTTAGGTGATTGTATAAAAAAAAAAAGTCCCCTCAAATGTTGCTGAATCTAGAGGTAATCAAGCCAGTTTCGTGTAGATTGTATTATTTTTCAGCTTGCGAAAACGCGTTGCTCCTACCTCGACGTTGCCCGGTGAAAAAAACTTTTGCAATGTCGCAATATGTGCGTACCTAGAAACAGAAACGAAAACGTCTAGGACTGTGGCTCTCTTGTGCCGCGAAGTAGGATTGGCGGTAAGCTGTCCTGCTTCCGTTTTTGTTACGAAAGGCTACAACGACGAACAGTACAAAAAAAAAATAAATAAAGGGGGGGGGGGGGGGTAGGTAGAAGTGTATACGTCCTCGAGAAGAAAAAGAAAGCGAAATAAAGCGTCAGAAGAAATAACGGGTGCTCAAAAATACCACGGCCACTGGCCCTCTCGAAGCCCGTGGAAAAATCGAAAGCGAGCAAAAAAAGAGCGCGGGTCCACGGGGGAAAAGCTTAATTGGCCGCCGAGGCACAATGGCTCGACAAGTGCTGTCACGGGCAGGCATGGCAGCGCGCGCCGGCTCGCCCTATTTATACGGCACCGCGAGCCTCAAAAGCAATGACCGGCTGGAAAGCGCAATCGGGCAGCAGTCGCCTCTGCAATGCCATCGAGACAAGGAGCCAGTCCCCTTTCCTCGCTCTCTGTCTTCATTGGTTCGGCGAGCCTGGGAACAGTGACGTCATTCGGTTCCCGACCAATCAGAAGCGGGGAATGGAGTCGAAGGTACTCTGTTCATGAAGCAGCAGCGACAAGGGGACAATGATGTGGGTGGTGGCCTGGTCGGAGGACCTAACCTTTCATTCCGCTTCCCCTCACGGGGCTGTTCCGTCGACAGCCGCGGTGACTCGAACCTGCCTGCCATCCACTCGGCGAGAACAGCCGTCCTTACAAGCAATCGTAGTGCCCACGCTCGAAACGAGATCGAAACCGAGTGTCGTTTCCTCACCCAGTGGGACCCCGAGCCTTTGTGGAAAACCCTTAGCAAGAGGGCCTTGGTTCGAATATGACGAAATCGGGCACGCAAACAGAACTTTCTTTTAGTTTGCTCATGAGTTGGCACTTGTGCGGGCCTGCTTTTTGTCTGCGGGTGTGAGCGGAGATGCGGGAGAAAGTATAGCTGCGCGTTGCCTACACCAGGACAGACTGAAGAATGGTGTACACATCACAGACTAGGGCGATGGGAGGCCATATTGCTCATGCTCAGCTCCGACTATACGGGATTTAGTGCAGCCTTGCCCAACTGGACGAAGATGGCGCTTGGGCTCACGGGTTCCTGGCTGCCATCTAACTGGAAGCATCGTCAAAAACTTCCTTTCGTCCATTTCCTCCCCCAGATTGGGCAATATAAATTTTCGTCGTCATCATCACGGCAAGTCTACAGACATAATTGGCATAACCAACTACAGTGCGGCGAAAAACACACACAAGAATGAAAGAAACGCGCATAGGACGATCACCAGGACAACGTTGTTCATCCTGCGCCATTGTTTTTTGCCGGGCTGTAGTTGATCATGGATGACCGACTCACATAACCCTGCACTCTGCTGCATTTGGCATAAAATAGCGTGAATAATATTGGACAAGACAGAACAATTGGACAAAGTGAACGTGCTTGAGTCATCTCGTCTTTTTGCGCAGTCTTGTTCCACAGCCTAGTTCTTCATCATTACACTGTTCTTTCGGTTCATAATAGTATTCGCTTCTTCCGAGTACTATGATATATATTCTTGAGCATCACATTCAACTAACCTCGTAATCTGTTCGAGCATTGTCCACCTTTGTGTGAGCTAGCTCTCCGCCAACAGCATACCCCTTTGCCCGACTCCTGTTGTGGCCGACTCACCTTTTCTTGCCGTTACCTTAATAAACCACCAAACGTGACTCCTTCATATTCAAAACCTTCATATCGGCCGTTGGAATCCAAGCGTACACATCAAATGAAAAGCTCCTGCAGCTGGGATGGCACGACGCCTATATCGGAGTTGATAGAAGCGTCTCAAGCATCTGTGAGGATCACTTATAACACCCACTGGCAGAAAAGTACTCCAGGGCATTGGACGACCGCATCTAAATCCCGATGACCCACAGCACCAAACACGCGCAGGAAACACAGAGTGGCGCCTGTTAGGAAACAGATGTATCCAATCTTCAACAATTGGGAGGACGCAACGCACGGGTTCGACAGCTTACCCGGAAATACGGAAACGACCAAGATACACGGTACACCGACATCTCACACAGCCATAAAACGCCAAGAACAACTGGTCGCAGTTGCTAGCAAGCGCCACGGTTCCGACGTCGGCGTTAGAGCATGTCGAGTATGTTACGGTCAACCCCGAAATGTTAGAAAAAAAGTTACAGACTTTGCCCTAAAAAATGGTCTCTATAAGATAGTTTAATGGCTGACAGACTACCTGTTCAAGTTCACCAGTCACAAATGAACACCGGTGAGCATCCATCTTGCCCCACCAACCGTAATGTGCCTTCAAGAACTATGCCGGACACCCCCTCCCCTCAGGGGAAGGCCAGTGCGTGTGTGTTGCTCTAACCTCGAGAGGCAGCTACAGTGAAGCTTGAAGAGTACTTAGATGTACTACAACTACTTAGTGGCGTCTTTTCCAATCCTCCTTCACATTCCCTACCCACAGGGCTTTATAGCCTCCTCTCTGCAATAAAGTCATTCATTCATTCATTCATTCATTTAATTCAGAGATACGGAGATACTGAGATACGGAGTCGGTATCCCACGTCGGGTAACCTTATTTTGTTCAAACGGGCCAAGGCGTTCGGAAAACGTGTGCGCCGTGAGGCAAAACGAGAGAGTTGGCACACCTTCTTGACATCCATTAATTCATACACAGACACACACAAAGTCTGGACACGTATACGTAAGCTCAAAGGACAACAGACACACAGCCTGCCCCTGGTTAGCACAACAGGGGACACACTTGAAGACCAGGCTAACACACTTGCACAACACTTCGAACACGTGTCCATTTCAGCACACTACACAAGCACTTTCATGAAACACAAAACATCTGCAGAAAAAAAGCCCTTACAAGACAAAGACAAATCAAATACTTCTTACAACTCTGAATTCACTCTCTATGAGTTGAGGGTTGCCCTGAGCACGTGCAAACCTTCAGCCCCAGGCGCAGATAAGATTACATACACCATGATACAACACCTACACCCAGACACTCTTGAAACACTCTTACACCTATACAATAAAATATGGCTTTCGGGGCACGTTCCACGCTCTTGGAGGGAGGCCATAGTAGTTGCTTTCCTAAAGGAAGGGAAGGGCCCTTCTTCTCCCGCCAGTTATCGTCCCATTGTCCTGACAAGCTGCCTGTGTAAGCTCCTCGAGAAGATGATAAACAGGCGACTTGTGTACTTCTTAGAGTACAATGGTCTTCTAGAGAGCTGCCAGGCAGGCTTCAGGGTGGGGCGATCTACCAGCGATGAACTCGTTGCATTAGAGGCGTGTATCAAATATGCTTTCCTCCACAAGCAGTACTGTATGACAGTCTTCTTTGATATGGAAAAGGCGTACGATACTGCTTGGCGGTACGGCATCCTCAGCGATTTGAAGTCCTTTGGCATGTCAGGTAACATGATGAAAACGCTTGCCAGTTACCTGTCTGCAAGAACGTTTCGCGTGCGAGTTGGAACTGCACTTTCTAGGGTGCATGTGCAGGAAAACGGTGTGCCGCAAGGTGGAGTTTTCAGTTGCACTTTGTTTATTGTGAAAGTGAATTCTCTTCGGAAGGCATTGCCACCGTCAATTTAATTTTCAATTTATGCAGATGACGTACAATTATCTTTTAAGTCTTGTAACTTGTCTGTCTGCGAGCGGCAAGTCCAGCTTGGTGTGAACAAGCTTGCCGGCTGGGCAGATAGCAACGGTTTTAAATTTAATCCAGGGAAGTGCACTTGTGTTTTGTTTTCCAAGAGGCGTGGCATTCGACCGGATCCAGACATTCAACTCCACGGTGTCTCTGTTTCTGTAAAAAAGGAACACAAGTTCTTAGGTATAATCTTTGACGAAAAGCTCACATTCATCCCACGCATAAAACAACTAAAACATAAATGCTTAAAAACAATGAATATCCTGAAGGTTCTCTCGCACATCTCTTTTGGTGCTGACAAACAACTTCTGTTACGTGTTTTTACCAGCTTGATAGGTTCACGATTGGACTATGGCAGCGTTGTCTATGGGTCAGCCTCTAAAACATCGCTCAGAATGCTGGACCCTGTGCTTCATCTAGGGCTCCACTTGTCGTGTGGCGCCTTTCGGACTAGTCCAGTCGAAAGCCTGTATGTAGAGTGCAACAAATGGAACCTACAACGTCAGCGAGCATACACAGATCTCCGCTATGCTTTTAAAATTTCATCCTTGCCTCACCATCGTTTTAAATCAGTTTTTCATGATACGTCCATGACTGAACTCCTTTTAAATCGACCATCGTTATCTGCGCCCTTCTCTTACAGAGTTAGAGAGGAAGCGTCAGAGTTTTCTGTCTCCTTTTTAGATACAATCCAAAGTTCTCTAACGGATTGTATTGCACCATGGCATCTCCGCCCTGTATCATGCGACACATCTTTCACACATGTAGATAAAAACGGAGCTCCCACATGTGCAATTCTGCAGCATTTCTTGTATTTGCAGCAGAAGTATGAGTGCTCTGAATTTTATACGGACGCTTCTAGAACTGCCACCTCTGTGTCCTGCGCGGCGCATGGGCCCGGCCTTAGTGTCACTAGAACTCTGAATAGTCATACTAGTACCTTTACGGCAAAGGCTTACGGTGTACTTCTTGTTGTCAATCATATACTGCAAAGCCACATCCCACGATCCATTATCTATACAGATTCCTTCAGTGTTGTGCGGGCACTGTCGTCAAAAATGCCTTCAAAAAACCACGTTGTCAATCTGATCGTCAAGAGTATTATGTCTGTGTATGTACGCAAATTTGAACTGGTTCTTTGCTGGGTCCCTGGCCACTGTGGTATAGCCGGGAACGAAGCAGCGGACCGAATGGCTGCTGCTACACTCTTGAATACAGTAGCCATAACCACATTACCCTACACCGACGTGAAACCACACATCAGACAACAACTTCGCAAAACATGGCAAACACACTGGAGTGAACAAACAGACAACAAGTTACACGTAATAAAACCTCACTTGGGACCATACACCACCGACACACGCAATAGATACTCTGAAGTCGCCTTGGCCATATTACGGATAGGGCACACACATGCAACGCACTGGCAGCTTCTCACGAGGTCTCCAAGACCTCTGTGCAGCAGGTGCGGAGAGGCCCTATCCGTGATCCACATCCTCATACAATGTAAGGCACTTCACACAACACGACCCAAACACTTCAGAGAACTCTACAGACAACATATCCCACTACATCCATCGCTGTTTCTAGGTGACGATGCCAGTGTTTCTGTGAAACGTGTGTTTGATTATTTGTCAGACGTTAAGTTTTTAAACCTCATTTCCTATCACGCATAATCAGATCTAGCCCTATACACCAGCCATCACCATTATCTTTAACTGATTTTACTATGTTCGGTTGACACGTTTTTTTCTTACCTACCTTTTTGTGGTAACCACTTCACTTCATTAAATAAACTTTTCTCTGGCGCTCTTTGCCCTTAGTCGGCCTTGCGCCATAAAAACCCAACCATCATCATCATCATCGAGATACGGAGTTTCTTTCTAACTCACTTGAAATTCCAAGTGATCCAGCGAACTCCTGCGAGCATCAGACAGAAAATGTATCCAAATACGGGAATGTGGAAACACCAGAGTACGATAAACGAGAAAGGAGGGGAAGGGGAAGGGTTCGAATAACTCGTATGACAACGATAAAATACAACAAGCGTATTAGTCATGCCAGCGAGGTGTGGCAAACAGGAACATTGAATTCCAATATGCTGGTACCTTCTCTGATCGCTGGGCAAACGACAGCGGGTTGTCCAACGTCCCTGGTGGCAATCAGCGAACGGCTCTCACCTTACCCTCGCGCCCCCTTCATCTCCTTCACCAACATTCTGCACTTCATTCCACCCCTTTCCTCTTTCCTCGCCCGGCACCAGCTTTGCGATAGAGTGAGCTACATGCTAGCGCATGGTACTTCAAATGCGGAGACTCGCGTTTCAATTTCCCACCAAAGCGAGTTCGGCGCAACGCGTCGCGGCCAAGCTGCACATCGCCTATGCTAGGGGCCAAAAAGGGGTTAAGAACATGTCTTCGCATATTAATTCTGTGATTAGAAAATTTGCGGCTAGGCTTTTTCAATAAAAGATCAACATCTTTTTCTACGCGCTCAGCAGGAGTAAATGTTTTCGTTTGTGCTTTCCGCACACCGAACAGAAAACACCTGCCCTAGTGTACACACGCTGTGATCGAATGTTACACTGCTGGCTGTAGGGTGACTCGCCTGATCATTAATTACGTTGTAATGCAAAACGTGCGGCCACCTGCTTTTCACCTTATTGCTCCAGCTGCGCTAGTGTCCAAATAAAACGCATTGAGGGTGTTCCCTTGCAGCACCCGGAGACCTTCCCCCGGGTCGAGAAGCTCCCAGGTTCTGCCGCATCTTGAACTCGCGCTCCTTGCTCCGGTGCGAGGGCAACGTCCGGAGAGCGAGCCATCCCTTAGGCACGAGCACCTGCGGGCATAATTAGAGGGCGGACGTTGCGCCGCGTGTGTTTCCGGTGGACGGACGCGAGTAATTAGCACGCAGCGACTACGTGCTTAATGAAATGGTGATACGGAAAATCTATAAAAGTGTTTTTCTTGGGGGGCGGTGGGGGGATGAGCGCGCGCACGTACACTCTTTTAGAAGAGGTGGGCTGTTTGTGGCACTTGTATGCAGGCTTCACGGAGTGCGTATAAAGTGAGATAATGAGCGAGTACTGCAAGGGTTAAAGAAAATTGCTTGAGGCTATTAAATGTTGACGATAGTGTCGACTGATACTGGACAATGGCCCTTTCACTGTTCCTCTCCATCCTCTAAACATGGTGACCGTACAATGGTACAGTACGGGGCTGCGATAAGTCTGGAGTCGGGATTAACACTTGCTGTCCACACTGGGTCAGGCCGAGGAGACCTTAATGCATCAGGGAAGGACAGTGCCAGGAAACAAAGGGTCACGCGCTCGCGCACACACACGCACGCACACAGTGCAGGTCCACGCGAAAATC
The DNA here is from genome assembly GCF_048455015.1 of Haemaphysalis longicornis. Lineage (NCBI taxonomy): Eukaryota > Metazoa > Arthropoda > Arachnida > Ixodida > Ixodidae > Haemaphysalis > Haemaphysalis longicornis. Next base: position 87,380,402 of record NW_027526460.1, on the reverse strand, counting down.
ACCCGCAGCACGCAAGGGCAAATAAAAGTCAAATAGGGAGACCAGAAGGTTTAGTTTTTTATAGGAAAGCACGGGGGATGCTACAGAAAGTCCTTCGGGCACTTAGGTCTGCTTGCGTGCTTCCAAGGCGAGACCATAATGGCTTTCCCTGGAGATAATTATCAAAGGCTTCTTCACGTTTTCCGCTCTTTCTTAGCATCCCGAGCGACAAAAGCTCTATCGACTTTCCTGCAAAGTACAAAACTTGATCAGACTCTTTAAACAAGGCTTCATCAGTGAGCGCATCATCGTCATCATTGTGATCATCATCACTTCATCAGTATATCTGGTGTAGCAAGCTAGACGTCTTAGCCAGGCTAACTTCACCAGTACCATTAAATACCATCTCGCTCTCCCTGCATATATATATATATATATATATATACATATATATATATATATATATATATATATATATATAGCTTCCTTGTTTTTTGCAACTGGGGTGCACCTGTTCTGCTCACGTTCCGTCACGTCTGCCTGTCACGCGATATGGCGCCAGCGTCACGCGCACCAAGCAAACTCGAGCTTGTTCCGCTGGTGGCAACGGGCTGATGTAAAAGGCTAGTAACGCCCGCGGTTCCTACCCTGGAAACCAGGGCTGAGTTGCCACACAAACTCCAATGTAGCAAATATTTTTTTAATGTAAGGAATTTACTATACCGAAATATTACTCATGCGCACCTCGTAACAAAACGGGAGATTTTCGTAAGTGTTGTTTGCTCATTTAAACGGGGGACTATTTTCTATACCGGAGATCGCCACTTTTTCGCACAACGTACCACTTAAAGGGGCCCTAAATAGGCTGCCGAATCTTACGATTTTGCGTGCGCAGTCACTGGAGTACTATCCAAGGAACGTCATCCCGCAAAAAATTGTTTAAATTCGTTTTAAGTATTAGCTGAGTTATCGCTCATTAAAAGGGGCCACCCATAAGGCCTGGGGCTCTCCCCCTCTAGTAGCTCCTCCGAAGCACTGTGGAAGCCGCGACGTCATCGACCCGGCGCAAGACCACCGAGAGAAACAGGGCAATCCATCACCCTCCTTGATGTACGTGCAGTCATTGGCTGCGCCAAGCCCTGCGCGCGCTTTTTTTTTTTTTTTTAGCACTTGACGCGCATGCTCCGCCCACCAGATTCCGGTTGCACGGTGAGCGCTGTCGCTGTGGTTCGCGTTCGCGGCGCCGCACTGGGCAGTGTCTCGTGCGTCATAGAGGCGCGTCAGAGCGGGAAAGAACTGCGTCAGAGCGCGCAAGTGTGGCGGCAAGGTATGGTTGGTGAGCCAGGAGAGAAAGTGAAATCTTTTTTTCGTGTTTGTGCTGCCCCTGCTTTACTCAGAGGTGTAATATTTGGTACACGTTGTCGTGAAGGGGTACTCTAGCGATTGCGCGATTGAAATGGCGACCTTCGGAAGCCTATTTAGGGCCCCTTTAATATAGCTCTCGAATTCAATAAAAATCATAGCCCCTTTCTTAAAAGAAATATGGTTAAAATGCGAAGCTTTCTCCAATGCAACCTGAGTCAAAATCAGACTAAAACCCAAACTACTTCGACCGTATCTGACGCAATCGGACAGACGTCGGCTTCTTAAAGCCAGGGACCCAGATTCGATTCGGAATACGGTAAACCCATTGTGGAAGTTTGCTTTCCCGCAGTGCCTTCTGGGCGTAACGATTTGGATTTTGGACTTCGACTTTGGATTTCGAAGACATTGGCTTTTGACTAGAGGAAGCGTCACGTTTCAACCATATCTCACTTCCTCAAACCATCATCATCGTCGTCAGAAAAAAGTTGGCTTTCCTGCACCGCATTCTGGAGAGACGTCGCCATCAGCGAGGCAAAGAAGGCTTTGCTTCAAAGAAAATCTGCACTAGAATAAAAATTCAAAAGCTGTGCTTCGGAATTAGGGCAATATGCTGCGGGTTTCATTTCTCTGCGCATTTGTGCTGGCCGGAGAATGCCGCTTTTTCGGCGTGTATAACACACGCGAATGCGAGATTGCCAACCGCATTCAATTACAGTGGATGGCAAAACGGTGCGTCTCGCCTTGCGGGCCCTCGACGGAGCTGCGCTCCTACGGCAAACACGTATAGATACAATCGATCGATAACGACATTTTATTAAGGCGCACAAACTCAAATACACGAAAACTAGAAATAAAAAATCTGGCCTAAGAGAAACCCAAGCTCCGATTCAATTTCACGCTAATGTCGTAAGAGGGCGCTGGCCCAGCAGCCAGGAGATATCTTTAGATTGCAATTTCTCGCGATATTTGCCCTGGGTTCTGGGGCCTAATAGGAATCCGTTTTTTTAGTTATTTGCGACGCTTATCTGACGGTGCACTCCTATTGTTTCTGGGGATTTAATTTCATTCCGGTACTCGCTACACGTTGCAGCTCGGTCCTCCCGTTCGGGGCACGACGGGAATTGTTTGGGAGTCTTAAGATGTCGGCGCGGGAGGTCGGGTTCCCGCTTTCTTTTCGAAGCGAGCAATCGTGGACGGTGATGATAAATACCTACAAACAATTGGCTCAAATATCGCTCTCGAAAAGGGAGGGGGGGGGGGGCAACGAAACGGGCGACCTAATTTTTTTTTCCCTGCAAGAAAGAAAAGAGACTTAGTAGGACCAGAGAAAACTTCAGCGCAGTAAGTAAAATGGTGGGAAAAGAGTTACGAACACGGGAATTAGTTGCGAAAGTTTTCGCCTAGTTTTCCCGGGGGAGGGACCGGAGGACGAGAATTCAATTACCAATTTGCTCGGGCTCGAGCACGAGAGACATAATAAAAACTCTCTCCCTCCCAACATCTCGCTCTCTCTCTCTATGCGCACACATACACACACACACACACACACACACACACACACACACACACACACACACATATATATATATATATATATATATATATATATATATATATATATATATATATATATATATATATATATATATATATATATATATATATATATATATATATATATATATATATATATATATATTGTCACAAAGCCAAAGACACCGCAGTTGTCTTGAAGGAAAACACGTTTATTCGAGCGAACTTGTGCTCTCCTAACAACTCAACAACTCAAGGAATACACAGGCGGCGAAGCAGCAGTCCACAAAGTGACGTGAGAAGGCGAGCGTCGATGATTCGAGTGCCGCGGCGCGTCTGCTTTGCAGACGTTTATATTTCGGCGCGAGTGTTTCTCGAACCGTCGATTTACATCTGGAACATTGCAGATCAAAGAAGATTATTCCAGGCTACCGACGTTAGCGCGAAACGCTCTCCGTATCAGAATGAGATAACCCGTGCGGCATAACAATAAAAGAATGGAACACGCGCTTCGCTTGGGACACAGATAACACAGCCGGGCGCGGCCGGGCAGTGAAAACAGAACATAAACAAATCCAATGCCTGGTTCGCGGCAACCTATATATACTTAAATTAAGACAGAAATAAGGGTAGGCAGTGAAGAAAGCCAAGGAAAGCAAAGGGGAAAATCGGGTATGTGGTACACCTACGCAGGTCGTTTGTGTATATGGAAGAGTGCGGACAACTTATGTCTTAGCTGAGTACGGAGAGCTTATGTTGTGCTTAAAAGTTATGTCGTAGCGTCCGTATAGCTGGCGAAAAACGAAGCGGTATTCTTGCTGACGGAAGAAGGACTAAAGAGCGACCGGCCGATATTAATAGTACAAGTTTATGTAAAAGCATGACGGGTGAAGTGTGAGATGTAAGCTCTGCCGAGACAACAGCAACGTAACATCGCTCTGCTGAGCAATTTTTAAGTCTGAAAACTCTCGCTCCAGCCGATTAACGAGTTCAACATCGGTGGCGTTGAGGAAAAGATTATGAAAAGAAAAGCAGTTGTGCTCCTAAAGTGAAATTTTTCTTTAAATATGGTGTTCGAACCATTAATAAGCTTAGGAGTTGCTCTTTAACTAATCGGGATGTGGAATTAATCGAAATCTCGACGAAGCGATTCCCTGCACCAAGCCGATGACGAAAGGTTACCCCGACGAGAAAGTAAAGCTAACCTCCAGCGAGAATCCCAGGGTTTGCATGAGCTTACTTGATGTTATTTTGTTTTTTTTATAGAAGCTGTTCCTCGAAGAGCAGTGGAGCTTCACCCCTGACTGGGTGATTTTCGCTGCTAACATATAGCATGCTGAAAAAGTTACTCCTTTTCTGTTCTTGCGTTTTGTGGGTGAAATTGACTTCATTTGATGTAATACTTATAGATTCCATGCTAAGAACGTAGCGAAACGAAAAAAAAAAAACCTTCGACAAGGTACAGACTGAAAAAAAAATTCAAAGACGCTAGCACTCACGCGCAAAACTTGAATGACGAAGCTGTTGTAGATGAGCATTTCCGGTCACATAGTTAAGTTTCAGTATCATTGTTTAGTTGCATAGCTTGGGCGGTTGAATTTTAGCATTATTTTCTGCGAGACATGTAATTGTTCGATTTTGTAACATCATACAAATCAGTAAATTGCACCTAGCGTTTGAGTAACCTGAACAGGGAAAGCAGGAACTTCGCGGGCCAGAAATAATTTCGTGAGAAGAACCCGTTGACACTCATGGTGGAAGGCAAGTGACGCACGAGAATAGCTGAGCAACGATGTGAAGTCAGCGAGAAATCAGCCGAGTAAGCGACGTGAAGTCAACAAGGCTGACGAATGTTGCGCGCGCAGTGCTTCATTCTTGTAGCGAAGGCGATCTAATTTGATGGTCTGCCAGAATTTCTACCAACCAGCTTGTGTGACTGGGCAAAGCAGTTCTGGGTACCGTTCAGTGTGGCGAAAATGGTGATCTCTGATATGGCAATGACATCAAATTAAGATAAAGAGGTGAAGTTTGGAAGGAGGGGGGGGGGCAAGTAGTGCGGACCACTGGAAACCTATGGCCTGTCAAGATAACAGAGTGGCCAATAAGAGGCGGCACGAGGAGTGAGAGACGGCAGATAACTTTGTAGAGGGATGAGAGATAGAGAAATCAGGGGGAGAATGGATTCGGAAGAGCGCAAAAAATTACTCCCACCTCCCCTTGAGGGAACCCCTGTGTAGATGCGACGCATAGGGGGTTCCGTTGTTGTTTCCGTCAGGTTGATTCTCCCATCGCGTGAAACGTGCCGTGAACCCCCTGCCGCGGCTATGACGCAACACAATCCAACACAATCCACTTTAATCCAATCCAATCCAAATCCAATCCAAACCAATCCAATCCAATCCAAATCCAAATCCAAATCCAAACCAATCCAATCCAATCCAAGCCAATCGAATCCAATCCAATGCCCCTCGCGAGAGAGTGTTCGCTATCGGAGAGGAGAGGAGGTGAGCGGCGGAGAGCGCAGCTCGCGCGGCGAGGAGAATGGGGGAGGGGTGTGGACGGACAACGACAACGCCGTATGGAGGGACAAGGCGAGTGAATGAGATGCCGTCGCACCTAATAGGAGAAGTTGACATGCGCTGCACATAAATGTGCTTTTGATGGTGAATACGATGACGACGACAATGATGATGATGATGATGATTTCAAATGGGCGATGGAAGCTAAGTCAAGTATGTTGATGAATTAGTTTCCATGGGACTTCAGTGAAGTTAGGAGTGGCCTTTTCAGCAGCTATTTCTTCAACCGTTGCGTTCAAGAAATAGTCACCTATGCTTTATGTCACCTACGCTTTACGCTTACTGCCGCATACCAACAGTATGCAGGAGTAGGCCTAATCCTAATAATTAATGTAGACTGAAATAAACATTTACTGTATGCGAGCAAAACTGTGACACGTGACTTGTTAAACGGTGATAATGCGGGAGACTCGCCTGTTAACATTCCTATGCTATTTACTACTTCATGACCCATAGAAAAAAAAAACATTGTGCAACAATATGAAAAGCTTTACAAATACGTATCAATGTTCACAACTGCCTAGTTTGCTTATTTTAGAGATATGTCACTTCCGCACTGAAATAAAAAAAAATAAAACTCTCGCTTGCTAGAGACAGCTAGCGCCATCTAGTTAACACTGCATAAACCAAAATGTGTTCCTTGTTTATTTTTTGTCTCCATAAAGAAGTAATATATTTCTAAAATAACCAAACTAGGCCGTTATGAACATTTCTATGTATTCTTAAAATCTTCCTTATCGCTACACGATGCTTTTTAAGCCTATGGGTCGGTCACGAATTTAACCAACCAGTGAAAATGTTTCGCAACAAATGTGTTTGTAGCGTCCACATATAAAGCTCCTCGTCGGATGTACTAGCAGGTTATGTAAATATGTGGCACAATCACGATCCCATCACACTCCATATTCGAAGACAAATTTGATTGCTAAAAAATTAATCGGCGCTAAAACAGGGACGAAGAAGAAACACGTAACACACAACACGGCACCGTATTTTGTGTTACGTGTTTCTTGTTCGTCCCTGTTTTAGCGCCGATTAATTTTTTAGCAGTATGTACCAACTCGCCCACATCAAGCTTTTGTTACTTCAAATTTGATTGGAGCGACTCGTGGGCATGCGCAAGTGACTTTCGGGTACTCTTTCTGAACGAATGCTTATTGTATCCACTACCTGAGCGCGTGAAGGAAAATTTAATATGCACCTGTAATGCAACCATAAGACTACAAAGGAGGCACACAGCTTTTTCAGAAACGTTGTGTTTGAAGAAAAATTCCTCCTGGTCCAGGATTCGAACCGGGGACTTCTGCCGATCTAGTGCAAGAGCTCTACCAACTGAGCTAACCGCAGGCTGTGAGAAAGCTGTGGGAAAGCTTTCATTTGTACGGCTGAATTTCAGGTGGATGCCAAATTTTTTGTCCCAGGATCTTAGTCCACCTTGGGGATTTCCCTTAAATTTCTCCAATTAGCACCTGAGCGGGTCGAGAATTCCGGCAGTGAAAAGCTTTCCACCCTAGCTTGGGGTGAGCTTGAAGTGGTAGCACGTAAGATCTCAGGCCAGTTGTCAGCTGCCGGCTTTAAAGCTTCTGAGTCAGATCCCCTGCATCCGCAGCTGCATGTACACTAACTATGGAAAAAGAGTACGGAACTACTATGTTTCAGAAATATTCAATGAATTAACTGATGGGCTATGTACAATAAATACGAAATGGAAACTGAACAAAGCAATTGCAAAATGGTGTGCAGGTTTAATAAACACTGAGTAGGTAATGCCACTTGACATGTGCGGATTTGTTTACCGCTTTGTGTTCAATTTGTTCGTATTCATGTTACTTTATGTCTGTACGCTTTCGAAGTCGAATTGAATTGTATTCCTGCAAGTGAGTGTGCTATTGGTATATTCATTCCATAAGAGTTACTATAACATTTAATTTATTTTGATGAATTTTTGGGAGCAAGAAGACGCTCCTTTCGTGTGTGCGTTTTATGTGTTGTTTTGTTTCATGCTCTGCAAAGTGTTCAGTGTATATACGAAAGTATTATTGCGTTACTTTTCATGAAATGTAATTGAAATGTGTTGCTTCACCAGCTGCCTGGTCACTTTACAAGCACTGCGTGCTTAGATTGACCAGAAAATTAATCCTGCGCAGAAGATGAATGAATGAATGAATGAATGAATGAATGTGCTACTAGGACATCCCGAAATGGGAACAAATTCACGTGTAGTCCCAGCGCTCCCTCCATCACCTCTCGTTGGGAAATATTTCATCAGAATGTGCACCGGGGGTGCGTTCGTTTTTGTGGCTTCAAAACTCCGAGGCAGCCCTAAGCTGCCGCTTAAAATTTCAGCACACCATTCGTAGAATGGTAGCCTAGGGTTTTCTATTTTCTTTCTACTTAAAGATCCCGCCAGATCAGCTTCGCACAGCGCCATTTTTTAAGGTCTCGTGAAGCACACGGCACGTCCGCGCCAAGGTAGACAGGTCGGAAGCATGGTCGGAAGCAAGTTCGTTACGAGGCACCAAACTGGTGGATATTCTGGATGGTGTTCGTAAGGTTACAACAACGACTGAAGTCGTTAATTACGTCTAAACAATAATTTATAACTTTTGGTGCGCCAAGTGTTCTGGGAACGAATTTCTTGCCGTTGAGGCGTCTCACAAACGGTGTCGGTTGCCGGGAATCGCTTATCATTGGCATAATATGCAGCAATGTAGTGCGGAGCACTGATTTGGAGCTCGGCTAAGCGAAGAAGGGCGGCCCGCGGAGGCGGAACGCAACGTGGAACAATGCGCAACGTAATCAGTCTAATACTAAAAGATTGGTGTCAGGAAACTGGGTTGCGTTTTACGTTGACCACATTTGCTCAAGTACGAAGTCTATTGAAAACGGTTTGGGGGTAATTCGAACGCTTCCAAAGGCATGTACTATTCATAAGTGAAGCTCTTAAAGGGACCCTGCAACGCTTTTTTCAACTTTTTTCGAAACCCTAAATGCTTGCAGAACGTAGTCACATAACACACCCAGTACTTAGATTAGGTGGTCGCAAAGTACCTGAGCCAAGAATTACTGCTCTATGCCCATCAGATAACTTGGAAAACTCCCTCAAAAGATGTTTCTTTCTTTCCCGATCTTGGCGCTCCTCGGCGGCTCGAATTACATCACTACGGCCATGTAGCGGCTGTTGGCCGGTTTTCCTTCAGGTGCAGCAATGAACGCTTTCGATAGCAACTTTAAAAAAAAGCCTAAAAAACAAACCAGGAATGGAAGGCGTATCTGGTGCGACGAGCAAATCACGCAGTGCCGCTCCGTGCTGGCGATAACTATAGCTTTCGCAGTGGTTCCACACACGAAGGAAGAGTGAAAGCGCTTATCTAAAGTGTTGCAGGGTCCCTTTAAAGGTCCCATGCAGCACCATTTTCGACTTTTTCCGGAACCTTAAACATTTTCAGAACGCAGTCAACAAGCACGTCGGGCACTTAGATTTGGTGACCACCCAAGCTAAGTACATACGATTTGCCCGCATCCATAATAATAATCTGGAAACTTGCTCAAGAATTTTTTTTTTCTTTTTGTGGGTGTGGGCATTGATTTAGGGCTCTAGGGACCTCACTCAACTCACACGGCTATTGGCGTGGTTTCTTTCAGTCTCAGCAAGAGACGCGCTCGATGCCTTTCACAGAAAATCCCAACAGCAAAGCGAGCCAATTACACAGTACCGCTCTGTGCATGCGATAACTATAGATTTCACTGTGCGTCTGGGCACAAAGGAGAAAGTGAAAGAGTTTATGGACAGTGTTGCAGGGGATCTTTGGTGTCGACCATAAGCGCTGTTTTGTGTTTTTTTTTTGTATTCGTGTACAATTACCTGTGCGTATACGTTGGCCCCACATGTATGAGAAGCTTCTTTAGCGCCTTTTTACACTGTGATTAATCATTGAGACAACCCAGTCAATGAATGCTGTTGCAAGTGAACGATCCTTAAATTTTCTATTATTAGCAGATGCTGTAACCTCATGTTGAAAGCAAACATACATTGCCGTCTTCTTCAACGAATTTCCTAATGCTCACTGAGAATGAATCGAACCTGCGCTATAGATCGGAATCATCGCAGAAGTTTTATTTATCCCCCTAACACATGTTGGCAAATTTCAATAGGTTAAGAAAATGTTATCTTCTGTTCAGTGTGCGTGTGTGCATTCGACAACCTTGCGGTCTGAAGGAGCTTGAGATAAGCTTTGCGGATCATTGCGAAGGATGCGAGCAAACTTTTTAGGGCTGAAAGAAGCAGAAAACTCGGGATTCGTTTTTTTTTTTTTTTTTTGAGTGCACAAAATTGTTTGACCGCTTTCATTTTTCCAGAAACTACACCCTTTCCCTGCCCCTCAGTCTCCGTGCAAGTACCGAAGCAAGGCTTGCATCCTTCGTCAACAAACGGGGTAGCGGAATTTCCGGGGACGTTATGGTCTCCCCGTGGCGTCATACACGCCAAACGCCATACGATACATTTTCTTGAAAATGTGTCTTGAACGCGCACACTGATAATAATAGGCGAACCTCGTTATAGTGAAGTAGTATCGGGGCCGTACATTAGTACGTTACATCCGATATTCGTTATAACAGTAGAGGCAAACAATTACACCATCTTCCCGTAGGGGAACCCTGAGTTGTATGCGAAGCAGCCATGGGGTCGACTAAAGCTCCCATTAGTTTTCAGTTCTTCGTTTCCGTTGACGTTCAGCTTCGCATGCCTTCGTTGTATAAGTAGCTTCTTGACGTAGTTTGAACGAGTGAAAGACATAAGGCGCGTTCGTAGTACATGCTCCCGTCTCGGTTTGTAGCGCAGTGGGAAGAGCGCCACGTACCTCCCATTGCGGCCAGAGAGTCGTGGGATCGAAACCGGGCGCCGCCCGACTATTTCTTTTTATAATGGACTGCGCTGACGTCAGCCCGAACCCTGACGGGGCTGAAGAGACGCGCATGCGCAGTAGAGTGCGGGCGGCGGACAACGACAACGAGGGAGGGAGGGACCCAGCCCGAACATGAGATGCTTCGCATCTAAAAAATCGCCTCTAACAAATCGGCAATCTGGCTCGCGCAAATCCTAGATACAAAAACGCATTATTCTAGGCTTCGAACTCACTATAAACGAGGTAATCCTTACCTGTTTCCTTGTGGCATTCCAAGCTAAATGGGTCCGAACATCAGAACGTGAAATTACTACAAAACAAAGTTCGTTTGACAAAAGAGGCCTGCTTTCTTATTTATTTGAAGAAGGGTGTGATCTTCACCTGGCGGCATTTTCTTCGCGAACCAATGATTTCTTCGTTATAGCCGATACGGCCCGCGGCTCTCACGGTTTCAGTTTCGTTATTAGAACAATAAGTGTCACTGAAATGAAGCATGGCCAACCAAAGTTCGTATTAATTGATTTATTGATTGATTTATTGATTCCTCAAAGGTCCCATTGGGACATTACATGAGGGGTGGGCATGACACGGCACTTCAAAAAAGGGTAAGAACATGGTAACGGCAACAGACGATGTACAGTAATTGTGGCGGCACTTCTATATAATGGGTGGGTATGATACAGTACTAGAAAGGAGGGTTACAACAACGTACCGACAACAACAGAATGGGTACACTAGTTATGGCGGCACTTCTTCAATGGCGTGCTTGAAATGAGATTGGTCAATGATGGTAGCAACTGCAGCAGGTAGGTCATTCCAGTCTCGGGATGTGCGTATGAAAAATGATTGTTGAAATGTATTAGTATGGGCACGTTCCGGATAGACTGCATTGGTGTTACTAGTACGGGAAATACGGTGGGCTAGTTGGATGTACTGATTTCGAAGTTGTTGCGAGTGGAATAATTTGTGGTAAAGACACAGTCGAGCTATTTTGCGGCGAGATTGAAGTGTAGGAAGGTTAAGTTCTGCTTTTAACGCTGAAACGCTTGAATAGTGGGAGTAATCAGACAAAATAAATCGAGCGGCTCGATTTTGGACAGATTCGAGGGTGTTGATCAAATAAGTTTGGTAAGGATCGAAGATAGCGTTTGCATATTCTAATTTAGGCCGCACGAAAGTTACGTATGCAAGTAATTTTATTGAGGGAGGGCTTAGGCCAAGATTACGGCGCAGGTAGCCAAGAGCACGGTTAGCCGAGTTCGTTATGTGGTTAACGTGACAGGACCAGTTTAAGTCGTGGGATATATGGACACCTAAGTATTTAACCGAGTCAGCAGAACCAATAGCAATGTTGTTAATAGTATACTTAGGTTGCACAAAATTGCGGCGGCGGTGGAAAGAAACGTGCACAGTTTTTTGGATATTTAAAGACATCAGCCAGTTATTGCACCAATCCTGCACGCGAAATAGGTCTTCTTGTAATGCGGATATGTCACAGCTTCTACTTATAGGGCGATAAATGACGCAGTCGTCAGCGAAAAGACGGACTTTCGACGTAATATTTATGGGGAGATCATTTATATATATGAGAAAAAGAAGTGGCCCCAGGACGGTTCCTTGGGGAACACCGGAGAGCACGTGCGTGAGTGATGATGTATGCGAACTGGCGTGGACAAATTGCTGGCGGTCACTTAGAAATGCGCTTATCCAATTCAAAACTAATGGGTCCAAATTAAGCCGAGACAATTTTAGCAGTAGGCAATTATGTGGGACTTTATCAAATGCTTTTTCAAAATCAATAAAGATTGCATCAGTTGGAATGTTGCGGTCTAGGCATGAATGTACGTCATGAAGGAACATGGCAAGCTGAGTGTCGCAAGAATGATCTTTACGGAAACCATGCTGATTAGGATTGAAGAAATTGACGGAATTCAAAAATTTGGCAATGTGCGAATACAATATATGCTCCATGATTTTAGAACAGACACTGGTAATTGAAATCGGACGGTAATTATTAGGGCTCAAACGATTTCCCTTTTTAAATACTGGGATGACCTTACCGATGCGCCAGTCATAGGGAACCGATCCTGTGTTCAGAGACTGTTGAAAAATGAGTGAGAGAAACAAGCTGCTCATGTGTTTGGTGTTTTTTTAGCACTTTAGCATTTATACCATCAATACCAACAGATGATGCATTTTTCAGCGAGTCAATTATTTTGACTATGCCTTGTGGTTCAAACATAATACTCGGCATAGTTCGCTATAGCGGATAATTCGCTATATCCTTGTTCGTTATAACGAGGGCCAACTGTACTAAGAAAACAAAGCAAGGAAACGTACGTTAGTTGGTATTAGTAGGCACAATTTTCTTGGAGTGGCAGCAAAAAAGCTGCTGCTAACTCGGTACCACGTCTAATAAGTTATTTATCGAAACAAAACGAGGTTCACAAGAGCGGAAATCGAACTCTCGTCTTCGAAGTTCCGATGTTTATTTTCCGCCGTAGAAGAAGAGCCCGCTTCCTTTGTTTCTCGCAGGGTCGCCACAGCGCGGGGGGCCCCTGCATAGGAGTCCCATCCGGCCAGGGGGCACCCATATCGCACGAGGAGGGCAAGTCCCCCCCGATCGCCCCCGGCCAGGCGTGGTCGGTCGGTGCGCGGCTCCAGACTCACGGAGGGAGCGGAATGCCGCATTTCCCCGCTTATTACTCGCCCCTTAAGAGCTGGCCTTGAGGAGGTTTGCATGTGTAATGCACAAATTGCGCAACGAATTCGCTGATTTTGAGCTGAATGTACATGGATAAAGTGCATTGATGTCGTATAGTGCAAATTGTAGACCCTCAGAAAGATCAACTTAGTTCTGAAATCACGGTCTTGAATGGTCGCCGACTGTCCCGAACTGAGAACATCATCATTCTTGGGAAATTTGGGTCTGATTCTCGTCAGCGGGAAACAGCAGCCAGAAACAATACTTCGGTTCAAGACGCAAAATAATTAACGTCTGTAAAGGTTAGAATAGAGCTAATGTGGGCCTAAAATGAGGTTTGCTAAATTACCACACCGCTGCAGGCATTTTCAGGCAAGGCGCCAAAGTTTGGGCGTGATAACACGTGAGTAACAAAACGTCATTGAGGTGTTTCTTCTAAGCTGGTGTTATTAAAGATCATAGTCTTTCTTGGGCGACTTAAGCGCAGAAATTTTGGTCTGTCTCTCTGTCTGTTTGCCCTTCTGTGAATGGATGCAGCCACCCGGTTAAAGTTAAACAGCGACTGAGCAATAGTCTTCTATACCCACAGCCAAACCCAAATGTGTGAGTCCGGTGTTAATGTACATACTTGTCAACATTGCCGAACAAGAACAAGACAGTACACGTATATAAGGCAGAAAATCAATACATAAGTGATATTTGCAGTGTTCTTTTATTAAAAAAATTACGGATGCTTGGTTTTTGCGATAGCAAATGAAATACTACATCAACTGCAGAAAACCGTCGCCTGCTGCCCGCGCTACCTGGCGACATTTAAAAAATCAAACGGCAACAGCAACGAAAGGTTCCACTAGATAGGTTTCACGTTCCTCTCGGAACGTTCATGGAAAAGGGCAACGTGGTTCTATAAACGTTGTAGTAGGGTGCCACGGTTCACGCGGGTCTCCGCCGTACGGAAGCGCTGGCATCGAGGCGTTCGACTTGCAGCAGTGGAACGCGGTAAATTTAAATCGACAAACCTCCAGCGTGTTATCTTGGGCAGAACGAGACGGGGGAGGAAAAGCATGAAAGGTTAGCGGAAAAGAGAAGGGAGGCATTTACTTGCCAGGGGCGCCAGTCGACTATTGTCTTTCGTCGACATTTGCAACGAAAGGGGCCGATACGCGGCCAATTTTGCTCTGGGTTCTGTATTTGTGTGTTCAATGCTTTTTTTTTTTTCAAATGTTCGCAGGTGAGGCTCGCTTAGAAGCAAATTTCTGGTGGCCATCAATTCAACTTATGGAACACAAATATGAGGGTCCCTGTGTACAGATTTAAAGCCCCATCGCTGAAATCCGGCACAGTCTTCCTACACGCAATGTGCACTGTCGGTTCAGTATCGACTGGAACCACGCGGCAAGGTTCAACGAATCTCCAATAAAGTGGATTCTCTCTCTCTCTCTCTCTCTCTCTCTCTCTCTCTCTCTCTCTCTCTCTCTCTCTCTCTCTCTCTCTCTCTCTCTCTCTCTCTCTCTCTCTCGCTCTCTCTCTCTCTCTCTCTCTCCATCACTAGCATTCTTACGACCGCACATAAACCAAGTTGACATCTTGAGTGACGTAACCAACGGGAGCACAGCTTCAAGCTAGAAAGTCGGGCCAGTTGGCCGTGAAAGTTGGCTATTCATGAAAGCAGCGAAAAAAGAGCACTGAATATATGTAAAAAACAGGCCATACATAGACAAATCACTGGTAGAAACAACCCCGGCATTTATAGCCATGACGCACAACCCACGATCCTATATTTAATTTAAGAGATTGGCTCGCAGTAGAGGTTATCGCCCGAAAGGGTTGCGAAAAAAAAATCTTCAATCAAGAAGTTTTCTCAAGAGTAGTATTCGCTGTGAGCTAACCCAGGCTCTATCACTAAACAATCTGGAAGAACCCAGACGCGTTACTGTTCTTGAGGCCACGGATATTCGGTGCAGCCTTCCCAAAGATTCTAGAATAACCTTAAACTTATTAGGCAAGGAGCTGGTCGCCGATCTTGGGCACTGGCTCAGCCGAATATTGAAACCGGCCTCTCCAGATGCTTGTGCAATGTATGCAAAATTCAAAGCTAGGAATTTATGTTTGTGTAGGCCCCACTCCAATAGGAAGGCGTGAGCCTTCTTCCCGTTTCACGTGGCATTGACAACACTCGATCGCTCCATTAACATGCACGCGTTAATAAATTCGTTATTATTATAATTATTCTCATCCTTAGATGAATTCAAATTGAAAACATTACGGGCTGTGTTCGCCGTTTCGTTATATTCCCCGTCTACACTGTGTGTGAAGGTATCGGTGGGTAGATCACGATCTTTAGTGTTCGTCATACTTTTACAGTCCAAAATGTTCTTCTGACTCCACGAAGTATGGAACAATCCAAACAATGCGACCCACGCTCGAGTGGAAAACAACAGCCAAAGAGCTATTTCGGCGCTTGTGAACACTGAGTGCAGGGCTTGGGAATTATGAACGTCATATAACTAGGACATGTAGCCGGAAATGCGCCGCCTTCTTTGACACTTGGAGATATTCGCTTCAGCAAGAAATGGAAGCTAGTACAAACCGTATCGAATACAGTCCAGCCCGCTTATAAAAAACACATCTAGAAACTGAAATCAGTTCGTTATATCCGTTTTTCGCTGTATCTGGACATAAAATATATGTGTACACATGGTAACGGGAAACAAAAATTTGTTCGTTATAGCCGGGATTTTGTTAAAACGGAGTTCGCTATAAGTGGGATATACTGTACATTGCACCAAAGGTAAATAATGGCCACTAGGCACGTCAAAGACCTTCAAGGAACGAGGAACGTTCGAAGAAATCTCATGCATACATGCTCTTTGGTATTTCCCCTTCATAAAAGATACAACCTCTCCGACTGGGAATTGCATCCATGACTCTGCGTGCAGTAATAAGCATTTTCCGTCATAACTGCGAGTTCCTCAACTTTAGTCCTCCTCACAGTAAGCACATTTCAGCGTCAACATTCCCAAGACTGCGACAAGAATGGTTTGTGATGCATTGTATTCTGATAACCGCCTGAGCAATGCCTTCAAGATTCAAATTGCCACTTACGAAGTTACAGAATGTTGCAGGGAGCGAGATTTGGCATGTAAACTATGGACAGACCGACGAACCTACCCCGGTAATCAGCTGTTCATTATGCTAAGGTGCGGTTGTCTTTATAAGTGCTCCAGTCTGTACCTTTTAATCATAAAGGCTATAGTCGACCTGGTAATCACATACTCAACGCCGTGCGGGCTCGCCTCACCGCGACCCGGGCTTTTCCTTCAAGGCGCCCGCATCATATGCGACGAACCGAGAGCGCTGTTTGCACTCCGTTCTAACGGGTTTTATTGGCACAAGTGGCCCGCATCCTGCTAGCCTAGCGCACTAGTGGTCGCTGAAAGAAAAAAAAAATGAGGATATCTCTCGAATGGTTGCTCGGTGGACATGAGACACAGTT
The DNA here is from genome assembly GCF_048455015.1 of Haemaphysalis longicornis. NCBI lineage: Eukaryota > Metazoa > Arthropoda > Arachnida > Ixodida > Ixodidae > Haemaphysalis > Haemaphysalis longicornis. The sequence continues at coordinate 87,363,839 of NW_027526460.1, read as the reverse complement.
AACCAAACGCGTAAAGTCACTGTGAGTGATAGTATCATTTGATAAAACAAGTCTGTGCGGCGTGTTGAGAAAGACTTACTTTTCACCAGCTTCAGTTAATGCCGAGGAGTCTCTGCACCTAGCGAATGAGGATGCAAGGGAAATAAAATACAGTAAAGGGGGGAGCAACGACCGCAGCTACACTGTAAACTTATTTTCACCGTCAATCGCTGTCTATAACTAACATCCTTATACCGTTACAAAAGAAACAAATAAAACCACCCTTGGGGCGTTTTTCTTTGGCGATTATAACACCCTAACAACATCCTAACAAAAACATAAGAATACACCCTTCTTTGAAATTGTGTTTTATTGTTAATTACACCCTTACAAAAATGTTTTCTTGTTTTTTGACAGGGTGTAAGCATGTTAGTTATAGACAAAATGGGTGTATGGTTTAAATAAACTTCAAGTCTAACGAAGCCGATGAACGGTGTGACAGAGCCACTATAGAAGCGGCGCGACTACAGCGGATGTTATCTCACCACGCCAGTCAAGGCGCACGCGCACACGCCATGAGATTCAGCCAAATGCACACTGCCAACGAGTGCATCGCCTCTTTTTACGAAATAACGTGTTTCCGTTGATCCCTAAACTGTCACAAAATGTTATTATGTTTTTGTCAAGAATGATTTAGTTAGCTCAATTTACTAATCACGTCGTTCTCGCTTCGATGACGCGTGTTAATGTTCCTTTAGTGCCTACATACGTATACACTCTGACATAAACGTTCGTCGCTTGCACCATCTTGTTCATACACCAATCGTTCAGTTATTGGCGCGTGACGTCGTTGAGGGTGGGGGGTAATTTCTGTTCTTCATTGAAGCAGTGCAAAGACAAAGCAGGATGTTTCACAGGCGAAATAGGAATATATATATATATATATATATATATATATATATATATATATATATATATATATATATATATATATATATATATATATATATATATACAAGACAGAAATAATAGTTGGCAGTCAAGAAAACCTCGGAAAGCAAAGGGGAGGATGTCGTAGGTCATTGAAACAGATAAAGAATTTGGAAAGAAAGAAATAAAGTGGAGAAAAAATGGTTCGGATGGTTCGTGGGTTCGGATCCCACCTGGCGGGCATTTTTTCTCCACTTTCTTTCTTTCCAAATTCTTTATCTGTTTCAATGACCTACGACATCCTCCCCATTGCTTTCCGAGGTTTTCTTGACTGCCAACTCTTATTTATGTGTTATTTTCAACGAGCCCCTCATTTCCTATTCTGATTCGCTACATGCATAGCCAGGGCCTCTGTTCTGGCAGTCTTGTTGCCATAGGAAGCTTAAGAGGGTTCAACGCTGGTCGACCACAGTCCGAGTGGCGCTGGCTACCTCCCCCAACCACAGGAAACAAAAATACCTAAACATAAATACCCCAGAAAGTGGAGGGGAAAATCGCCCCGCTGGTAGCGTAGTTGTTATCGCACCAGACCGGTATTCTGGAGGTCGTGGGTTCGGATCCCACCTGGCGGGCATTTTTTCTCCACTTTATTTCTTTCTTTCCAAATTATTTATCTGTTTCAATGACCTACGACATCCTCCCCTTTGCTTTCCGAGGTTTTCTTGACTGCCAGCTCTTATTTCTGTGTTATTTTCAACGAGCCTCTCATTTCCTATTCTGATTCTATATATATATATATATATATATATATATATATATATATATATATATATATATATATAACAAACTTTCAATCGAGCCACGGTCACTGCTTGTCGGCCGCGGCTGGCCGAAGGTAATCCGCGACTTCGGTAGTTCTGCGTACAGGGCCTCTTTTCTGTATCTCAGTGGGAAATTCCGTAGCACCTCAGAACAAGTATGGGGACTGCAGGTAACGCGAGGACACACGACCTTTAAAACGGCCTTGTTTACGTGGGTTCCCTAAACGACTGTGAACCGACAGAGCTTTTTTATGTCTTGTCAATCGCTACAGCGAGGAGGTGTTTGCGTGGCCCTGCTGAACAAGTGAACGCTCGTGATATGCACTATGGATAAAAACACACAAGTAAAATGGCGGATTCTCACCACAAAAGGAAGGGAACAAATCAAAGGAGAGTGAATCTACAGATACGATCATTGGCATCCGCACGGGAACCGAAGTGTGGACGGGCCCCTCACCCTGCCCCGTTTCTGACGTCGAGGCTGTAAAGAACATCACATTTGTAGTTAAATATCACTCGGGGGATAATGAGCATTTCGTATTAAATTTTTTCGAAGTATGGAGATCTTTTTGTGGGTTATTTTCTCGTTTTTCAGAAACTGCAGTTTTGCCACCACCCCCTTCCTCCGGTTCTGGACATCTAGGTATGGATTGCCCTCTTTGGGAAAATATCTGCGGGCTCTTGTTGATAATTCCAGGATAATTCCAGGATAATTCCATTGCTGGTTCAAGCTCGCAGTTGACGCGGTCTGTCAATAGCAGCCAAAGACTAAAGCCGGCGCTCCAGCATTTTTAGATTTTACAAAGCCGGTTAAGTGCCAACAGAAATATATTGCTGTTTTGTGTTTTCCTGGAGTTCTTTCTAACTCTGTGTGTGCGCGCGTTTTCACTTCTTTTTATTATTTATCCTATTTTTATCCACCACTCTCTCTCTTTTATATTCCTCTCTCTCTGCCTGTCACCGCCCACCCCAACAACCCACACCAGCAAGCCTTCCTGTGTCCACCCTTAGGTGCGACAAATTACGCGTACTGGTGGTCTTTCCTTTCATGTTTCAATACAATAAATTCATTCATTCATGCCTGGACCGTTCCGAGTAAAGAACAATCGTTTTGCCCAAATTATGCCCCATCAAAACCCCCGCACATGCTTATCCCTATATTTCCTCGTCACATAAGAAGGATCGGTAATTTCGCCGTCCGTTTCACGGACGCCAACTGTGCGCGGAACGTTCCGGTATCGCGGGGGTGGCGGATATCTCCTGGGCCGCTCGCGTAATTGCCGTGGATCCGAGTCGAGGTGGCGGTGCGCGCGTGAGCGATTCGGCCTGCCCGCGAGGGTGGGGGCCACGCGGCTGTGCACGCGGTGCGGTAGGGGCAGACCCCAGAGGTCAAGGAGAGAGCGCTATCTCCCAGCGCGCCACCCAGGTCCCGACACGCACGCCCCCGCCCCGAGCCCCAAAAAGGATGCGCTCTGGAACAGGGCGCAGTCCGCATGCGAGGAAAGGGGGGTAATGGAACGGTTGGGGGGTGCCCAGGCTTCTTTCTACGCGGCGGTGTGGAGACCGGACCTTCTTTCGCTGCCTCCACTCCTGGGGGCGTCGCAGTGTAGTTTCAGGCATAAGGGAGCGGGAATGTGAACAAGGCAGCCGCAATAAGAATGAGAGAACAATAAAAAAGCAACGACGAGGACAGCGGTGGATGGTAATGTAAGAACTGGTAACTCTGCAAACTGTTAGGCAACAAAAGCACTTGCGGAAATATAAATATATGTGGAGGAAAACAATTGAATATAGAGGGCTGAGACTGGTTTTAGAAAACACCGTCAATTATGGCTTGGAATGATCTGAAATCGAGGCTTGAACTGTAATTGTGTGGTGGCCTTAAACTGCTACTTTTCGCGCGGGGTCATCGGGCAAACGCTTTACTGAAATATGGAACCGCGTGTGGTCCGTCGGGTCCGGTTGATGCAACTGCGTCTTGTTATGTATGTCAAATTGGAGGCAGGGTTCGGTCGCGCAATTGTGGTCGAAGTGTTGAACCATGTAGCGATGGGATGTGTTATGCAAAAAAAAAAAAACCCTGAAATTTATGTAGTATGAGTCAGAGCCGCGTGCGGTGTGCGTCGCGTATTTTAATTTTCTCAGCACAACCATTCAATTGTATGGTATCAGGAACCATCCAGTATCAGCTATTATGCCAGCGCATGAAGAAGTAAAATATTTTAGGTGAGAAAAAGTTCGTTGATAACGCCGAATGTTCTAGAGAGCTCGGAGCATAAGACAACTCTCCTCTCCCCATCCATCCATCCATCCATCCATCCATCCATCCATCCATCCATCCATCCATCCATCCATCCATCCATCCATCCATCCATCCATCCATCCATCCATCCATCCATCCATCCATCCATCCGTCCGTCCGTCCGTCTATCTATCTATTTATCTATCTATCTATCTATCTATCTATCTATCTATCTATCTATCTATCTATCTATCTATCTATCTATCTATCTATCTATCTATCTATCTATCTATCTGTCTGTCTGTCTGTCTGTCTGTCTGTCTGTCTGTCTGTCTGTCTGTCTGTCTGTCTGTCTGTCTGTCTGTCTGTCTGTCTGTCTGTCTGTCTATCTATCTATCTATCTATCTATCTATCTATCTATCTATCTATCTATCTATCTATCTATCTATCTATCTATCTATCTATCTATCTATCTATCTATCTATCTATCTATCTATCTATCTATCTATCTATCTATCAATGACACACACACACACGCGCGCGCGCACACACAGACGTACATACACACAAAGACACACGCACACGCGCATGCGCGCATATCACATCGTCTGTAGCGCATCGCGTTCGTCGAAAATCTGGAAACTGCTGTAGTAGGTAACCGTTTTGAGCCCAAGACAATGAACTGAACTGTGTGAGGGGTTGAAAAGCTACGGCTGTTAAAAGCCCGTTGTGCTTAAAGGAGCCATGAAGAGAAAACACAAGTTTGGTTCATTCGAAAGATTGCCTCATTAGAACCATACTGACAACACTTTTAACACAAACTTCGCTCAAATAAGCTACATAATTAGAAAAAAAGGGAATGATCATGCGACCCACCAGCTCATTTCCCGCGACAGAACCTTTGATGTCACACGAGAATGCTCTGCGATTGGCGGAGGCCGGCAAAAGCAAACGCAATAGGCAGGGCTTAGCAGTTTGCATAGTGAGCTATATGCCCGTTAAACATACTGGACATTCCTTTTATGACGCTAAGAACGGTGGAGTAAACCGTTGAAGTTTCGAATAACACGCAAGCGTGTACGCCAATGCGTACGAAACTACCGCCAAGCGAACTCGACATCTCGCCGTCGCCACCGTCGCGCAGACGAATTTTCGGGTTCGAGGCTCTTCGGGGACAACGAACCGTCCCAGCACGCACAGCCGCGACCTTGCTTGGTATCGTAATCCCTTCACAGGAGGTTGGCCGTCATATCGCCAACCAGCAAAGGTAAAAATAGAAACGAGGGGAGTAAGGAACAGCAAGCAGCGACGAGATAGTGACAGTCGTCGCAGTTTCGGAATGGTGTTGGCTTGCTGCTATTGTTAGGAGCTCGTTTCCAGTTTACAACCACTGAAAACTTCAGTTTGTTCGAGTACTTTACAATGAAATTTCGTTGCTACGTTTTGAAATGCCCATGTAGTACGGGCAAATCGTCGAGGGAGTGCGACGTCCCCGCCGGTGAGGAGATCTCCTTTCATGTGCTGCCCAACGACGAACCTCGGCGAAGCAAGTGGCTACGTTTTGTGAACTTTGCAAACGGAGGAGAAAGAGAGCTAAAGGAAGTACGAGTGTGCTCGCTTCATTTCCGAGGGAGTGATTACGGCAGGGACCCTTACTTTAGCTCACTCCTGGGACAGGCTGGCGCTCGTCGCCGACTTCGTCAAATCGCCGTCAAAGCGCTCTGACCTTGGGGGAAAAAAATGCCGTACACACCGCGCATTGACGCTCGTATCTTTCTGGTCGAAGCAGAGAGCTCGCGCGAACGGCTTTCCATACACGACACCGGCCAACTGGCATAAACGATACTGCTACTGAAATTGAACTATTATTAACCGTAATAAAAATACGGCACATACGTACCAGTCTGTATTCGTCCGTCGCGATGGGGCTGACGAGGCAGCGGTGCCGACGGCTGGGCGTTCGTCTGTTGTGGCTATCGCGGAATGGTCGCTTTCCGGTCCATCCGCGTATCCCACAACTCCTGCCGCTCGTGTACCTAGAAGCATTGAGCATTCAAGTGGTGTGAGGTTGTTAAATGCAAGCCGAGCTTCTCGTCGAGAGTTTTGTTCTCCGGATCAGGCGATTCCATGACTAGGGCTGCGAGTGCACTAGGTTTTACTAGTATTTTTAAAATGGCCGCCGTCTCGATTTCGGCACGAGTTCCGGTTCCTGTTTGATTCTTGTGTGCTGGTGCTATATGGAGTCGATATACTAAGTATCTGTTTCATGGACCGGCTCGTATGACGCCATTGTTCACGTCACAAAATGTGCAATTTAGCGGGAGATTTAAAATTTTGGCTTAAATTGCCTTATTTCTCAGTGAATAAAGCATCATTTACATCGAATAAAACAAACTTGTGTTTTTTCGTCATGGCTCCTTTAAGATCTCGCCATCTACCCAGAGTTCCCTAAACTTACGCAACAAGGCGTTTTTCACCCCAATTATTAATTGCTGTATACGCGCAGTTAAAACAAAGCAACAGGGGGGGGGGGGAATGCATGACCGTGTTCCAATTCTCAACGCGAAGTACGTGGTCCTGCGCTTAAGTCACTCAGTTTGAGACTATCCTTCAAATCTCCCGAGAAGTAGGACGGACAACTGGCCTAATTATACAATGCTTACGCGGAACATCGCGAACCATCTGCAATTCTACGAGTAGCAATGCGTTTAAGAGCCGCACGCACATAGCTCATCTCCTACTCTAAGTTACTTCTGTTCTTTCTCCTCTGTGAACTTCCTCCGTAGCGTACCTTGGTTTCATTTTAAGGGCGAAGCACCTGAGGACCTCGCTCTGTCCGGGACTTGGCGTCGGTTACACAGTGTTGCGCATGCGCGAGGAGCATTGGATTGGATTGGATTTGGATTGGATTGAAATGGATTGGATTAGATTGGATAAAATTTAATTGTATCGGATTGGATTGGAATTGTATATATTGTACACACGCGTTTTCACTCATTTACATGCGCGAGTGGGCAATGTCACGGGTGATTTACGGTAATAACGATCCCCAATGCTTCACCCACTCGTCATGATTCACTTCGTGGAGATGCGTGAATTTTTTTAGAAAGTATATAGAATCATGAAACGGAGTGACGCCTAGCACAGCTGAAAAAAAGGCCCACGTCGCCACTAGCACACACGTTTGCGAAGCCAAGCTGTTCCGACGCAGAGAGCTGCAATTTTTCTTGTGGCACCGAAGATCCACGCTGACAGCTTAACACCAGCAACCTAGATGCACAGAATAGATGGGCGCCGTCAGAAGAAAGCCGAACCATTTGTTTAACAGTTGCGCATCGTTGTTGCGAAAGTCTATGCATTGTTCAACCAGCTCGCCTTGTGCGGTTTGCTTTTTTTGAGTGGCGTGGCGAAATCACTGAGTGACAGCCCAGTCTTCCAGTGCCGTAGAATAGCGCGCGAAAGATACCTCGCTGTTCAACCATATGCAACGGGGAGGACGTTTGGCGACCACGACAAGCAACGGCAGCTAAGCACGGAGGAAACCGCCGTGCTCCTATTCGGACAAGGCGAGACGCAAAACAAATAGCGGGACCAAACGGCCGGCATCCAAGAACAGTGGCGGGTCGGACAGTGCAAGCCGCGATGTCCAGCGAACAATGGCCGACGCCAAGCGATGTCCCGTCCCCTCGAACAAAGAAGCGCTGAGCTTCCATTTGGTAGCGGTGGTTACTATTGCGAAACAGGAACAATGGGCGAAGGAGAAAGCGACCGCAGACATCCGAGGGTGCGCGCCCAGAAGAAGACGCGAGCGGCGGTGCCGAAGAAAGCGTCATATACTCCTCAGCTGCCCGACCGCTGCTCGGACCCTCATATATGATGCGGGCGGACAATGGTGGGCTCGCAGACTGCCGCGGGGTCGCTGTCGTAGGGCAGGTACGTACGTATGTATGAACCCGCGAATGTGGTGGACCTCGGCAACATTGTATAGAACGAGATCGGCGACAGGAAGGGACACATTCACGCGAGGACAAGGAGGCAAGCAGAGTAGGTTCGATCAAAGCTTCGGCGCTCACAGGTTGATGCACGCGGAAGTGCGATATGCGTGCGTGAGAGTGCGGCGACAAACGAAAGGAACTAGTGCTACAGTCGCATAGCACCCCGGCAGTCTTCAATGTTTCTCGGTCTTAGCCTTCACCGATAGTACAAAGAGCAGCGAGTGTGATGAAGTTGTCGCGCTGAACTTCGTAACGGATGAACGTACGTACTTACGGACCGATTTTTCGCCAAAGCTAGGCCTCGTTCACGTTCTGTGGTAAGTATAAGGAAAGGCGTGTGCGAAACAAGGCGTTAATAGTCGATGATTGGAAAACGTTACGTGTGTCCCTTGGTGATAAGGGTAAGGGACAGAAGAGTGCGAAAACGTCGAAGAAGTGTAGCGGATCATCATCATCATGCTCAGGTCCACTGCAGGACGAAGGCCTCTCCTATTGACCTCTAACCCCTTCTGTCCTGCGCTGCCCGGGTCCACAGTTTACCTCCGGAGTTCCGTATTTCATCCCTCCATCGTGTTATTGGCCTTCCCCTTCTTCCATACTCGTCTCTTGGTATACACTCTGTTACCGTCATTGACCACTGGTTGTCCGTTCGGCTCGCTACATCTCCAGCCCATGTCCATTTCCTTTTCTTTATTTGAACTATGACATCGTCAATTGGTTTGTTCTCTTATCCAGGTAGCTCAGTTCTTGTCCCTGAGCAATTCATTCCATTGCCCGTTGAGGCGACCTAAGCTTGCTTTCTAGGTGTTTAGTAAGGAGCCAAGTTTCAGCATGTCATCACCGGCATTATACACTGGTTGTACATTCGTTTAGCGGAACGCGTGCGAAATCCTGTTGCGCAATCCTGTTGGCATGGTGTTCGTCACACTCACGCGACTTGGGGCACCACATCTAACAGAACTTTCGTAACAGACTTTTGCTCGAAAATTATTCCACCGTGACTTCCTGAAACCATATCCTGTAAGAAGCTCGTTCGAGGATCCATTCAGCCAGCCGGCGCGGGATCGTCCTATATCGACCCGAGGTCATAATCGCGTACGCAGTTGTGATGGTCCAGCAGCTGGGAAATAAAGAAAGCTTTCCCAACCGGCCGCCCAGCATCGCGTTGCCCAACCTTGCGTCGGCACACAAAGTAAAAAAAAAAGTATTATGGCAGTAACATCCGCGGCAACGTGCAGCAAACCGACGACGCGACTCGTCGTTAACCATGGAGCTCTCGTCACCGCTCTCGGCTTTCCGGCAAGTGAACAGAACATACGATGGGGATTCTGGGTAATTCATTTTCGTTTGTTTTCTCTCGCCCTCGAACACTTAACACGAGCGCAAACAACGAGCACGTCGCGGGAGCTCCTCCCACGTCGGTAAGAGATTCGATCTGCACGCGTGGTCCGGAGCTCCCCTTTTTATTTCTCGCGTTTCTGGCGTTATTTATTTCCGAGCGACCCCGTTATCGGCGGTCTTGTGTGCACAGTTGCCGAGGCGAAAGTGGGTCTTCGTTCCACGTAAGTCGGGTCACCCCGACGATCTACGCGGCGCCTGGAAAAGCGAAAGGCGATGCCGAAGTGCCTCCGGCGTTACCCCGATTGCGCTCGGCGACAACCGTCGGCTCGCCGGTGCGGCGCGTATTTGGGTCGCGGGCCGCTGAAGTCCCCGTTACACCTACCGCTTGCAGATGTTTATCGGCTTTCCTTAGACTCCCACGGAAGATTTGTTCTTGTTTTTTTTTTTGTCTTTAACCGAGCATTGGTGATAAGGAGGCATTGGGATGCGTACTTGTGGTTGAGGTTGACAACAAGGAAATCATTGCAGAAAAGGAGCAGGTTCGTTTTAACGAGAACTACGCTATAGCGAAAAGGGCTGATGTAAGGAAACTGGGTGCAGACGAACGAAAATATATTGGTGCAGTGAGAATTTCGTTCTAGCGGGTGTGTTCCTTATGGCGAGGCTAAGCTGTACCACGGGCTGTTGTTGGTTCAGAATTACTCTTTCTGGTCATACATTTGACAACTATACTTACGCGAAACCTTACGCCACTCCTTCGCACGCACTTGAGAATAAATTTTTACTCAAGCATTCACTCGCGCTCACACTCACCACTCACATCCTTCGCTGACATTCACTCGCACTTCCACTCACCATGCGCATGCTCCACTGTCACTCATTTTCACTCCCACACCACTGGCATTCTCCCCTCACACACACACCTACTCCCACTTACCACTCAAAATTAAGTTGTTTTGCAGTTGTACTCTATTGCGTAGATGAACGTTGTGGGAACCTTTAAAAAAAAAGGAACAGGATAAAAGCGGTTTCAGTAGAAATACGCAACTTTAAAGCTTATTTCAAACTGTGGCAAGCGGTCAGGGCGATTCGGGAGCGGCTTCAGACGAGACGGGTTCAAACAGAATTTTTTCGTATTGCGGTGAACACATCGTACTGAAACCTAAACAAAGTTTCGCGAATTTCCATGCATGAGACACCGCCGAAGCGGGGATTTCGTCCTACGCACGTAGCGGAGGCTTTACTCTTCGCAGTTCCTTGAAATAATGAGTAGACGAGGTTACAAAATCAGTTCAAGTAACCATTAAGCGACATAAGACATTACAGCACCATTATTTCGGTCAATAGCCCCCTTTGCTTTTCAAAATATCGTCCATTTCGCGCCACACGACAGCGTGGAATCTGGCACAGCCCGCCTAAAAAAACCGCACCCGCCATATACCATCCTGCTTTCCCAGATCGAGGTACTGCCAACCCCTCCATCCACGCGGGCTCGCAAACAACATTGTCAAAACAGAAACAAGAAATTAAAGGGGCGGGAAATTCAAATTCAAGATAAGTACGCAGCACGCAGGATTTTCACGATTAGACGAGCGCGGTTCTAACCGCTAAGCGTTGCCTCGCATGGGCGCATACAAATGACATTGCCTGAAAAGCCGACATTCAGAGCGCGCCACGCCCCTTGTCACAGTCCCCGTTCCCGTCCGCTACTGGCGCGGCCGGGGGCTACCGAATCGTCCGCGGCTCGGTTGGGCGCAAAGTAAGCAGAGGAAAAGAAACGACAGGCCGGCAACAAAGGAGGAAGACGCGGCCGGACTGGACGGGCGGCGCATCAACGTCGCGTGCCGGCATCTGTAGAATCGCTGAGTGACAGCTCGATATAAAACTGCACGCTTGCGACGCACGGCTGCGGCGTCGGGCGCGGTCGGGAGCCCGCCCCGATTCCTGGGAGTAAATAGAGTTTTCGCCGCGGGCGATCGCGCAGCTGGAGAGCAGATTAGCCCCGAGGAAATTGCGAAGGGGGGACGACGCAGGACGGTGCTGACCCCCCCCCCCCCCCCCCTTACAACCCATCCTCTTTTTCTTTCTAAGCGGAATATGCAGTGGTAGGTCTCAGAATCACCTGCGAGGTGAATCGGCGCTTCGGAGGTCTCACGCATAATTAAAACAGATCCTGGATTGTGTGGTTGCTCCGCTCGATGTGGGCGAAAATCGTCAGAAGATCTTCGTCTTCAAGTCTTATCAAAGTAAAGCGGGTGCTTGGGATTGGAGGATGTTTTCAAGCATGCTTGAGTATCGAAGGTGACGCCGTGACACGGGCGCGGGTTGTGAGGACACTGACAACTAGGGCTGAAGATCAACACTATCCAGATAAGAAGAATTCTTGGCTACGCCCTATGGTCAAGCGTGACTGATAACACGCCTTCTGTGTATTTTTTTTTGTTTGGTCGGTGTGTCAAATCATGTCGCTTCTCATCTAAGATCGATGTGGACAGTTCCCCGGACGCTACGAGAATGGAAACTGGGGCAAGGAGGCAATCAGCAAGGCTTCTTGTTTACGTAAGGGGTGTTGGATAGTGTAACTGGCTACACGTTGCATAGAGAGCCCTCGGATCTCCGTCCCCACGTAGAAACGTGACAGAATGGCTCGTCGAAAGTTGTTAGAGCCGAGAAAGGTTAGGGAGCGGGGGAGAGGCGTTCGATGACGTCACACGCAACGGTCAAAGGGCACCGAAGCGTCCCAAAATGAGGACGTCACGCTGCGACACGCGTGTTCCGGAGGGGAACGCACAATCGACAGGCATCACGCAAAATTAAACGCTCCGAATTAGACCCGTTTTATATTGGAGCCGTACCAATGAAAGCATAGAAGGAATACGAAAAGAAAAAAAAAACTTGAGCTTATAAAATAGAACATCGTACTCACAAAAGCTACGTGCAGAGGGGGATTTGTAGCGGGAACAAAAGTGGAAAAGAAAGCTGAACTGGGCGGTGACGTAAGGCAGAACAGAATGTGGCAGGAAGTAGGGTGACGAAATGGGGACGGAGTCTGAAGCGGGCCGGGCCTTGTTGCGAGCTCGGCAGCGGTTACGGGTGTCAAAACCGTTCACCAATGTGCGACTAAAAGAACCGTGAAAAATCGCGCCTTGCGCGAAAGGAAAGGGGTAGTGAAAATAAAATACAAGGTTGATTCATTCACAAGTTTGCTTTGTACGAATAACACTGATTCCAATATTAACGCTAACTTCGAGCAATTGGTCTAGATAATAAAGAGAAAAGATGGCGCTGTGGTGGTTCACAAGCCACTTCATCGCCAAGCCCCGCTGACGTCACAGGTTCTTGCCTGCGTGATCGATGGTCGCCGACTATAGTCACGCCAAAGAAAAATGCATGACCGTGGGATTCCAAGGGTTCCTCTAGTTCCGTTTTATCGCACCGTTTGAATGATACCACGGGGTTAACACACTGATAACTCTGATCTTTAACATTTCACGTCACTGCTGACGTTCCACAGCGAAAAATTTAAATTTCTCAATACGCTCACCTTTGTGTGCGTGAGTTTGCGTGTGTGTAAAAACCGTGTCTTTTGGGGACGAAATGCGTTTGGGAGAGTTATCAAAGGCTATTTAAAACGAATCGAGGGAGCATTTCTGTTCAAGTTCCCTTAAAAGCGGGGCTCTCGTCATTGTTAGCGCCTAATTTCGCTGCTCAGACGTCCATGTTGGCGGCGAATTTGCGAATAACAACATTTCAACACCGGAGACACATCAAAACAAGAGTCTATCGCACAAAGTCGATCTGAGTCACCGCCGAACACTTCCATCGAGTCTTACCGTCATAAAGACCTCTTGAGCTCCGTCGGTAAGGTTATGGAAAAAATGGTGCTCCATCACCTGGACTTTTTCTCTGACACCGCCATTCACCATCGGACACACCTTCGAAAGCTTGTTAGGGGCAGAGAAAATTACTTCAACACCTGCGCGCATGCCAATCTACTTGAGGTTATGCCGAACCCTGTGCATATAAGGAACTACCACAAATAGTTAAACCGTGGTGACCTGTACTGCTCGGAGATAAGGCGAAGGAAGGAAAAAATTGTTGTGGTTCCTTACATGCACAGGGTTGCGCATAACCTCAAGAAGATAGGCATGCACGCAGGTGTTGCAGTAATTTTCTCTGCCCCTAACAAGCTTTCGAAGCTGTGTCCGATGGTGAATGGCGGTGGCAGAGAAAAAGTGGGCAGCTCAAAGAAACACCGGGAACAATTTGTTGAATTTGATGAAGGCGTTATTAATTCTCTCCAATTGGATTGCGAAAAAACCTATGTCCGCCAGACGGGTAGATGCCTTAACGATAGGCTGAGGGAGAATAAAAACCTCGTACGAAAGGCGGCTGTTTCGGGCCACCTAGCTGCGCACTGCAAAGATTGCGCCTGCGTGCCGCTATTCGGGGAATGCTCAGTGATTGCTAGAGGAAAGGACAGGCATACGCGAGAGGTTATCGAGACACTCGAGATTGAACGTCTTCATGAAAACTGCGTCAGCAGGCCATCTGTTGCACTCTCAGGAAAAGAAAAACAGTATCTGGAGCAACCAGCGTAGAAGGCGTGGCGCGAGATAAGTGTTTATGTCATATTTTTTGGGCCTTGTTATTGGATGTGTCTTGGTTTATATGTCTTTCATGGCGAAATAAGAAATCAGTTGTAGTTCAGCGCTTGTCGTGTCATCTCTTACTTGTGTGTTGTCGTCTTTCTACGCTGTTAACCCCTTAATGATGCTACACCAACTAGCCCACCAAGCCATCCTCGTGATCTTCAACATCGCTACGATGGGTGTAGAGAAGTGTTCGCCGGAGTCCGTTGAAATCTCCTTGTACGCGGGTGACACCTGGGGCGGTATTCTCGTAACTGTCCCTTTTGAAAACGTCCCTTTTGCGCCCCTTCCTCGTGACGTACTTCCGGTTAAGCAATAAGCGTTGGCAGTAGGTTTGCCGCCCTTGCGTTACGTCACTTCCGGTTGTTTGCTTTTAGCCAATCAGGGCTTGACAAAAGGGATCTTTCATCCCCCCTCCTCCTCCCTCCCCCCCGCACTGGGTTATATGCAGGTGAGCCCCCAGCTGGGCTCAATAATATCCCCAGTGCATTTCCTTTCCTTTCCTCCTGAACCACTAGTAGCAGTAGTAGGGACACTTTTGAAAGGGACGCAAAAGGGACAAAACTCGAGAATACCGCCTCAGCATCAGGAGCTCTGGACGCAACAGGCGTGTACGGCGCGCTGGAATTCAACGGACAACAATTATATTGCGGCGTTTCTAGGAAACCGAGGTCTAGAAATCTTAGCGGGCACGTGCGCTGCAATCGCCTTTACGAAGCGTGATGTATCAAATTATGGGCTCACCTTTGCAGACTGTACGCTCGCCGAACACACGGCGTGGGTTCAGCTCGCTCATTATAGTGCAATCACTAGAAAGGTCGTCGACCAGAAGAAACTTGTGCGCGTACTCTGAAGTCAAGAAAAGAAAAAGAAGTCATGAACCCCTCCGGCTAACGGAGACGATGGTTGAACGCGAAGCTTCCTCACGATGAATTCTTTGGTTGGCCGATCCCACAGTGCGAGTATGTGCTACTCTGGAGATACGCAACCCTTTTCTTGAATTGGCGGTGAGATGTTTGAGTGGCGCCCCCTGGCTCTGACGTCAGCTTAGGGGCTCACGCCGCTGTCGTCTGCTACACTCCGCTTGTGAGGGGCAGCAGTGTCTGTGCTAGAAATCGCCCGCTTTGTAGCGGTAGTGCATTAAAAAGCGCATTTCTAGTGCTTCAGTTATTTTGCCAGCTTCAGACGCATCTGAATAATTTGAAGCTGTATCCCCCACAAGTTTGCAACACACGAGGAGATTGAGAACTTTCTTTGGAGCATCGGTCAGAAGATCGCGTGTAACTCGTCCTTTCTAGCTTATTCGCGAGGATCACCGCTCAAAGAACTCCTCGATAAGTATTCAAAATGCGAAGGCTTCCATGCAGAATTTTTGAGCTGCTCTTATGAAGACCCAAAAGTCTAATGCTGCGTACCAAGCAGCGCGGGCCCCTACATGCGCATCGCACGTACAGCAGGAAATAAAACGGCTGTCTTCTATTTCTTTTGTTGTTGTTGCCTTGTATCGGATGAATGTATCTTGTTCTTTTTTTGTGTCCGACGCATTAGCTTTCCTGCACCATCCCAAACGTCTTATTAGGAGGTTTGGGGGTGTTTGGGAGTCTCACAAAGATACTGTGGCTATTTTGTTTACGTTGTATGGCATACATTCCCTTTTGCACAAATTGGCTTTCACTACAGCTGCGTGCAAGAATGTGCATATCCGCAGCGTGCTTTGTTTATTCACATGGAAATACAATGAGGAGGTTTGTGCTGCGATACCGTGATCGCACCCCAAACAACGTTGTCCACATTACTCGAAGGTGGCTTTTGTGCCCCGAATTTCTATCGTAACCATCGTTATCATAACGAACTGACTCTCAACCCTAACAATGATGACAGGATTACGGTGTTGAAGGTCTTATATACTCGCTAAATAACGCAATAAATAGTATACCTGCAAATAACGCAAGAATCGAAACCGATGAATAATTCTAGGCAGGTCTTTATTGTTTTCCAACCATTCCAGGCGCAAAGACCAAATCCTATTCTACTCGGGATGGCGTTCGAAGAATTAAAGAAAATTGCTTTTACTCTCTTGTCCTGGACTGAGGACCTGGCCCACTAACCACCTCGATTTCATTGTTAAATAAAGTTTTCTCCTCCTCCTCTTACGCCTCCTCCTATTGAGTGCAGTTTTCCTATAATGCATATCCGAATATCCGGAGGATATGGCTGTGGAAAATGTACCTAAATATCCCTCCATTATGAACTGAAGCAAAACAGCGCGAAAAAAAACGAAGGACGAGGGAGAACACACACACGAGCGCTGCTCGTGTGTTCTCCCTCGTCTTTCGTTTTTTTCGCGCTGTTTTGCTTCAGTTCATAATGAACCAACTGGCCCCCCTTCAGACATTAATTATCCCTCCATGTCTGAACAAACAGAGTGTTATTGTATCTTTAACGTAGGCGTCCCTCATAAAAATTTTTACCAACATTGAGTTCAATGTTTGTTGACAAAAGTCGACAAAAGCTACCAACATTGAGTAGACTGTCTACTTACTGTCTATAGACTTCCTAGCAACAGCCTACCAACTTTTTGTCAACCATTGGCCACCGTGTTTGAACTGAAACGTTTCTGTAGACTTTCTACAGAAAGTTTTTTGTAGACTTTATACTCAATCGCTGTTGCTAACCGAAGCGTTTCTGACAGGATATTCGAAACGTGATGCAGTGAGAAAAGCCGGCCATTCCTAGACCGTGGTGTCAATACAGCTTAATAGAACGTCGTCATTATTGCCCTTTAAAAGATCGTTTAGTGGGAGCAAAAATGAAAAAAAAAGAAAGCAGATACAGATTAGGCCTCGGGAACCTCGTCTGCGAGGGTTCACATTTTGCGGAGCCACACATCCACACGCGCACTTTCTGAAACACAACACGACAAACAACACAACCCCTGCTCACAAACGTACTACATCCGAAAAACCACAAGCGCTTGCAAGCAGGACACCGACACCGCACAAATGCTAGCAGTGCACTTCATGTATATATACCCGCCAGCCGCGGGATGCCGATGCCGCGGTGAGGCGCGCCTCTCATTGCATGTTTACAAAACTACGCGTTATTATTTCCAAAATATAATACCACGAAACACTGGAACGTAAGCAATTGCACATATCTTCATGTTTACTTTATTGTTGCAAGCTGTAACTAAACAAAACGGAAATCTGGAATGGGTTGCGCGCCGCGTTTCGGCTGCCTCCGGTGATTGACGCGTTTCTCCCGGAGGTACGCAATGAGGGAGGGGCGCCGCTGGCGGTTGGCCGAGAGCGACCAAAACATCTGCGCCGGCCGTATTAGGTGGGCATAGCAGGCGATTTTAGATTATCGCCGTTGTTGGAGACACGTCCAGTAGTCTGTCGCGAAATATTTACTGGCATAATTCGTTCCTTTCAACCATGCATGGCACTTAGCTTGCGCAAATCAAAACACAGTGACGAGCGGTTGCGCGTGGTTGATGCCGCTGGCTGGCGCTTGTTCGGAACCGCTGAATAGTCATGTTGATCACCGTGAAGAGTGAAAGCGAGCGGGTCGTGAAGTACCAACCCGTGCGGCTGAGGGACGAACTGGTTGTTCCGAGGGAGAAACTGCGCGGCTCGAGGTACGAACAGTGAAAGTTGCTCCCTTTGGCTACTTTTTTTTTCTCGGGCTGCACAAGTGTGAAGATACATGCAGAGAGAGAGGGAGAGAGAAAGATACGTGTGTGTGTGTGTGTGTGTGTGTGTGTGTGTGTGTGTGTGTGTGTGTGTGTGTGTGTGTGTGTGTGTGTGTGTGTGTGTGTGTGTGTGTGAGAGAGTATGTGTGTCTGTGTGCGTACGTGCGTGCGTGCAGGCGCTCGGGCGCGCGTGTGTTTGTGTGTGTGTGTGTGTGTGTGTCTGTGTGTGTGTGTGTGTTTAAAACCTGATTCAAACAAAGTAACGTAATTTGGTTAAAGTCAAGTAAATAGTTTGTCCCCAAATATTGTGAACCTGTCCTGGTATTTAGCAAAAACCAATATGAATTAATTGAAATCGGACTCCAGGACGAAGGAAAAAGATGTTTGCGTTAAATTCAACTTGAGACAAAGCGTGTCAAAACACTTTTAGTGGTCATCCTACAGAAGCTCGTCAACAGACAAATGTCAACAAAAATGAGGTAGACTTTCTATATACAACCGTCAACAGACAAATGTCAACGTGAATTAAGTAGACTTTCTACATACAACAGTCAACAGACGGGTGTCAACATACATTCAGTAGACTTTTTACAGACGACTGTCAATAGAATGTAAGAGTATGTAGGATAGCAATAAAGTTGGTAGGATGTCAACAGAACGTCTACAGAATGTAAAAAAGCATTTTTGTAAGGGCTCGTTTTGCTCAATGAACCTAGAAGCCTCGTACAAAACCAGCGCGCCCCCATACACACCGTAAGTTATTTGGAACTCAACCTATAGTTTTTGCAGCCTATAGTGCACGTCGGCAAACTTTCATGCCATGACAAAGTAAAGTGATGTGATACAATGTGATGTGATACTTTCGAGCGTTCGGCAAGGTCGCAAAAACTGTTTGACCATACATATGATTGCCGGGAATCATAATGCCTTTGCCAAAGCCGATAGCCCTGAAGGCCTAGAATTTGTTTTGGTCTTTCATTTTTGCTGTTGTCGGTTATTATCTGTTCCCTTTTCGAACAATTGCTTAATACAGAAGCTGACGCCTCGCTCCGACTCGTCGCGCTCCGCACAGGACCGGCTTCGCAAGGAAGGGGGCGACGACGGCAATGTTTCTTCCGTAGCGGTATCTACAACTATACTTTAACTCACAGTTTCAGCCTATTATTATGATAAAATGTTACCCACACGCCAATTCTGGTGCGGACAAGCATCGGAAGTTGACTGAGCGCAAAGAAACAGCAGGGAGAGCGAGCCTGAGTGAAGCAGACGACAAATGCGAGAATCCCTAAGCTGACGTCACGGAGGCGTGCTCCGCAGCGCCGCCCATGTTCGCGCTCACCGCCAATAGCGGCACCAACTCTCGGGGGTGCACTCCGTAGGCTCAACGTTTGGGTTTGAGGTGTACGGCGTGAATCCGGTTACTAGTGATTGGCGTTCAGTGATCAATTTCTGAGTGGGTGCCGGCTTGAGGAGTTCCACTCTAAGATGTGACGTTAGGCCTAACGTCCTAAACTTCAAAATGGGAAGTTAGACCTAACGTCTTGCGGCAAACAGACTTACAGCACGCAGAGCAACGCCATTCTTCTCGTGACAGATTCATTGATTGTCGTCTGAGTTTTGCAAACCGCTTCGGCCATGTCGAAATGGAGCAGTGGAACAGACGCCGGCTTCATAGCGCGAGGGACCCAGGTTTGATTCCGTCAACCGGAAGCGTTCTCTTTTTTTTTTTCACTTCACCCACGATCATTCATCATCATCATCATAGAAAGCTGGATTTCCTGCAAGGCGTATTGGCGTACAACGGAATCAGCGAGGACACTAAAGCTTCGCTTAAAAAAATCGATGCTTGACCCTGACGCCTCCACAAGACTAAATGTACAGGGGGAAGGAGCACGGTGGAGGTCTCTGGTGCATGGTTCGGTGAGCTGGTGCTTGAGTGTGCGTGCATGCAAGGCCTTCGCGAGACCCGCTGCGATGGCTCAGTGGCCAAGACGCTGTGCAGCTGAGCCCAAAAAGACTGGTTCGATTTCCGGCCGCGGCGGCCGCTTTTCCGGTGGAGGCGAAACGCGAAAATGCCCGTGTGTTCCACATTTCGGCGCACGTTCAAAAGCCCTCAGGTGGTCAAACCTCATAATTAATGAATCCACGGCCTCCGACATCAGCAACAGCGAGATAACAGTAAGAGGCGGCGCGCCGATGGAAGGCAGGGTGATATGCATAGAAAGAAAGCGCTCTGATGCACGCACGTTAAAAGGAATATGCAAGAACCACTTCGGCTCGTTTAGTGGCTCGAACGAACCAAAACAGGCGTGCTCGAGCGGCTATCAGATCATCCAAAGAATTAGGGAAGCCGAGTTCGCAATGTGCACAGTAATTGGTATCTCGATTTTTTCACAAATACGTTGTCTTTCCTAAAGCAACATGGAGGTCTGAACGTGGTCGGTAGATCGGCCATGGGTCTGTCAGTATGCGAGTGAGGCCCACCCTGGTTCGAAAAAGATTCCGTTGGAGTTTAACTACTGCCTCCATTCTTAACTAAACGTAATGTTGTACACCTGCCTCCGTCCAAAATTTAATCCCTACCCACTGTTGCGCGTGCGTAAGTCATGACGCACCGTCTTCCTCATCATGACCATAAACGGTTCCTCACTGGTGCTTTGAGTGGAACACCGAATGTCTCTCTTGAGGGGGAACTTCCATTGATATTGATTCATGAGGCGACGACGTATACAATGCGGCCAGCTTCAACTCGGTAAATTAACCATCCTCCGTTTCATCCTGGTGACTTCGCCACATGAACATCATTTAAGGTTAAAGATCCGCCGCGCTGGCTCAGTGGCTAAGGCGTTGCGCTGCTGAGCACGAGGTCGCGGGTTCGATACCCGGCCGCGGCGGCCGCTGTTCTGATGGAGGCGAAAAGCAAAAACGCCGTTGTGTTCGAGATTTCGGCGCACGTTGAAGATCCCCAGGTGGTCAAAATTAATCCGGAGCCCTGCACTACGGCGCGCCTCATCGCCTGGGTTGCGTCGGCGCGTTAAACCATACAATCAATCAATCATTTTAGGTTAAAGACGCGTTAGGCCGAGTTCAGACTGTTGCCTCCATAGTCGTAATAACTTTAAAGAATGACGTCATTTCAAGTCTCAGCCAACCGAACTGCGTCACACGCCGTTTTTATACGTCCATAGATCACGATATGGCTTTCGCGCCGGTAGTCTGAGCATAGCCTTATGCTACGTTCAGACTACACTCTAAGCTGGGTAACCCTTAATAGAGGTATACATTTTCGAATTTTTGTAACCTATAATTTATAAGGTACAAATGTAACCTATATCTTCGTAACCTTTATATACGTATACACGTAAGGGTTACTCAGTTATGGGTTACTTTGCAGCTTTCAGCATGTATACCTTTATATAAGTTACATCTACCACCGTCCAAGGCCACACACCTGGAAGGTGTCATGTTGCGTGCCAGGCGCGCTTTCGCCGGCGCCAGAGTGGCGACACCCCGAAGGCGTCTTTCCCGCGTGGTAAACAAACATCGCGTTAGTGGAAGACGATATGTGCGACCATGCTGTTCATTGCGCCGTCTAAACTTTTCCGTCGGGTGCCTTTGTTCGTCCCTCGAATAAACTGCCGGCCACACGGCTGGGGCTAAAAGAGAAGTTACTTTTGTAATTCCTAAAATTGCAGTGCCAAAAACCTTTAAAATGTTCTCTTAATAATGCGTTGTATTACGTCTTCGATAATCGTTACCCAGGTTGTCACCCAAAAATCTTCGTGAGTATTGGCAACACTTGTCTTATAAACAGGCATAACTAAATATGATGTTTGCATCAGCTTTGTGCCGTTTAAGAAACCAGTATCATGCATGATAGTCTTTTGGTAAATTGCGGGCATGAATTTGAGCTTTAGTTAAACAAAATTAGGGTTTAGTGAAACCAAGCTTTAGTGAAAACATGCACTTGATAGCATACTTCAAAAGGACGCCAAAGTTATGATAGCATAGCCTTCAGCCGAAACTTCTTGCTGACAACTTAGGCCATGATTATCAAAAGACAATTGCAGTACATACACACATATTTGCGCATTTAACAGGGGCACATTTCCAGAAGTTTGGCATCAGTAGTTTTGAACATTCCCATTTATTATTATGAAACACCTGTGGGGTATTTATTAAAAAGCAAAGCTGCGAACCACCCCAATGTTATTATTGTTCCTTAATGGGTATTAGACGAGTGCGGATTCCTGGGCGAATTGGTGTTTCCTATATTGCTTTAGACTTCCAGGTAAAATTCGGTTTATTCATATATCCTTATTAAACCTATTTAATAAATGTTGCGTGAACAGCTTCACAAACATGGCCAAATATACAGATTCTTTACCTCAATATTTGCATGGATGTATGCAAAGTATTTCGAATTGCTCGGATACTGCCATTGAACAATTTCAGACGAATTCGAGTTTGAGCTACAATTATAAGATGGTTCTTAGAGGTGCACTTTTCCAGTACAGCGTTATTGTCATGGTTCCCCACAGAAAAAAACGCAGAATGTGGGAAAGTAGAAAGAACATTTATTACAAAGTCACTGTTTCATACAAAGCAGTGTTTATGGCTATGTGCCGTACATTCTCCGTTTCACTCAGTCTAATATTACACTTGGAATTCACTCGTCTTTACGAAATAATCTTTACACTTCCCTCTTAGGTTGCTCTTTACAGTTCCACCTGAGTTGTGATTCCCACGCCAAGTTATCGTTTTTATGCAGCACTAACAAGTTTCCAGGCCGATTGCAATCTGTCTTGTGGACAAACTTTAAATGGGATCTTTAATTTCCTGCATGAAAAAATGCGCTTGGGAAAATTCAGAGATAAGCTTCGCAATTTACGTAGTACACAAGCAAGCACAAAATCAGGGCACGCTGAAGATTCCCCGCGGTCATCGAATAACTGGTTCCCTGATGCTGCAGATGGAGGTATATATGCGAGGGCCGTCACTTGGATTTCCCCGTCTTGAAGAGCCATCTACAGAAAATTTTAGAAAAAGAACAAAATCCAGTGCAACCATAAGCCCCTAAAACCAAATCATAGGCATGTGAAGTACGACGAATATATTGCACGAAAAAGAAGACGGAGACCAGAGAATGAAATGAAAGGCCACACCAGAGGAGTGATTTACGGCCTTTCCTAATAATTTCACATCATTTCAGTAATCGTTACACAGAGTAATTTGGCTGCATTGTTCAGAACGTGAAGCCACTATAGTCATACCTGCCAACCTTACCGAATTTTAATCGTTCCGTGTTCCAGTTTATCTCGCGAAATGTTTCTGCATGCTCACCCAGAACAGGCAGAAACATTGGGCTACGAGATAAACTGACATACATTTGCAAAAGAGAAAACAAAAACATTTCCGCGCCTTCACGTGGAATCAATATTACACGCCACAGAACGAATGTCGCACTAAACCCAGGAAACGCGCTTTCACGATTCTGACGCCATCCTCGTCATATTTTTGGCTGTACTTAAACATCTCCCTCCCCCCCTTGTCTTGGCAGTTTCATTTTGAACAAGGATCCCACATGGAAGCCGAAACGTTTTTCATTTCAGTAAAGTGTTCTTATCGGTGGTTTCTTCCTCGGCTATCAGTAAAAAAGAATCGCCAACTTACATTTTTTTCTTCGTCCAGATCTGTTGTGGGAGAGGATACATCTAGAACTTGCACCGATCTTCAAGTGGCATTCCCAGGAGGTTTGTACCTGTAATGACTCGAAGGGTTATTTGGGTTACAATGTAATATGCTTGAGAGCTGGGCAGTTGGTATACATTCATAATAAAAGAACACCTCAAACTTGACAAGACGAAGAAAAGATCGATTTGATTGATTGTAGTGTTTAACGCGCCAACGCACGCAGCCGATGAGGCGCGCTCCGGATCACCTGGGGATCTTTAACGTGCACCGAAATCTCGTTCACACGGGCGTTTTTGCTTTTCGGCTCCATCAGAAAAGGGGCCGCCGCGGCCGGGAATCGAACCCGCGACCTTGTGCTCAGCAGCGCAACGAGCCACCGCGGCGGGTAAGACGAAGAAAACAACACAGCACAAGTACTCACTAACAACTGCAGCTTTCTTAAAGAGCTCTGTTCGAAAAAGAGTTATTCTTGTTGGCTCTGCAAAACCACGCGTCTTATAGAATAGCTAGAGTTGATAAAAAACTACAAAGCTCCATGCTGGAGAAATCGTTATGTGAATTCATAACGTTCATGTAGTAACGAACTGATAGAAAGAATCACTAAACATGAGGCAAAATAAGATACGAAATGTAACATCATAACACTTGAAGAAAGGCCTCGCATTTTTACAAGTGAATCATACTTTTGTCTGTGCAGGCCTGGGTGCCATCTTTACAAAGAATATTGGAATGAATGTGTTTTAGTTATTGTATTTTCATACCGTTGTTTCCACTGAAATCAGACTTCATTTCAACTAGTGTCATACGCAGGGGAGTCCTGGTTGTCAGCTCAAGGAACACTGCCTGCAAGAAAAACAGTAGTGCTCATAAGTCATAGCATAGGTAGCTAGATGCAACCACACTTTTCGAACAACCAGGAACCGATGAGGGTGCAGCACCAACTTTTACACCTGCACCTGTCTCTATGTAATTCGGCACAATATCTTTATCATCAAAAAAAAAAAACAAACAATCAAGCAGCCTGCCTGCGGGCTCATACATACCACCATTCTGTAAAGTCGCTTTACTGCACTACACTAGGATCACGCGAGACAACCATTTGCCCTGCAATACCACGCGAATAAATAAATGACTGATTTGTGCGAATGAGAATAATAAACCCACTTGACATGGTGAAAATGTCCCGCTGTCTCAAAATGGCTAACACGAAATTTACCGACTCAAGGAAAAGAATGACAAAAATTAAGAGTGTTGTACATATGAAAACTTTTTATTGTGCGGTAGGGCAAACTTTCACAAAAAAAGAGGCTTGAACTGGACAAAAGTGAGTTAAGAAATATCTGGCAGCATTTAGTGGACTACTTTTCTGCAGCACACACCTTGTGTTTATCCGGATATATTACTACAAGACCGATAAACTAGACACCATTCGGAATATATGCAGCGAGAAAAATGAACATTTCGTGACGGCTGAAACAAAATGATAATACCCAGAGAATAGCGCGATAATATAAAACTTTAATGGGAAAAATTCAATTATTCAAAACAGAGCTACCTGACAATTACATGGGCCAATAACTCGTCAAGTGCGCCCGATGCAGCCAATAGCGTAAACAAAACGATCGACACATGACGAAGGCGCGCAAACAGAGCAGAAAGCAGGTCACGACGAGCGCCGTTATCTGTTATAATGTACGGGCTTTCCCGATCGTCCACTATATATAGTCTGACGCAACGAACGCAAGCCCATGATTTCATTCAATTGCCGTCGCGGACAACAGAAAACGTCCAGCGAAGCAACCAGTAAGGTAACGAAAATCCCTCTCGAATGCTGCAATTTCAAATTGAAAAGCCTCCAGCCAAAAGATACATCCAATGAAAACACGGAAACCGTTACGGGAATATACTCACCGAGTTCGCTTTCACTGGCGCCGGGGCATTGTTCCAACATGCGAACTTGATGCTGGTCGTAGAAGAACGGGCCGTGTAGCGCTGCCAGTCACAAATGGGCTCGCCGCAGCCTCCGCGACTCACGCCGACAAATAAGTCTTGTAACAGCAATCCTCGCTTCATCGTAGGGATATCACAGCAGTAAAAAGGCTCGAGTGGCGCGAAAACGCGGCCACCGTGCCTGCGGGCGCCGCCATTTCTCTATATCCCGTCATGCAACGGAGAAATCAACGGCCGCCTGGAGAGAAGGCGCGACGTGCATCTCTTAGAGGTTACAGAGCGTTTTATAGGTTACAACGTAAAGGTTACATGTCAGATTTTGTTGATGTAACCTATAAATTATTAATGTAACCTATAAACCGCTTTTAACTTCAGGCTTGTAACCCTTAGAATGGACTGGGATAAAGAAAACCTCAAAATGGATCCATTGTAACCTTTATTTTATACGTTACTTCCGCTTAGAAGTTACATTAAGGGTTACCAGGATTAGAGTGTACACCCGCCGCGGTGGCTCAGTGGCTAAGGCGTTGCGCTGCTGAGCACGAGGTCGCGGGTTCGATTCCCGGCCGCGGCGGCCGCTTTTCTGATGGAGGCGAAAAGCAAAAACGCCCGTGTGTACGAGATTTCGGCGCACGTTAAAGATCCCCAGGTGGTCAAAATTAATCCGGAGCCCTCCACTACGGCGCGCCTCATCGCCTGCGTTGCGTCGGCGCGTTAAACCCTACAATCAATCAATCAACGTTCAGACTACCGACGTAACAGTCAAATCGTGAGCTACGGACGTAAAAAAAGCGGCGTTTCAGTTGGCTGAGACGTCAAATGACGTCATTATTTAAAAATATTACGACAGTTGCGGCAACAGTCTGAACCTGGCCTTACACTCCCTTACTAACGATTTTTGTGTGCTTTACAGACATCCTATTTGAACCCTATAGAAACCCAACTGCGCAAGATTACGTGACAAAGTTTTGGCGCTTTTTTGTTCTCAGACGCCATTGCGGCGTAAAGTATTCATACTCGGTGAGTGGGCAACCGCCACGTATTTTCAGTCAGCGGTGGTCAAAAAAAAAGAGTTGCGTCTTTTATTAAGCGCGAACCAAGCACCTAGAAAGAGACGGAAGCAAAACGTCAAACGCACGACTTGGCCGAGTTTTATCACCAACGTTCAAGGCGCCTTATCTGCCTCGCGCAGAGCAAGACAACACGAAACAAGCGCGAGTGAATGTGAAAGAGGCCGAGCGCGAAAAATTATTCTGCTTCCAGCACGATTGCAAATGAGTCGAATGTTGCCAGCGCGTCGAAAGGCCGGCCCGGCAAGCCCGTCGCCGAATCACTGCCGCAGCCGATTGAGAAAAGAGAATCTGCATTGGGCCCCCGGTTGTTAAGCGATGTTTCTTCCGGGCAAAAGAAGCCCCCGACGAAGGGATTATTGTCTGGCCCGGGCCAGTTCAAACGGCCGAGGAAATCCGCGGCCATCGATTCATGCAAATCGGGACGATTCGTCTTGCCTTCGGCGCCGACTACATCGGGCCGGAGTAAATTCAGATGAATCCCAGCGCTCCAGTTGTTCGAGGCGGGCGCCGCTGATTTCTAGCGTGTTTCGTATTCGTACTCCCGATTTTTTTTTTTCTTTTCGCGCGAGGTGGCAAGTCTATTGGACGAATTTCTTTGTTCGCCGGATTCGGCGAAGGAAAGATAAGGTGGTCCAAGGGGCATTACAAGTTCGAGCTGGCCTTTTGTGCAGTGACCTTGCAACACCGTTATTTCTCCTTTGGGTCCAACGAGAATAGCTTGACTGAGCTTGTCGTCGAGGGGATGTGCAATGTAGTAGAGCCTGCTCTCCACGAGCAGGGAGACCTATCCTAATTTGGAGAGGACACAAGATAGCCCCTCCCCGTACGTCTAGATTTTTCTCCATTGATAAGCTCTATTAGAATTACACTATCCGCTGTGACGTAAGTCTTTCTAATGATAGTTTATATTTCGGATAAACATTAGAAGGTGGCAAATCGTAACACCTGTTTTTTCATCTGTGCCTTCGCAGAGTTTTTGCTATAACAGGGCATGTAATTTTTTTCTCTTTCACCTGCGTAGTTTCCTACTGCAGTCAAACCCGTATATAACGAACCCGGATAGAGCGAATTATGCTATATATCGAACAAAAATAAATCAGTTACGGTAATACACGGGAAACATATTCCTTATAACGAACTTCACATCTGATATATCGAACTCGGCGTGCATAGAATGGCTGCCAAAATGCATGGACTCGGAGCGGCGATTGAGATGTTGATTGGCCGCGACCACTGAGCAAAGGCCGCGACTGAGACGTTTCGCCACGTATAGAGTGACATGACCCCGACACTTTCCGTAACTGTTTCCGACGCGCCGAACTCGCGACGTAACCCGCCCAGTCAGTGAGTCCGGACCAACACGGCAGCTCGCCAACCTTCCCGATGTTGTGCCGAAAGGAGTGGCTTTCGAAGATTTTGCTGAGTGTGAACGACGATGCTGCCGTCATTGTAAGCCCCTCGGACGCGGGCACCGTTAGCAGTACCGTCGTAATTCTGATGAAAAGGATGGAGGAGGCAGAGGATGTCGCGAGTGAAAGCCGTCCGACGCTTAACCTTCGGCAATCGAGGGTCGTCCCCAAATATTTCTGGGATATTGAAGGACATGGACTCGAACTGGTGCAAACAATCCTCGTGTAAAGAATACCGTGCTTGTTACCGCTGCCAAAATGACAGGGAAAACAAAAATCACCGCTTTTTTTGGAAGAAGACAGTTACGGCGTTAAGACGGAAAGTAGCTTTATTATTTACAATAAATCCATTGTTTTGTGTACGGTAATGACATACTTTATTTTGTTCGTTTGTACATGCAGGGATGGCAAGGGGGTTCCCGCGTATTGCAAACTCGTAAAAATAAACTCGTTATAGGCGGGTTCGGCTATATCGAACTATTGGATATATCGAACTAATCGTGGCGCATATTGCAGTTCGCCATAACCGGGTTTGACTGTATGTGGCACGCTCGGAACTAGCTTGTCGCGCGGACAAATATACGCTAGCTCGACCTCCTAAATGTTGCCCCAAAATTTTCCTCCATGCAGCGCTATCATCGTGGCGGACGAACCGCTGAAAATTCGCGGGACATTCATCAGCATCAGAATGAATTGTGGTGAATTGGGTGGATACATAGGTCGACGATTCATGGGTGAAAGGGGTCTTCCCAGCATACCCTGCCACCGTACCGCATGCACGTAGGCGTTCTAATGCGTACTGCTTTCGTCGGCGATCTCATTAGATCAGAAGCGGAAGAAACAAGGAGCAACATAAATTTTGCACACGAAAGGTTGGTAAACGTGTTGAAGGCTCCTTTCTTTATCTTCTTCCCTTCCGCACTCTGTCTTTTAAAGGGACCCTGCAGCATTTTCGATAAGCGCTTTCACCCTTTCCTTCGCGTCTCGAACGCCTGCGAAAGCTATAGTTATTGCCAGCACGGAGCGGCACCGCGTGATTTGCTCGTCGCACCAGATACGCCTTCCATTTCTGCGTTGTTTTTGTGGCTTTTTTTTTAAGTTGCTATCAAAAAGCCTTCATTGCCGCATCTGAAGGAAAACCGGCCAACAGCCGCTACATGGCCTTAGTGACGTAATTCCAGCAGCCGAAGAACGTCAAAACCGGGAAAGAAAGAATCTTTTGAGTGAGTTTCCAAGTTATCTGATGGGCACAGAGCACTAATTTTTGGCTGAGCTACTTTGCGACCCGCTAATCTAAGTACTGGGTGTGTTGGGGGACTACGTTCTGCAAGCATTTAGGATGTCGAAAAAAGTTGAATAGAGTGTTCCAGGGTCCCTTTAAGAGCAGAGCACTTTAGGCGCTCGCCTTGTCGTCGTAGGTCGCTCGCTGGACCCAAATAGAGCAACAGGGCGTATAGTTGTAGCGCTGTCGTCGCGGCGTACCCCAGAGGCTTCGAAAGCCAAGTGGTTTATATAGTCATAAGCGTTCAAAACTCGTGAACCACGTCCGCTTGTCTTACATCTCCGCGTTGTTTAGCGCGAAGATACCTATAGGTACATTCGAGGAAAAATATACGTAATTAACCGGCAGCGCCCGCGTTGCTTTAGATGGGAACGCTCGTTGGGTTGGTTTTTACTATAGTAAGCAAAAAAAGCGGCCGCACAAGAAAAAAATGGCGCGTCCGAAATGCGGCCGAAAGGCTCCACGCGCTAGAAGTAAATGGCGCGTTCGAAATGTCGCAGAAAGGCTGCAGCCGCGCAAGAAAGAAATTCCGCGTTCAAAATGACGCAAAACAGCTCCAACATAAGGAATTGAAGCAAGCACAAAAAGAAGAGAATTCCCGCTGGCGCAGTTCAAGGCAGTGGGCGCGTGAGCACTGCAAAGGCGGGAAATTTGAATGGCATGGGGTGGTAGCAGTGAGTGGATAATGGCCCTACAGCCCATAATGGCGAATCACTGCTCTGCACTTCCGACCGCTTTCACATTGAGTGTAACGGCTTACATTTTTGTTTCATAGTGTGTTCCCCTCCCCCCCCCCCGCCTAGGCTGTTGCCGCGCAGTGCTCTTTCCCCCTCATCTTGGACTGAGAGAGAGAGAGATGAAACTTTGTTAGGCAGCTCAAGTCCGAGCCGCGGTGTTCCACGGTCCTCCGACGGTGGTGGGCTTGGCGGAGGTGCACAAAGAGTTTCAATGTGGGCAGCCAAGAGGGACCACAGGGCTGCCCGTAGGTTTTCAGGGGGAGCGGGCCAGCTAGACCACGAGTAGGGAATATCAGGGGGGAAGGGGTTGGTCGACAGAAATGTGGAAGACGAGGTCGCCCGTACACAGCGCCAATATGTATGCTCATTGTCCGGATAGCCACCGCATACCTGACAGTGCGGACGGCCGGGTGACTTGTGTATGTAGTGGAGGAACAGATCACAGGGGAGGGACAATGTCTGCGCCTGTCTAATATATGTAGCGTGTCTCCGTGACATGAATTTAGATGGGGAGGGAAGTACCATTCTTGCTTTGCGGAGGTTGCCGAGATGTTCGCGGCGCCTTTTCTGGTGCATTGCTCTATCCTCTTTTGGATTGTATTCCTCAGGCCACGGCTGAGGGCTGCCCGGGAAATGAGCGTCGCGGGCCAGAGCGTGAGCTCGTTCATTACCCTCTATGCCTTGGTGGCCAGGGATCCATTCGAGGAAAACGTGTAGGTGGGGATGAGCGTGCATGTATGTTGTCAGGCTAGTGTGGACAGGGGATGGAATGTCATTCGAGGTGAAGCTTCGAAGTGCTCCCTGACTGTCCGTGCGGAGTGTAATGTGGGCGGGCCGATGCTGGTGAAGTGTAATGGCTTCTGCGATGGCTTGAGTCTCTGCAGCTGTGGGCGAGGTCACGTACGGCATCATCTTGGACTGAGGATGCCATATTAAAGCTTCAACATCAGCCCATCTCTTAACTTCAATAAACGTCTAATCTCTCTCTCACTCTCTCTCTCTCCATCCACGGCTCCAACCGACGCAGTACTGACGCCACCCTCTCTCCATCCTTTCTCGCACCTCGGCTAGCGTCGCGCCCTCCCTCCCTGCCTGGATTCGTGTAGGCGGACGCGTTGATTGCGTGGCATTCTTAGCCGAGTACCCCCGCAGCCAGGACCGTGTAACCCCCTGCAGTGCCAGAAAAATGCAGATTTCGCGAAAGTTCCAAATGTATTCATTATAATAACGTAAATAGAGATTATAGTTTGGACTAAATTTCGAAAAACTAAGATATCAGAAATATATTAAAAAATTACGGAAAATGGCAAAACGTATAACAAATGCCATTTCCACAATAATGCAAATTTCGCAAAAGTTTTACCTGTAATCGTTAGAATAGCGTAAATGGAGAAAATAGGTCGAATGAACTTTTGAAAAATTAAGAAAATAAGAAAAATATAAAATAAATACGAAAAATTGCGATCCGTGTAACGCCCTCCATTCACACATTAATGCAGATTTGGGGAAATTTCCAGTCCTACTCGTTGTAATAGTGTAAATGGCGATAATTGGACGGGCAGGATTTAGAAAAAGCAACAAATTTGGCTGGAAAAAACTCAATAGTCATAAGTGGCCCTACAACCATCATCATGGATCGTGGCCACCAATTCGAATCATCTCTCTTTAGCGAGCTTCTCCCCCTGCTTGGGACGACTCGACTCCGTACGGCCACATATCACCCCCAGACCAACAGGCTGGTGGAACGCGTTCATCGCCACCTCAAGGCAGCTCTTACTGCTAACGAGACGCCATCCGAGTGGGTACAACGCCTTCCGCTGACTCTTCTGGCTATTCGACGCGCCCTTAAGACCGACCTGTCCGGTTCCAGTGCAGAACTAGTTTATGGTTCGACACTCCGGCTCCCTGGTCATTTCTCGACCAGCCAGCGTAGTCATTGCCTACCAGCAGCTGTGTGCAAAGTCTACGCATGCTCTTTCGCAACTTCAACCTAAGCCTAAACGACCTTCCTCGCCGACAGACGTTTAAATCTCGTCGGACGTTCGCAATGCCCCCCACGTTTATGTGCGCTACGACGCTGTGCACAGGCCACTCCAACCTCACCACGCCGGCCTTTTCCCGGTACTACAGCGACACTCGTCAACGTACCTCGTGGACATGAACGGCCGCCCAGACCCCGTTGCCGTCGCGAGGCCCAAGCCCGCCTACATGCCTGGCGCCACTCTGTACCCTCCACAAGAGGCTTGTACTTGACCCGCTTGTACTTGATCCCCTTGTACTTGACCCGCTTGTCCTTGTCCCGTTCGTCACCCTGTCTGAATTATTGCGATTTAAATTCGTACGATGGATTACCAAATAGCTCGAACCCACACGTTGTTAAGTTATGTGTCTTTCTCGTTCCGAGCAAGTGTTTCCACGATCACGCCGAACGCCAGAGGCTTTCTCGTTCCGAGCAAGTGTTGCCACTGTTGCGATGACACTCTGGAGATTTTTTTCGAACCTTTAAAATCTTCCGAAGTAGGTATGCTTGGCTTGATAAATGCGCCGGGCATGCTGGGCGGTCAACGCGAGGCACGCACACACGAGCGCGGCATTTTCGCGAATTTTTAACTGCCGAACGGGCGCCGCAATCTTCCTATTCGGGTGCGCTTGGCTTGACAAACGTGCGCAGGGGTCGCTGGGGGGTCGTCGCGAGTCACGCACACATGAGCACTACGAAATTCTTTTGTTAACTGACGGGCGGACGCTGCGAGGCCCGAGGTCACATGCGCACGCTCGGCAATTTCTTGCCATTTTTAACTGCGGACACGAAATACTACGATTTTCTAAGCAGCTTCGCTGTCATAAAGGCGAGGTTTTGGCCGTCGGCCGCCGAGGCAACCGTTCCCAGCAAAACGCTACAAGGGGTCCGCTAGTATGAATAACAGCGTAATATTGATTGTGGCCGTTACAGGAGGAGTCGTTAGAAGCGAAGTTGCTGTTCTAACATGGCATTTCACTGCACCGTTCAAACCGCAATCAATGTTTTCGTAAAATGTGCGAACTCTCACGCAACGGTGCCTTTAACATACACAAACACGATACACCCGTGGTATTGAACACAGGACAATGGAAAAATGAAAATAGATGTATATTTCCAAAGCTTTACTACAAATCTCGGCCACAAGCTTCAATGATAAGTGGCAATTACAGAAATTCCATCAAAAACGTGCGCAAGGAAGGGGGAAAGCAGGACACAGACGGTAATACAGAACACTAAGGCAGCTCAGAGGTCCTTTTGATCCATCGATTTTCTCGCTGATATCGATTTACGGAACAGCTTACTATTCGCTTTCGAAATCTTCCGATGCGAATGCGTGTGTTTGACCTTGGGTGAGAAAGGCTCCCGCTGTTCCAGCGTCTTCATCAATCCTTCCAGCAGCTCTGTCCTGCCACAAGGGGATGCACAGGTCGACCTGCGGCTAAGTGGGCTTGTGGCCTCTGCGCTCGTTAGAACCGTCGCCTCGGGATTGGGGCTGACCGGCATGTGGCTCACAAGACCGGCTGCTCCGAAAGTGACGGCCGCTATGAGTGCGAACAGCACGTCTTCGCGCCCTTCCGCACGCAGCACTGAAATCGCGGCCGCGATTACGCCCCCTAAGCGGCCGAACGCGAAGGACAGGCACGAAATAGTTGCTCGCACTGGTGCAGGGGAGGCGAGAATCATGTAGGTGAAGTAACAGACCAAAGTCACGAAGGAGATTGCTTCGGTGACAGCAAGGCCGATGTTGTGCACATCAGCTGACAGGTTAAAGCTGCCGGTGGCGATGCTGAAGACGCTGCACGAGATACCCGTCAGGAGGAATGCACCGGTCACCATCCTCTTTCCGTTCGAACTGATTAACGCATGCAGCGGGGCAGCGCAGGCAATCGCGTTTGTTGTCAGGGTGATTCCCTTCGTCAGAGTTGTCTTCCCCGCGGCCCAGGCCAGCAGGACCACGTAGTAGGTGAACATGGCGGAAAAAGTCGCGAAAAACAACGTCTTCGCTCGGCGACGAATGACATCAACGCTGTCCACGTGGATTAACCGGACGGGGCCCGGACTGGGCGCTGTCCTGAGTCTCTCTTCGAGCCTCGCGACGAGTTTCGCGGGGCCACCCGAATGGAAGCCGTTGGTTCTGGCCGCGGCCTGCATGACCGCCTCCGCGCGCGCCAATTGTCGCTTCGCGATGAGCCAGCGCGGCGACTCCGAGACAAGCAGGAAGCCGACGGGAATCAGGGCCGTCGGGGACACCATCACAAGCTGCCGTATCACCCATCCCGCGTGATGCATCCGGCTGGCTACGGCAAACGTAACGTCGCCGAGCGTTAAGCCGGCGGCAATGGTGAAGCCGACGTGGGCCGCGCGGTACCGGTGTGTCGAAACCTCCGCGAGCAGCAGGGCGGAAACGATGAAGAGCGTGGTGCCAGAAGCGGAAATGATGAACTTGGTGCTCACGTACACGAGGTAGCTGGTGGCGAAGGAGCTGCCAAACGCTGCGATTAAGAGCGTCGACGCGGCGCCCAGTGCGACTAGCCTGCGGCCGATGTGGTCCGCCACGAAGCCGGACACAGCGAGGCCGACCAGGGCTCCAGCCATAGTAAGCGCGTTGGCTAAGGGGATGAGCCAGGCTCTCCCGCACACCAGCTCCCAGCTGCTCACGATGGAAGTGGGCGCGAACTCCGGGTCGTAGTCCCACGCCTGGCAACGCACGACCGTGGTGTCGTTGGGGTCGTTCGGTTTGGCGAACAAGGTGCACCGGCTGTGCTGGCCCCGGTCGTCCAGGGGGATGGCCCAGCGCTTCCACTCGTCCGTTGAGATGTTGAGGCCGGCGGGCTGCCTGCACCAGTGGTCAACGTCGCCAGAAATGAGCGGGAAGACGAGAGTGTGGCAGTGCAGGACCCAGAGGCTCAGCACGGTGAAGAAGAGGGCGCCTCGCTGGAAGTTTCCATGGCCGAAGGCGTCGCCGCAGTCGAATCCCTCGCTGGTCTCCAGGTCGTCTGGGTCGAGGCTCGCGGGGACGACGTACTGCATTGCGGTGGCTCGACCAGTCGCTCTTTTCGCTTCGCCTGCTCAACGGGACTTTCTCAGGCTCGTGTCAGTTATCGGCGCGGTTGGCGTCGACGGCCAGAGGAACGCAGAAGGAACGCGCGCTGTGTCAGCCTCTAGAGCTTCTTCTTCTCTCTCGGTTGCCTGCTCGCGTGCGTGCGTGCGTGCGTGCGTGCAGCACGAGCATTGAACCCGCTGTATGCTTGCATCGCAGGGGTAGCGCTGGCGCTCGCGAGGAATTAGCCACAAAATGGACACTTCTGGTAAAATGAGCAAGTAAGAATGGAGATAAAAGAAACGGAGGCAGGGAAAAAAAAGGATGGAAGAAAATGAAGACAAGGGAAACTGAAAAGTATATATGCCATAAGTAATAAGAAAGAAGGAAGGAATTTATAAATGAATAAAGTAGATGAGGAAGAAAAGAAGGGAGGGAGGAACAAAGAGGGAATCGCGCGAGGTAGCAAGTCTATATATTACCATATTTTATGCAGAATTTCTTTCTATTCTTCTTGGCGTCCTGAAACTTGATTCGGCGAAATCTTCAGTTATGATACTCACTGATTCCTTTTCCGTGTGCATGGTCCTTTCCTCGGAAACTGTGAGTCCCATGCTTAAAACGTTTTACTCTTGAGTTCCCACTCATGTGCGGGCAATTAGGCTTCTTTGGCTGCCTCGCCACTGTGGATTAGCCCTTAATGAAGCCGCTGATACGTTAGCAAAATGGCATTGGCTTTACCTTTTGTGGAGGTGCTTCCCCGTTTTCTTGCGTGTTGCTGGTCCGTTATCGTCAATACGTGTTGGCCCAGGACGTGTCTGGTCAGGGGCTGCCCACATCTCCAGAAGTCGAACATCTCAGGTTTCGTTGGAAAACAAGCCTCTGCCAAACTCGCTTGTGCGAAGTTTCGCTGACCTTGTTTCATTTTGGTGCTCCCACACTTAATAGGTACCAATACCGGGCAGATCTAACAACCTCACCCTTGTGCCACATCTGTCATGAAATTGAATCGGATGAACGTTTCTTCCTTTTTTTCCGCCGATTCTCTCATCATCGAATAAGACTGCTGGAGGCTCCCCTGCGGCGTCTTGGACTGCCACTAACTTTGCCAGTGCTTTTTGTCTTTTGGGGGCACGATCATAGGCCATTGCCGTGGGGATGTTGGTCCCGCCATCCATTCCTTCATTTCAGAGACGGCTCGTGTGCTTTGCTGAAACGATTCCGATCAGGCTTTCTCGTTCGTCTTTCTTTTTCTATTTCTTTCTTCAACCTACGTACTAAATTTTTTCTTCGACTCTACTGTTTTGAAAAATCTGGTTCTTTTAAATAAAAAATATTCTTCTTGGCAAATCCCCCTGAGTGTATATGCGCCAGTTTATGGGACACCACCACCACCACCTACTGAACGAATTTTTTTGTTCGCTGGATCCGCCTAAGCGAAGATAAGGTGATCCAAGGGGTGTAGAAGTGACAACTGGGCTAGTTGGTAATGCATATGGGACATCTTGAAGGTAGCGCACTTAAACACGGACACTGGTGAAAGAAACGACAAACCACAGCGCTGACTCACAACTGATTTTTATTAGAACAGACACACACTTAAATACTACAACCCAAACCCATGTGACCAGACATCATACATACGTCACAATCCAGCGTATCATTACTAAAACATGACAGGCATGAAACAGGCTGTGTGGATGAAGGCGCGTGATATATTTTACGTTACAGAGCGATTTAAAAATCCAAACTCACTCTCATGCAAATGAATCGACGGCACACTAAGGCACCACACCCCTTTTTTTCTTATATTATAGGCCTCAATAATCTCGCGTGTTAACTTATCCCTGTGCGCAGATAATATAACCGTTTCCTCGAACGCAGGCTCGCACTTGCACTTAGATACGTGTTGAGCCACGTGCGAGGAGGTGTCTCCTCCTAAAGACCTTTTTGTGTTCCAGCAACCTGACATTGATACATCGGCTTGTCTGACCGATATACACATAACCACAAGGAAATGGTATAAGGTAGACAACACACTTTTTGCATGGAACAAAAGAAGACACATGCTTCACCCCGCAACCCTTTCCGGTGCTGCGCGACAAGCCTTCAAGCTTTCTGTCAACAGATCCACAAATTTTGCTAAGTTTATTAGGTGCCGAAAATACAACGCGCACACCGAAGCGACCCGCGACATTTTTCAAACCGTGGGACAATCTGTGAATATATGGGACTACGGCAGGAAATTTCTTCTCCGCCGGTGCTATATCGTCACGCATTGCGCATGTGCCCATCTTTACCCGTTTGATAAGCTTCTGGACCGTGAGACGAATGACGTCACTTGGAAACCCGGCATCTTTTAACCTCTGTAACCTCTGTAACCTCAGTAACCTCTGTAACCTCTGTAACCTCAGTAACCTCAGTAACCTCTGTAACCTCAGCGGCGTTATAGCGGCTAGATAACTGCGTGGTGTACACGTGATACTACAAACCCGCTAGTTCTGCATTCTCCCACGTGACTGCGCCTCCTCTCCCTTCACTCCGGTCGGCGCTTCGCAGCTGCGGTGCGCTGCGGTGCGGTGCGCTCCTCCTCTCGAACATACAGGTTAATTCACCAAGATTTCCGCAGAGGGACAAACGAGGCGTGTTAAGCCGAACGTGATCACGAGCGGGTGTTAATGTAACTAACGGGCAAAATGCCACCAAACTTCAACAAACTCCCCCTCATAGCATCACCCCGTGCTTCGCACTTCCTCATACTCCCCTTCGGGGAAATGCGGGGGAATTTTTTTATCTGTGCTTCGTGCAGTTCTTGGTATAACAGGGTTTTTTCTCTCACTCGACTCCTTGCCTACCTGTGCGGCATGCTGGGAACTAGTTTTTAGGGCGGACAACCGCATACGCTCGTTCATTATCAAAAATGTCGCGCCGAAATTTTCCTGTACCCCGTGCTCCTGTCATTGCAGAAGAACCGTTAAAAATTCGCGGGAAATTCATTCATCATCAGAGTGACTTGCGCCAAATTTGGATGTCGATGCACAGGTCGACGACAAATGGGCAAAAGGGATCTTCCCGGCATACCGTGCCGCCATATCACATGCATGTAAGCGTTTTAGTGCGTACTGCATACACTGGTGATCGCAGGAGGAAACAAGGAGCAACGTAAATTTTTCACTTGAAAGTTCTGAAAACGTGTTGAAGGCTTCTTTCCTTATCTTCTTCCCTTTAGCCCTCTGTCGTTATCATAGTGTCTTCCCCCTCCACCCCGCCTAGGCTGCTGCCGCGCAGTGCGCTCTCTCCCTCATCTTGGACTGAGGATGCCATTTTAAAGCTTCAGTACTAGCCCATCACGTGACATCAATAAACGCTTATTCTCTCTCTCTCGCTCGCTCCATCCACGGCTCCAACTAACATAGTGCCGACGCCGCCCTCTCCCCATTCTCTCGAACCTCAGCTCGCGTCCCGCCCTCCCTCCATGCTCGGATTTGTGTAGGAGGACGCTTTTTGTTTCGGGTACGCCCCTGTGGGCCTTTTGACTCGTTCGACCTTTTGACCCGAGGAGGAGCAGAAAATCGAACGGAAAGGCCGAGAGGTTATCCAGGCCAGAGCCGGATTGCTACACTGCGGAAGGGGCGTATAGCGGATTAAAGAGAGGGCAGGGGAAAAAGAGGGGATAGGAGCGGGGCCTTGCACACACTTTAGTCCCGTTGTGGGCATTATAGCCTTTCAGCTAAGCCTGTGTCCTTCATAAAACGCACACGGGCTTTTGTTCCCTACTGCGAAGTCGATTGTAGTGGTCAATGTCCTACAATAGTCTCTACTGTGAATGGTTGACTGGGCAATCGGCTTAGCCCGGCGTCCAAAACACGTCTTTCCGATGAATACTGGGGGCAACG
Organism: Haemaphysalis longicornis; assembly: GCF_048455015.1. Taxonomy (NCBI): domain Eukaryota; kingdom Metazoa; phylum Arthropoda; class Arachnida; order Ixodida; family Ixodidae; genus Haemaphysalis; species Haemaphysalis longicornis. Next base: position 87,325,081 of record NW_027526460.1, on the reverse strand, counting down.
ACAAAGCGCATGTTCGATTGTCTCATCCACCTCGCAGGCGTCGCAGTGGGCACTACAGGCCATCCGATGAGTAAGGAGTAGCCTTTCGTGAAGGCCACTCCCAACCACAGTCTACAAAGTAAAGTAGACTCCGATGGAGACGGCCCACAAGGGAGACGGCGCTGGAGTAGAGGGCCCTGGTTGTGGAGGCGATGCACGAAGTCTGGTGTATTCCACTGACTAATGGAGGCCCTACGCGCTAACTGATGAAGCACCCTAGCGACATCGGTCCTTTTAAAGCGGAAGAAAGATTGTGCTTTTCCTGTCATGGCCTTTCCGGGCAGCTGCATCAGCCAAAACTTTGCTGTGCCTTGCCAAAACTTCCACAGTGCCTTGAAGTGGCAACGCACGAGAGGGTGGGGGCATAGAGAACCTGGAGGTAAACAATTTCGCCGTGAAATTTAGCCCCAAAAGCGGCGAGAGCCCTCGCACGTCTACACGCACACCACATGAGTATACCCACAAATTACTGTAGATGCGACAAAGCGCGCCGAATTCCCGATCTCATCGTAGCGCTTGTTTTTTGTTTATCCCGCTCCAAATTATCATGATCTCCGAGATGGGAACGAGAGCAGCATTCATCTCTGGCACGAAAGTACATGCGAACGAATAGTACACGAGAAAATTGAAGCATGCACCATGAAAAAAAAAAAAAAAAACAATCTATAAACCAGGCCGATGAACAAAAGTGCATGGCGCGTGAAATAATATTCCTACGACATTAGGTACGATGAAGCAGTCATGTTTTTCTCCACTTGTCACATTTCCTCATCTCAGAGTGTTGACCTACTTTCTCACTTGTCAGCATACTTCTCATGTCTCACTTGTCAGCTCCGCTCCTAGCGGCTAGTTTTCTTTTTCGCCAGGTGGTAACCGACACTACACGCTGGGCTTTTCGGGCTCATAAAACTAAAAAAAAAATGACGGAAGCTCGCATTAATGCGTAAGACTTGAAGGTAGCGAAGCTGTGCGCAACCTTCACGACCATCACGAAGGTTTAGGGCCACAATTGTAGCCGATTTCCTTGTTCTTCGCTGTCGCAAGGATTTTTACTCCATCATATTTGCTATAAGTGTGAGCTCGTTTCATTTTCTGGAAATGAAAATCATTAGCATCATCTTGGAGGGGCGTGCGCTATGGCGTGTCTTCCTCGTTCCGAGCGAGTGTTTCCACGGTTACGCCGAACGCCCGAGGCTTACTCGTTCCGAGCAAGTGTTGCCACGGTTGCGGCGAACCCTGGAGTGTTTTTTTTTTCCCGAATCTTGGCAAATCATCCGAAGTGGGTACGCTGGCCTTGACAAATGTGCGCCGGGGTTTCTGGGCGGTCAACGCGAGGCACGCACGCACGAGCGCGGCATTTCCCCTGTTTTTTAAAGACGATAGTCTTTCTTGGGCTGCTTAAACCCAGAAATTTTGCTCTGTCTGTATGTCTCTGTCTGTCTGTCTGTCTGTCTGTCTGTGACTGGATTCAGCCACCCGGCCAAAGTAAAATTGATATGGCGCAATAGTCTTATATACCCACAGCCACATGTAAACGTCTAAGCCCGGTTTATATGTTCATACTTGTCAACTTTGTTGAACAAGAACAAGACATTACGCAAATATAAGACAGGAAATTAGTAGACAAGGGATATTTACAATGCTCCTTTATTAAAAAATTGATGCATATGCTTGGTTTTTCGATATCAAATGATATTCTACATCTACTGCAGAACACCGCCGCCTCCTGGCGGCATATGAATAATCACGCGGCAACAGCAACGAAAGGTTCCAATAGCTAGGTTCCACGTTCTGCTTGGAACGCACGTGGAGCACAGCCACGCGGCTCTATAAACCTTCTAGTCGGCCGCCTCCATTCACGCGCGTCTCCGCCGTACTGCAGCGCTGGCATCGAGGAAACCGGCCTGTAGCAGTGGAACGCGGTAAATTCAAATCGCCGTGCGCAAAGCTTCAGTGTGTTTACCTTGGAATGAGCGCGACGGTACAGGAACAGCATAAGAGGTGCGCGGAAAAGCAAAGGGGGGCATTTGCTTGGCAAATGTCTACAAAGACTATCGTCTTTTGACGACATTTGCAACGAAAGGAGCAGATACGCGGTCAATTTTTTAACTGCTGAACGGACGCCGCAATCTTGGTCAATCTTCCTAAGTGGGTATGCTTGGTCTGACAAACATGCGCAAGTGCCGCTGTGGGGGACGTCGCGAGGCACGCACACATAAGCACTAAGAAATTCTTGGTTTTGTTGACTGACGGGCGGTCCCTGCGAGTTGATGTTGTTATTGTTCCTGGTGACTTGTCCATACCCACGTGGGGGAGGGATTCGCCAGGAATCGGGCGTGAGAAGGGCTAATGTGCCCGCTTAAAACACCGGAAAATTATTAACCTAGCGGTTTATCCGACAGCACTGAGCCTCCTGAGCGAAACCCCTCCCTCTCGCACGGTCTGAATCGTCTGGACCCCTGCCCACTCCGATTTCCCGGGCAACGACACAGCCCATGCATTTGCCCGCGCTCTCACCAACCGGGCCCCAGAGGAGGAGCACAGTCCAACGCCTATTGAGACCTTCCAGGAAATAACCGAATATTATAGATTAGGTAGAAGGACCTTTCCCCCCGCGCAACGCAGTTTGTCTAAAATGCAGGAAAGCACATTCAGACGAATTCAAACAAACACGTTCCCAAATCCAGTACGATTAAATCATTTATTCCTCACACAATACTCCCCGGAGTGTGCTTTTTGCGGCAATTGAGGCACCCTCTACCGCATCGTCTCGGAGTGCGACCGAAACCCCGACCGTCCCCCCATACCAAACCCTTCCCATGAGCAGTGGGAGAGCATGTTCTCCAGCTCGAGCCTCCACGACCAGATGATCTTGGTTGACAGAGCGGACAGAGCCAGGGCAGCCCATGGACTTCCGGACTAGGAAGCCACCCCACAATTTATTTTTGCTCATTAAAGTTTCTTCTCTCTCTCTCTCTCTCTCTCTCTCTCTCTCTCTCTCTCTCTCTCTCTCTCTCTCTCTCTCTCTCTCTCTCTCTCTCTCTCTCTCTCTCTCTCTCTCGAAGAAAGAGAGAAAATAGAATTGATTGAAAGTTGTAGGTAGAGTCTGGGATAGAACCCAAGAGCTTTTTGAACCGGCAAAAGTACATGCAAGAATCAAAGCTAACACGGCAGGCGCCTAATCTCGGAAACGTATGCATGAATGGCTGCAGCTACCCCTCGGTGACAATATCCCAGTGATATGGCTCCAAAAGATAGTAGTACATGCATGGACATAGGCAGACCAATTCGTCGCAATGGCATGGCAAGATGATGTTGCCTCATCATTGAAAAATCGCTACAATGCAATAGGAAAAAGTCTCCCGACCACCGCAGACAGCACATCGGGAGGAGGAGGCTAGACCAGCCCGGTGCATATAAAAGTTGAGTTGGGGGACTCGACATCTGAAGGTAGTTAATGTGACCTCGCATTGACGAGAATCACAAAAAACGGGTATTCCAATTATGTTTTAAATTGATATAATCTTGAAAATTAGTGATGATCCCTTCCTGAATTTGTGCTGGCGTTGATAGGTTCGAAACCTTGCTCCTGCTACAATGAAGGAAGTAGGGCATAGCTCAACAGCAGGGCCATCCAACGACGATCGCGCCAAGGAATCAGCCTGTTCATTAAGCTGTAAACCCTTATGACCTGGAACCACAATGAGGCAGACGTCCGGCAAATAGGAAGGCACAAGGAAGTTGAATGTACGAATGCGATGTCCGCGTTTACGTGCGCACGCTCGGCAATTTTTTGCTAACTGCGGACAGGAAAAATTACGATTTTCTAAGCAGCTTCGCTATTAACAAAGCCGCGGTTTGGCCCGTTGGCTGCCGAAGCAACCGTTTGCAGCCAAAAGCTAGAAGGGAACCGGTAGTATCCATAACAGCGTAATATTGATAGTGGCCGTTATAGAAGGAGTCTTTACACGCGGAGTTGCTTCTCTAATATGGCATTTTACTGCACTGTTCAAACAGCACGCAATGTTCCTGTCAAATCTACGAAGTCCCACGCAGCGGTGCCTTTCAAATGCACAAACACGATACACCCGTGGTATTAAACACAGGATAATAATGAAAGTGAAAATGGATGTACATTTTCAAAGCTTTACTACTTCTGCCGGCTAAAAGTTTCAAGTTAAGTTGCAATTAGAGAAATTTCATTAAAAACGTGCGCAAGAAATTGGGAAAGCCGGACACAGACGGTAATACGGAACACTAAGGCTGTTCAGAGGTCCTTTTGATCCATCGATTTTCTCGCTGACGTCGATTTACGGAACAGCTTACTATTCGCTTTCGAAATATTCACATGAGAACGCTTGCGTTTGACCTTGTGTTCGAAGGGCTCGCGGTGTTCCAGCGTCTTCACCATTCCTTGCAGCAGCTCGGTCCTGCCACCAGGGGATGCACAGGTCGACCTGCGGCTAAGTGGGCTTGTGGCCTCTGCGCTCGTTAGAAGCGTCGCCTCGGGATTGGGGCTGACCGGCATGTGGCTCACAAGCCCAGCTGCTCCGAAAGTGACGGCCGCTATGAGCGCGAACAGCACGTCTTCGCGCCCTTCTGCACGCAGCACCGAAATCGGGGCCGCGATTACGCCCCCTAAGCGGCCGAACGCGAAGGACAGGCACGAGATGGTTGCTCGCACAGGTGCAGGGGAGGCGAGAATCATGTAGGTGAAGTAACAGATCAAGGTAACGAAGCAGACGGCCTCGGTGACAGCAAGGCCGATGCTGTGCACACCAGCTGACAGTTTAAAGCTGCCAATGGCGATGCTGAAGACGCTGCACGAGGTACCTGTCAGGAGGAATGCACCGGCCACCATCCTCTTTCCGTTCGAACTGCTTAAGGCGAGCAACGGGGCAGCGCAGGCAATCGCGTTTATTGTCAGTGTGATTCCCTTCGCCAAAGTTGTCTTCCGCGTGGCCCACGCCAGCAGGACCAGGTAGTACGCGAACAGGGCGGAAAACGTCGCGAAAAACAACGTCTTCGCTCGGCGACGAATAACATCAACGCTGTCCACGTGGCGCAACGGGACGGGGCTCGGACTGGACGCTGTCTTGAGTCTCTCTTCGAGCCTCGCAACGAGTTTCGCGGGGCCATCCGAGTGGAAGCCGTTGCTTCTGGCCGCGGCCTGCATGATCGCCTCCGCGCTCGCCAATTGTCGCTTCGCGATGAGCCAGCGCGGCGACTCCGAGACCAGAAGGAAGCCGACGGGAATCAGGGCCGTCGGGGACACCATGACAAGCTGCCGTATCACCCAATCCACGTGACGCAACTGGCTGGCTATGGCGAACATAACGTCGCCGAGCGTTAAGCCGGAGGCAAAGGCGAAGCCGACGTGGGCCGAGCGGTACCTGTGCGTCGAAACCTCCGCGAGCAGCACGGACGAAACGATGAAGAGCGTGGTGCACGAACCGGAAATGATGAACTTGGTGCTCACGTACACGAGGTAGCTGGTGGCGAAGGAGCTGCCGAACGCGGCGATCAATAGCGTCGACGCGGCGCCCAGTGCGACCAGCTTGCGGCCGATGCGGTCCGCCACGAAGCCGGACACAGCGAGGCTGACAAGGGCTCCAGCCATGGCAAGCGCGTTGGCTAAGGGGATGAGCCAGGCTCTCCCGCACACCAGGTCCCAGCTGTTCACGATGGAGGTGGGCGCGAACTCCGGGTCGTAGTCCCACGCCTGGCAACGCACGACCGTGGTGTCGTTGGGGTCGTTCGGGTTGGCGAACAAGGTGCACCGGCTGTGTTGGCCCCGGTCGTCTAGGGGTATGGCCCAGCGCTTCCACTCGTCCGTCGAGATGTTGAGGCCGGCGGGCTGTCTGCACCAGTGGTCGACGTCTCCAGAGATGAGCGGGAAGACGAGAGTGTGGCAGTGTAAGACGCAGACGCTGATCACGGCGAAGAAGAAGGTGCCTCGCTGGAAGTTGCCGTGGCCGAAGGCGTCGGCGCAGTCGAATCCCTCGCTCGCCTCCAGGTTGTCGGGCTCCAGGCTCGCCGGGACGACGTACTGCATCGCCGCGGTTCGACCAGCGGCTCTTGTTGCTTCGCCTGCTTAACGGGCCTGACTCAGGTTCGTGTGGGTTATCGGCGCGGCGGGCGTCGACGTTCGAGGAACGCGGAAGGAACGCGAGCTGTATCACTGTTGTTATTTTTGTTGTTGTTCCTTATATTGATGGCGCATACCCAATCAGGGCATCGGCCAAACATCAATCGTTAAACCGAAAGAGATTACTGACTAGGTACATTACTCGAGGAAAATTAGAAAAATGTGGAAGTTTTCTTCTTCTTATGTTTAAGGAATGGAGTTTAAAAATGAGTCATTATTAAAATAAAACCAAAAAAAGAAAGAAATAAATACATAAAAAAGAAGAAGAAGAAGAAGAAGAAGAGTTGTATCAGCCTCTAGAGAGAGAGAGAACAACATTTATTGAAAGCCTGCAATTAGGAGCGAGCGCCGTAGGGGTGAGCCTCTAAGACGCGGCCACGACGTCGTGCCGGCGTGCTCTTTCTGCCGCTGCCAGACCGCACGCCCCGAGTTCCGAGAGGCGTCCCGTACCCGTGGGTGCGATCCTAGGCAGCTGGCGTTCGAGAGCCGCCTGCACTTGCTGGACGGCCAGGTGTTGGGTGCTGTAGTCCGACGAGGTCATCGCGTTCGTAATGTTTGGGGGAAGCTGCGTTTGTGTGGCAGCCTCCCGCGGGTTCAGTTCACAGTTCCACAGGATGTGGGCTGTAGTTGCTTTGGCACTCGCGCACAATCGGCACACATCTGTCTCGTATACTTCGGGGCACACATGTACACCTAGCACCGGGGTTAGAAGGGACCCTGTCTGTAACTGTCGATATGTCACCGCTTCCGCGCGTGAAAGTTTCGGATGAGGCGGGGGTCGCCGTCTTCGATTAGTTCTATACCACAGCAGAATGTCCCCATAGCTCGTGAGGGGGGTGCACTCGGGAGGCTTGTACCGTTCTGGAGACGTGGCCGAGCCGTTGGCCGCCGCGCGGTGTGTGAGCGCACCGGCAGCGGCATCGGCCGTCTCGTTGCGGTTGGCGAGACCCGTTCCGAGACGTAGGGACCCCATGTGTGGATTCCGAGTCAAGAGATCCAAAGAGTCGAAAGATCCAAAGAGTCAAAAGGTCCAATATTGGATCTTTTGACGCGTTGGATCTTTTGACTCATTGGATCTTTTGACTCACTGTGGACCTTTCGACCCGTTGGATCTTTTGACTCGTTGGATCTTTTGACTCGTATTGGACCTTTTGACGCGGCTAAGGCGAGTCAAAAGGTCCAACGAGTCAAGAGGTCCAATATTAGACATTCTGACTTCTATCTTTTGACGGGGCTAAGGCCAATCAAGTGATCTAGTCTCTTTATGAGCCTCACCTTGGCGTACTTTTGTTTGCTAAGGGCCAAGATTATAACTCCGTTGTCTCTTCGTTTTCCCTACAAGGAGCGTGTTCATTCGTTCTAAGCACCAACTTCCGAGCCATATATGCTAGTTTTTCTTTCAAGTATATGCATGTTGCTCTCATACAAAAATACGTTTGCGTCACGGGCATAGGAAATTATTTCAGTGGTTAAGCGAACATTGACAATGCCATTTACCGGCTCCGGTCTTCGTTTCGGTTTCGGGGGCTTTCGGTACACGGAGCTTTCGGTACAAAAACATATTCAAGCGCGCGTTGTAGGCAGCAAGATGTGTGCGTCGTAGCAGTTGCAGACACAAAATTGTACTTATTTATTACTCGTGTTTTTGCTCGTAATTCTGCGTTATTTTAACTTAGTGAAAAGGTCATGCGGCCTTCCCAAATGAAGCACTATTTATCTGCCGACTTGTTGCCGTAATAACTATAGCTTTGAGATAATATTATTGTTGCGTATATCGCTTTCTTTTTAGCGACTTATTATCACCATATCTTTGTTTAAAAACCAGTGACGCTAACAATTTTTTTCCACGTTCGAGTACCTGTGATAAAGCTGCGTAATTGATCGCCTTCGCTAGGGGATAGGCACCAGTCGCTTTCTAACTCAATCACAAACAACTTGTAATTTTTTGGCATTTTGCATCCATGTGCTCTTCTGTTTGCTTATAACGCGACGCACATAATGCCTTATTACGGATGCGTTACCAAGGGCACCTTCTCTACCTCACCGGACGTTTCTGTCCCGGCGTCACCCCCATTTCCAGGAAATCGGTGTGTTTAGTGTGTTTGTGGTTTGAAATGCCCATATGCATTGTTAATGCTTTCTGGAACATACATAGATTTAATTTGCAGAAAGAAGAGGTCATTTGTCATTTTCGGCGTTCTTCCTCAAAGCATACTGGCCATACTTTGGCCGTGGCTTTGTTCTTATCCGAGACCAATGTCAGCATCAGCTCCCCACCGCCTGTAGCTCTCTAGCTGCACAAAATGGAAAATGGAAGCGAAGCCACACAAGCAGGGGTTGGCACTACACTATCGAGAGTGTAAAAAAGAGACACGCGGACTGCAACTAGCGGCTTCAGGTTATCATGACGTACTTCAACTCAGGTCGCCTGGAAACCTAGTAACCAGCTTCCCGAAGGGTAGCAATGCAGCACTGATATTCGAACTCTTGATTTTTTGTGGGTGTAATCATGAGCCATATAAGGGTCATTTATTTGATGGATATTGACTTTGATAAACGAGATGCAAGAACATTTGTCCGGAATATTTTCAGCAGCAATCATACAAGTCAGCGCAGCGTAGCCGAACATGAGCGACATGTGGTCGTGGCTCCTCGACATCGCTGAAGCTCACATTCTACATAAGCAATAACTACCAAAATATTCTAATGTAATAGTATCAAATGACAGAGGAGCGAGAAACGAGAACAACCTGAGAAAATAATCAGAAATAAAAACAAGCTTGATGAATGGTGTTGTTCATAACGTTCAAATTAGCCACGGCTTCATTCGGCGCGCCAAGTGCATATCTTCTACATTTAGAAGTGAAAGTTCGAGTATGGGAGCGAAAATAACACTAAAAACACAATAAAATGACGCAGTCTATAAATTGCACACCCTAGCCATGGCTCCGAAGGTTCTCATAATTCGTCGGACCTTCTGACGCGGTTTCGGAATTATTGGACCTTTTGACCCCTTGGATTTCCTGACTCGTTGGATCTTTTGACTCGCTTTGGACCTTTTGACTCATTGGATCTTCTGACTCTTTGGACCTTTTGACCCACATTGGATGGACCTTTTGACCCGTTGGATCTTTTGACTCGGCTGTCACGTGATTATTGGATCTTTTGACTCTTTGGATCTTTTGACCATAAGCGCCATGTGTGCGGGGAACCATCGGAGAGTTACTGGGGTGTCTGTAGATTTCGCGGTACTGATCACTTTCACTGCACTGGCACACACTTTGTGGCGTAACGGAGCACTGCGGTTCGCGAATCACTGATCACTGTAGTACACTTGGGGTCTGTTATGGCCAAGGCGATGGCCATTTCTTCCGCTTGGTGTGAGTCCGCTGCGGTGAAGCTGCCCGCACTGCGAGTGTCGCCAGTGATGGCGTCCACCACTACCGCTACGTAGGTCCCTGGTCGATGTGGGTAGACCGCTGAGTCGACGTATGTGGCTCCGTTGTCATTGGCATATAGGCCTCTAGAGCTTCTTTTTCACTCTCTATTGCATGCTCGCGTTCGTGCGTGCAGCAAAAGCGCAGAAGCCGCTGCGTGCTTGCATCCCACTGATGGTGCTCGCTTTTGCGAGAAATTAGTCACAAAACCGACACTTTTTGAAAACTTCTTACTTGACAGAACTCAGGTTGTTTGCATTGGTAACTTCTCAAGTAATGTTTTTTTATTAAGTCAGGTGTACCACAAGGGTCTTTACTGAGCCCACTCTTTGCATACCCGTAACCCAATCGGATTGGATTTCCAATCCAATGCAATTCAATTGATTCCAATCCAATACAACTCAATCGAAATTCAATTCAATCGGATGCGATCCAGTTCAATCCAATCCAATCCATTGCTCCTCGCACTTGCGCAGCACGGCCCTTCAAGGTCCACGAGGACCTGCTCAACCTCGGCCAGTGTAGCTTACGCTACAAAAAAAGCCACCGCTTTTAGCCAAGAGCACACCGTGGCCACGAGCGAAGCCTGCGGGCTGTCAGGAGGGCGCTGCTCAACCTATCTGAGCGTCACGGCGCAAGCATAGGCGTGAAGCAGAGGCGGGGAAAAAGAGAACCCGCGGTGCCGACCGGTGCCGAGCCGGGTGTGAGCGCGGGATCCCAGGCTGCCGGACTGGTGGCTGAAAGCGTTGACTTACGCTCAGCTGCGGTGGTAGACCCCCCCCTTCCCCCCGAATCAACGATACCCGAGAAGCAGCCCAGGCACTCGGCCGCCTTTAAGCAGTTCCGCGCAGTGTGAAGGGATGGAGGAGATGATGCCTGTGGGGATGACGAGAATATGACAGCGACTAAGCGGTCTAGGAAGGATTCCGTCGTGAATAACGCCATTACTCGAATGCTGTTGCACAGTTCCGTAGTTACGGGTGAGAGTGATTGCATACTGTTCCCGCAAACCTTCTTCCCTTTTAAAAAATTAGAGTTTTACGCGTGGAGGATAATAGTCGGTAATAAGGTGTGCCGTAGTGGAGAACTACGGATTAGTTATAGGCCGCCTGGGCATCTTTAGCGTGCGCCAAGATCTCGACACACGGGCGTTATTATCATGTTTTGCCTCCATCTGAAAAACAGCCGCCGAGTCCGGGATCGCAGTCCTTGTTCTCAGCAGCACACCTAAGCCACTGAGCCTCCGCAGTGATTTGGTCTCGTAAACTGATATAGTATTCAAGCAACAAATAAGCTGTAACCGGTTACGCGATCGATTACCAGGAAGGCGGTTACAACACAAAATGTGAGCATAATTCCAGCCAGACGTTGTGGGGATCCTGACGCCCAAGCCATTGCGCGATCACTGGGTGTGTGGCGTTGTGCGGCGCTTTTCCCCTCTCTCCCCGAAATGCCGGCTCGTCTCGGCGCCACTGTGCACAGCCGAGCCGTCGTCTCAAACTCCTGCCTGAGGTGAAGCCTGCAGAGACCGTTGCGGCGATAAAACACTGTCACGCAGCGGGCGCTCCGCCCTGGTGGGGGAGCTAACCTCACCTCATTGGCCCGTTTGAACGATTCCGGAACCCCGCTCTCGCCGGGACGCGAACGCGCGCCCTGCTCTGGAGTCCGTTCGGGGAGATGCTTCCAGGACGCCTTCGGCGTCCTGGAAGCATCTCCCCGAACGGACTCTAGCGCAGTGAAATATGAACCCGCGAAATATGAAAAACCCGCGAAATATGAAAAATACCACGTGACGGCGCCTCCCCCAGCGCAGTGAAATATGAACCCGCGAAATATGAAAAATACCACGTGACGGCGCCTCCGCGCGCACCGTAAAGCAACGCCCTCAAGCAGGCTGCCTCTGAGTTAGCCAGAATGAAATAGACAAAAGAAAGAAAGAAGAAATCGAGACCGAGTTTGTTCCTTATCTGCACACGCGTCCCGCGAATGTTGCTGCTGCTGCTCCTTCCAAGCATGCTATTATCAAGGTGATGCGCTGTCTATTCGGGCGGGTAACACACGAAGTTGTTGCTTTCAATCAGCTTTGTTTGGGGACGCTGCTTTACAATGCGCGCGTAAGCGTCGTCACGTGGTATTTTTCATATTTCGCGGGCTTCCTTTATCAGTCAGAATAAATGAGTACGCAATTAGTTCGTCGCTGAAAATGCCGCAGTATATGCCCCTCGTGGTTACCTACAAGTGCCTCATTGACACTTTAGTGATTAGGACAGTATTTCTCGAGTTAGATAAATAATTACAATTAATTAATTAGGTCTTATTAACGAAAAAATTACTCTCTGCTTCTTCACAGTACTGCAAACATTATGCACTAGGTTTTCTTCGAGTTACGCAATTTCTATTTTTTTAAATCTTGGTGCATGATAGCTGGGACACCCTGTATATATATATATATATATATATATATATATATATATATATATATATATATATATATATATATATATATATATATATATATATATATATATATATATATATATATATATATATATATATATATTTAGGGGTTGGCAGTCAAGAAAGCCTCGGAACGCAAAGGGGAGGTTGTGGTGGGTCATAGAAAGAGATGAAGAATTTTTTGAGTCAGAAAGAAATTGGTCAAAAAATGCCCGTCGGGTTCGGATCCCACCCGGCGGGCATTTTTTCACCAATTTCTTTCTGACTCAAAAAATTCTTCATCTCTTTCTATGACCCACCACAACCTCCCCCCTTTACTTTCCGAGGTTTTATTGACTGCCAACCCTTATTTTCTGTTTTATTTTACCGTGCCCCTCATTTCCCAATATATATATATATATATATATATATATATATATATATATTGATTGTAGGGTTTAACGCGCCAACACAACGCTGGCGATGAGGCACGCCGTAGTGGAGGGTGGGGATCTTTAACGTGCGCCGAAATCTCGTACACACGGGCATTTTTCCTTTTCGCCTCCATCTGAAAAGCGGCCGCCGCGGCCGGGAATCGAACCCGCGACCTCGTGCTCAGCAGCGCAACGCCTTAGCCACTGAGCCACCGCGGCGGGTATATATATATATATATATATATATATATATATATATATATATATATATATATATATATATATATTAATATATATATATATATATATATTGTCGCGAAGCCGAGGTCTCTTGATGTTGTTCGTTCGGTTTTTGCGTTCTGTGCCCGCAGCCAGGGCTCTTCCTCCAAAGTGTTGTGTGTAAAAGCGCTTCGGACGCGGCTGGGCCCTGGCCCTTTTGTATGAGAAACGGCTCCGGCGCGTGTGTCTGCCCGTCGGCCGACCGGGAGACGACGGCTGTTGGGGGAAGCGAACCCTCGCCTCGGCTTCTGTTACCGCACGCACTGGCGTCTCCGACCACCCGTTGCGCGCCTACGCGGGCCGCTGTGTTCTTCCGACGACCTTCCCTTTTCCCCTGTTTACTTTAGTGCGTTTTGTCTAACTACTTGCTCTACGCCCGTAACTCTCCAAGCGCGCGTTTTCGAGTCGAAACCTTGTGTCTGTGTTTTTGGTCCTTTTCACTTTGGCGGGGACATGTCTGATTGGAGCTTAGAAGCGTCTTCCTGATTGGCTGCGGGTGTGCCTAAGACTTGCTCCCGATAGTCCGCACACGCTAGGATGCGCTTTTTCCCCCAATGCGTCCCCCCAAAGCAAATATAACGCGGCCCCTCTGGCGATTGAGGGAGAGCAACACCAGGAGAGCCGCTTGCTGCCGGTCGTCGTGCCCTCCCGCCGGGAGCCATTCGCCCGCCAACTATGTCCCGCTAAGTACCCTCAATCTTTGACTGTCTTTCTCATCTATGTAACAAGTGTATTCATTCTAATTCATGTGCTAAATGTCACCAATGTCATCACTAAAGTAAACAAGTTAACTTTGAAACCTGTTCGACGTCTCGACTTTTTCCTTCCGATCTTCATGCTACAGTAGCGGCAGTATGTAACCAAAATAATACGTTACAATATATATATATATATATATATATATATATATATATATATATATATATATATATATATATATATATATATATATATAGAGAGAGAGAGAGATAGAGAGAGAGAGAGAGAGAGAGAGAGAGAGAGTAAGCTGGTTAGCCACTTTGTATGCTCTCTAACCGTTCATCGCGCATGGCTGAACAAGTGGAACCACCATGCCGCAAATCGTTTTAGAATTATAACGCGCGGAACAACCATTAAAATGTGTCTTCAGAACATGGTTCATGTTTCATATTTGCATCCGGCTCGTGGCACGCAGTTGCAAGTAACGTCTGTCTACGAGTATACCAAGTAATATAACAGCTATTGTTCACAAGCCGACCGCCAGATACGTGCGCAACGAATGTTGCATTACTGTTTACCGGAATACGCCCCGACATATCATTCTGGAAGCACGCCAAGGCGACTACCCCGCTATGTCGGTCCCACAATGCGACAGACTTGATAGCGAGCCCTACAAAACTATCGACCATTTTAAACGTTCATCTGAGTGTGACGACGCGTCCGTGACGCGTCGCTGAGGAGGAGCATTGGATCCACGTCCTCCGCTTCAGAGCCACTGCACAGAACCTAGGACCTAGCAGACGGGACGAGTCGCGGCCCCCGGAAGGATTTCAAGAGGCGCGCGACCACCCCTCTCCGCGCGGTGTCTTTTTCCACCGCTTCCATCTCCGGCCTTTGCCAGATCGGAAATTGCGGCGAAGGCGCGACGCCGCGAGAAACCCAACACGCGCACAACGGTCAGGAAGAGAGCTCCAGCAGCGGGCCCCTTCCACCATGAAACCTGGGAGGATGGAGAGGAAGGCGCCTGGGGCGCAGGTCACTCGATGCCCAGGCACGTCTCTTCTTCTGACGGGCGCGAGGGAAGCCACCCTTTCGCGAAGCTCGTTCGGCCGTGAGACGCTAACACTTGGACGCCCCCTCGTGTGACGGGAAACGCGGTTGATCGCGTGGAAATTCGGTGGGCGGGGATCGATTTCTCTCATTATATGCTCTGGAATTTTTATCGTTTCTGTTGTTCTCACTCACTCACTCACTCACTCACTCACTCACTCACTCACTCACTCACTCACTCACTCACTCACAAATAACCAACTACAATTACGTCAGGCTGGAAGGCGGGCATGTACCTGAGCCGCGGAGTGAGTGAGTGAGTGAGTGAGTGAGTGAGTGAGTGAGTGAGTGAGTGAGTGAGTGAGTGAGTGAGTGAGTGAGTGAGTGAGTGAGTCCGTCAGTCAGTCAGTCAGTCAGTCAGTCAGTCAGTCAGTCAGTCAGTCAGTCAGTCTGTCAGTCTGTCAGTGTAAAAGAAGACCCTAAAAACTGCTTGCAATTATACCAAAACACCTCCTCATGATGTATCTCACGCGTTACTATTTTATACGAAAGGAACCAAGGGGCAGGATCAAAGGTCCACCTCTGGCGGTGATATTATCTGGCAAACAACACAGCAGATTTAAAAATAAGCGAACTTTACTATTAATGATGCGATAAAACGAAGTAATTAGTAAAATACGGGGAGCAAACAACCGGACAAAACAAGTGAAGCAACGAGCAACTCTGGGAGCAAGGCAGTTTACGCCAAATTTAGCGGAGGGTTTTGTGCCTGGCAAGTATGCATACTAATCCTCAACGTTTTTTAATGTCCCAAGAACTGTTTTAGTTGATTCTGTATTACATTTATGTACTTTTATAAGAATAGGCATTATTTGTTTTATCTGGATTAAAATGTAGTTGAACTGGTCGCCACAAAGCTGAGTCGAGCCACACTGCGCGGCACATTGGTTTACGCGCGCGTTGCGGTGATATGTGGTTACTCGCCCTCTCTGACGTCGTCGGTCGGCGTAAAGGCAGCGGCGTATGTCGCCGCCGGCGTACGTCGTTGCGCGAGTACGTCAATTTTACGCGCGCATGTGGTCGGGCCTTTACGAGATACGACCTACAGCGACAGCTGTTAGTGTACAGCTATGCCCCTAAATGGATTCTTCAAGAATTAACGGCATACCATCTATGCCGTTAATGCTGTTGTGGCATTAAGACGACAGAAAGAACACAAGTGCCATGTGTCTGTTAGTAGGTATTGACTTGGGGCGATAATTTTCCAGGTACACTAGTGAGCTACTGGCCTTGTCATTTGAGGTTAATCATCCGTGCGGAAATGTGTCATGTGGCGTAGCAAGCCAGGCAGCTTAGCTCGGCTGACATCGCCAATTTCATTAAAGATCTCTCTCTCTCTTTCCCTCCCTCCCTCCATACCTCCCTTCCTCCCTCCCTCTCTCTGTATCTATCTGATAATCCTAAATTAATAAGGTTACGGCGAGAAAACTTTTTCACACTGAGTACATCCATAAAAGTGCCTCGTACAGAAACCTAGTAAGAGCTGTTGCGGAGGGTGTCAAGGATAGCTGACTTAAGCTATAGAGGCACCTACGTGAAAAGCGCTTAAGTGAAAAGAAGAAACGAAAGATTCAAACAAAAAATTGTAGAAACACCGCAGTAGATACCGCCGAATAAATTCTTAAGCCATTCTTCTCTAAACAGAGCCACTTTACCATCAGTTTTGCTACTACACCCATACGCATTGCTGGGAAGAAGTTTTTCTAAAAACGGCTTCCCATTGGAGTTAGACTGATTAAAGTAGACTGATTCGAAAGTATCAGCCTACTTATAAAACGCCTTAGGGCATTTTATTAAACGCCCTCATAAGATCCCGTATCTCTGTGAAAAGCTATATATCAAACCCCTGTAAATTAAGCTTCCCTTCTATGCCCAATTGCTTTACTGGAAAGGATTTCCTTGGGCAGGGGTTGGCCGCCAGCGGGGCAGTGTTATGCGGCCCACACTGCGTCGTCAGAACCCCGCCCCTCCCCTTGTCTCTTCCTATCTGAAGGCCGACACGCCAGTTTTGACCTCAAATGGTGTTAGACGGGACAGAAGAACAGAGACTGGATCGCTTCCAATTAGCATTGTCCCCCCATCTTCACACTTAGTCAGATTATTGTCAGATTATTTCCAATATTACTGTCAATTCGCTAATCTTTTTTCTTTGACTTCAAACCCCCCCACCCGATTTGCCGTCCGGCCATCCACCGGGTCGGCTTCGTGCAACTCGGCCCTCCACCTCAAACGGTTGCCGACCCCTGCCTTAAGGCAATTT
Organism: Haemaphysalis longicornis; assembly: GCF_048455015.1. Taxonomy (NCBI): domain Eukaryota; kingdom Metazoa; phylum Arthropoda; class Arachnida; order Ixodida; family Ixodidae; genus Haemaphysalis; species Haemaphysalis longicornis. Next base: position 87,308,239 of record NW_027526460.1, on the reverse strand, counting down.
AAAAGGTCATACGTAAAGATATCAAGACCCCACAACCTTTTCTTTACAAGCTACACAGAACCCCACGTATCTCTGCAAATTCGTTTTCGATTCTATACGCAAGCGAATTCTTAAGATGACATTTTGTTCTTGGGCAATGCAAGCAGTCACGTAACGGACAGACAGACAGACAGACAGACAGACAGACAGACAGACAGACAGACAGACAGACAGACAGACAGACAGACAGACAGACAGACAGACAGACAGACAGACAGACAGACAGACAGACAGACAGACAGACAGACGTGTTCTCTGGTTGAGTCCACAAAGAAATGTTTCGAGATTGAAATGTCGTATCGCTCCGCATATAGCGGCCAACACGTAACACCACCAGATCTTTGAAGTACACTTGTGACGCAAACACGACGACCTTCGCACGAGAGAATCGCGTAGAAAACTTTGAACACCCCCATCATGCAACATTAAAATCGCAGTTCAGTTACGTCTGGGGTCGTAACAATGGGCTCTTCACATTGAAACGGTCTTGTAGGAATAAAAAGAAAAAGAAAAGAAGCAAAGTAGCACAATGACGGGAAGGAAAATGGAAGAGAGCGACAAGCGCCGACTAGCAACTAACCCGTGTTTTTTTTTTTTTTTTTTTTTCAGAGCACCACCCCTGCATAGATCGACAACGTATACGATACTCCGCTTTCTTGTGCGCACAATGCGATCTGAAGAGTTGCGCGCCGAAGAAAACTACGATCGTTGCCTCAGTTGTTGCAAAATATAGAAGGCGGGCGTGGGGAGACCATAGATGAATGGACGCCAAGGCGGGATGGTGGGTGCGGCCGGGTAAGTGCCACCCCACCGTACGGAGCATCTCCAGTGCGGCCGCTGCTACGTCGAGAGCATTTAGTTGAATTGTTCCGAGGAACGATTAGATACTCTATAAGCATTGTGTTTCCGCGCCCCCGTCCCCTCCAGAAGCTCCATTAGGTTGCAGCGCACGCGCGTGGGGGAAGAAGTTAACGCGCGCTAATCGAAATCTGCTCGAACATTTGTCATCTCTGCTTGTCTCGGTCAAGTTGGATGCAGCGCGTGTGGGGCGCCGTTCCTGCGGAGATGTGCGCGAAAATAATTCTTTCCGCTGAAATTGCAGTGTGGCCTTCCGCTACATTTCAGCGTTTAAAGAGTGTAGGTGCGCTAATTAGGCCCCGCGACATACACGTTATGTAGGGTGTTGACATCCCAGTCAAAGATTACATGGACGGACGGATAAACTTGTTTTCAACAGCAGAGCCGTTTAAGCTTTCAGTTCCGCCGTCGAGCGTTACCAGAAAACTCATCCTAGCTGAGCGTACGTGAGCGTGCCCATAGTGAGGAGCGCACGGCGTCGTCCAGGCTTGCGCGTTGGCTTGCGCCAACTGATGAGCTCACAAAAAAAAAAAAAGCAAGACAAAATGCTGAGCGCACGCCAGCGTGCGCCCCGTGAGGAGCGCCTCGCGTCGGCCAGCTCGACCTTCGAGAACACTGTGCGCAGCGTTTGTAACGTGATCTATCGCGTGCTCTTCTACCCGCCAGTTAACGTGCGTTCGCGCCTGTGGGGAGCACAGGGTGCAGCTTTCCCGCTCATGGCAGTCCTTTCAACAGTGATTACTCTGCAATTTTTTAGCGAAATGGAAAGTTCTTTTGCACAGCTAATATTTGGGGTAAATACTTGGGTGAATACTTTTGGGTGAATACTTGCCTTGGGTGAATTTGGGTGAATACTTGCCTTGTGCACAGTTTCAAGTAGCGCACGTTGCGCCACTGGGTTCCTGAGCAATGGGAAGTATCCCATAGAAATGCATAGGGAGTTCGATTTGACAGCGAATTACACAAAAAAATTGTTCAGAAACCTGAAATGTTCTTCTAGCGTTTTAATCTTCACGTTGACTTCTAGCTTTATGCCAAATATCATTTTCCTAAAGTGGTTTTTCAAGGTTCCCGAGAGGTTGTAATTTTGAGCGAGAAAGCTGGGTATGAGCCGAATTCGTGAAGCCGGTTGTCGCGGGTTCTAGCGCATGCAAACGCGGTCCACTTTTGGGGGAGATGTGAAAGCCTGCTGACGAAACGATCCGTGCCTGTGTGTCATGGAGAACTTTCAGCAGCGAGTTCGAGAACAGCCCGGTCTCCGACGAAGGGAGAGGGGCCGGCAGCCCTACTGTTTCTCCTGCCTTGCACCACTATCGTGCAAGCTCAGCCATGTTGTATGGTGGATTATTCTGCCGGACCTTGTTTCTGAGAACTCTGTGTACGTCCTAAGAGGCTACGCTTGCTTTAGTTTATGTTGTCACTGTTCTGGTGTATAAGGTCATAATACTGCTAGGCAAGCGATATGTTTTGTTGTTATTTTGTGCTTCTGCGTATACAGTGCGTTTCAGCCTCAGCTGTGCAAATGCTACGTGCACAAAGTGACCGAAAGCTGCTCGTTAACTCATGTGTTTGCCCGTTGTTTCGCTCACTGAGCGCGCATGCCATGCTACTTCACTGTACATTTGTAATATTCATGAATACGACAGCTTTAAATGCGTCAGCACGCGATAAGTGGCCGTCGTCGTGCTCGTCAAAACGAACGATGCCAAAATGGTCACCGCTGTAAATAAATTATTTCTGTTTTATTTAAATAAACACGCATTTGGCTGAGTGTGGGATTCGAACCATTGTCGCCAGACCAGGAGTCAGGTGGGTTACCTCCGCGAAATCTCTGCACCCTACCGGAAGTACAACAAGAATCGGCTTGGTGGGAACATGACGGCATGTGATCAGAACACCTGAACATCGAGGAGAGTTCCGACTGTGGACAAGCAGCCGCGTGATTAGCGGTCAGTCTGCTGTCCGGAGTTATTCTCGTCAGAAGACGAAGAGACAAAACCGAAGGAGATGCGAGCGTGAGGTAGCATTAAAGAAGCATTTGATAATCGCTCGGCTTTCGCCACAAAGCGCTTAAGTAGACGTACTTAGTTCCCTAGAAATTTTGTCTTATGTTTTATGTTTTTGCAAAGAGAGGGAACGTACATTTTTCCGGGTATGCGTGGAACATTAGATACACGCTAGGGGTATCATTGCGCTTTGTGGTGCTACAACGTACGTCTCCAAATGATATCCCTAGCATGACGTTACTTAGCACGTCGCAAGCGTAACGATAGGGCTACCAAACATTCCTAACAGAGGTGCTTGACCAAGGCTCTTAGTTAATGTAACAGAAGAGAACGAAAAGACACAAAGGAAAAAGATGACGACACCTTCGCGTTCACACCTTATAAAGCCACGCAAGCGTTGATGTGCTCTGCGTCGTTCTCTCGTATGGCGTAGCTTCTGGGTGCAATAGTCGGTCTTAATGAGCTTTCCGTCAAGTACATGGCTCTGACGAAAATTGTGCCGTCATTTAGAGACCCCTGAGATGGACTATAGTATTTCTATTTAGCTATAGGGTTGGTCTCGACTTCCGAGGATGCTGTCGCGAAAGAGGACCAGCGTCTGGCTTGCGAAACGGTGATGGAGTCGATTAGCGAGACAGTGAGCTCCCCCGATCCTCTTCTTCCTCCCCTTCTACTCCCCCTACTGTCGCCCCCTGCCTGCGCATCTTTATTTCTTAACATACTCCCGCCGCAGCCAAGTTGGTTAGGAGCTAGCTAGCAGCGGCACGGCCAGTGGCGAAGTCCGGGCCCCACTACGACCAGTTTTTCGACTTGCATAGCGGCGCATGATTTCACAGCAAGGATGCTTGTAGGCTGGCTGGGCGATCTAGTGGAGCCTTAAAGGGACCCTGCAACACTCTTTGAGCAGTACAAGTAAACCTGCGCGACGTTTAGATTACACTGCCAGGAATACCTGAGCCAAATATTACACGTGGACGTGAAGCGGTGAGCGCGCAAATCGATGTGAAAAACGCGGAAAAACAAACCGCTCTCTCTTCAGTTGTCCTCATTATGCGTGGCCTAAGGGACGTCACATAGGCCATGGCTGCCCGATCGGCTGTCACTGGTCAACTTCGCGGCTAGGTTCTCCCATTTCCGTCGTCGTCATCGCTGTGTACGAACCTCTTCTATGCCTGAACCTGTAGGCACAGTTTTGCCGTTTATTTTGGGTTTTGAGTGCGCGCGGAGTTTAAGTGATGAGCTCAATACTTCCCTTTCAACGGGACCACTCGACTACAAACGTTTATTGCTTCAAAGACGCCCTACCAGCCCGAGCGCACACTTGCGAGCAGGCACCCATGCCTGCTTTTTTGTGGCACCAGACCGGAAATAGGCCCCTCCGCGTTGCGGAGAAAAGGAGAAAACTACCCGGCATGTGATATATCGAAGGCCGCCGAAGAGAACGCCGCGAGCCGCCCCCCTCTCCGGGAGAGAGCGCGCAGCTTTCGTCGCCTTGTCCGCGCTCGAGTTGAGAGGGAACGATTATGCGCGATTTCTCATCGCGCGTAGTTTCGTTAATTGTGAACGGATTTTCATAATTCTTGCGGGAGGAGATTTCTGGGACAATAGACTTTATCCCAAAATACAGTACTAGTAGTCGATGGCAAGTGTTGCAGGGTCCCTTTAAGGCTGGGTGTCTCGGTGCCGTCGATTTCGGTAAACGGCCTCGTCATTCGAGCGAGGTAGTACAAGCCAATGGCCAACGTCACGGGCAACGACCGCTTGCGGAGTTGCTGGATCAAAGTGACTTAGGGGACAAAGGTGAAGATTACGAACGGTCAACCGGAAAGAGAGACCATGCTCCTGGTTTTCAGTCGCCAGGCAGCCGCCAGGTTCAAACGGGAACAGTTGATGTAGACTGCCAAATTTACAGAGAGCGCCACGGTAGCGTGATGGCATTGCCGTCGCCTCCACGTCTGATACTGCTTCCATGAGGAAATATGTGTGTTCGATCGGCGCATCTGTTATCTCTGCGAACAATAGGACTTCGCTCTCGCCGTACCCAACAAGGTACAAAGGCTCGTCCCGAATCGAGTTGCGCTTGCTGAAAAAGGGGCCGTCACCATAGAAGCATCTGTTCTGCTTCGCCACGAGGATACCTCCCCACCGGGCCTTGACGAGCGCGGCCGAAGCTCGCTTCCGGCGTCTAAGCTCGCTCATGGAGCGTCGGAGGAGCAGGCGCTTCGTTATCCCCTGACGCGAGTCCATCTTCTGCACGAACCTCTTTTTCGTTGCTGGACCCAATGAAAATATCTTCCACTAGAAACCGCGTTGCTGAACTGCTGGCGAAACGAGAGGTACCTCACCGACGTAAAGGTCGCAACAGGGAAGCTCGGAGGTCTCCAAAAAAAGAGTCGCATCATCGACTCTTGCGCAGGACGGGTCAGACGTCTCCAGAGCGGTAGTGAACTCGTCGAAGCGAGGGCTGCGACAAAGCTGTAGTGACGTCTCCTAAGTGAGAATCGCGTCTGTGATGCCAGCGTCCATCTGGGGCCATTTCAACATCTCCAAAGCAGAAGCCCCTTTGACTAGGCTAGATTCATGGCAGGGCCCGCTCGGCCGTCTCAGAAACGATAGCCGCGTCACCGATGCCGAGGTCCCGGGAGTGTCCTTGAGGCTTCCCCAAAACTGCAGTCACGGAAGCAGCAGGACTGCGCAGTTGCTGGATCCTCTCTCCCTGGCTGAGCACCTCGGTGTCCTGCTTGGCGTCCTGAAAGGCCGAAGCGCCTCCGTCGCCGTTTCCCTGTTCTACCCGCGCGCCAGTCATTTCCCGTAAGGGCGGCACGTCACCCGGGACCAATGTCCGCCGGGCCTCCTCGGGAAGCGAACAAATAGTCGAGGTTGCGATGCGTGTGGTGAACAGGGCCGCCTGAGGTTGAAGCACGGGGCTTGCGGAAGAGTCTTTGCTCGCGGAGAAGCGTACGCGCGTTCGCAGGGCGCAGATGCGCTCATCGAAATCGATCGCTTCCAGAACGTCAGCATCAAATTCTTCATCCTTCAGGTTCTCCTGAACTTGAGCGTCGAGTAGGTGAAGGCTCACCTGGTCATGCAAGATGAGGTCGAGGACATTTTGTCTATCAAGCGCCGTTGCTGCCTGGCTCCGCAGCAAGGCGTCGAGGACTGTCATGGTCCCGGAGACGATCGATCGCAGGACATCTCGGCGAATACGAAGAGCGTTTATGGCACCAGTTGATGAAGCAAGACGCTGGGGTTGCGAATACCAAAGGGACAAGGGCGGGCTTGGGCACGAGCCGACCGGGGGCGGCGGCCAAGGTCAAGGCTTCCAGGATAAAGCGGGACGAAGGTATCCAAGCCTCGCGTGCCTCGGAGCCGCTGCGCCGTCGAACGTAGATTCGCCTGTGCGCCGGTTCCCTGGTTTCGGCACCAGAAAATGTGTAGCGAAAGAGGACCAGCGTCTGGCTTCCGATACGGTGATGGAGTCGATTAGCGAGACAGTGAGCTTCCCCGATCCTCTTCTTCCTCCCCTCCTACTCCCCCTACTGTCGCCCCCTGCCTGCGCATCTTTATTTCTTAACAGATGCTTCCAGAGCTTCCGACAGACAGACAGACAGACAGACAGACAGACAGACAGACAGACAGACAGACAGACAGACAGACAGACAGACAGACAGAGCAGTGTTATTAAAAGGGGGAGCTCGTGTTATTTTCATTGTTCAATGCATTGCTGTTTAATAAATTTCCGTGCTCGCATTCTTTATACCGTTGAACTTCGTTATAACGAACACTGATATGGTGAATTATCAGCTATAACAAACTAAATACAAACTTTGGTTGCCCACGCTTTATTTAAATGACACTTATTCTTTGATAACGAAACTGAAACCGTGAGAGCGGCTCGTGATACCGAATATAACGAAGAAATATTTGACCAGGAGGCTGAGAAGCTACTCGGAAAAACTCTCCTTGCCCGAAACTGCAGAAGTACAAAGGTTCGAGGGCAATGGAAAACTTCATCCTGCTCAGTGCTGTCAGTAACCATCAGATGAAGATCACATCCTTAAGCAAATAAATGAAGACGCAGTCCTGTTTTGTCAAGTGAACTCTGTTCTGTCGTAATTCCACGTACTCGTGTTCTGGTTCATTGTGCTTACAATGAAACGCGGGGAGAGGAAAAGGTTATATTGTTTATAGGCGGTTCGGAGCCTCAAACAGTGCATTTCTGTATCAAGTATTTTTGCGCGAGCCAGCTTGTCGACTTGTTATAGCCGATTTTTACCTCTACTGTTACAACGAATATCGGTAATAACGAACTGTCCCGATAATACTTCGTTATAACGAGGTTGAGCTGTATTCTATTCCTGTGCGCAGCTTTCATCACGGCGACCTCTTCGTCTAAGAAGGACAACGCTGCAATAACTTTTCCTCCCGAAAATTCCCGCGACACGCTCTTTTCGCAACAGCCCCCCGCTACGCAGCTGAGACGGAAGCGATTCGAACCGCGATAGGACGAACCCGCGGTCCGCGACAAGAGGGGACAAACAAAAGCTACTGCCGCTACACACTAACGCCGCAGTGCGCGCCCTAGGGGGACAGAGCCCAGAGTTCAAGAGGGCCCTAGTTGATCAGACTGAGAGCTCACAGTTCGCGGCGAGCGAGCGAGCCGCGTTATTTCAATCGCGGGACGTCATTAGGGGTTGGGTGGCCCCGACGTACGATTGCGGCATGTGCGAATGCAATCGGAAGCGTGCTTCGCCGCTGGCCCCGCGCAGTCACAAACGAGCCTCGGGAACAGCGTGGTCTCTGGTTTTGCCAACACCCCCTAGGTAGCGAGAAGGCCCTTGAGCTTGCTCCTCTTCCCCAAACAACTCTACTTGCTTGAGTGGAACCTTGATTGTTTGTCAATATTTGTAATGCGGAGTTCTCATTACAGGGTTTTGCGGTGCTTATACCTCGGCCGCGCTAAGGCGTTGATTGCGAGGCATTCTAGTCGAGGTTGTGTGAGCTTTGGGGGGTTTACACGCCCAGCGCCGCCGGCAGCCGGCCAAAGTTGAAATCGATGCCGGCGCCGTCGTTGCGGAGAAGCCGAATGCACAGGAGGTTTGAGCCAGAAAGAGCCAGATAGACAGGCACACGAAGCGATAGAGGTTAAAGAAAACAAGAATCACACACTCTCACGCGGTTGCGGCGGCGAGTCAACAAAAGCGCGATGTTAATGCTGCTGTCTGCGTCAGGGCCGAACAGAACTCGTGCAGGCGAAGGGTTCACACGATCGAAGCCTTCAAAACCGCGGCTATACGAAGATCGGAGTGGCCGTGACGGAAGGCCTTCGAAAACACAAAGGCAGAGAAGGACAGAAAGGAAAGATAGTAGAGGAGCCGAGGGCGAGCGCCATGGAAAAGGCACAACTCCGGGACTGTCGCTGATAACCTCTCATTAGGCGCAATCAATTTGAGATGTTCTCAGGCATAAAATGAGCACGCGGCACATCTGGTGCCCGTCGTGTTTAGAAAGCGTCGCACTTTATACCCTGTTTGTTTGTGGGCAGGAAAAGTTTGCGTCGCGTTGGCTCGCAATGGGAGTTGGTATTGGCCCAGTTTAATCACCCGCCGGATCGCTCAGCGATCCGAGATTCGAAGTCGTTGCGGTCGTTGTAAGCCTTTTAAAGAAGTTCCTCAAATATGTTCCCTGATAGCGTTCTTGCGGTTTGGCACGGGTGTGAAGAATGGGACGCTAAATGAACGAAGAAAGACAGGCAAGGGCCTCTAATAGGGAGTTTGAAGTGTCGGGGGAACTGCGGCGAGGGCGATTGAAGAGGCCTCGCTAAGATACTGGCACTTGGGAACGTCGTTCGGCTCTGACTAACCAAAGCAGACGCGTTCAAGGAGTCCAGTTTTATACAGTTTAACCTCGTTATAACAAACATTCATATAGCGAATTATCGGCTATAGCGAGCTGACTGCGAACTTTGGTTGGTCACGCTTTATTTCAATGACACTTTTTCTTTTATAACGAAACTGAAACCATGAGAGCCGAGCGCGATATCGGATATAACAAAGAAATGTTTGATGAGGAGGCTGAGAAGCAACTTGGAAAAATCCTCCGGCATCCGAAAATACAGAAGTATGAAGGTGCTTTTGTTCGTGCAAACTGTGGACAACTTCATCCTGCTCAGTGCTGTGAGTAGCCACCAGATGAAGATCACATCCTTCATCAAATAAATAATTACGCAGGCCTGCATTATGAAGTGAACTTTGCTCTGTTGTAATTTCACGTACTCGTGTTCCGGTTCATTCAGCCTGAAATGCAACAAGGATAAAGGTAAGGGTTACCTTGTTTATGGTGGGCTCGAAGCCTAAAAAATGCATTTTTGTATGAAGTATTTTTGCGTGAGCCAGATTGTCGATTTGTTAAAGCTGATTTTTACCTCTACTGTTACAACGAATATCGGATATAACGAACTATTTTGCTGTCCCGATACTACTTCGCTATAACGAGGTTCAACTGCATGCTGCCAGGAACCATTTATTTCCATCGTTACGGTCAGGCTGAATTTAAGGCTTTAGTAAATGCAGTGTTTTGCTAAACTTAATATGGAATGGAACTTTTTCCAGCAGTCCTCTGCGCATGCGCTACTCTCGTTCCCAGCCATCGATGCGCCATTATCGGGGGGGGGGGGGGGGGGGGGGGCAATGTAAACAAAACGACGCCATATTGGATTGGCCAGTTGCAAACCCCTGAGCCAGCTAAGTGCTGCTCTGTTTTCTGAGCACTGAAAGCGGCGGACAGGTAGCTAGCGCTACGGCTGCCAACGAACAATTTCTCTGCCACCAATACCATGCGTTGGGCCTCAGACGGCTTCCTCAACTGCGCAGGGAAGCCGGGGAAAAATGGATGCGGGTTCTTCTATAATGGCCCAAGTGTGGTTAGGGTGGTCGCCGCAAGAGGGCTACGCTGCCGGAAAAACGTCGATTGCACCAGAGCCTGAGAAGCACGAGGTTTACATGTTGATATTTCGTCTGGCGATCATGTTCCAAGTGTTGTTTCACAAACTGTCCTTCCTTCTAACTATCCTCAACAGAACGTTTTGGAAGAAAAAATAGAAACCCTCACGATGTGGTTGGAGGTAGCCCTCAAAATTTTCGCGAGATCCTAGACAACTTCGGTTTATTGTTCCTGCGGATGCGACTGACCAGGCAAATGCGCCCCCCCCCCCCCCTTCCTCAGCGACTGCAAGGTCTTCGAGACTTATAAGCCAATATTCCCCCAAGACATGAAGATTTACAGACCAGGGTAGATATATCACGCGACCATTTCAGGCCCCTCCCTCACTCTAAGGCTTGATCCTCAACTCCCAGTCATAGACGCGGGTTCGATTCCCGGCCTCGGTGGCCTCTTGTCTGATGGAGGCGAAAAGCAAAAACACCCGTGTGTACGAGTTTTCGGCGCACATTAAAGATCTCCACGCGGTCAAGATTAATCCAAAGCCCTCCACTACCGCGCGCCTCATGGCCTGCGTTGCGTCGCGCGTTAAAACCCAACAATCATCAATCAATCAATCAATCAATCAATCAATCAATCAATCAATCAATCAATCAATCAATCAATGCCCAGTCATGCAGGTGCGCGCGCTCCGCTTTTGATAAAATCTTCTGTTGAGGTAACACACTCCAGCGTTAAGCAGACAGCTAAACCGCAGAATCAAGCTGAAAGTCGTATCCGCTCTTATGTGGCGAGGGCACGTTGGGCAGACATATACATCGTAAGTAAGAACGCTAGTAATTCCAGTTTCTAACGAAAAAAAAAGACGCTATGGTGTATAAACGCAGCTTAACATGATCTAATAGTTCGACTCGAAGTACTCTTGACGGCACGTCCAAACACCCCAACAACTCACCCGAAGGCCATTGATTACCATGAACACACCCCTCTTGATGCAAACGCAATTTAGTTTTCCATCCGACTGCGAAAAAACAGTTTCCCGTACCATACGGTGTCGTTCGTAGAAAGCCCGACGAGGCGGCGGCCGGCTTTCTATGCGCGCATAATTCTTCTGGCACCGTTTTTACCCCATTTGTCGAAAAACAGAGCCTGAGTGACGTCCAAAGACTTCAACGATATGCAGGCGCGTTGCTTCATCGTTCGAAATCGAGTTACCTCGCACAATTTGGCTGTACGAAGCGTCAGGGCCCGCGGGAACCACGCTTGCGCCATGCGTCCAGCGCGTTCTGGGACGGAATTTGTTTACCCTTGCGGATATCAGATTGTGTAAACACGGGCTGCGCACCTAAGTGCCTAACGAATTCGGACAGTTTCGGCAGCCGCGTTCATCGATTTCCAACCCTCTGCGAGCACTTTATGCGACAGACTTCGGAGAGAAACGCTGCCCGATACGCGCCACTAACTCCGCATTTGGCAGTCGAAACTGTTCTGACGCGCACAAATTTGAGTCGCTGACTTAGGCAATAGTTGGCCAGCAGAAGAAAGAAGCATGGAAGAGGGGGAATAGGAATAATAAATGTGTATTCAGTTCTGAATTTCGAGCAGCTGGGTAATTTCCGTAGTCCAGTTAGCCGCGTGTTTTTGTTGCTGGGCTAGTCGGCTGGATTAGGCTTCTCTATTTCTGAAGCTTGGGAAAACGACTAGACACGAAACGAAGCAAAGAAAAGACAACACTCGCGGCGCTCAACTAGAAAGTCCCGGAAACAGTGTCTTGCTTATGTTTTGTAGCGCCACAAAGGACACAATTCAATAATAACGAGCGCTGCATATTTGGACGAGGGAAAGGGACAGTGAAAAAGACAAAACCAAACGATGGTGTGCACCATCGTTTGGTTTTGCCTTTTCCACTGTCCCTTTCCTTCGTCGAAATATGCAGCGCTCGTTATTACTGAATTCTAGACTATACCAACTAGCCCCTAAACAAGCCTTCATTCAAAAAATATTTATTTATTTATTTATTTATTTATTTATTTATTTATTTATTTATTTATTTATTTATTGAGATTGATTGATTGATTGATTGATTGATTGATTGATTGATTGATTGATTGATTGATTGATTGATTGATTGATTGATTGATTGATTGATTGATTGATTGATTGTGGGACGTGGGGGGAAGGGTGGGCGGAAGAATGCAGGGCGATGAGTAGTGGCCGGGTTTTTATCTAATTAATATATAAAGGCTTTAGTAATACATAATTACATCACAACATAATCCGTCCATGCAATACGCCGCTTTACTTTTGGGCGTCACAAAAATATTTTCTGGACACCTTTTGATAAATTCTTTGCGCTGCCACCTACCTCTTTCCCGTACGAAAACGAAGCCACCCGCGCCAAAGCCGCATTTAAAGCAACGTGATCCATACGCACTTGGGACTCGGCTTGTTTTTCCCAGCTTCGGCTGAAAACGAAGCAGGCTGACTTTGATTCCGCTTCCTCAAGTGACGAAAGGAAAACAACAACCGAAACACACTCGCGCTACCGCGCCGGATGAACGCATGCCCTCCCGCGGCACTTGGCCAAAATCGGGCGTCCTCTGCGCAGCGGGACGGTTGATGGCGGCGGGGAAGAAGCGCGGCTAAATGGGTTCACATTCGGGCTGCGCGCTTCGGCAGAAACGAATGGCGTTCGAACTGCGCAGACGACGAGCGACGCCAAGGGAACGGAGATCGTAGGGCCGATGGGTGGCGCCCCGCCCTGCACGATCGTGCAGCGACGGCTGCTGCAGTAGTAATGGCACCGCCTCGGCCGCGTTATCGCATTTGCGGAAGTGCTCCGTATCTCGTCCGCTCACGATCTTCTCCTTTCATCCGCCAAGCTGCGTGCGGAGCGGGAAGGCTTCTGGTAGGGCCATACAACCGGCTGTGTGGTTCGGCCGATGTCCATTGACGACGTTATTTTTCTGGTATTTTTCAAAGCGCTGCCAACTGGCAGGTATCACGATGCATAGACCGCCTTTCGCTTCGACGCGTTTTCTTTCATTGCTTCCAGCGGGATTTTTTTTTGGCAGGTCCTGCATCGAAGCAACAAAAAACTAAATGCGGAAAACGATGCGGACGACAAGCACGATGGCTTGTCCCCTACCTTGTTATTTTGAGTGTTCACTTTCTTAATTACGTCGAACGAAACTGGCCTGCACTAGGCTGTTCCTACTCGAGATTTCTACGTCCACGTTTGCTCGCCAGCGTTCTCGTTGCCGTTTATCAGCAATCAAGAAGGCTGTGACGCGATAAAATCGACCGGGTCCCTTTGCCCGATACTTGGAAGGACGCAATTGGCCCTGTAATCGGAACTCACGAAAATGCGAACGCTCGCACACATTTCCTCAATGCGGTACCTACATTAGTTAGGAGCTGGAGGCCAACAGGTTTCACTCACGAGGAAAAAACTGTAAGATTTTGTAAAACAACTGTGGTTGATTTATCTTTCGTAGGAATCGGTAAAACACGAAAGTGAAACGAGCAGCGAAATCTGCAGCTTAGACGCCCAGGCCATTGCGCGATCACTGGGTTTGTGCCATCACGCGGCGCTTTTCCCCTCTCTCCTCCGAAATTCCGGCTCGTCTTGGCGCCTCTGTGTAGAGCCGAGCCGTCTCTCAAACTCTTGCGTGAGGTGAAGCCTGCAGAGACCGTTGCGGCGATAAAACACTGTCACGCAGCGGGCGCTCCGCCCTGGTACAGTAGCGGTCCCAGAGATTGGTTTTAGGGGGGGCGAATTTTTTTTGGGGGGGGAGAGGGGGGCGATTTTTTTGGGGGGAGGGGGGGCGAATAAGAACCGCTTTTCTCCTTGCGTCAGTTCTGCGGAGGAGGTGACAACAATGCCGGCGTGTGCGCGTATGTGGTGTAACCCGCTTGCGTACAAATCACTTAGCGACACAGTGGTTTTTGACTCCCCGTAGGCGGTGCAGCGGCTGACTCGAGCCCGTATTTCTGACGGTCGCAACACGTTTGCGACCTCGAACAAGTGGGATTTAACCTCGCGCAATTAAGTGGAATGCTTCGAAAAAAAAAAAAAAAAAAGAAGCTGAGGACCTCTTTGGGGGGGGCGATCGCCCCCTTCGCCCCCCCCTTGGGACCGCCACTGCCCTGGTAGCGGAGCTAACCTCACCTCATTGGCCCGTTTGAACGATGCCCGAACCGGACTCTCGCCGAGACGCGAACGCGCGCCCTGCGCGGGGGTCCGTTCGGGGAGACGCTGCCAGGACGCCGAAGGCATTGGCCGAAGGTATGTGACGCTTTCTTTACCAGCCGGCGGCAACTCTGTTGCGCCGGCGAAAGCCCACCAGCCCTTCCGGCTGCGGCCCATGCCCAAGGCTGCTCCTGTTGTCCCTACGCTTGCATATAGTAAGGCCGTACCTACCACTCGACGAACACGCCATGCGGTACGCGCCTGTGAGCGAATGGGCCCCGTCTCCCTCGCTGCTGCGAGCCGATCCGGCCAGCACGGCGATGCGCGCGAACACAACGTGCGCGCACCCCGGAATTTGCCCTTACAGAAGAGCCCACTGGCTCTGCGCCGACGAAACGTGCGCACTTGCGCGTGGCGCCCCATCGCCCCTTTCACCTAACGGGAAGTACGTACCTGTACTGTAAATTGTGTAATTGGTACTGTAAAATATGTGATTAGAACGTCAGTGTAAAATAAACGTCTTCCCTCCGTACCCTGGGCATATTCCTTGGTCGCCCCTTTCTCCACCTGCCCAACAGAGGCGGTGTTAAGTTGGCGCGACGGCGTTTCAGTATCGTGAGCGTGCTCAACTAGCTCGAACCCACGGTGGTTCCTCGCAGTGTGCATGAATGCCTGCCTTGGGCAATGCTAGGGTTATGCATATTGCGAGGTAGAGAGAGACCACAAGGGGTGCTCCCTTTACAGGGAGCTTGCTTAGTTGTACTGGCGTCAATTCCGTGAAGGATATGACGTCAGTGAAATCTTTGTGTACCCAGGAATTAAACACTTTCGTGTTCAAATTTCGATCCAGCTTATTCTTCTGCAAAGAAGAGACAACCCAGCGTCTACACTGCACCAGCAGGGAAACGTTGCTTTAGAGCGAACGTCAAAAACGACTTGAAGCCGTACTTGGAGCGCATAAAACGCAGTAATACGATTGTTTTGAATAGTATTATGATGTGCTGTCGTTACAACCGTATGTAACAACGAACCTTTAGTGTAGCGTTAAAACGGGGCACAGTCAAAGGCGTTGTCTCGGGGACGACTTAGGAAACGTCAAGGAGGGGGCAGGCCCTGAGTGGCTCCCGCCCACCTCCCCCCGCAGGACAATTCAATAAAGTCTATCTCTCTCTCTCTCTCTCTATCTCTCTCTCTCTCTCTCTCTCTCTCTCTCTCTCTCTCTCTCTCTCTCTCTCTCTCTCTCTCTCTCTCTCTCTCTCTCTCTCTCAAATGCCGCATTCAGGTAACGTTCTGTGCGAGAGCCGAGGCACGTTACACCCATCGATACAGCGGGAAATGGCAATTCTACGATATGTGGACAAATAGTTCGATTTGCAAATACCTAAACGATACATATGTAGTGCAGGCTGGGAACCTCTTTCCCTTTCACACTCACCTAAACGCTAGTTATAACACAGAAGTGCGGTATTCCACGCTCCATTGCTACTTATTTTACTGTATCAGAGATGAAATGGATTTTAATCGCAACAAGTGGTCGAAACAAGGGTAGGGAGGTGCAGGAAGAGGCCAGAACTCTAAGCCAAGATAGCGACTTCGTCAAAACTTTTTTATACGAAGCTGTACAGCTGCAAAACTTCATAAAAATGCGGAATATGAAGGAATACGGCCTCATGCAAAAGCTCTCTTCGCAAAAATAAAAATGAGCAGCACTTCGCTAACCCATTTAGTAGTCCAGGGCCTGTATCCTTCGGGGCGCCGAAACTTTTCCGGCGAACTTTAATTCTTACGTGCCATCACCTGATTGGCGGCGAGCGCAAAAACGTCACAGATAACCGCGAGCGGAGCCAATCACGTCAGACCGCGTGAGAAATATATACCCCGCCTGAAAACTTCCGGCGCCCCGTACAATTTTGCCTCAGCTCTGGGAGCCATACTCGGGAGCAACTGCCTATCCGCTTCGGCGACGCTGAACAAGCCCTTCCTGTCCGAGGCGTTTCTCAGGCAACGAAGTTATGGCGTCGATATCCATTTCCCGCCGTAAGATCGCCGTCAAAGCCAAGGTGTAGCACGCTGGCCGCTTCTTCGGCAACGCAACGTGATGGTCGACAGCACATCGCCCTCCGTAATAATTCCACCTTCAGCCGCTCCGAACCTATACGGAGAGCCGTCAACCTTTCTGTATACTTACATCCGACAGAAACAAGCAGTGGAAACACCTTGTAGGAGAGAATGCCTAGAGTTACGTCGACACGACGGAATCCGTCATTGATTACGGGTCTTTTTCTCAACAGAGCGTGTACATGTCTGTATGATTGCAACCCCGCGAATTTTAAACGCGAACGAGAAAACAGTTGCTTAGAAGGGTGTCTTTGAGGCATTCTCGAAACTTCAGGTGTGTGCCGGCCGCATCGCGCTGAATAGACGGGAATCGCGCGAACCCGAAACGCAACGTAGACACACGCCGCGGGCCCGCCAGAGAGATGCCCGGAATTCCCGGCTCGCAATCAAATTCGCATTTTCCGACTGGCCACCTCGGCGGAATTCGGGGCCGCTGAGGAAGAGGCCAGCGGGCACTTTGCTTGATCAAACCACCCGAGATCGCTCGTGCCCGCTCGGGCAAGACGCGGGCATCAGGGCACGACGTTGATCACGAGCGGGAAAGGGGTTGGCGAGAGGGAGCTTTCTCCCACAACCTGAGTGCGTTTATACGCGCGCGCCAAATATGGAAGTGGGTGGGCGGAGGCCGTGCTCTATGGACGTTGCCATATTGAGGCCGCGTTTCTAATGGCTCGCTTCGTTCCCCGGAACAATCAACGCGGGAGAGATTATTATGAGCTGCACGTGCGGTCGGAACTGGGATGATGGGAAATCGCTTTTTTTATGGGCTGAAGGTCGAAATTAGGATACCGGGAATGGCATTTAGGTTGACATTCCTACCTGGAGCCGGAAACGTTTCTTGGCGAAGGCTAATGCTTTTGCCATGATCGGCTTTAGTCATGCCAGATTTATTTTTTTTAGAATTGCGGTGACTATGCGGATCACTTACTCACTGCGAGAAGTGTTCATGCCTGGAACTTTTTAAACATTGCTTGATAAGCGTCTTTGTCTGAACTGCTAGCTAAAAGAAAGGGAATGGTAGCTTCTGGTTCCTTCGAATTCGAGCAGACCCCGAATTTCGCGTCGCGAAGGACTCGATAGACCTGCACGGTTTGCTCCGTCGTTTGCAAACTTCTGTGGCTATAGAGACGCCCCAGTAAAGTTTCTTTTGCCCCAGGGTGGTCCGCTCGAGGCGGAAGATATACGGGTTCGGACCAGCGGTTTCCGAGATCCGCCAGGAGCGGTAGTCTGGGAATTGAGATGTCCGTTGAGCTGGTTCCAAGCAAAGAAGAGATGGGCTCGATGGTAAGATTTACTTGAACATTCGTACTCGACTTGTTTACAAATGATTCGCATATAAACTTCATATATATCGCCCATAAGGCAAAGAATGTTTCCCATTAAGAATAATCAG
Organism: Haemaphysalis longicornis; assembly: GCF_048455015.1. Classification (NCBI taxonomy): domain Eukaryota; kingdom Metazoa; phylum Arthropoda; class Arachnida; order Ixodida; family Ixodidae; genus Haemaphysalis; species Haemaphysalis longicornis. The sequence continues at coordinate 87,290,694 of NW_027526460.1, read as the reverse complement.
AATTATTCGTCAACAATCAATGCGAGCGCGGTATGCTTTCTTGCTTGCGTAACTTTGCAAGAGCATTGTCGGGGATGAGAAAGGGGCCATCAAACAAAACGCGCTCTATACCGGCATGTGCGACACAGCGCCGCGCACATGTTCCCGTCGGCCGCGGGCCCCACGTTCAAAGGTCACCAGTGGGAACGGATGGCGACAGGCGCGGGAAACTCGAACAAAGAAGAATAAAGCTGCTCCGGCCGGCAGTGCTGCAGCTGTGCGCAGCACTGATCGCATCGACATGCCGGACTTCTGAGCTGCTAACACCCTCAAGACAAGGAAGCTCGCAACTTTTGTTTTCGCTCCTTTCAAGCCTTCGTTTTGAGAAATCACACGCCCGCGTCACCTTTTTCGAAGCGCGTACGTTTGAACGACGCAGTCTGGTCTTGGTCAGGCCCGAAGTGATGATGCCGATTGTAGGCTGCCTTACCAAGGGGGTGTTAACGCCAGTATAAGCCTAATACTGGGTCAAGGGAGCCGCGGAGAGCCGAGCCGCTCTCTTAGCGAAGGAAAGGCGGGGAAGCCTCCGCGCAGGTGCCAGACGCGCAGTGAAGCGGAGTGTTCGCAATCGCGTTGTTTGCGGTCCGTATTATAGCGCTGACGGAACGCTGCCCCGCTGAGAAGATCCGTCCCCTCCCGGGCGCAATGTTTGCGTCGACCTGGGGGAAGCGAGGAGGGTGGAATGCGGAGACGGAGAAACGGTTGCGTTCTGTGGCCGGTGGCGGCTGTAACTACTTAGCGCTTATACTAGAGGTATGTGAAACGGGGGGAAAATCACGAGCCCTGCGTTTCGGCGCCCGGCAAGAACGGGGGTGTCGCTAAGGAGACGTCTAAGTCAGTGGTGATAATTGTGTCTGAACGTCTCACGTTTAGCGTACAGTAAAACATTTTGTTACAATGGAATCGCTTGATTCGAACGCCTTATTCGAAATGTTTCATGGCTCGGCCTACGTTAAAGATTACCAGGTGGTCAAAATTAATCCGGAGCCCTCCACTACGGCGCGCCTCATCGCCTGCGTTGCGTCGGCGCGTTAAACCCTACCATCACTCACTCACTCGCTCGCTCGCTCACTCACTCACTCACTCACTCACTCACTCACTCACTCACTCACTCACTCACTCACTCACTCACTCACTCACTCACTCACTCACTCACTCACTCACTCACTCACTCACTCACTCACTCACTCACTCACTCACTCACTCACTCACTCACTCACTCACTCACTCACTCACTCAATCAATCAATCAATCAATCAATCAATCAATCAATCAATCAATCAATCAATCAATCAATCAATCAATCGGTCAGTCAATCAATCAATCGAAATGTTTCATGGCCAGCACTGCGGAGCACAAAAAGCAAATCTTCCTGCTACTACCGAAGTATCGCTTATAACGTGGTCAGTTTGCTGTCTCGAGGACTTCGTTATAAGGAGGATTTACTGAATTTCTAATTCGGATGGTGGGAGAAAGCTTAGTATTGCGCGACTAGGACTAGTACAGTAGTAAGTGCTCCGGGTTGGCGAATGCCGCAAGAAAAAAATGACGACAGGGGTGGGCGATTAAGTCGGCGGTCACGTAAGTCGGCGTCACGTAACAGAATAGTATGAATGAAGAAAATTGGCTTGTTCCGGTAGGTTTCTGAAAGCAAGCGAAATTTATCCTAAACCTACGATCGAACCAAGCGGCTATACAAACACAAAGGCTGCTAAAAGTAATTTAGCTTTGACTTTGGCGTCAGATTTCGTGGTGTAGATATTGCACGTGCTTATTTTATGAATTGGTCAACGCTAATTGGTTGTTCGGCGGATTTGGAGGCTCATGTGGTGTCAAGAAGGAATCAATTCAAGTCAAATGGTGCGACGAAATAAAGCTTCTACACGCCAACGCATGACACGCATTCAAGGGTGGGGGGTAGTTATAAGAATAAATGGAAACTGGGCGCACCAAGCTAGGAAAGCTGAAGTCCTCGATTGCTTGCTTGTCCGGTTGCTTTCTGTCTCACTCAGTCATACGGTTCACTTTCGCGTTTTCTGCAGTCGTCGGCTGCTTCGTAAAAAGGACACGCTCAATTCTTTAGAACAATGCGATAGCATTAGGCGGCTCATTGAACAAGAAGCCGCCGTCCCAGAAATGCGGCGCATAAGTTCCCGTTTGTTGCGACGTGCTTCACAACGTGTGCCTCAGTTGTACAACACAAAGAAAGCCACCTCTGCTCCCCTCGCCCGGCGGCTAAGCAGTCAACAGCGAGAGAGGGCACGCGGCTCTGCGCAGAATACACTCTGCGGCGTTCAATTGCAGATTAACGCTTTCGCATACACACAGAAGCGCTTAGGTGCCCTAGAGAATTTATAAAGGTTTGTTGTGAATTATAAAAGCATCGGAAGCGATGAAATTAAAACAATAATTTTCAGTAAGGCTACGCGATGCAGTGGCGGTCCCAAGGGGGGGGGGGGCGATCGCCCCCCCCCCCCCCCCCCCCAAACAGGTCATCAGCTTCCTATTTTTTTGTTTTTAAGTGCGAATGCACTTCTTAAGCGAGCCTGAATCGTCCGCCGCCGTAGTCCGCATAGCAACAGCTGCGGGTGCGCGCGCTCCTCGTCTTCCTTAGCAACGGGGGGAGATGGGCGCGCGCTGCCTGGCCGCTGACATGGCACATACCCACGTGGGGGATTGGCCAGGAATCGGGCGTGAGAAGGGCTAATGCACCCGCTTAAAGGAGTACTGACACGAAATTTCAAAGCTGAGATCCACTCTAGCAATCAAGTACAACGACAGCACAAATAGGTGTCTGTGAATAAATGCATCTTTCTTTCTTTGTAGTTGTGTGTGTGTGTGTGCGATCTCTCTTTCGCGAACATTACCGAACCGCGCAAATTCAACTCGTGCATTCGCACTTTCACATTCTTCCCCTCGGGGAAATGCGGGGAATTTTTTTTAAAGCATTCCACTTGCGCGAGGTTAAATCCCGCTTGTGCGCGGCCGTAAACATGTTGCGATTATCAGAAATGCGGGCTCGAGCCAGCCGTTGCACCGCCTAGCGGGCGCTAGAAAGCACTGTCGCCAAGTGATTTGTGCGCAAGTGGGTTACACCGCATACGCGCACATGGCTGCATGTTTATCACTTCCTCCGCAGAATTTGCGCAAAAAGGAACCCCCCCCCCCCCCCCCCCCCCAAAAAAAAAAAAAAAAAAAAAAAACATTCGCCCTCCCTAAAACCATTTTCTGGGACCGCTACTGACGCGATGCCACTGGACATTTTTGAAGCAGAACAGTGGGTGTGTGAATATTCCGCAGTCGGCTTGGCTGCGTTCGTCGCTAATAAGAACAAAACGGGCAGAACGGTGGCGTCGGTAAGATTACTGGGCCGAAAATGATGGCTTATGCACAACCAATGATTTTAAATATATGTTGCTTGCTAACTGTGAATCGTTTTTAAAATGGTGCACAGTTGAAAGTCTGGGCAAGAAGGCTTCCAAATTGACTTGACCTTCACGAGTTAAGTCGTTCCTCAGCCACTGTTTCCGAGTTCCGGTATAACGGAGGAGCACGCGCACCTTGGTCCACGCCGCGCACTGATGGCGCAAAGTCCCACGAGACATAACAAAGTATGCCGTATTTCTGAACGCAACATCTCGTTCAGAAGCAGAACTACTTGACAGACAAAACAGCACAAAGAGAGTGGCAGTTTCCTCGGCAGCACCTCTCTTATCGCGCGTAACATGGCGTGGTAGTCCAGGCAGTAGCAGTTTCTATCACGTCTCGTCACTGATCTGACGTAGCATTGCGTGTTTGGTTCAGCAACTTCGACCCCAAAACAGAGGCGAACGCCGATGCATCGGCGATCGACGAGCTGTCGCAATTACTTGGGCTCGCAGTCCATTGTCAGGGAAATGCTGCTTTCCCAGCCGTAATAATGCTTCGTTGAATATCCCGTAACTTGTAGCGTGCAGACAAGTGGGTCGTCGAGAAGAAGAAAAACTGAGACGCCAAACTGCAAGCCGGGAGAACGGTTTGCGTGCAAAAAGCGGTATAGAGGTACGAGCTCTCGCTAGACGTCCCCCGAAGAGGTAATTTCGAGGTGGGGATACAATTTTCGGCTCGCGTGCACGATATCACAAAGGATATATGAGCAGCAAGGGCTTCTCCAGACATGAGATCGCGCTGTCAGCTCCGGCTGTTCGTTGTCTGGTTCTTCCGGCCAGTGTGAATGGCTGCTATTGTTGTTTTTTCTGTCATACCGCTCATTGGTTCGGTCCGTTGGAACTGACGCGAGGCGATAAGGGTTCGCTCCCACATTACTGACCCCGCCTTTTTCGGCTTCCGTGTGGTCCTGGAACGCCGGGAAACATTACATAACTACCGCCATATTCAAATATCTAATCTAAAGTAAACTATACTTCCCCCCCTCTCCACTACACGGTGTAATGAACTACAGTTCTACCAGAATGCAGCAGCAGCAAAAAAAGAAAAAAGGCTTTTCCCCAACTGGTTCATTGGCTTTGCCCGATATATCAGCATTAAACCGATGAAACGCTGAGGCGAGGAAGGCACAGGACAAGGTGGTCCCTAACAACTGAATTCACTCAACGGAAAAATAAATGAATGAATGAATGAATGAATGAAACTTTATTAACATAAGAATGGCGACCCGGCCTAAGTGACCGATTATAAATAAGTGCCCTAAGTATAAATAAGTAATTTATACTGTATACATACATAAACCATATATACCACGCATGTACCAAAGGCACATTGTTCAAAGTCAGACTACTTCGCACCGAAAAAAATTATCATGGAGATACGCAAGTTGGCCCTCTAGGAGGGCAACCTTGGTGAGCGCCTTGTCCTCTGTCTTCTTCATATCCGTGTTTCGTCGATTTAACGTCGTTTGTAGTAAGACGAATTCATGCCAATTTCCCTCATTTTCCGTTCTTCCGCGATATATAACACTCATCCTAGGTCGCGCATCGACCCGGCCAGGACATTCTCCTCTGGCACCACGCACACAGCAACAAAAAAGGGCTGCTTTCTCGATGCACACCGCTGAGAAACAAAGTTAAATTTTTCGGCGGCGGTTGTTCTCTCGCGCCGCGGCTTTTCAAACCGCGCAGCAGGTCCTGTTGTCGTGCGTCGCATTCCAGCGGACGCTGGCTGGCGCTACTGGGTAGCGAGGCCTCTACAGAGCGGCAGCGTCCTTTCAAAGGAGACACGCGGTCGTGTCGCGGAACAAGCTCGTGCACGACCAACACGCCGCGGCGAAGCCACACCTCCTAGATCCCGAAAAGCCCCCGTTCACTCCATTTCATTCTCACCACCGTTCGTAGCGCTGTTGCGTTGATATCACTCCGAATCGTACTTAAAAGATTAAGAGCAGCAGAATGAGCGTTTATACGTCCGGCGTACTGCGACGGCTGATTTGAGCGGGCTTGCTCATCTCTGAGGTGTTTCCTCACGCCGTGCAAGCGGCGATCGGGCCGTGCGATGTCGGCGCCAATAAAGCAGCGACGTTACTCGTCGCCCCAGCACCACCAGCGCAAGGAGTAGCAAGCGAGCACGGGCGCACAGCAGACAGCGGCCCGGGGCCGTCCGTGAGGCAACGCCCTCAGTTGTTCGTCATCGCCGGCGGACCGGTCACGACTTGAGTCTCCGCGCGAAGCCTTCGGCGCGGTCGTGATCGCGGCCCCGAAGCCTTCGGCGGCGGCAGACAGACGCCCAGCGCTGGCGTGGGTTCTGCCGAGTAGATACGCGTCGGCCGAGATATATAATACACGCAGAACCCACTCTCCCTGTCACCCCGGCTAGAGAAGACTGCCATATGTCGGCCTTTTTAAGCCACTGCGGACGGCGAAGTTTCCTGGAACATCCGAGGGGTCGCTATAGTTGGTGGATGTCGAGTGCACTGGCTGAAACAAGGAGGCGGCAGTCTCGGTGGGATGTAGATCACAGGGCTAAACTTGGATTATCATTGGGAGCGTGACGACGAACAGAAAGTATCCCGTATGAGGGCTCAAGCCGCCAAGAGAATTAGAGAGAGACAGGACAATTTGTACGCACTGCGCCGGCGTCGACCCGCCTGCGCAGCACTCAGTCGAGCTAGATCTACCTGCAGATCAGAGGCAGCGGGAGACAGAAATGCGCGACCTAAACAAAACGTGTTTTATTGTCGCTGTTGTTGTCGGGGCCCGTTTTCTGTGGTAGAGCTCCTCTGTAAGGGTGAAGTATAGGCGGCCCATGTGGAGTTCTTTATGGCGGCGACTATTTAAATTCTCCCGCACCAACGTGCTCGAAGTCCACAAGTAACCGACGCGACGCCAAAAGTTATTTCCAACGCGGGCGGTGTTTTTCTCAACGTTGGCCCCAGCTGTGGCCAAATAAAGTTGTTCTGTCTGTCTGTCCACGTTCGACAGCGTTCAGGGGGCGCTTGGTGTATCGCTACACGGGACCCCCGCCCACGATGGTTCATATTTAAAGGGTTAAAAAGAGGGCAGCTAACATTCTCGGTTAATTAGTTTTTGCGATGAACTCATTAGAACGCAGCGGCCTTTAAAAACACTTACGAGCACGCGTATGCACACCTCCCAGTTCTCCTCATCGTCTCTCCACGCTATAACAAATGGGTGACCCGACTTCAGGAGACGGGTTCTTAGTAGTCTTTGTCAGTAGGGCGTGCATTCATTTATAATTGCACAGGATCAGTGAGGGGATTTTTTTTTATTTTGAATTTACACCAGAGTAGCAAGTTTAACGGAGGTAGAACATATTCGTCTTTCGGGCGATGCCCAGAAGGGTTCTGATGTAAAATTTGTAATGGTCCAGTTCAGCTAGCAGTCCTAGCTGGTGGTGGAGAGGGCTGTTTCCTAAAAACTGCTTGAGATAGTTGGGTTTTTTCCGTACTAAAGTATAGTGCGCCGAGCGAACGAAGGCGAATGAAGGAACAAACGACATATGCGGGCGCCGTATATGTCGGTTTCTAATAGACACTTTCATCTTGTGATCCCAAAGATACGGGCAATGGAGGAGGGTTGCGATTTCATCGCTTGTTTCCACAACGCGGGCAAGCGGTAGTTTCCACTTGGACTGAAACCTGGCCGTTTTCAGTTTGCCTTTATTGTGAGCGTTAATGCCCGGCCTGTGCAAATGTGCTGAACGACAAATAGGACCGTCGATCGAGCCAGGGAGCGTATCGGGAAACTGAGGGTTTACTTTGCTTGTGTCGCGCTGCTCTCTCTCCTTCGAATTATGCTGAAATACTGGGCAACTGAAGGGGCCATGAAGGCCCCTTTGTTCAATATGATATAACTAGCCTTTGGGGACTCACACAGCGCATTCCCGCCCAGAGAGACGTTTTTTTAGCCGAGAAACCCGAAAAATATTGAGAAATTTATCATTTTCCGCAACATCAGGGACGCAATAATGGCAGGAGGTACGCAGTATCGGCCAGCACTATAAACACTGTTATGAGTGTGTTAAGTTCACATAAGCGTTCAAGCCACCGAGTCACACTGAACTAGAGCCACAGTAAAATCCCCAAGTCATGTTTCTTGCCACTGGCTGAGGCCGGGGGCCCCCAATCATACAAACAAGATTTTGTGACGTCATAGATAAATATCCGGAAAGTGGCCTGGTAGTCCCACTGATGCATTTGTTTATGTCGGTTATTTGATTGAAGTTCGCGGTACAATCCGTATCGCCGTTATCCAAACAAAGCAGTATCTCTAATGAACCGAACTTATATTTCGTCTTCATGGCCCCTTTAACGGTATTCTGCTGTAAAGAAGGTGGTGGTATGCCTACGTGATGTGCCTTGGCATTCCAATTTGCGGAGTGGTCTGGCGTTCGCTATACGGTATCCTTTGCGCTTATGTGTGAATCCTGTGGAGGACTTACTAATATGGATGGCCTACTCGTAAGTTCCTTTATTGCCTGGAATGGGTGCGGCGCCTGTCAGGCGTATAAAAGGTTGCTTTTTGCGGTGGCTCGTGCCATACTATAGATAGCCTGGTGCTCCCCTGGGTGCGGCTGTACGCATGTCCCATATCGTTTCGAATGCCTTCGATTATCAAGTGTGCAGATGCTGTAGCACACCCCGCAGCGGCGTGTTTCTACTTAACGCTGACATCTACGGGAAGATAGGTGCACGCGAAACCCACGAAGGCTCCGCATAGTCGCATGAGACGATGTCCTTTGTTCGTGGCTTACTGTTCGTGCTTGTGCGGTAGTATTATTGTAACGTAGTATTTTGGTTACATACTGCCGCTACTATAGCATGAAGATTGGAAGTGAAGAGTCGATGCGTTGAAGAGGGTTTAAAAGTTAACTTGTTTACTTTACTGATGACATTGGTGACATTTAGCACATACAAAGTTGAAACAATTACACTTATTACATAGATGAAAAAGACAGTCAAAAGATTCAGAGTACTTAACGAAACATGGTTGGCGGGCGAAGGGCTCCCGGCGTCTGGCCCCGACGATCGGCAGCAAGCGGCTCTCCTGGTGTTGCTCGCTCTCTCAATAGCCGGGGGCGCCGCGTTATATTTGCTTTGGGGGGACGCATTGGGGGAAAAAGCGCATCCTAGCGTGTGCGGACCGGGTGGAAAAAGGCTAAGGCACACCCGCAGCCAATCAGGAAGACGCTTCTTAGCTCCAATCAGACATGTCCCCGCCAAAGTGAAAATGACCAAAAACACAGACACAAGGTTCCGACTCGAAAACGCGCGCTTGGAGAATTACGGCGTAGAGCAAGTAGTTAGACAAAACACACTAAAGTAAACAGGAGAAGAAACAGGAAGGTCGTCGGAAGAACACAGAGGCCCGCGTAGGCGCGCAACGGGGGGTCGGAGACGCCAGTGCCTGTGGTAATACAAGATGCGCGGAGGGTCCCTCTCGAGAGCCACGTCTCCCGGGTCGGCCGACGGGCCAACACACACCCGGCCTGCGTTTCTTAGAAAAAAGGGCCAGGGCCCAACCGCGTCCGAAGCGCCTTCACACACAACACTTTGGAGGACGAGCCCTGGCTGCGGGCAGAGAACTCAAAAAACAACCATAAAACATCAAGAGATCTCCGCTTCGCGACATTATTGTGATATATATATATATATATATATATATATATATATATATATATATATATATATATATATATATATATAAAGTGTGAGCATCCTTGGTCAATCTACTTGCACCGGTTGGCACAGTCGCTTTTGGTGTAGGATCTTCGGACTACCATCAGTGCTTCCCCTTCATCTGAACATTATCATCATCATTAGCGAACGTGCTCTAGCATTTCGTCCTTATCTCTGTAAATACTCATCATCATTGTGTGTACTCACGCGTTTCTCGCTGGAGGCTTCGATTAAACGGTCGCCCCCCCCTCTCTCTCTCTCTCTCTCTTTCTATATATATATATATATATATATATATATATATATATATATATATATATATAACGCAACGTCAACAGTGGCGTACCTGGAGGGAGCACTGCTGTAAACACAGTAATGCGACCTTTTACTCCGTTCTAGCCTTCAAGTGGTGCGACCAAACGGAACCAGTGAAGCACCACAACTATGGCACAACCGCGTTTCTTGGCGGTAACTGTTGTCAGCGGCCACCAGTCGTACAAACAGGCCCTGTGACTTATTATGGTCCGCCCAAATTCACCATTGCTTCATCGGCCTTGTTTGTTCCGTTATCTAGTTTTCTGGTTTGAAGTTTACGTTGAAATTAGTGCAATTGTTATATTGACGTGACGATCATTCAGATGAAAAAAACTTGTTTCTTGTCTCCATGGTGCCTAATACTCACTGAGAGTCCCATTCCGAGTTAATTCTTGGACAAGCGCACGACGGTATTTTCTAAATATTTTGCAAGCCCTTCTTGGCGGCCTTATATACGTTATTTTGTGCGATTAAGGCTTCCGGGTGTTATAGACGCAAAAAAATTACAGCAATAAATGAAAGAAATGAAACAAATTAAATGAAAGAAATGAAAGAAAGACAACAAATGAAATGAAGTATACGCTCTCAGAGATGCTCAAGCGGATCGTTGAAAATTCCTAGGAGAAGCTCACGACGGTATTTTCTAAATATGCCACGTACTGAGGGCGTACACGGCAGCTGACCACACAGTCCAATTTCCTCGCGCTTTGCTACAGAGAACGGGAAGCCAAACTTCTTCCCTGCTGATCAAGGAACACGCATATATCTAGCAAGGCAGTGCCAGCGCATATACACACGCGAGCCGAATGGGTCCGCTCTATCGACCCAGGCGCTCATATATTTGCGCCGAGGCGTCGTTCGTTTGCAGTAGCGCGCGGACAGGAAGCACCGGTAATGAACGGCGATCGAAACGTCGCCGCAGGCTGCAGCCTCTCGAGGCGAGCGCGCCAGGCTCATCGCCGCCGCGAACGGTGAAAGATCGGCGCCGCCATTGAGCGCGGTATCCACGCAGAGGCCGTGGTGTTCCACATCGCCGGCTACTCGCTATCAGGTGCACGGCCGCCGATGTCCGCTTTCCCATGCGGAGGCCACGCGCTGCGCTTTGATCGGATAAGGCACGCGTGCTAAGGTATCTGGAGCGGCGCGGCCGATGTGCAAGCGCCCACGGTGCACGTCGTGCGAGTCGTCCGGCACGTCGGGGCGTTCGTTGCGAGGAAGAGTGTGCACGCTGTGCCCTCTTTCCCGCGCCCTGCGCGGTGTTTAGGTTGACGAAAGCGAAGTTGTAGCCTGAAATTCGCCAGTGCGCACCTTCTCTGTGCGAAGGCCTTCGTATTGTGGTCGATATATCGAGAAGCACGAGAAGTTGTGCTTTTGATTGGTTGACACACAATATGGCTAAAATATGAGGATGTTTAAGGTGAAAGCCTTCAGTACCCTATTGCGGGAAAAAACGGGTGGTTTGGTTGTCATCATCATCATAATCATCATCATCATCATTCATCATCACCAGCCTTTCTACATGGACTGCAGTGCTGAGGCCTCTCCCATGAATCTCCAATTATCCTGGTCCTGTGCTAACTGCGACCAATTTATCCCCGCAAACTTCTTGATCTCATCTGCCCATCTAACCTTCTGCCACCCCCTGCCACGCTTGCCTTCTCTAGGGATCCACTCTGTTACTCTTAATGACCAACGGTTATCTTGCCTCCGCATTACATGCCCTGCCCACCCCCATTTCTTCTTCTTAATTTCCACTAATATGTCCTTAACACGCGTTTGTTCCCTGACCTACACCGCCCTATTCTTGCCCCTCAATGTGACACCCATCATCTTCCGTTCCATTGCTCGCTGAGTCGTCCTTGATTCAAGTTGAACCCTCTTGGTGAGCCTCCAAGATTGCGCCCCGTAGGTGAGTACCGCGTAACACCCAACGGGTAAGTACCAGTTGGTTGTTGTGCCGTACAGAAAATGTCCGACGCTGTACAGAGTAAATTAAAAAGTGCAGAGAGAGAGAGAGAGAGAGAGAGAGAGAGAGAGAGAGAGAGAGAGAGAGAGAGAGAGAGAGAGAGAGAGAGAGAGAGAGAGAGAGAGATAAATAATGATTCATTGGAGAGTTCAGCTCCAACCGAAAGAGGAGCTGGCTACTCCAGGCACTGGAGTATACAAAAGGTACAATACTTGTCCTAAGGAACCACACGGTTAAAATCAGTACATTGAAGCAGCGGCGGCTGGAAGATCGCATGCACACTCCGTAACTACTTGCTATGTATAGTACAGATGCACACACACACATATATATATATATATACATGTTTCTTTACAGCAGCGGAATATAGTCCAAAAAACCTATATACTTCTATATACAAACAATACAAAATAGGCACGATGCGACACAGATACTTTTGCCGATATACATAACACCCTTGTGTGTTTCCACACCCATTCAGAGGAATGTGCACGCAGTGTTCGCACATCTTCGTCACTTGAAAAAGCTCCCTTAAAGCAAGGAAGGCTTTCCTTCGGTTACGTACTTTGTCCCACGGACCCAACAGTTTCTGCAAAGATAGGGGTGTCTGAGGTAGAAGGCTGAGCTTGTCACTTAATTTTTTTGAGTCCGTATAGCAATTAAACCCGAGACTCCAAAGTACGAGTCGATTGCGTTACTACCGCGCCACCTCAGCGCGCTAAAAGTGGTGGAACAAAATTTAGCCTATAGTGACTGCAGCGTGACGCGTGAATGTGACGGAACGCGAGTATAACAAGTAAACACCAGCCACGGATAACTCTGACTATAAGGAAACCGTGGCGGGAACTATCGTCAGTCTGCGCGTCATTGTAACGCGCGCCAAAATACGAAGAAATAAACGCGAAGAATTGAGACGCAAACATCATGCAGCAGTAAAGAATGCTGATAAGCACCGCCAGGGGAAGTCGTAACGATTTTGCCCTCGAAGCCTGTAAAAAACGTAAGTGCTCCAAGGAATTTCCGAAGATCATGAGGCGAAAAAAACTGCCGCGTTTCTGCTCCTTTCGTTGGAAATGTCGACGAAAGACGATAGCTCACTGGCGCTCCTGCCAAGTAAATGCTTCCCTTCTCTTTCCCGCTCATGTCTCATGCTGTTCCTCTCCCGTTTCGCTCCTCCCAAGATACACACGCTAGAGCTTTGCTCAAGGAGGAGGAGGAGGAGGAATAACATTTATTTTTTAAGGGAAAGGGGACGGGGAAAGGAGAGTGGGTGGTGGCCTCAGTCCAGGCCGCCTTCAGGCTCCCCAGCTGCCCTCGCCCGGGAGATCAGGTACTCCTGATCCTCGAGCTGGAAGCTGGTCAGCCTGTGCTCCCACTGCTCCAATGTAGGTGAAGGAATTGGGTTAGGATGTTTGACGCACTCCCATACCATGTTCCACTGCTCCAGGCCGGGTGCTTCGATGCCAGTGCTGCCGTACGGCGAAGTCGCGCGTGAATAGAGGCACCCTACTCATGCGCTTATAGAAACCCGTTGCCCTACTCCACGTGCGTTCCAAGCGGAAAGTGGAACGTATCTAGTGGAACCTCTCGTTACTGTTACAGTTCGATTTTTTAAAACGACGTCAGGAGCTATAGTGGCGCGGGCGACAGCAGGCGACAGAGCGTATTTTTTTTCCTGCAGTGGATGTAGTATTTTATTTGCTATTCGCAAAAAACAAACAACCATAAAGGAACAGTGCAAATATCACTCATGCATTGATTTTCTTCCTCATATTTGCGTAATTTCTCGTTCTTCTTCAACAATGTTAACAAGTATGAACATTTCCACCGACCTTAAACGTTTATATTTGGCTGTGCGCATACAAACCTATTGTGCATCTTCTGTTTCACTTTGGCCAGTTGGTTGAATCGAGTTACGGACGGACAGACAAACGGGTAGACATAAAGACAGACCATAATTTCTGCGTTCCAATAGCCCAAGGAACACTATCGTATTTAATTGCTGGCCGTGGTGGCAGACAATAGCGGTCCCAGAGATTGGTTTCGGGGGGGGGGGGGGGGGGTTTGGGGGGGGGCGATTTTTTTGGGGGGGAGAGGTTTGGGGGCGAATAAAGAACCGCCCTCCTCCTTGCACCAGTTCTGCGGAGGAGGTGCTAACCATACCGGCGTGTGCTCCTATGCGGTGTAACCCGCTTCCGCACAAATCACTTAGCGGCCCAGTGGTTTTTGGCCCCCTGTAGTCGGTACAACGGCTGGCTGGAGCCCGCATTTCTGACGGTCGCAACATGTTTGCGACCTCGCACAAGTGGATGCTTAATAACACAAAAAATAAAAGGAAGACCCACCTGCCCCTTTGGGACCGCCACTGGTGGCAGAGCGTAGGCTTTTGCTGCCTAAAAGGTGTGTCTTGGCGCCGTCTTTTCGCCATCTCATTCCTTCGTTCTGGTACAGTCTGGCGAAAAAAATTCCCCCGCATTTCCCCGAGGGGGAGAATGTGAAAGTGCGAATGCACGGTTGTCGGCCCGCTTGCGGCGCTTGCGCTCGGCCCCCGCAGCCCACCGCCTCGCCGCCTTCTCTTCCATCTCTTCCATCGGGTTTGTAGTATCACGTGTACACCACGCAGTTATCAAGCCGCTATAACGCCGCTGAGTCGCCAACGCACGCCGCTGACGACGTAGTTTGAATGCGTTAAAGATATAAGGCGCGTTACTAACACTGATATCAGCGCCCACCAAACCATCACAGCTCTACGGAGTCCGATGGAGGGAGGCCATCACCCGCTACCTCGGAGTCAACCTGGACTGCGGCCGAGCCATTGCCCCCCGCTGGCAGTCAAAGCTGGCAGCCGCGGGTAGGAAGTTGGAGCCCTGGCGAGCGCGACACATCGCCTTTTTCTCAAGGGCACATGTTTGCAATGCCGTGTTATACCCGCCCGTCCTGTACGTGGCCAGAGTATCGACCATCGACGCAGGCTCAGTGGCCAAGCTACACCGGATGTTCGCAGTATTCCTCTGGCGATCCACCTACGAGCCTATGCGTCGCACGAACATTTTCTGGAGTCCGGAAGCGGGTGGCCTCGGGCTTGTTAACGTGGAGCTCAAGCTGACAGTGCAACGTTTTTTGTTCTTCCGGGATCGTCGCGACGGTTTCCTTCAGGCTGCTCTGCAAAACGTAGGCTCCTCACATTTGGCCCCTTGGCTGCCAACAACAGCGGAGTTTACACATAGTAACCGGGCAACGGGCTTTTACAAAGAAGTGGCGGCAGCGGTGGCCCTTTTGCAGGGACTGTTCTCTTGGGAGTACCTGTGCGCAGTGGCCCCGAAGAAGTTGTACTGGGACCTGGTGGAACAGATCCTTCCACCCCCCATGTATCGCTCACCACCTCTTGGGCGCATGAAAAGTGACGTCCTCCGGCGAGTGCGGAAGCTCCCCATTCCTTCTGGTTCGAAGGATTTCTTCTTCCGCTTTCACACAGGGGTTCTACCCACTAAGGCAAGACAGGGGGAGAGGGGCTTCTTTCTCCCTGGAGGGACCAACTGCTTGTTGTGTGGAAGGAGGGAGACGGCAGAGCACGTCTTTTTGGAGTGCAACACGGCGTCGTATTTCTGGGACGAGCTGCAGTGCTCTTTCGACACGTACTGGCAGCTCACCTGGATGAACTTGAGGTTCTTGGAGGCGGCCTCGGAGCACCCGCTCCTCCGTGACTGCGTCCACGTCATATGTCTCCACTCGCTATGGCGGGCGAGAGTCGACGTGGTTGAATGTGCCGAAAACCCGCGGCCAGCGTGGAGGCACTTTGTACAGAAGGCACAGTGGGCAGTGGCCGCCCTCGACGGGCCCGATTCAGACACTGAACTTCGCGACTCACTGGCGCGGGGCTCACGAGCCCTCATGGAGTTTAAGGTAGAACAGCAAAGGAGATGGGACTTGATCTGAGGGTTGGAAGCGGGACAGCACCATGGGCCACTTCTGCCCACTAACGACTTCTACGCCCAACCCCTCGTCCCCATTACATTACCGTATACTGTAAACAAATGACACCATCGCCCATTTGTAAGTGTTTCTAATAGGAACCACGCCAGCACTGCGTGGCTTTGCTGGCACTGTCTACGAATAGTTTCCACTTCCCTGGCGAAACACGCTGAATCTTGTCTTGGCTTGTTCAGTTCCCGAACGCGATTATTTGTCTGTATGAGCAAAGGATGTTACACTGTTCTCTGAAACCTCTGTAACCACTTCATCTGGCCCTGTATGTATATTTGTAAATAAAGTTACTGTTACAAAAAAAAAAAATCGCGTCCGTGGCTTAGTCGGTAGAGCGTCGCGCTGCGGCCGCAAAGTCCTCGGATCGAAACCTGGCGCCGGATGCTGTTTTTTTTTTATATAGAGAGGAGGACTGCGTTAAAGATATAAGGCGCGTTACTAACACTGATATCAGCGTCGCGTCCGTGGCTTAGTCGGTAGAGCGTCGCGCTGCGGCCTCAAAGTCCTCGGATCGAAACCTGGCGCCGGATGCTGTGTTTTTTTTATATATAGAGAGGAGGACTGCGGACGCCGCCGCCGCCGCCGCCGGCGGTGGAAGGTTTGGGGTCGCTTATAAAGTGCATTCGCACTTAAAAGACTGACGCGCCGCGTGTGAGCTTGGCTCGGGCATAGGAGGCTGCTCCCGTTTCGTCTGCTCGGGCGTGGGAAGAGGCCGCTATCTGGTACGTCCATTAAGGGTACCGAGACTGGAGCCACAGAAATACCCCATGCGTGCTGATGGGGCGTATGTATACGATCTGGCGTTCAGGAATGTGCGCTTTCACTGTGCCGTCTGCCGTCGTTGGGGGAGCGGAAGCGGGTGTCCTGTTCAGCGCAGGCTATCGTGGTTCGCTTACAGAGAAGCTGCATCCTCGGGGCTTTCAGACGTTGACGACGTCTGAGGTTTCTCGCATTCGAGGTCGGAAAGTGATGCCGAGTAAACACAGGTTGGGCTTGTTCGTTGACGAAGGAATCATGATAAGCAAAAGGCCGCTGAAAATGATAAACGAACAAACAAACGAACAAATAAAAAATTGGCCGCGTATCTGCTCCTTTCGTTGCAAATGCCGTCAAAAGACGATAGTCTTTATCGGCTTTTGCGAAGTAAATGCCTCCCTTCGCTTTCCCGCTCACCTCTCATGTTGTTCCTCTTGCGTCGCGCTCCTCCCAAGGGAAACACGCTAAAGGTTTGCTTAAATCTTTTTAAATTTCCCGCGTTCCACTGCTCCAAACCAGGCGTCTCGATGCGAACGCTGCCATACGGCGAAGACGCGCGTTAATCGAGGCGCCCTACTTCAACGTTTATAGAACCGCGTTTCCCTACTCCACGTGCGTTGCAAGCAGAACGTGGAACCTATCTAGTGGAACCGTGCGTAACTGCTGCCGGTTGATTTCTTAAAATGGCTCCAGAAGCTATAGTGGCGCGGGCGACAGCAGGCGACGGCGGAGTGAATTCTTTTTCTGCAGTTGATGAAGTATTTAATTTCGCAAGAGTCAAGCATGTTTGATTTTTTTTTGTAAAGGAACACTGCAAATATCACTTCTGTATTGATTTTTTGTCTCATATTTGCGTAATGTCTTGTTATTCTTCAACAATGTTGACAAGTATGAACATTACACCGGACATAGACGGGTAGATTTAGCTGTGACTATATAAGACTATTGCGCAGGCATTGTTTTGCTTTGGCCGGGTGGCTGAATCGAGTCACAGACAGACAGACGGACAGACAGACAGACAGACATACAGACAAACCAAAATTTCTGGGTTTAAGTAGCCCAAGAAAGACTATCGTCTCTAATAAATAAATATGCGAACACAGCTGTCATGATGGCAGTCTCTTTGCCGTGTTTTTTTCTTCGGGGAAGTGGGGGGGGGGGGGGGGGGTGGATGCGTAGCAAGAGCTACGAGGATCAACCACAAGAAATCTGTGCCCGTACTCTGACGCGCAGCACAGTGTTAAAAACCAGCAAAAATGTATTGCGCAGATGTATATTAGACAACTATTTATAAAACGAATAATCTCCCTCTCTCTCTCCCTCTGTTCAGCGATCCTTGCTTTTAACCGTTCCTTCTCCAAGTTTATGCGCCTCTGCAGGTATCCGATATTCCTCACAGAAATTCCCCAATTTAATCTTTGCAACACCCTCAGAGCTGCTCTCATTTGATTGTTGTGGGCCACGCAAGGATTTGCCAAATTGTCCCCCTCCTTCTCTCTTTTTGAAAACTTGGGCGACGCACCGGGTTTCCTAATTTTTCTCTCCTTTCCAGCTGCATCGCTCAGACCGGAAACAAACCGGCTTACATTTGCTTCCTACTTATAGTTATAACTACCAACCACAAACGATAACTGCACGGGGGTCCGGCGGAGTCGGGGAATTCTCCGCTCAAAGCACTCCCCATTCTCGGACTTCCCGCGCGCAAATGCGTCATTTCCGCTCGTGCATGCACGCGCGTCGGTCGCTCTACACACAAAGGGATAGTCCGCGCGGAAGCAAAGCGAGAACATGGCCGCCGCGCCAGAAGTAATTGCGGCGATTCTCTCACGCTCGTCCGCACGACGGAGTCCAGATTGAGGCCACGTCGTCTCTCTCCGTGCTGTAGACAAAAAACGAAACCGTTCGTCCTGCCTCTTCCCTCTGCGAAGCCACTGCTTCATTGTGAAGGAAGAGTGGATGGTCGATTGTGAAGAGAGACGCCGGAAGATCGCGCGGGAACTACATTGTCGCACGCTCCCGTCTGGCCCCCCGTTTTCATTACTAGTTGCGTGCAGTGGTGATTAGGCTCGCGTTTAACGCCTCGTGCATCATCGCAAAGCCACGCGCTTTGTATGGTTGCCTTTCGAAGGGGTGGAAATTAAAAAGCGTCGACGGACCTTGGCTTTCATCGGACGTCGCCTACGCCTGTGGAACTTTCGGTTTCGAAGGAGTTGAGGGATTTTCTGTGGCTGTGTGACGTCACTAGCGAAAGTTCGCCGTTTGGGGGGAAGACTTGCCACAAAAACACTGCGTCCAAATGTAGCGCGACAATGTGTAGGCGTGTTTGTTTGGTGAAAAGCGACGCACAGTGAAGAACTTCGAGATAAGAATTCGAATTAGCCCGTAGCGACGCGTGGGCAGATTTTTATTTTAGTTACTGATAATTTTTTGCCTCTTAAATGCCATTAGTTTGTTGGCTGTCTGGGCTGTTCACGCTTAATTCTGGCTTATTATACGTCGGCCAATATGGCGTTGCCAATAAAAATAAATGCAAAAGCTCGCAAATGAGAATTCTCGGTTAACGCGTAAGCGACTGGGCTATACGCCAAGCTGTTTAAAGTCAACTTCACTGCTACACACAAGTGCGTTGCTAGGACAATGGTTTTGAGGGCCAAGCTACGACCCAAAACCTTTTATGGCGCACTTCTGCAAGAGACGAGTCCATGTATCCGTATAGAGCCCTATGCAACCAGCCCATTATAGTCGTCTTTTGTACTATGCACAAATGCTTCGTTGGGAAGCCATTTATTTAAGAGCAAAGTAAGTGCACTATGATGTGAAGGTAGGACGGAGCCAGGGTTTTTTTATAGATAACTACGTAAGATCCCATGTATTCCTGTAACGCGCCTACAACAATGAATGAATAAATAAAATCCTTATTGAACAACAAGTGCTGCTGTTAAGGAACCCGCCCGTATGTCTTTTAATAAAGAAGGAAGATCCTTCATGGCGAGATTAAACAAAAGGGGTGAGATTACTGAACCCTGGGGAGTGCCACGAAAGATCGTCTTCAACGGGGCAGTACGCAGATGTCATGGTTGCAGTGCGATTGGAATGCCATTGCACGTTCCCCGCCCACAAGCAACGGATGCGAGATCCTGAAGAATAGCGGGGTGGTTGACATTATCAAAAGCACCCTTGATGTCGAAAGCAAGGATGCAGCGCTTAACGTGTCTTGGGGAGCAGAGGCGGCTTTGATGCTTTACGCAAATACATTGCTAGAAAGACGTTCTTAGGATAACATAGGCGGTATAGTATATGAAAGTATGAATGCCCCAGGGCCTTTGACTTGTGACATCTCATTATGCGAAGAAAGTAACACATCAAGCGTTAAAGACGGACAGACGGTTGTCCTCTTTGAGTCCACATGAATATGCTTTCGATTAAATTATTGAAATTGCAGCGGGGCGTGCAGCGTGTTCCTTGGCTAACGATAGCCCTGGCGCGCCATTAGTGAAAGTTAGCGAGATCAGCGATCGACCGGCATTAAAAGTGATTACGAAAGCGTCATATTTGGTGTTGCAACAAATTTATGCAGACGCTTTTCACAGACGGCTTGGGACGGGGACCCTCGAGTAAAATCGCCTGCGCGGCGATTTTCTCGGCATCATGGAAAGACGGTTTTCCCACAAACGGTGCTTTAATCCGCATCTAACAAGCTGTACCCACTGGCGTTACGCTCCGATTTTAAATCCTGTGTCTGGGGTCACCAACAAGACGCGTTGGCCGTTTGTGTGCCCCGGAATCAAACTCCGCGTAACAGCTGACCTCCGAAGGACAATCACATTGACAGTGTGTACTCAAATTTCAAAGCAGCGCCTAGTAAGAAAGAAAACCCGCCTAAAACGTCGCAAGCACTGTGAACATTCAGTTCCTGAGAGAATCAAAATAGCAGGAGATATGTACACATCTTTGTTCCCTTCCATCTAGACATCCTAATAAGAAAACAAAGCGAGTTTATTTTTGTTTTACTGATACAGCCCCGACCACACGCCGGCCTTAAATGAACCCTACTGAGCTGGTACCGCCATTTCTCATTTGCGAGACAAAAGCCCACCTTACTGCCTCAGTGCGAGGCAAAAGTGAGCTGCTGACAGCCCAATCTGGTTTCAAATCTGACCCAGTAGCCGAGAGCTACCGTTTTCCCGCACGCCCCACCCACGGAACAACCTGGCGGGGAAATCAGTTTGCACTGCGTTGCACGCTACTGCGACCAACCGCGGGACAAGCAACGCACAAACAGAGAGGGATAGAGAGGTCTTCGCCACACGCTGCGCGGCAGCGGCGACGTCGCATGCATATGCATGCGCTGGTCGCGTGGGCGGCGCTTGAAATCAAGCTCGGCATCCTGGGCCGACGTCTCAATTATTGGAACGCAAAGAGCGCCAGGGCCGCCGGCGGCGGCGACAATGACGGCGGACGAAGGTTTCTCATTATCGGCAGCGCAGATTTCGGCCTTTGACGCGGCGCGTTCTGTCCTGCAGACAATGCGAAAGCCGCGCTGCAGCCCTCCGTGCCTCGGCCGTCATAATTGCATTAGCATACGCGCCGGCCCTCTTCCCGTCTCGAATGTCGCCTTGATGCATCTGCCAAAGATGGATGCGGCGTTGCCGCCAGATACCCTTAGGACACTACCCGCTCACTGTCTGTCTGCTTGCTTGATGCGCTCGGGGATTTCGCCGGGTTGTGAAAGCAACGGCGTCGTCCACGACTTGTTCTCCCTATACCGATATTATAAAATTCGCATCCATAGGGTGCATGAACCCATTTTAACGCGTTTCCAAACTTAAGGCATGCAGAAACAATGAAACGTCCCCAGCGCCGATGGTTAGCGAGTTGCGACACCCTAACTTCATTTTTTTTTTCTTTTATCAGACGGAGAAAATGTCTTTCATACGAACAGGGAGCATCCCGCTCTCTTCTAACGACTTTCCTCTTCCATCTCGTCCTCATCATTTTTGAGGGTTCGCCACGAACAATTTACCCGGCGCTCGTTCACTTACTTTGCCAAGCGACTGATCAGATATTTCGGCGTCTGACCCGTTGGGAAATGCGCGCCTCCATTCACCGGCGCGACGTCGTCGCCGCGACCTGGGAAACGCGAGCGGACCGAGCGGACCCCTGGAGACGCTATGTTCAGTGGGCAACAGCGAAGGCGTTTAAACTTCAATCATGCGCGCAGCAGCGCCGTAATGGCGATGCCGTGGCGTAACACTGGTGGAGGGTCCTTAATCGCCGATGAGGCAACCCATGCCGACGCAGAGGTTTGTGCGGCGCCTTAACGACGTCGACGACGTGCGCGAAAAAGAAAAGAGAATCGAAAGAAAGGTAACCGCTGTTGCTGCTACCGTTCTCTTGTTGAATGGCTGACCTCAAAAGCAGTTTGCATAGCGCGTAGCGAAAGCTTTTGTGAAGTAGAAAGGAGGGGGTGGGGAAGAGAAAGTAAAACGTTTCTCTGGTCGAATGCGAAACAAACGGCCCAGGAGACCAAATCTGCGTTGTTAGATACCAGAAACGTTGTCCTTGAGAGTCCTTGCTTGATGACAAAACGTCGATTAGAACCCATCAACTGCGTCGCCCTTGTGATCGGATGCTGATGAGAGCATTGTGTTGTTGGGCATTTGTGGGATAATGGCCACCGTAAATTAGGCGGGAGCTTTTTTAGGACGGAGAATGTTCGCCACGAAAGGTTGGTCGATGGCAAAATAATTGATGGTCTTTCTTTCATACCTGCTTTCCATGCTTGCTGCTTTCTCTCGCTCGCTCGCTTCATCACTCACTCACTCACTCACTCACTCACTCACTCACTCACTCACTCACTCACTCACTCACTCACTCACTCACTCACTCACTCACTCACTCACTCACTCACTCACTCACTCACTCACTCACTCACTCACTCACTCACTCACTCACTCACTCACTCACTCACTCACTCACTCACTCACTCACTCACTCACTCACTCACTCACTCACTCACTCACTCACTCACTCACTCACTCACTCACTCACTCACTCACTCACTCACTCACTCACTCACTCACTCACTCACTCACTCACTCACTCACTCACTCACTCACTCACTCACTCACTCACTCACTCACTCACTCACTCACTCACTCACTCACTCACTCACTCACTCACTCACTCACTCACTCACTCACTCACTCACTCACTCACTCACTCACTCACTCACTCACTCACTCACTCACTCACTCACTCACTCACTCACTCACTCACTCACTCACTCACTCACTCACTCACTCACTCACTCACTCACTCACTCACTCACTCACTCACTCACTCACTCACTCACTCACTCACTCACTCACTCACTCACTCACTCACTCACTCACTCACTCACTCACTCACTCAGAATAGGGACAAATAAACGGAATGCCGCACTTCGAGCAAACTGGCTGAACAATTTCCTATACTTCTCAATTGTTACTGCGGAATTCTCATTCCAGGGAGATAGAGAGGGGGAGCGTGGGCATAGTTGTGGCAGCAGTCACAGCTTCCAGCGCGGTCTCTCGAAAACTACCTGTCCTTTTTCCACAATGACGGGCTGAGTACCACTCAAGCTATGATTCCACTCAGGCGCGACGTTCGCTGTAGCCGCTCAGTTCGGCAAGGCGCACACTCACGGTACACCAATCTGATCCACAATAGTCGTGAAAACGCGCAGGCCATTTCCTTTTCCCGCCAGTTCACCTTTACCGTACGCAGCCAGTCGGTTCGATAACAATGCAATCCGGCTCTCACTCGATCAAACAGGAAACGGGCCACCCGGCAGCGGTCACGCATTCTTGGGAGGTTTCGTCCAATCGCGGGAATGCGTTATTTCCTCTCGCGCCGCCACGATTGTTTTTTTTTTTTTTTTTTCGCTTTTGTGTTTTTGTTTCCGATTCCCTTCCCAGTCACGAGAGCTTGCAGCGGCCGGGTAAAAGGGCTTGGAAACACGACATAGCACGCGGGTCGATCGATAAACAAAATCAGCGGAACCGCGTCAACCAGGAACGGAGGCGTTCCTATAGAACGCCGCCTGCATCAGTTGCAACCATGCAACCATTACTGCGGCAGCGAGCGAATAAAAGAAAAGGGAAAAAAGGAATGACGCGATCGAGACCCGAAACGAAAAACGGTTTCCACGCCACCGTGAGCTCTCCTCGTGCAGAGGCCAGGGAGGGGCTCGGCGTAATTGCGGGCGCGCGGAAACCTTCGCGCTGGGTGAATCAACGTGGCGAGCATAGAGGCGCGCCATCGCTACCGGTTTCCCGGCAGTTCGCGATGTCCTGCCGCGCAGGGACGATATCTATCGACGCCCTCCAGGTGAAAATGCCTGCAAGGGTGCAATTGCTCACTATTTCCCTTTTGTTGAGAACTCTCAGTCTAAAGTTTTACCATGCCGACATTTCTTTCTTCTCGTCGTCGTCGCCCAATCACACCAGACGCTAGAAACTGCAATGACGAAGAGGGCCGAGGCATTTCTTCGACTTCCTTCAGACGCCGCTATGTGTTAACTGTGTTGGCAAGAGAGGGGAGCGTGTGAAGCGACGACGTGACGTTTCTGGGTCACGGAGTCGGCCGTCTTGCGGGCGGTCATAAGGTGCGGGCCTACTGCCATAGTGACGAGCCCTGCATTCTGAGCGGATAAGTGGCCATAAGACAAGGAAAAAATATAAAGGCGGTGAAAAGATGGAGAAGGGAAGATGCGAATATGACACTGTATCACCTGTGGCATGCTGCTTGCGTATTTATTTATTTATTTATTTATTTATTTATTTATTTATTTATTTATTTATTTATTTATTTATTTATTTATTTATTTATTTATTTATTTATTTATTTATTTATTTATTTATTTATTTATTTATTTATTTATTTATTTATTTATTTATTTATTTATTTATTTATTTATTTATTTATAGTGCGCTGCTCGGTGCCGCATGCCACTGTCATTAAGATGTCAACCCTCGACACTGCGATTGCCATAAAGTTAAATTAGCGTTTCGACGCAATTCCAACCGTGACACAAAATGCTAAATCCGAACAAGCATTCAAAAAGAAATTAGACATGTACTTTTTGGAACTACAGTAAAAACGTGTATTGTAATTCTTTGTTTCCTTCTGAACACTTAGCGGTAATTTTCTTCGCTCTATGTTGTATTGCAATTATTGTTTCTGTATGAAAACTGAGGACTGTTTTTTTTTATTTCTTACTGCGAAATCTTGAATTCTACTTATTGTTTTCTGAAATCTGAGAGCTGATGTGATTTTTTTTCCTCTGAGGTTTTGATTGTAATGATTGCTTCTTTCAGAAAACAGAAAGACGATTTTCTATGTGTATAATTGCG
Organism: Haemaphysalis longicornis; assembly: GCF_048455015.1. Taxonomy (NCBI): domain Eukaryota; kingdom Metazoa; phylum Arthropoda; class Arachnida; order Ixodida; family Ixodidae; genus Haemaphysalis; species Haemaphysalis longicornis. Next base: position 87,266,108 of record NW_027526460.1, on the reverse strand, counting down.
TACATTATTCTGTTATTTTGTATAGTCACAAAGGACGTGCCATTTCCCGCAGAGTCGTACGAAAACGGGGTGGTGGGGGGAGGACGTCACCTTGTCAGGATTTTTTTTTGTAGCCTTTTTGACCATTCCTCGCGTTAGTTATTAGACACGTGTATGAGGCTATGTCTGGAGCACCTGCGTATACCTGCTAGGGAAAACAACGCGGCCGTATCGGAAAACATTTAGGGAACGCCCCAAGCAAACTGCGCGAAGTCTGCCCCGTCGTACACAGACAACTACAGAAGGAAACCACGCATGCTACGTCTCAGCAGAACATTACATACGCCCCGAAATTTGTCTCGTGTACAACTGGTGTTGTTTATTCCGTTCACCTTTCCTGCGGACGAATATACATAGGCTAAACAGGGTGTTACATGGGTCAACATTCGGCTTCGTGAGCATGTGAATCCTCTGAAGGGCACCACTGGTTCGCACTTGGTAATAAACTCCAACTCTTGTGGGTGTGCACCAATTTCTGAATGCACTAGCGTTCGTTTTAAACACAAAGATACATTTACACGTGAACAGTATGACGCGCTCGAAGTCGCGGAAAAATCTCGAGCCATCTCCACCAAAGTGAAACCTGGGGAGGGGCGAAGCTTGCAGAGTATAAGTGTATTCTTGGCGCATTGGTGTTTTGGCCAGCGGAGAAGAAACCGTTGGGGGGAGGGGGGGAGGGGTAGAGGTATACAGCTTTGCTGTAAAAGCCTTCGAAGCTCTCTTGCGCGTGGCATAAACAAGTGTCCCGGTGTTTTTTTTAGTACGCGTTACGTGCTAGTGCGAGGCGTAAAGGAGTGCCCCGGTGTTTTAGTACCGCGACTACATGAGGCCGCGATTACGACGACGACAGGAGACGCCAACAGACACCACCCCTAAACGGCTTCGCCCCTGAAAATCAAGGTCATCTGTTTGCCTAACGACCAGGAGTTAGCCTGCATCGGTTCGAATCATTAGACTTGGGCACGACCTCTATGAGAAGAGTCTGCTTGTTGCTTTTTTTTTGTCTGTTTTTGTGGCTGCGCTTCTTGGGGGCGACTCTGACGAGCGTGTTCATTATATGTTACAAGCGCACCTTTGTATACGTATTCTGTGTTTCCAAATACAATTGTAGTTGAGAAGCAGCGCTCCTTTGCCGTCGTTGGTTAACCCTACTTGTCCAGTCCATTTCGCGCTGTGTAGTCGAGAATGCTAGGAAACCAACGAGCCCAGCTTTCATGTTTGTAATAGGGTGTATCCAGCACCAGATAGGACTCTTCGGAGGAGCCATGCTTGCCTTTCCTGCTGATGCAAATGCGCTCGAACCTTAAAGAGACCATTCAACACTTTCGATAAGCGTTTTCACTCTTTCCTTCGCGTCTGGAACCACTGCGAAATTATACTTATCGCCAGCACAGAGCGGCACTGCGTGATTTGCTCGTGGCACCAGATACGGCTTCTATATCTGCTTTTTTTGTGTGCGGTTCTTTTTAAAAGTTGCTACCGAAAAGCGTTTATTGCTGCAAATGAATTGGGAAACCGGCCAACAGCGGCTACATGGCCTTAGTGACGTAATTCGAGCCGTCGAAGAACGTCAAGACCTGGAAAGAGAGAGAAATTTTTTGAGCGAGTTCACAAGTTATCCGATGGGCATAGAGCAGTATTTTTTGGCTGGGGCACATTGGGACCCCCTGATCCAAGCACTGGGTGTGTTGGGTGACTACGTTCTGCAAACATTTAAGATTTCAAAAAAAGTTGAAAAAAGTGTCAGGGTCCCTTTAACTGTAGCCGGTCTAGAGTCACTGTTCTATCTAGTTTTAAAATATACGAGCGTATTATTGGATTTTCTCTTAGCATTGTCCGCAAAAATGCTTCCCGCAATGCACAGCCATCTTGCCCAGAATGAGGCAGATAAAAATAACTTTCATTTTCACCACCTGACCAGGAGTATCCCCTGCGCCATGCTGCCGCTTTTTCTAAATGCTTAAGCATTTTTATCTGGATTCAACGATAAAACCCCTACATCGATCCGCAACGCTTCATGCGTCACACTTTCGTAGCGTACAAAAAGACTAATAATAAAAGAACTTTGGGCCACCACGCGTTAATATTAAACTTTCTTAAAATGTCTTCCCCAGAATGCAGTTGTGTAAGAAGTAAAGTCGACTTTAAAGTGAGTTTGTGTATTGTGCTTCATGGGCACACGTGGGGTCTAATAAGGTAGGTGTAGCTCAAAAGTAAACAACGAACAAAAGAAAGGACGAAGACGAGGAAGAAGATTGCACACGTCTCATCCCCTTCTCTTGTCCTGTGTCCACTTTTGCGCTACGTCTTACAAGTGTTCATCCCCAACACGGCCAACTTCACACTCTCACCTGATAGAGGTATTCAATAAAAGGCCCTCGGGCCTTCCTACTTTCGTATAGTATTGCTTAAATGACGCCTGAAACTATGTCTTCACAGCTATGCACCTGGCTGCGGTAACGAAGCCGACTTTAAAGGGGACCTGTGTGTAACAGCGGTATAAGCGTTTATTCGACAACTCCCACTTGAGAGTTTCTGCTAACTTGACTAGTCACATTGGTGTCGTCGCCTCCGTCGCCTTCGTTACTATACAAGGCTTTCTTCTCATCCATCACTGTTGTTGTGGTGCTTAGGGGAGGTGGCACTCTGGACCTCTGTCACCAACCGGTTGTGTGGTATGCAAGCGCGCCAGCACTCTCCCACGCCCCTTAGCCTCGCGCAGTCGTGCTGTTCTTTTTTTTCCATCCCACAGCAACCTTCCACGACGTTACAAGTGTGATTTGGTCACGCGTAACACAGCTCGCCATTTTCTCGAAACGCCTGGGCTGGTCGAATGCATTTACCGCGTTTCACCGCCCAAACACGCAGTGTCCTTGCGAACCAGAGGCGCCTTAAGCTAGGCCGTCTATTAGCGTTGGCAGTTAGCATTCCAATTCCTAATCTTGCCGCACCCTGTAGTGAATGAAAGGTAGCGCCTAGTCAAGGCGTATTACTTTCACTCCCCTTTTACAACTTTTTTTTTTGCAACAAGGCCGCGTTATCGAAGCACCCGTTGAAGATAATATATTACTGCATCCCGACAGACGCAGGCGCAAAGTGGAGACCAACGAAACGCCGGAGGAATCAATTTATTACGCGAGGCGCCTAATTGGAGCGGCGAGGCAGCGCGGCCACTCGAACGGCGGCTCTCAAAAAAAATAAAAAATAAAAAAAAAGGCTGACAGAAGCAGATTTCAACGGCGGGGCTCGCACATTGATATCGTTATCTTCGGCGTATGAGGCTTTCCACGATACATTGCCCGCTGCAGCCGTTATTTCTTATATGTAACACACACCTGTAAAAGAAGATTGTATATCAGAGCGAGCGGTATGTTCACGCAGCAATACACCGGCGTATGCTTTATTCCGTATACCGAAAAACTACATATCCCAACTATCAAGCACTCCTCTCCACACTGTTATATACTTCATTATACACTCCACATTCAACAAACTAAGCATTTCTTTCATTTTCGTTCACCGCCGTCCCTTTACCTCGTTGTGACCAGTAGTCTTCTTGTTACAACAAAACGTTCTATTACTTTATTACGCCTTTTATGCGTTAGAATCGCATTTAAATTATCCCCCGCACAAAGACGCCAAATTAAGCAGAAAGCTGCGTAGTGCCATATAGTAGCAGAAGTGTAATCTCTGGAGTATTGCTATGGCGCATGACGGGCATTGTAGAAGTAATGTCAGCTGGCGAAACTGCAGTTGCGTGTGCTTGTTCGCCACTACAGTATGCTTCAGAAGCATGCTCTGACGTGGGTTTTAGGAAAGCCACTATATGCGTGATCGACCATGTTACTAGCAAAAAATTGGCTAGTTGGCATAAATAGGTGTGGTTCTCACCTGATCAATTTACGACTTTGAAATCAAGCAAACTTATAATTACCCCAATACGTAAACGGGCTCTGCAGGATATGTCTTTGAGGCGGAGCTTGTTTTTGGGGCTCACGCCACCGGCCCTGCGCATCGTATACACGACGTTGGGAACAACAGTCGCAAACTTGGAAATTCTACCAAGAAAGCGTCGCAGTAAAGACGTTTAGGGCCTGTTGGGCGTTAAAATACGCAAGCGCCCTACGCGGCCCACTGAGCAGCCGAGAATGCCAGCGCTGACGAAGCCAGCACGCGTTTTCACGCGATTACCATCCGCGCTGCATTGCGCTGGCGGTGGGAACTGCGTGAAACGGCGCACTTTTTTCGCACGCCCGCCGCGGGAACCAACAGCGTTGGCGCTAGCGCACCCCCCTGCGGGACACCAAAAGTCGCGGTACGCCGCCGCGCTGGTGGTGGACGACTCCGTGAGCACAGCGACTCGCTCCTGTCTTTGACAGCGACGGCGCGCCTCGGGCCTGGCTATATCGAGGCAATTTATCAGCGCCGGCCTTTTTCACGTCCCCTAATGAAGCGCCTTTGTGCGCGCAGCCAGAGAGCTCTCGTCGTCTCTTCCCCACAGAAGCCGTCCTCTTTTCTCCCGGCGGGGGCCTGTCGCGACGCTCTGGCCGTCGCCGTCGAACCGGCACCCTTTAACCCGCTCTCTGCAGATCCAATCGTCGTCGACCCGCGGCTCAATTCGCGCCGCGTCTGGGGACGGATGCCCCGGGCCAACGCACGCTGGTGTGATCCGGCGTTGCGTTGGCTTGCAGCTACAGCGCTCCCGCACTCCTCTCTCTAGCGGCCGGAGAAGAGAAGCCGTGCTTAATTAATTCATCGAGGGCGACACCGCGAGTGACCCAGGACCGTTGCTGCTGCTGCTATCGGAAAAGTCGTGACCGGATGCCGGGCAAGGACGTCGTCGAGGGACACCGAAAGACCGATGACGACTGCGGGGCGTTGAAACGGAACGCGCGTACAAGGCTGTGCGGCTCTGTTTCGCACCCGGAATGCCAGAATTGGCCTTGTTTTGATGCATTGAACAAGGAGAGAAAAGCTAAATCGGGATGCCGTTCCTCCTGAGTTTATAGGACAAGCGAACAATGTAGAACTGTTTTTTTTCTCGTTAGATTTCTCTTCTATATTCATTGATGCTGGTATTCAGTGTTAAACAAAGCAGTAATAATCGTCACTGAATTGTTACAAACGCCTAAATTTCCGGCTTTCCAAGGGCGTACACGACGCGCAACGTACCCGATATATAAGAATATATCGGGTACACGTTAAGCGTGTAATGTCATCGCAATGCATTAATACATTTTGTTGTTGTTAATTTTAATTAACGGGCGCACCTACCCCTCCAACGTGTGCCAGCAAAAACCCGCAACGCAAGAATCCATAAGTTACGGGCGCACGCAAAGCGCGCAGCTCCGGCTTACGTACTGCGCATGCGCTCTCGCGCCTCCGCAAGTTCCTTGCGTGCGCAGAGCTGCTGCGTGCGCTCAACTAAAACTGTCTATGTCCCGCACGCTGCGATATAACCGTTGGCTGGTAGAGGTAGAAGGCTTTGCGTTAAAAAGCGCTTCCCGTGGTCGGAATTGAACCTGGGTTCCTCACGTTATGAAGCTGACGTCTATCCGATCGAACCATTTCGACACAGTCGAAGTAACCAGGATTTGGAGAGGGGTGCATGTACGGGCAAAATTACAGAAAAATCATGCCCCCTTCGTTTAGCGGCGACAGGGGTTCAAAGCGAAGCTATCTTCGTGCGAAAGCAAATGGTATGGCGAAGCGTCAAAGTCAAAACCTTGGCGATAACAAGTGCAAACTGCGTGCAAGTCAAATCAAAGCTCAATAAGTCAAAGTCCACACCGTCTGCAATTCAAACTCTACACTCAGACAACCAAGAAATCCCTCAAGATAAAGCACCCCTCCGTCTAACGCCATCGTTGTCGTTAGACGGAGGGGTGCATGATTTGCTGTGTCCCCAAGCACTGCGCGTTTCCCCAGGGGGCATACGGAGATAATCCCGTCGCAGTGGCTTACTACACATATGAAACATCTTTTGTCAGGTTCAGAAGTGCGCTCACGTGCAGTAATGCCTATTTTAAAACCCGTATGGGGAGCGGGCTTAAGCCAAATTGCAACCGTGGTTGCAGTCTTTTTTGGCGACAATGAGCCATACGTGGTTTCCATTTCTGCCCTTCTTACCATCTCCTTGTTCCTCTGAGTAGAAACTCGATTGACCAGATGTTTCTTTTTTTTTTTTGTATTTGGTAAAATTTGATGTCCCCTTGGGTGGAGTCGCACACGTCACCTCACCTCCCGAGTCGCAGGTTCAAGACTCAGGCCCAATAACCTCATGGCTCGTAACTGTAAGGAGAGGGAGAGAAAATGGAAACGAAAGACACGAATGTTAATCAGGCAATGGCCTAGTAAGGAATAGAATTATTTTGAGACACTACTTCCCCCCACGCACAAAAGGAGGGCGATGTTTCCTCCAGCATTGAATAGCCGTACAGGGTAAAAAATGCCGGCGCCTCTCAACTTTTAGCCCCCATTTTCTTCCACCCGGAAAGATCGGCATGCGCGCATTACGGGCAATCCATCGCTACGCCCCACATTTTCCCGGAAACTGTTGCTCGAGGTAACGAAAAACTAAGCACAGCTCAGAAGACAGGCGATCAAGGCTGCAGCAACAAAGAACAGCGATGCGAGATGATGAACGGGCGAGCTATACTGTATACACACACGCTGCAGCCAGCCCGTGGAAGACTTCGGGGCGTTGGCCCGGTGCGCTAGCTGCGGTCAGCTCGCACGTCAAGTTTTCGCACGATCGACGTGTCCGTGCTCTCCTCCGCGCGCGTAACGACCGCATTTGCGCGAGCGATACCCGTGGCCGCGTGGGAGCCGAGGCCGTTCCCATTCGATCAAGGAAACCCTTCCCCGACAGCGAATTTCTTCCACTCACGCGCGAGAGAAATGTGCCCGCGATTCCGGCGGCGGCAGGGGGGCCCCCCGCGGTGAGGGCAGAGATTGTCTTGAGTGGAATGCGATTTGGCTGTAATGCGCCTTCGGGGCTCCCCCCCATTCACGCTCATCGCTGAGACGGAAGCCTGTGTCATGTGTGAATAGCGCTCGCTACGCTCACGCGGAAGCCCGAGTGAGAAGGGCGCCAGGGGCTGTGATGGATACTTCAAGAACAAGGCCTACTACTCCCACCACCCCCGTATGACCCTCTTTTCGAGGGTAGTTTAAAGTTGTACCAGGGAATCACTGTAATGAAGTCTGAGAACAGCCAGTTGGGAGTGAACCCCAGAAAAAAGAACTGAAAAAATTTTTAAATGAGAAGGGAAAAAAATGACCCTCTTTTTTGACTGCTGAAAAGACGCCTTCGTGCGACGTGCATGTATCCAAACAATGTGATGAAAACCCTAACGTTAAAGTCCAATTCCAAGACATTTTAAAAATTGTGTTCGCTGTATCCGAGGCTCGGCTAAACACGCGGGCCCAAAATGAACTGTATAGTTAGTTTGGTTATTCTTAGGTAAAAGAACATTAACCGATGAAACGGCCCAAAAAGGAGTAAAAATACATAAATATGGAGAGGCGAGGGCCAGGAATGGAGTTGATTGAAGCGTTCTAGCAGCAGGAACCCCAAGCGCACGATGATGATGATCATGTACATAGATGATGAAGAAACACTGCCGCATGGGCTGGTGCTGATGAGTATGCACAGATGAAGACGAAGTCTGGCAACTGTCCTCCGGAATTCTCCATTGCCAGAAATGTGCTTAAGAATGCTCACAATATCTGGATGTGTGCTGAAGATATTAAGGCGCGCCCGCATGCCCACCCAGACGCCCACACGTTCGCCCGCCCGCACGGAAATTTGAAGGTATATGCTGGGCACCCCTAAAGGAATTTAAGGCCTAATTTTATTTTTGCACCCGCTGGTGAGAACTAGGGCAATCACGCTTGTAACGGTTTGGTTCGTTGGGTACTACAGCACAAGAAGCCGGATCGTCTCAAGGGGTCCTGGAATGAGGCCTGTTTTCAAGGGCTGACTGCTTGTTTTATTACTTATTATTACTTTATTTTTTACTTTATTATTACTTTATTACTTTATGTTTTATTACTTTATTATTATTAAAAGATGTTTATTACTCCTCCTCCTCCTCCTCCTCGCTCTTCGTTTTGGGCAGTTTCTATACAAGCACAGCGCAGCTCAACACAGCATTCAAGATGAACTGTTAACCAGGAAAGCTTTTGTAATTTTTCGACTGTGATCGACAACGCAACAAAACAAAATTCATTCAAAATTGCCTCACGCTGCGACATCAGCGGCTTTTAAAAGGCAGTATTAGAAGTTCCTTACGCAGAATCCAGCTACACCTTGGTTAACGTGAACGCGGCTTCATTAAACTGATGCAGTGGTCTGACCGACTCTTCTAAGCTCCATACGCCCTTCCTAACTTTGTGTGTCTAGAGAAACATTGTGGGAACGGCGAATTCTGTATCAAGAGATAACTATTCATCTGAACGGGGAACCTTATGTGAACAGTAAACATCTGACGAACTACTTTTTCAACTACCCTTTTAACCTCCTCGCTTCGCCTCCGCAAGGCATCTCACCTCCTCACACAATGGAAGTGATTTCCTGTGTCTCGCTTTGATCATCTGCATATAATACACAGCAACTCCGTATAAGTAGAGTTGAAGCACAGCAAAAGTCTCGCAACCCTTGTTCCCCACATAAATTTACCGTTCGCGGCACCGTATAGTTTGCACACAAGGAACGTTGTTCACTAAATTTTAGAAGCGTAGCCCCTTAGTGGTTGGGGCTGTCGGCGTCTAATGTCGTCGTCGTAACCGTCGTCTCTTGTAGTCACGGTACTAAAACACCGGGGCCCTTGTTTACGCCTCGCGCTAGAACACTTCGCATCGCGTACTAGAAAAAACACCGGGACACTGGTTTACGCCTCGCGCTAGAGATCTTCGTGCTTCCAAGACAAGACACTTTTACAGAAAAGCTGTATACCTCTGACCCCCAACGGTTTCATCTCCGTTGGCCAAAACGCCAAGGCGCCAAGAATACATGCTTCGCCCATCTCCAGGTTTCACGTTCACTAATTTCTTTTGTTTACGAGTGTTCTGGGTTAAAACACGAATGTTTACGAATGTTCTGGGTTAAAACAAAACCCAGTTCTTTTGTTTATTCCTAGAATAAATACTGTTTTAACTGCGACTCATTGTTGCGGTATTTAGGCATTGTCCCTTCCGAACCAGTTCGGCCCTGCACGCTCTCTGGTGTGCGAGTAAGTGAGTGCTTTGAATAGAAATTTGGAAAAGAAGTGGACTGGAGATATTTTGAACTGATCTGGAAGTTCACCGGCATACAACCCAGTCCGGGGTAAGAGGAGGGGGGGGAGGGGTGGATCTGAAAGGGTATGGTGTGCTGTCCGACTGGCACGTATCTTCTTCTCTCTCACCCACACATTTTCCTTTCGGGACAACGGCGCGCCCGCATGCGTGGCCGGCTGTGCGGGCAGGCCCACACGACGTCGTGACCGACCCGTGCGATGCCTACACGCACCACCGCGGCTGCCGAAGCTGGTGCCGCTACATGCGCGTCGATAGGGAGAGGAAAAATCAATGCGTTCCTTTCAGTAGGACACGGCCGGCACTTCGCTGCACCAGCGCCTGACGCGTGAACGCCTGCGATACAGCGTATGCGCTTTACACGCGCGGCCCCTATAGGCAAAACACACAAAAAAGCGAGGATAGTAAAGAAGGAGCGTAGGCGAACACAAAAATTGAAACGAGGTGGCGCAGAGGTCTCAGCGTTACGGTCGAAGACAGCGCATTGCTTTCAGCCTGAAAATCAAGCTGATGGCCCGTAATGGCTGAGACGTGAGTGAGCTACTTTCGTTTCCTTTTGTCTCGCGCCGTTCGTTTCTTGTTCGTATTTTGGTCTCTCTACGCATACGCGTGGTGTATAAGTGCATATGCATGAATCGGGTGTTACCTACGCGCGCGAGAGGACGGCCAATGGAAAGCAGCGCGCGTGAAATGCAAACACGGCTTCGAATGAGGGGGATCGCGCGCATCTGCGTCTTGCACGATTCATCGCGGCTTTTCTCTCTCTCTCTGGCTCGCTTGTGTATGTGTCTTGTAGTTCACTGTTCAGAAAATCGTGTTTGTTAGGGCAAGCCTGCACTGAATACTTGCATGACAACAACAAAAGTAACAAGGACGGGTAGTGACGTAGCTTGGCTTGAGAATAAGTAAAAGTATTCAGTATTTTCTAGGGAAAAGGAAGAAATGTGAGATAAAGGAACATACGATCAAGGTAAGAAGAAGAAGAGAAGACATTTCCTGACGGAGGCAAACGTATGGAACGAGAGGCTTTCGGCACTGCGTTGGGACATTATTGGGTTTCCGTGTTTTTGGAGTGGTTTGCGAATAGCTATGAGTGTCTCCACGTGTGTTACCCGCTCGTGAGAGTAACTTTTCTGCGCTCGTTTCTTCGGCGCATTTGAGTGAATCTTCGCGTGTGCTTTATTTCGAGCTCTGCATAGGGGTATATTCATGTTGATGCCGAGGCCCGCACAGCAGCACGTAGCTTCGGCCTGTGGATGAGAAAATAAGCGATGGTTACGACTGAGATGAAGACATGACGCGCATTATACGCTGCTTAGGCTGGACTCTCCCTTTGCGACTAGTTTGGTGATGACGATGATGATTATAGCCGCGGCAACGGCGAAGACGGAGCATACCATTATTGCCATCATTTGGAATCTGGCCCTTCAGTTAATAATAATCATCATCATTATTATCATCACCACCACCATATTATTATTATTAGTAGTAGTAGTAGTAGTAGTAGTAGTCGTAGTAGTAGTAGTAGTCGTAGTAGTAGTAGTAATAGTAGTAGTAGTAGTAGTAGTAGTAGTAGTAGTAGTAGGGGTAGTACGTTTACACTGTAATTTTGTGTTTTCTCATTTACAGACAGTACATCCCGCGCTCATATGCTTTCCGCCCTCCCGCCACCGATATTTCTGTCTACTTTCAGTCGACTCTACCCGAATTCCCCACTTCATTGGCTTCCTATGATCTTTGAGCATCAGTGTTTCAGGAACGTAGACCTCACCCTCGGAGGCTGCCACGAGCTAAAGTATGCGCCTTCTCGGAGGAATATACTGTGTGCGCGCACACATCGGCGTGTAAACTGCATTTGATTATTAAGTGCTTTCTTCGCTTGAAAACAAGCCGGGAGTAGGCCGGCCGGGAGTAGCCCGGGGGAGGGAGCCGGGAGTAGCCCACGGCTCCCTCATTGTTCCAGCGCGAGCGGGGACAACGGCGAGGACACTGTAGGACGTTAGCCGCGCGAAGACCGCTCTAAGCGTTCGGCTTTGGCTTTGTGCAGGTGCCGCCCGCTTAACGTAATAGTTCGACCACTCCGCGTGGTCAGTGACTTTAGGTTGCAGATGTCTTGTATTTGCTCGTCGGTTGCAATAACGTGCGCGGGTTCCATGAGAAAGAGTGTTTGGTCATGTGACCACGGGTGGGGACATGTTTAGGATTGGTTGCTTCTTGCCGCCATTCCGTGGTTCATACGAATCATGTTTAAAAGAGATTTTTTTTCGCTCTCTCTTGAACTCCCCCTTATGAGGCGCGGTTTTTGATTTCAAAACCAGAGTGTTGGGTTTTGTCCGGGGGGTCGGTCGGTCGGTGGAGGGGACCAAGTTCAGTATAGATCGAGGCCGAACAGGATGCTGCGGAATAGTGACATTGTAACCGTCATTCTGTCCTGCTGTAAATACACTGGAGTAATGTAAACAGTGTAAATAAAACGAAGATCCAGCAAGAAAAGCAGTCCTCATCCCTCCGCTTCTTCAAGCATCGGACATCGGTCATCGTAGCGAGTCGAGGTCGTCCTCTCGGCTCGAGCATCAAAAGAACCTCATTATTTCGCCTTCATCATTCACCAAGAAGATGGAGAAGCGAAATCTAGCTGCAATCACCTCCGCTTTCAACGAAGTATCACTTATAACGAAGTCAGTTTTCAGTAGCGAAAACTTTATTCTACTGCAGGTTTACTGTACAATCGAACCTCGCTATAACGAAGCAGTATTGGGGACGTAAATTAGTTCGTTATATCCGATATTCCTTATAACCATATAGGCAAAAAGCGGCTCTAAAAAATCGGCAATCTGGCTCGCGCAACAATCCTAGATAAAAAAACGCACTGTTCTAGGCTTCGAACTCACTATAAACGAGGTAGTCCTTATCTCTCTCCTTGTGGCATTTCAAACTAAACAGTCCGGAAAGTGAGAACGTGAAATTACAACAGAACACAGTTCGTTCGGCAAAACAGGCCGGCCTTCTTATTTACTTGAAGGAGGATGTGGCCTTCGCCTGGTGCTTTTCACAGTCTGAGTGGAACGATGTGTTTACAGTGTCCACGCAATAAAGGGCCTTAAGCTACTAAAAAACGGTTGTTTTGTCTCACTCTTTTAAAATAGTGCTTTTATTATGCTAGCTATCGAGTTTTGAGCCTCGCGGGAACAAAATATTTCTTCGTTATAGCCGATATCGCGCGGCTGTCGAGGTTTGGCTTTCGTTATAAAAAGAATAGGTGTCATTTAAATGAAGCGTGACCAAAAAAACTTCGCCTTTAGTTCGCCATATCCGATAATTCGCTATATCAGTGGTGTTCGCTATGAAGAGGTTCGACTGTATATGGCTCTGCGTATAGTATTCCCTTATACGTTACGGGGGAACGCTTCAGCCGCGCATTTAGCGGTTTTGTAAAACTACCGCAATCTACTTTCGGGCGCGGAATCATTTTTCAAGCACGTGACGCAGCCACACGCGCCTCCCGCGATACTGTTAGCGGCCATCCCGGCAAGTTGTGGATGGCCACCGGCGTCGTTAAATCTCTCTCGAGCGCTGGGCTAGGAAACCCCCGGTCGCATGGTAAACGCCGCGGCACGAGTTTTCTCTTTTAAAATACTCCCCTCTTGGCGAACGTAGCGGCGACCAAAGTTGAAAAAATGAGGCCCTCGAGGCCCGTATACGGTCCGCGCTCTCGATGCAGCCCTGGCGCCAGTGCTGCGAGCATGGACTGCAGCGGCGCAGCGTCGAGCCAAACCAGAGCGGACGGCCTGTCGTCCTAATGGACACGTCGCTTCACGACCCGGGACGTAAGCCCGCGCCTGCAGCTCACGGTTAAGCGCGCCGCTCGGGTGTCTAGACCACCCGCTGGGCTTATTTTTTACTTTTTTTGATACTTTAAAGCTTCCACTTTCCCTCTTAATTTGTTTCATTTTTCGAAGGCGAGGCTTTCCAATTCTTCGCTGAATTTCCCGTGAGGCAAACCGGCGATTGAAAAGTTTAACTGCAAGTCCGAAGTGTTTAAAACGACGGTGAGGGGGAACAACAATGAAAGGCAAGGGGTAACTCAGGACGCCACCTGTTATTTTATCGCGGTGTTTTTTTCCCCCCCCCCCCCCGTTTTTGCTTTTCTTTTTGTTTTGAGCTGGCGGCACGCGGGGCTTGTTAGTTCCGCTCATTTTCAGAAGCTGCGGTCGTAATTCTCTTTGTCATTTTAAATTGTGATCGGACGCGACGTCAATTTGCGAATGCTCTCCGCTTTCACGGCCTGCGCAGTTTTGGCGCTCTCCTTCGGTCGGCTTCGCATTTGTTCGTGCTCTTCGTTATTGCGCCCATCATGGCCCCGGTGATGTTTTGTTTCCTTACCTTTCTTAAAGTAGCAAGCACGAACCTTGCTTTGGCGACGCGAGTGAAAAAAAGAAAAGATGTTCGCAATTTCGAAACAAAGGTTTCGGAAAAACTTGGCCGTTACGGGGGCTACCCGACCGCCCATCACGATTCCCATTTTGCGGCAGGTTAAAAAATACCAGTGCCTGCTTGCGTAAAAAAAAGGGGAGGGGGGGGGGAGCAAATCGCAAAAAAAAAACTGATAATCTTGTGGACTGAAGTGTTCCCAATGTCCAAGAAATGAACGAACAGTTTGCACGATGGAAGGATTTTGCGAAATTAAAACATTGAAAAAAACAGGGAAAAACATGGCAATCTACGCTTCGGCTATGACACGCGCCGATATGCGGAGCTAGGAACCAGAAAGCGGAGGTTTTTTTCACGAGAACAGAAATCGCCGTGTATGCAACGCGGTTTTGTTTCTGTTTTTGCAAGCTCGCACTGCGATACCGTATACTTTTTACAATGCGCGTAGAGTATTGACACAGACTTCGCATGGAATGGCACGCCAGTTATATACACAACAAGAATCCTCGCGAAATATTTATTTTGTCTGTCCGCCGTAATAGTCTCAGAAAGTCGAAAGAATAAAAAAAATTGGCCTCGTATCTGCTCCTTTCGTTGCAAATGTCGCCAAAAGACGAAAGCGTATGGTAACTGATAGCTGGCTGTTACATCATATACGCCGAACTCCTGCTTGGTTCATGTTAGCTATAGGCCCTTCTATCTAGTTTAACCCTTCTCGACTTCCTCCAGTGTGTCGGAACCCCAACCTAACCCCCACCCACCCTTCCCTCCGTTTGTAGCGTGAGCTACACTGGCCGGGGCTGAACAGTTTTGCGTGGCTCCTGGAGAGCCGTGCTGCGCATGCGCGAGGAGCAGTGATGTCACATGGCGCACAGAACGTTGCTCGCTGGCCGGTGTCTCTCACACACCCCACGCGCCCAGCGTCTTCGCCGACCTCCGTTCCACACGTGGCGGCCCGGTCCACCTGATGATCATGCGAGGGGTGGCCGGGTGTGGGACCTATGGCTCGTGCGTCGCAGCAACACCGGCGTGCGCTTGTGGAACCAGCTTAGCTCTGGGGCAATTGGTGACGCTGCGCCGGCGCCGCTCGATAAATATACATGTGTCACATAATGCGTATACCGTGTGCGTGTCATTGAAGCAGCAGTAAGTATGATAATCAAGCCAATCCTAGACAACCAGGAAAGCTAAAAATAGCCAGCTGAACCGTAGCTCACGCTACGTATATCCTGGCATAGCCGAGCTAGCTAAGCCACTGCTAATTTTTTTTTGTATTTAAATAAACACCCGCGAAAATTTGCATGCCTCCAATCTTCTCTGTATTCAATGTGACCTAATGATCTACAGCATAACGTGTTTTCGCATATTCCGCAATAATAAATCGAGTTTGTTCAGATTCCTTATTAGAACATCTTCCTTGTCTTCTACGGCATGAACACAAGATACAATTGTATCCTCCCAAGGAGTCATACAGCACCAACACCTTTCACCCCACCTACCGCCCATTCTTCACGCTGTCACTAATTCATAACGGCACACGGTTTTGCCACGAAAGACAAGCGGGCTGTCCCAGTCGTAGAATTTTCCAAGCTCTGTCCAATACGTGCTGCTGTTGTGCATGCTCAAAATGAAGTGACATGCAGGAGAGCAATCCGTCTTCTCGGATAGCCGTCCGCGAACAGGCTGCGAAAGTCTGATACCGAGACTTGGTTGTTTTGAAGGTACATTTCATATTCCTGCCTGCTTACCCCTTCAGTGTTCTGGGAGTAAAGCGTAGGCACGTCCGTAGTTCTTGGTATACCATGTTTTTCGTGTACCTCAAATCTTTTACGTTTTTTTAATCTTGTATGCAGGCTTGCGTGCGCTGCGTCTGCACGCCTGTGTTCGCGCGATGTTGAGAAAAAGTACAAGGTGCTCTAAGTATGCGTGCTTATGACATGTTCTCCTGCTGAGGCAGTCAGGCAGGCGAGAAGGGCCTCAAAGTTCTTTTTTAGCAGGAAGTTTTTATGTTCTTTACTGCCATGACGTTCAACGTTTTTGTGACAGCTGATGTGTGTTAGAGAAAATAAACTTAATGAAAAACGGCGATCTCAGCCAAGCCGTCGCGCTGGCTTGCTACGCCAGATGATAGAAAAATAAAAATAAAGCAAAAAGTTATAAATATCAAAAGATGTCGGATGATGCGCACAAAATTCTCAGGAACATACAAAAAAATGTTTCACAAAACTGTCCAGATCCCGCTCCGAAGAAACACAAAGAGAGTTTTGGTTGCACGCGCAGCCTTACTGGTACCCGACCATGTACACAAAAGAGCCCTCAACTCAAGGACCACGCCAAGCGGCCTGCACAAAGATAGTATGAGTTTTTGCCCGTGAACGGTGTACTTTGAACACATGCATGTAACATGATGTATGTCTACTCGTGTGTCACACGTGGAGCAAAAAGGTTAAGATGCCTGCTGGATTTTGTAGAGGTGCTACGCAATGCAGGCTTTTGCGTGGGCACACACAAAAATTCAGAAGCTCTATCGAGTCTTTCCAGCCTATATTTAGCATTCTAACTGGCCATCACGCCGAAGGGGAGCCTTTTTTTCCCATTCGAGAAGGTCGCCTCAGTCTAAGTTTTGTCAGCGTAAGTTTCTCCCGCTCCTTTATGCCGGTGTCTCTACTCGAATCGTTTCTGTAGTGGGTAGTTTGAGCAGAAGACCCCTTTTTACGCTAGAAAGCCCAAAATAAAAGCAGGGGATTGCAAGTTTTTGGTTTTGACAGGGCGTTTCTTCTTATATTAATTATCAACTGTAAAGTGAAAAAATGTGCCGACTTAAGGTATGCACATTGCTCCAGGAACTGAAGCTCTATTTGTTAAGTACATTAGGTGGTGCACTCTTAATAAGAAAAGGTCGTAAAAGGGCAGTAACGGCCGTATTTACTAACTCCTTACGAACCTTACTACCCCGCGGTGCGGCACGTAGGATCTGCCACTAGCAGCTGCATGGTTAGGAAATTAACTGGGTGTAAGAAGTAGTATACACTAGATTAAGGACGTGCTTATGACTAGGTTATGTATGGCTAGTTACTAAACGCATGCAGCTCATAAGGGTGTTATCGCTAGGACGTTACTAATGAAGGTAGTTGTGCTGACAGCCTGCTTCAGCTAGTAACCCTGCCTAGGTCTGCATTTACTACCTTCAGTTACTAAGTAACTAGTGTGTACTGGGTCAAGTAACTTGTCACTGATCCGTTAGTGAATGCCACAACAATCACTCCTAATAAAAAAGGTCGTAAAAATGTAGTAACGGCCGTATTTACTAACTCCTTACGAACCTTACTACCCGCGGTTTTGTACGTAGGCTCTGCCACTAACAACTGCATGGTTAGGAAATTAACTGAGCGTAGGAAGTAGTATGCACTAGATTAAGGTCGTGCTTATGACTAGGTTATGCATGGCCAGTTAGTTAACGCATGGAGCTCAAAAGAGTGTTATTGCGAGGATTTTACTAGGGGAGGTAGTGGTACTTACTGCCTGCTTCGGTTAGTAATTCTGACAAGTGCTACATTTACTACCTCCAGTCACTAAGTACCTAGTGTATACTGGGACAAGTAAGTTGTGAGTATTCCACTAGTGAATGCCCCGACCTTTTTTTTTAACAGTGATCTTTTAAGAGTGTACATTGCGTGTAAAATTTTAGCTGCGCTCATATGGTACATTTGTGGCGTCTGTAAATTTTCGATAATGTCTATAGGCCCTGAAAATACGAACATGTTTATACGGTGGTTGAGCTTCCTGATATGTAAGTTCTTTTGCTGGTCCCCTCCTGTGTGCGATCTTCAAGCAACATTGTATACAGGGTGTCCCAGCTATCATGCACCAAGATTTTAAAAAAGAGTAATGGCGTAACTCGAAGAAAACCTAATGGATAATGTTTGCAGTACTGTGGAGAATCGGACCGAATTTTTTTCGTTAATGAGACCTAATTAATTAATTGTAATTAATTATCTAACTCGCGAAGTACTGCCCTAATCACTAAAGTGTCAATGAGGCACTTGTAGGTACCCACGAGGGGCATCTAACTGCGGTATTTTCAGCGACGAACTAATTACGTACACATTTATTCTGACTGATAAAGAAAACCCGCGAAATATGAAAAATACCACGTGACGGCGCGTCCGCGCGCATCGTAAACCAACGCCCTCAAACAGACTGCCTCTGAGTTAGCCAGAATGAAATAAACAAAAGAAAGAAAGAAGAAATCGCCACTGAGTTTGTGTCGTATTTCCACACGCGCCTTATCAAGGTGATGCGTTGTCTCTTCGGGTGGGTAACACCGGAAGCAGATGCTTTCAATCAGCTTATTTGGGGACGCTGCTTTACAATGCGCGCGGATGCGCCGTCACGTGGTATTTTTCATATTTCGCGGGTTTTATTTATCAGTCAGAATAAATGAGTACGCAATTAGTTCGTCGCTGAAAATAATGCAGTTAGATGCCCCTCGTCGATACCTACAAATGCCTCATTGACACTTCAGTGATTAGGACAGTAATTATCGAGTTAGATAATTAATTAGAAATAATTAGTTAAGCCTCATTAACAAAAAAATTAGTCACCGCTTCTCCACAGTACTGCAAACATTATCCAATAGGTTTTCTTCGAGTTACGCCATTACTCTTTTTTTAAAACTTGGTGCATGATAGCTGGGACACCCTGTATATTTGATGTAGAAACGGTACGTTATTTCTATGTTGGGCTAAATTTATCTTTTTTGTTTCTTTCTAGCTGGGTAAATACGTTTTTGTGGAGATGAATTTTTAGTTCCATGCATTAAAAGAAAAAATAAAGGAATCAGTGGTCAAGTGGCTTCTATTCCTGCTTCAGAAGCCGGTGGGTCTGTGATGGATGTCGGAAACTGCCAAATTGCGAAAGCAGTTGTGCCCGGTAGCGCATGCGCCATATTACTTGCGACGGACACAGCGACGCCGAAACGGCTATGAAAAAATGTCCACGCACTCGAATTGAGACCCAGGGCGGCCGACACACCGATGGAATTTAGTACCCTTTTTGAAATCATCAAATATGATCATATATTGACTGCTCACATTGCAACAAAGAAAGTCTGACACGATTACAAGCGCCCATACATTGTGCAAATGCTTACTCAGAAAATAATCACGTATAACTATTGGAACCACAAACATTCGTGAAATGTCACAAGTTCGTTCATCCTCTTGATAGAATCTGCTTTAGACCTTCTTCTCGCGAAGTTTCGCTTTAAAAAATTTCTTCTCCGACCCAATAGATTCGTTCAACAATGCTTTGCTGGTTCCGAGAACTTTGCGTCTCATCCTTTTCAGATAGGAGAATCGTTGCCAATTAGCGGTGACATCGAAAACGTTTCGTAAGAAGAATTAAATGCTTACGTAACAACACCCGAGCCAAGCGGCACAGCGTCCTTGGGGCAAGCAGAGTCGTCCTCTTTCCGGAGGGACAATTGTCTATTTTCGAAACAACGATTGCTATTTAAGCGGAGAGCACACTGACAAACCTCCGCTATCCTTTACGTAAAGTGTGTACGGTGGTCTTGAAGACTGGTGCTCAGCCGGTGTAGCAATGTTATCACCTTTTCCTGCAGCATGATTTTTGACATGCGACGCCGCAGAATGCCTCGGCCACAGCGTACTGCACGATTAAAGCGCCATTTCTCCGCTATCATCTTCTCGGGCGCTTTCACCGTTTCCAATACTCAAACTCTGCGTCCTTGCCAAGCAGTTCGCGGTCGAAGAAAAATTCGCCCTTGTGAAGCTGCGGGTATGCCCCTTCACGTAGGCTTAACCTCAAGCGCATGCCGGGCAGTTGCTGCTGCAGTTTCCACGTTACGTATGTTGGACATAAGGTCAGGCTTACCTGCTTGCAAGTTGGGCGAGTTGGTACGTGTTCATATTTAATCACAGCGCGAAGGACGGGACAGACAGAAAGATTAACCACTGGACAAGCGCTGCTTGCCAAGCAATGTCAAACTCACTGTACTTCACGGGGGTGTGGTACCGGTTGATGACGTATTACTTCAAAGCGAAACATTAGGCCTAACGTCTGGCGCATGCCCGACACATGTTGCTGTCGTCATTTCACATATATGGTGTGACGGCGTGCATGGCTTGTGGCCACAGCTCGCTGTCACTGCGTCGTCATCGTCGTCGTCGTCATGATCATTATCATCATCATCACCGCTACCACCATCATCATCATCGTCGTCATCGTCTATCTATCATCATCATCATAATCATCGTCAGCAGCAGCCTGTCTACGCCCACTGCAGGGCCAAGGCCTCTCCTGTAGACCTCCAATTATTGCGGTCCTGTGCTAACTGCAACCACTTTATCCCCGCAAGCTTCTTGATATCATCTGTCCACCAAACTTTCTGCCGCCCCTCCATGCCATGCTTGCCTTCTCTAGGGATCCCCTCTGTTACCCTTAATGACCAACGGTTATCTTGCCTTCGCATTACATGCCCTACCCACGTCCATTTCTTCTTCTCACTGCTGTCAGCCACGCCGAAGTCACCGCACGCTAGCCTATGCAACGCTTTCGTGCTAACATAAATAGGTTTGTGCTGAAATCCCTGCGACGGGAGGAAGAACACGCTCATTTCTCCGAACGGGTCCAACGGTCCGTCGTCAGTTAATAGACGCGAAAAATGGGGCAAGAAGCCCACTGATTCATTGCTCTTTCTCCGCAACAGCACGTGAGAAAAGAGGGGAGAGAGACGATATCAGGATGATGCGTTGAAGTTGCTTAGCTCCAGCGGCAGCAGTGTTCGCTGAGCAATACTTCTTTTCCCTCTTAAATTGTCTGTACCTTGCATACCCAAACAGCCAAATCATCTTGTAATGCAACTCAGCTGCGTGTACCAGCTACTGGGCAGAATCAGGTTCAACGCATTTTGTAGGAGAACATGTTTTACGTGGGAGACCATGGCTGGTAACCCAGTGCGCGGACGCGAATGCTCTCCTTTATCGCTCAACCGGGAAAGGTTAACAAGCATTGAGCCTTGTTAAGCCTTCACCGTTAGTTAACAGCCGTTAGTTAATAAGCACACAGGCATCAACAATCAGCCTTGAACCTTGGCGCTGAATTTCTGCTTTTTTTGTGTGTGACGCTTTAGTCATTGAGAGGTAGCGTGCGCCTGCAAACACTCCAAAGCGATCCCGTGCTTCCGCTTCACCGGAATGAATTTGAGTGAGCACCTGCCAACAAAGCGAATACGGTGAGTGGCAGCAAAGTGCATTGTATACCCAACAGTTTGATCTTCACTGTGGCAGTATCATAATTACTACCACCACCACCACCACCATCATCATCATCATTACAGTGGCAGTGACAGATACGCAATGCAGAATGTCGTGCTTGCATTGCGTGCTAACACAGCGCAGATCAAACTTGCGAGTCATTTGGTATCCATGGCATCGCGGTGCAATGAAAGTTTATTGTTGGGAGCAAAGATTGATGAATTTCGGGAGTGTGGAAGCTGAACCACAGGGTCTTGGAGAGAAGTCAACGTCAGCTGAGTGGATTAAGTCGGGTTACCTACGTTTTGTTTTAGATGAAGCACCGTAAATTAACCCACGAAATCTACGCCACAAGGGTGAACAGGTAATGATCCGAAATCAGCATGCAGAATTAAACATGTCCTTAAATTTGATAAATATAGAAATATTGGCGTGATATCTAGGGCACCGTTTCGCCCGCTCCATGGAGTCTGCGGCTCATCTGTTTGGCGCTCTTAGCCCTAGGTAGCCTTGTGCCAATAAGATCCAATAATTACCGTCATCAATTCTGTGGCTGAAATTTGCCACAATGCACTCGACTGACCAATCTGTGCAACCAAGAATGAAATTATGGTGGATGATTATGTCGAGCGTACCATTTGACTCAATAGCTCTGCCTGCGCGGTGGCATCACTGCAATGCCTATGTTTGCACTTATGTTACGTTCATTGTAGGGACTTGCCTCCATTAGTTTTCCTGTTCCGACTATCGCCATTGTAAATTTTGTTGTTGCTAGGTACTGAGATTTTGTGCTATGAAATACTTAAACTCATGTTGCACAATAATTTCTAAACGTTAGTGTTTTGAAATTTTTACTCTAGTAAACTACCTACATCGGTGCATAGTACCCTATTCTGGACCCAGGACTAGCCGTTGGCGCGGATTGAAACAGTATGATGATCCTTTGTATAATAATATTTGACAAATAAAAGACATGAATGAATGAATGAATGAATGAATGAATGAATGAATGAATGAATGAATGAATGAATGAATGAATGAATGAATGAATGAATGAATGAAAAGCGTGGCGGCTGCATTGCGCAGTGCTGCAGCGCAGATCACAATTTTCCGAATTTTCTTTGTCGGTGACATGACTTGAACATTCGAGTGCGTTGTAGTGAAGCTGAACCACGGTATTCCCCCGGAGTATAGAATACCTTGTTTTTGTTTTCCCCCATCGAGCTGCGTGCTTGCCACGCCAGGGGTGCTAGTTTAGGATCTTCTCGCCAATATACCCGCACCGCAATAGCAAGATGCCACCTGGATTCACCAGTCATGGCGAAGCATTTCACATCGTAGGAGGCTGAATGTCGCCGACCTCCAGCAGTTCTGCGGTCCAAGTTAAAACAGGCTGTATACGTACACTTTAACACCCACTTTGTAGTATTGTGTGGGGAACTTATCACCTCCGGTTAATTTCGCCGATTTTGGCCACTGTAGTATTTATCTACTATTTTATTTTCTATGAGACCGGGGGGTGGGGGGGGGGGGGCACTAGGCTAACATCGGCTAACATCGCCAGCTTTATCGTAAATCATCCCTCAGTCAAATCAGTTGTCTACGACAAGCGACCGTGCTAGACAAAATGCGGCTGATATCGTGTCAAGTCGCTTTTGATACAGCCCGTGATTAACTTATCCCTCCGACTGCATTTCATCTCGTTTCTTGTTGGCGCTAAGCAAGGTGGGGAGAAGTTACGTTGACCATTTGGCAGCCGTTATCGGCATGCCGGCGCGCAGAGGAATTCAACCAGGTCGGCTGGTGTGTAGCATCACTGGGCGAAATTATTTATGCACCAGGTTCCCATCTAAACTGCACCTCCTAGACCGAACTAACAGAAAGCCTACTCGTTGTCTTATCCCGTCAGCCACATTTTTTAGGTCAGGTTACGACTCTTCTTCTGAATCAGGCGGCTGATTTTTATCTCAGTATTAGTACAAACCAAAAAAAAACATCTAGTCCTCTTGCTATGATTACCCCGAAAGCAAACCTCTTCACGTCGGAGGTGTTGACGTAGCGCGACGTCGTCGACGTCGTCAGCGTGCGGTCGCAGAGCCGACGCCAGTGCGGGCGGCATTGAATGGAGGGCGGCCGCACAGCCGAGCTGGTCGCCATTAAAGATTGCCCGTATTGTTCGCCGAGATTGAGCGGCTTCCGTATGGACCGAGGCCCCCTCTCGTTCATTGGCAACCGCCTTATTCCCAGCTGGCTGCCCAGCAGCCGCCTTCGGGCCCTCTAATCGACGCTCTATTTGTCGTTGGACTAGACAATGCATTCGCTACAAAGGAGTCTCCTTAAGACTAAAAGCTCGCCAATGGCTTCTAAGTAAGCTTTTAGGTGGCGGAAGTGGAACCTCAAATGAATGCCTTTAAAGGAGCTTCCGGTTGGCGTGATTCGGGGTTCAGAAACGGGAAAAGCCAACTGGTCTTTCCCTGGTAAAGAAGGCGAATGCGTGAAATGCGTTAACGAATCACCTTAGCGGGCAAACCAGGAGGCAAGTAAGGAAGCAAGTAAGCGTAAAAACGAGCAACTGAGTGAGAAAGTAAGTCAGAGAGCATCTAGAGTGGCGTGCATGTACCATAAGCAGGAGAGGATGAAAGAGGGCAAAAACAAAACAAAACAAAATTCCCGGGCACTTAGATATGCTTACGCGGGCTATATGAAAAACCAGTATACTTAGTCAGCGATGCTTATGAGAGATTTAAGTACTGCCGCCGGTGGCGTTTGCGTACGTGAGTTGGGAGACAACGACACCCTTGGTGTGGCACCAAGTTCCTCCATGACGTTTGGCCCTCCCCTCGCTGCGTTGGACGTCTCCTGCGTGGTCGACTGCGTGGTCGACTGCACTTAGCCGGTACGTGTTCAAGCCCGTATCCGAAGCTTTTGAACGCGTATCCGCTCTTTCATTTCCTTGAAATAAAGTGTTCTTCAAAGCCCCCCAAAAAGGCTGCACGGGGACCCAACATTGGTACTCCGCGGCAGGAAAAATGCGACACAAACCATGACAGACGGTGGCGAGATAGATTTTACTGGGAGGCCGCCATCTTTGCACGAGCACGGCTATCCGTCACCCCGTACGCCATCTTTCAAGTGCGGAGCACTTTACGCGACCGGCTTGTCGTCGTAGCTCGTCCGGTGTCGCAGTATCTAGCCACCACCGCATTCATGCGGAGTCACGCACCCAAACAGAGGCTTCGTAAAGAAAACCGATTCCCCTGGTCGGGTTCGAACCTGCGTGCCGCCCATTACGAAGCTGATATCAATCCCATTGCGCCACAGAGGCTTACGTTACTCATATAGCAAAGTGTTTGAGGCGATCTTTGCGCTGCGCCGTCGCCACGGAGGTTGTCGTTGCTAGGCCGCAAAGAAGTACACGATAACATAAAATAACCCTCCTGAAAGGTTCCGTATCTACGGAATTATGGGAGTACGGAGTACTTTCCTAGAATGACGCAAAGCCGCCACAAACCAAGGAATATTTCTGAGAAATACATGAAAATAAAATACGCCATACTTGTCGAAAAATTTGACACCGATTTTATGTCATTAAGTTCACGAAAACCGCCAAAATATTGTCCGTATGAATTCCGTTTATACGGAGTATACGGAAAACATACGGACCGTGGTTTTGCTTATTATTGAAGATAAAAACACGAAAACTGTGCCAAACCTTCTTATTGTGCGAACTCGTATGAATCCCTTCTTTACGAAAAAGATATCTACTTTGGTTAATTGCGTGGGTGTTATACTCCGTATGAACTCCGTATTCCCATAATTCCGTATATACGGAACGTTTCAGTAGGGAAGGAAAGAATCATGAATTAATGCATTATATACCAAAGTTAATTAAAACCCAATCAAGTGTCTCTTTATAGACCTTGTCAGGGGCTGCGGGGCCCTCTTGACTACTTTCGGTATCAACGCCAGGCTGATACTAAAACTAGTCAAGAGAGGGCGCCACACTCCCTCTGGCGAATCCCTGCTCCGCACTTGACAGCTTTCACGTTGAGGGCAACTGCTCCACGTTCTTCTTAGATTGGCGAACATGAGGGTGTGTACGTCACTGTCAAACTTTTTCTTCATGTGACAATATCTTCTTGTGCCTCCCTTTCACACTCCCTCGGAGTTGCAGGCTAATTGTTTTGTGAGGCCACCGTCGCTCTCATTTCCCCTTATGCCACGCCACTTGCAGGTGTGTCGCGCTGCGTTCGCGCATTTCACGAGTTTATTTGTTGAAAAAGAAAACGCCGCAAAAACATGCGGGAATGCAGAAAACGACAACGCGAACGTGCAGCGCAGACGTCCACGTACTTGACGACACAACGATCACCATACAGATGTTCAGGTGCTTAACTCAACCGACGCAAAGCCCTCCGATGAACCGAGTGGCGAATATGCGTTACATCCCTGGGTATGTATACGTATGTTCCATCATTCAATGAATAGCGTGATCAGAATGTGCTCATTCTGACAATGGATCGAGGATATATTTTATGGTCTGCTGCCGCATACCCTTCGGCCACACTACAACAATTCGGGCTGAAACTGTCATTGGGAATATAAGTAACAGTCATATAGTGCATTGCATTGATAGCGGACTTTATGTACGTCTCGCTTTCTTTTCAGTAAACCGGGCGGAGCTGACCAGGTCTGTGCGGTTTGAACCTGAAGCCGTTGTTGCCGCTGTTGGAGCCGATTTTCTTTGTTTCGTTTTTGTTTTCCTTGGCTCCGCTCGCGACAGTGCGTGAAAGTATTTTTTCTCTATCTTTTGTTTTCGTTCTGCTTTCATCTCGTCTCTCTTCGACACAGTTCGTAATCCAGACAGTGTCCTTTTGTTGTGTTTCTTTTTCTTTTGTAGCGTAAGCTACACTGGCTGAGGTTGAGCAGTTTCCCGTGGGCCGTGTAGGGCCGTACTGCGCAAGCGCGAAGAGCATGAGACTGGATTGGATTTGGATTGGATTGGATTTGATGGGCTTGGATTGGAGTGGATTGGATTATATTGGATTGTATTGGAAATCCAATCCAATTGTGTGTAGAAGATTGGGTCTCCACATTCGGCAGTCTGCGCATTCCAGAGGAGTTACGTCATAGCCACTGCAGACGCACTGACACCGGCGCGTGCCCAGCTGTCGGCTCCATTGCGCAGTAGCCAAGTCTGTCACTGCGCCGGAGCCGCTTGACAGCCGTTTCGCGTGGCTCCTGGAGAGCCGTGCTGCTCAAGCGGGAGGAGCAGTGACAGGACTGGACTGGACTGGACTGGACTGGATTGCATTGGATTAGAAATCGTTTTAGCAGCAGTAAGCATGATAATCAGCTAATCCTAGACAACCAGACAACCAAAGAAGAACCAGCTGAACCTTAGCTAACGCTACGTATATCCTGGCATAGCCGAGCTAAGCCACTGCTAATTTTTTGAGTTCATCGCGTGAGGGCGCTGGATTAGTTTAACATGTTTGCTTCTGGTAGATAACTTTTGGGATGTAATCATTACTTTTTATTTTTTTCCCCGCAGCTCTACGCGTGATGCCACGACCGTGTGAAGCAGCGACCCTCCAGCCCAACCATTCTTTTGGCGTCCAGACCGAAGAACGTGCGGTTGTCTCGTGGATCCCTGGACGGAGGGACCACTCTCACAGAGAACAACTCAATAAATGCTTCCGCCACCGCCACCAGGACTCCCATTTTCGAAGCAAAGAATTTCAAGGGCAATTTTAATTAAAAGAACACTGTGAGGCTCGCTCATGTAATTATTTTTTGCCTTAAATGTGCCCTTGGCTACTGCTGGACTAAGCACTGTTGACATGTATTAACATTCTTTCCATTTGTAGTAGTTTGGAGGGGTTCTGCCCATATAAGTTGTAATCTTCACATGACATTATGAAAGTCACTTAGACGTCGCTATAGTGTTTTTTGCACCACGAAGTATCACGCAGCACAGAAAACGTGAGTTAAAATCTGGTCCGAACCTCTCTAAAGCCCCCGTTACTAGTCCAAGAACGCTACGCATTAGAGCGTTGGCTCTTCTCCCTTATGTACCGTATCTGCACGATTTTAACGCGTTCCCGAATTTAACGCGCGGGAAAGTGTACTTACAATTTAATTAAGAAGAAGTTTGTTTTGATTGGATTTAATTGTATTTTGGGGAGCGTTCTTATACATGGAAATGCTGCTGG
The DNA here is from genome assembly GCF_048455015.1 of Haemaphysalis longicornis. Classification (NCBI taxonomy): domain Eukaryota; kingdom Metazoa; phylum Arthropoda; class Arachnida; order Ixodida; family Ixodidae; genus Haemaphysalis; species Haemaphysalis longicornis. The sequence continues at coordinate 87,238,843 of NW_027526460.1, read as the reverse complement.
CCGTTTTGAAGCCAATCCCGGCTTTGAACCCGATTGTACCGCGCACGCAAATTTGAAGGTTACATTTAGCACAAAATGGTGCGTGTTAGAACCGGGCAAATACGGCACATGTGTAACATGCAACCTGCAGGCGAGTGGCTCTGGTTTTAAGTGCACAAATTTATATGCTGCAAATACAAAAAGCCGGTGGTATCACACAACCTTTAAAACACCAGCTTTTAGCCACAGGTTAGAAAATGAAGTTGAAACGAGTATCGCGGATCCGCCGTGGTGGCTCAGTGGCTGAGGCGTTGTACTGCTGAACACGAGGACGCGGGTTCGATTCCCGGCCGCGGCGGCCACGTTTCTGATGGAGGCGAAAAGCAAAAACGCCGGTGTGTACGAGATTTCAGCGCACGTTAAAGGTCCCAGATATACAAAATTATTCCGGAGCCCTCCATTACGGCGCGCCCAATCGCCTGCGTTGCGTCGGCGCGTTAAACCGTATACAATCGACTCCTCAAATGAGTATCGCGTGAGGCTGAGACGTAGACGGCACTGCTATCTAATATCAACAAGCAACCCTTCATTTAAGCCCTGTTAGACTCAACTATTGCTGAAAGAGGCCGTAACAATCACGAAACAAAGACCTAGAGTCTTACAACCGACACAGACGTACCATTCGGGAATTCGTAATACATATGCCTTCTAGTGTGAGGGAAATTACGCGCCTCTCGAAAATGTAACAAGAACAGCAAATGTTTCATTCCGCTAACTTCCCCACCTTCCACTACTCCAGTACTCATTTCACCCCATTCGATCGGCCTCGCCAATAATTTGACACGTTAAGAAACTCAGTCCTTACAAGCGTGATTACACCGGACTTCCCAGTGCACACAAGGGGACCCTTTAACTCGCTAACGGTTTCACAACAGCCGAGCGGCGGCGACGCGTTCGGTGGGGTTATTACACGCGGTAGAACACGCGACGAACGAGAAGTGTAGCAAGGCTTTACTTACCGCTTTGCTTGCCAAATAAGGGCTTACGGGGTGGGTCGTTGCAAAACTACCCACCCAAGCCCCGCGGGCGCCGGTGCGGACAGACGGTTGCGCCACTGTAAGCCGAAGCCTACAGTTTCGATTCTCGTTTGTCTCGGGAGGCTTCATTTTAGAGGCGATGAAGTGAGAATTTGGCGCGCCAATCCTCATGGGATTTCGGGAATAGTTTAGCTTAGGTTTGTTCGCCTTTAATTCGGGTTCTGCACAAGCTCCGTCAGGATGGTGAGGCAACTTTCGCTGTATTCTATGCTTCACTTATACCGGTACGTATACAAGCCGTGTTGTGACACCCTTAGTCGGGCGAGAGCATTGCCGACATAACGATGGGATTGAGGTAAGCCTAGGGTTCAATTCTCGTTTTATGACGGCCTAACTGAGGTTTATATGCACCAGTGCTCCTTAGCGACCGAAGAATAAATCCTTTCGTGTTCGCGTAATAATCCTGGGCCCCCAGGTTTGGTGCTTCGTTGCGCCCTGCCTCCTCATAGTTCGGGGAAAAGCTTATCGAATGATTCGTGCACGGCCGTGCTGCGCAGATGTTGCATTAACTTCTTTCAAGTCCGATGACAAGCAGCAGTATATACTAGGTGGCTGTAGGATTTCACAATGGTGTTGAAAAGGGACGTATATTTATATTTGTGCCGTACAGGAGACGTTGTTGCAACACTGGCGCCCGCCATCTGGAAAGGTTTTGACTAAGGTTAACGCATGAAAACCGCAGTCGTTCAGGCTTGTAGCTCTCATAACCTCTTCTTCTTCTCTTCTCTGAGTTCAAGTGGTCCTTATCACACCGCGAGGTAAAAAATTGTCGCTGCTCAGAGATTAACCGTAGCCCATATTGCATGCTTGTTAGGCAATCATGAACACTAAATTGACAGACAGACAGACAGACAGACAGACAGACAGACAGACAGACAGACAGACAGACAGACAGACAGACAGACAGACAGACAGACAGACAGACAACTAACACGAGTAAGATACATTCATGCGCTAGGACATAGGAGCACGACACCGCGAAAAGCACTGAATAGCTAAGTGCCCATTAAAAAAAAAAAAACAGGACGCCGATTTTGTTGTGTTTGACGTGACATCATGCCCAAGCATGGGCCAAGAAGATTCGTTAAACCGAGCGGAGATTTAAAATCGTGAACGACGCCGCAGCAACAGCGAACGAAATTCATGGGTTCAGACGCTCGGGCGCGCACGTCTCACAATAAGCTTAGAGAATTGAATACTCGAATAGTGCGAGCGAAAGCAGCGCGCGAGACGTTTGAAACGTGCAACATATGCCTCGACGCCGAGGTGCGCGTGTCCGTTTAGAAGACGTTTTACGTAGCCTCCAGGGGACTTTCCGAAATTTATTTCAACGAAAGGCGTGTCTCTGGAAATTGAGTTCGTGCTGAGGAACATGTCACGTTACCAAACTGTGTAAGCGTATAGTTGTTTGCCAATCCCTAGAACGAAAAGGAAATAAATGAAACAACCGTAACAAAATTCTGAAGGCGCGAGGTTCAAATGGGCCACACGCTAACAAATGTTATAGTGGAAACCCCCGAGAGAGGATAATTTACCGTCAATGTCTGCAATTAAGTTTGTAGCGTTCACCAAAACAAGCTTCCTCGAGCCTTTTTTAGCTTTATTTGTTCTTTTCTTCGTCTTTTTTACTCAGCTTCGCGCAGCGAACCCGTTAAACGGGCGAAAGCCAGGAACAAGGGTTGTGACGTATATCCCTCGTTACCCAAAACCGGCTACTAAATTCCCCCGCGGCCCAAACGCACGTGACAACCGGGTCCCAGGGAAGGAAGAAAAATCTCCCGCGTAATATAAATGCCGCGGGGAGCGAAGCGGTAAGCGACGCTAAAGAGACGGTGGGTGTCTGTCGGTTCCGCGCCGGGTAACGTGGCAGCAGCAGGTCCCCTGAAAGGGACAGGGCGAATTACCCGCCGCCCTCAAAGCCCGCGCGCGACCCGGGAGGGGAGGCCCGGGGTTTAGGGGGTCCCGGAGCGCCGCCGCTCGCATGAATAAGGCAGGAGCAGGCGCGGAGAGCCCGGCCATCAAGACAGGCTACCGCGGGGGCCCGGGCCCGAGCCCCAAATGAACCTTAATGACCGTAATCCCCGAGTGCGCGCGCGCGCCCGTACACAGGCCGCCGGGTCCGCCTCCTCCGCTGCGCAGGTGAAAGACCCGCTCTCTCGCCAGGGCCTTCCCCTAATGTCAACATGGCGCGGCCAGGGGAACCTCCCGCCATCTAAAAACAGACGTGAAGCCGGGCTCGTAATTTAAAAGCCGACCGCGAGAGTGGGCTCTAACACGCCGCAGAAATCGGCACTGCTGAGAGCGGGTAGGCTTTAACAAACTCCACGTTTTCGCAGTGTTAAAAAGAGACGGGTAGAGGTTCCAAGGCCTAACATTGTCTCTGGAGTATAGCCTCAGTGATGGCCAGTGAAACCACCCGCTACCTAGCAATAGACCTGAAGCCGGCCTCATGATTTAAAAGCTGGCCGCGGGTGTGTGCTCTAATCGGCACTCGTGAGTACGGGTAAGCATGCCCTAACCCCACTCTTTGATAACGGTAAGCAGACACGCGTAGGGTCTCCAATAAGGCCTATTATTGCCTCAGGAGTAGTAGCCTTCAGTGAACGCCAGGTAAACGACAACCATTCCACGTATACGTTGTAATCAGAGCGTAGATGACACAGCCGCACGTTTTGAAGTGAGCGGATATAGGGAACGCGACGGTAGTACGCCAGGTTTGAGGCGGTGAGTCACGTGACGGACGAAAAATTACAGAAAAGTGGCGAAGACGTTGCTCTCGGGCTTTTCAACTTGGAAAATGCTGATTGAGCCGTTTGCACCCACCCAAACGTCCCTCCTATCTCCGGAAGTGTGGGGAGGGAGTCAGGACGCGCGTTACCCCTAAGAGTGGGCGTCCTTTATCACTTATTAATCCTTTAGTGGCGTCTTCGGTGGCGCCATCCGGACGGGTGCGCCTAATTGGTGTTGCATCCTTCCGTCAGGCCGCAACATGGTTAGTGTTTGCGGTGAGCGAAGTCGTACATAAGAGGCGCCACTCAGGTTTGCGACGTCGTGTATCACCGGTAAATGCATCACATGCATGCACTTAAACTTGCATTTAAAGCACCTCAGAAGCTCCTGGCCTGCGAAGCGTGTCGTAAGCCTATGGAGTACTTTAGATCGGCCGGGGCGCTCCAATTTTCACCCGATATTGATATACGCTGGTATTGGTGTTTGTCGTCTTTACCAGAAAACAGTCCCCGCGGCCGAAACTCGAGCCCACAAGCTCGTTCTCAGCAATATCACTTGCACCACTAAGTCATAATTGACCTCTATTGGAACAATTTGCAGGAGAAACGCTTTAGGAGCGCGGCGGTCCTGGCTAGAAAATGAGACCATGCATAAAGGCACAAAAATCTCTACGAGATAAGTCACGAAGTGAGAACATGCGCACGCACTGAGGTAATAAAGAATGCGAGAAATGGCATCATATTCCAGGTACGTGGTGTAAAATAAGGCCATATCACTGCGCGTACATTTTCTGACGTCGACTGAGAAAAAAGTTGCGGTTTAGATATACTAATCATTAAACCATTCCATATTGACAAGGCTTTCTTGCATGAAGACATAACCACCGAAAAACGGCAGCAACAATTGCGTTCCATCAAAAAGAAGGAAGAAAATGTATTAAAGTCCTAATGATCTATGAATATTGTAACGTCAGGTGCTTTTTGACACCGTAGGACTGAATACCTTCCTTCGCCGCTCTGTCTTGAAACGGGGGCTTTAAGCCACTACAAAGTTCAGTAAAGCGAGTCGAAGTTGCTGCACTAAAAGTTTCCGTAATGATCTGCCAGTTGCGACGTTTTTTTCGGAGATTTGGAAAGCACTCCATAGACAAAATTATCTATTCAAATCTCTCGGTTATTCCCTCCCTCCCCTTCAAGCAAACTCTATCAAACCGCCTGCCATTCTTTGATGCCCCTTCTTATTTACTTTCAAATTGCATCTTTATGCGTTCCAGTTCAAGTTTATTGGATTTCGAAAGCGCATTCCGACTGCATACCCAGGCATTGTGTGCGCTTTCTCTGAACAACAACAAAAAAACGATGCCTTTTCCTAACTTTCACGAAGTGCTTGCGAATCCGCGGAACTTGGGAAGGAAGAACAAGCGGCAGTTTGAGACCGAGTGAAATCAATCTATAAATAGATGGAGCAAGTACGAAAACATATTTTCTTGATTCGGTCACCTATGAAGATTTTTAGATTAGTTTCCTTCCGGAACCTGGGTTCTCTGTAGGGGTGTTTCGAAACTTTTCTCAAGAAAGGCGGTTCGTCTATACGTTCACCGCACAACAGGGCTTGCGTGCTTTTTAAAGGGGAACCTATAGTGTTTTGCGCAACGGGTACTCTACAGGCAAATATTTGACGTTTTCGGCTAAAGGGCTTTTATGCCCCAGGAGTCGAGAAATCTGACATTGCCTAAACCGAAACCTTCAAAAAATCCACGTACCACGTGCCGTCATCGAAGTAAAAAAAAAATAATTCGACCACCTTCGCGATTGAGATGCGAAGGCTGGAGAAACAGGGTAGCTGGAGGTCTTTGCTAGCTCTAACTTCGGTTTTCTTAGATCTGCCGCTTTCTTAAGAGAAATATAGCTAAAAAGGGAAGCTTTCTAGTGAAATCAAACTCCACAGTCCGCCCTCCTAAAGCCCAAAATACAAACTGCCGAAGTCCGAAGCCAAAGTCCACTTCAACTGAGCGAAAGTCTAAAGTCAACGCCCGCGCTACGAACCCAAAGGAAGTGCTCAGCGACGCGAATGCGATGATAGCGCAATCGGTTAGTCGCCGGTTTCATAACGCGAGGAAGCGAGGTTCGATTCCCACACCAGGAAGCATTTTTCCGTGACGGTTGTAAGTGATTTATTGAAATAGAAAGTGGAAAAGAAGTGAACTGGGGATGTTTAGAACTCATTTGGGAGTTCACCAGCATACAACCAAAGGCGATAGGTGAGAGCGAATGGGGACAGAGAAAGAGGGAGAGAACGAATTAGATAGGGAGAGCGTAAGGCTGGCCGGGAGGCATTGGGCTAGAGCCGTTTGACGAGGTCGGTCTCCTCGAGGAAGGCCAGGACCATTTGGAAGGCTTCCCGCCGGATGGAGGTGGGGCCCATCGGGAAACGCAGTCCATCAGGGTGTGGCTGTGCAGCCCGAGACGCTGGAGTGCGGCCCGAAGCTCTGCTCTCTGGGTGTCGCGCACTCCCAACACCTGCTCGTCGGCTCCTTGCCTCCGCGCCACTTTCCCTCACACTTCTTGGCCTAGCGTGTTTTCCCTTTCCCCTTCGCCGAGCGAAATTTTCTGTTCACAATCCACACGCACAGAAGAAAGCTTAAACAGCTCTGATGTTCAAACCGTGGAAGAATACAAGATGACAGCACGCTCATTATGGCTCGACAGTGCGTTGTGGAAGCGTTCGTTTCACGGTGAAACGCGGTGTTGTGCGTCTGAGGGTGGACTGTGTTAGCCGTGTACGAAATTGTTTTAAGCCGCGCCCCGGGCATGGAAGTGTGCGCGAACAAAGCCTACTCAGCTTGCGCCGCAGTGAAATGACTTGTCGTTTGGCCCCGTAAATCGCAAGGAGCGAGTGCTACCGTTACGACGGGCCTGACGTAATCGATAGCCTGGTAATTTCGCGTTTCAGCCTCAAAGAGCATGCCGTGACGACGTGTGTGTTCGAACCAATTTCTTGATTTTCTTGAAGCTAAATAGAATGTATGCGTCAAACCGGCCCTTTTGGTTCAAGGCGTTTTGTGAAATGACGCAGAACATGTGCCACGTGGCTTCAATGCTTCCGCTAGGGTACGCACTTAGATAAAATGATATTTGTATCATGTTACGCATGTTTTGCATTCCAAAATAACGCCAAAACTATCGTTAGCATTGGCTTGGGTAGCCTTCAGAACTGTAGGCACACGTCAGGCAGATGGGCCCACAGGCGAGTGTCATGTGTCAAGGGCACCCAATGAGAGGGAATGCATCAAAACCCAAGAAAAGGGAAAAAATAACAAAGACACGCCAATTTGAGCGGCGCGCCAGGAGAGAACTAATTAGAGAACGCCAGCGCCGAAACACCGAGGCATCATGGGCAAATATGGCAGTGCACTGGTCATCCAATCAGAGAACGCCGGGCAGGAGACCGGTGGCGTGATGGCCATATATGGACATGGGAAAGGCAAGGATCCAATGAGAGAGAGTCACGAGAGAGCCCAGAGGGGATAAAAGCGGGGCGCACAAAGAGAACCGTCGGGAGGCCAGAAACCGGGGGGCAAGAAACCGAAGAAACCAGAAGGCGGTAGGAGCATGTGCGCTTCAAGGAACGAGCCAGGGGGACGCGGCCAGGCCATCGACCATGCCATCCGAGCCTGGGCGGGAGCGGGCCGACTTCGCATCGGCACCGTCATCCTAAGTGCACCCCGAACCTGTGTCTTCGTGGTCCCAGCGGCATCGGTCGGGCACCAGCGGCCAACGTTCACGCTCCATCGACGTTCGTCTCGACGGCCCCGAAAGGCTACGTTCGTGCGAGCCTACCTGGGACTTCCAGCGGCAGCGGGTACCAGGGTGTAGCCACCGAGGAAGCACGCCGCCCAAGGGATGACCGCGCGCGTCGAACGCCGGCACCAAGGACCTCCAGCGGGAGCGGCTACCTGGGGGTAGCCACAAAGGAAACAAGTCAGGACGCGCGGAGCCCACGCCGTCCGAGGAGTGACCGCGCGCAGCGAATTAACGCCGGCACCGAAGCGGGACGAGGACGGCTACCACCGAGTCGCGGCCACGCAACGGGTGCGACACGTCAGCGCCGACGACAGCGGCGCAGGCCAGTTCACTAGGTACATAGTTGAAGGACACATCTGAGGAGTTGTGGGAGGAAAGACTTTAACTAGGACTTGATGTAATAAGTGGATTTCAAATAATTTGGTAGAACTTTGTTGTAGAGACTTTTGTGGGTTTGATTCAAGTTTTATTTTGAAATTGTTAGGTAGAGGTGTGAATGCTTATCGTTTGTGTGTAGTTTATTTATTGAGTGCCTTGCTTTAGGGTTTTGCGAGTGTGCATTACACGGGCATTGTGTTAAACATGTCAACGGCTTTCCTACGTCCATCTCTCTGAGCTGGTCTATACAACCTCACAATCCGTTCACGTGACAGCGAGTCACTTCGCAATACATTTAGCAGCGCAGTAAGCGTTCACGTATCACGACGTAAAACCGACGAAGCGATACTAGAACTCTCCTCGTGCGCCACATCGGGCCCAAAAACTTAGCGTTGCACGTACGCAAACTCAGCCATCGCTATGTTAAAACTCGCTAATAGAGAGTTTTAGCATAGCGTTACCGTGTTTACGTTACCGTTTACCGTGTTTGCGGGAGTCGACTGCGCAGCGCGAGAGTTACCGCGAACGGTAACTTACCGGCACAGGCTTCACCGTCACCAGCAGCTTCCGGTAACACGGTAAACGGTAACGTAAACACGGTAACGATATGCTAAAACTGCCTATTATCGCGTTCCTAGCCTCTGTGAGTGTTTTCATCACCATCACGTTCTCTTTCACTGTCTGGCTCTGTTTTCAGGGGTATTCTATTGTAACCCTGATAGCGCAGGGGATCTCTCCTCAACACTCTACCCGCATTATTCTATAGAACTCTTGAGAAGCTTCGAGACTGTCTCTAGGAATCCAGAGAAGAGCTAAAACGCAACGCGGAAAAGATAGAACGTAAACTTTGCCGCCTTTCTCTGGCGTCATCATCGCCTTCCATTTTTCCTGTTTTGGCGGGAGTTTTGAATAGCTAAAACATGTATTATGAACAGACTGGACTGTACACTCCGCACTGAAACGTGCTGAACTTGCAGGAACATCGCTACGACTGTGCAAAAGCGTTGCACGTCTTTTCTTAAATTGTTTAAATTAGTGTTTCAGCTGGTCGTGTTGTATTCAGTTAATGATTGTATTCAGGTTTTGATGTAGAACTACCGTTGTTCGGTTGCGAGGTCCGCAGTGGAGACCAAAATGGCACGTGAAGTTGTGCTGCCGGATTCATGGCCTGATAATTTTTTTTCAATGCACTACAGTGAACGGCATAAGCTGAGTAGCACCTTGTAAGAATAAAGCAAATTTAATTTTTTTTTGTTCATGACAGCTTGGTCGCTTTTATGAAATGTTGTTTGCTATTGAGCTCAGTTTATGAAATACGTAAACAAAGTAAAAATTATATTGATTGATTGATTGATTGATTGATTGATTGATTGATTGATTGATTGATTGATTGATTGATTGATTGATTGATTGATTGAGGTGGAAAGCGAAAACGCCCGTGTGTTCGAAATTACGGCGCACGTTAAACATCCCCAGGTGGTCAAAATTAATATGGAGCCATTCACTACGGCGCGCCTCATTGCCTGCGTAGCGTCCTCGAGATAAACCCCAAATTAATTAATTATTTTTAATTAAGTACTTGATCAACTAAATAAAAATTAACCTCGAAAAATATAAGTTTGACATTTTCACCGGGCATACTGCTGCAACACTGGCGTCAAAAAAGTGCAATCTCCCTGAAAGGAGAAGAAATTCGTCTCCTCTCTCATTCGCGACACTTGTTATTTATCCGGCTTAATTGCCGCAAGCTACACCACCTCAGCTTAATCACAAACACTGTACTCATACTCGCTGCCACTGGTGCTACTCCACGCACCATTTGTCTTGCTCGTCCTTCCTTATCTTTTTGCAGCGCCAATCAACTTAGCCTCGCGCCCAGCGCACCCCGCCAAATCCAACGCACTCTACCCTCCCAGATATAGCTTCAAACACAGCACAACAACTCACGCGACAGACAAACGAACAAACAAACGAGCACAACAAACACAGCAGAGGCTGTCATTACTCTATAGCGCATAGCGCGCACCGCGCTCTGAGCTCGCGTAAGAGCGTGCCCGCACCCAGCGGCGTTTTTTGCTCTGCCCATCCTCGCCGTAAGTATAATTCATTTATTTTTACGCTATCTCGCTCTCGCTAGGCCAGCAGCACCCATCCCCTTTCCTCCACTCCCAATCTCGCTCTTTCCCGTAGAGCATTCGTGATCGGCGTAGTGCGGCCTTCCCGCTAATAGTATATTCCCCCTTCGTGTTGCTCTTTCCTATCCGACCGTGCACGCTCTTCCGCCATTGCTTTCTACTTGCTTCTAGCTTTCTCCCGTTCTTTTTTTTTGCTCAGATTTTCTCTTTCGGTGCAGGCACGGGGAGAAAGCACATTTGCCGCCGGCCGTGCCGTGCTCGCACGAGCACATATTATCCCGCGAACGAGATAATGACCGCGCCCAGGCATTCTTCGGTCCACCCTGCCTCGTCTTCTTCCCTACACGCGATTACTTCCTAGCTCATTATTTGTCGGTGCGACGTCTCCGCGCTCGGCTCGGGCGCGTCCGTGCGTGAGGCGAGTCTCGGCGCCATAAGCGCACGCGCGTGCACCCGGCTGCCGTCCGTTCATCTCGCGAGTATAACTACCATACCTCCGACGCGTAAAGGCACGCGGCTGAACGGTATCGGGTTATCATTTATTCCGCCCTTTATTGGCCCCGCTGTTCTTGCCTGTCGTGCCACTGGACGCGCAAGCGAACGCGCAAAAGGGAAACGCGAGTTCACGCACGTTCGCACTGCCGTTACGTGTTACTCTGCGTTGTTCCTTGTTCGTTTTGCAGCAAGTGCATAAATCAGGGGAAGCGGTGTTATTTTGTTAGACTTTTGTTAGTTTTGTTAGTTTTGTTAGTTAGTTAGGCTTAAACAACCCGTTGCCCGGTCGAAAAAGACAAGAAAAATATTCTGTGATTGTCGTATTTAACACAAAAGTGTTTTATGCCGGGATTCAGTAAGATATCACTTACGTCGTATCCGTCACGGAAGTGACGCCAGTACAATAAAGCAAGCGGCCTGTAAAGGGTGCATCCCTGCACACAGGGTGTTCTTGCGGGGAAGCAACCTTTAGTACTAAAGAGTACGTTATACTTGGGGTTGTTCGTTTTCGGGTTTTTAATTTAACAAGAAAATGTTTTGTGCCGGGATACACCAAGATTTCACTGACGTCATATCTGTCACGAAAATAACGCCAGTACATTTTTGTCGAAGCGACGCGCCAGCAGGACGTCGCTCACCCAGCACACCCACCAGACAGCCGCCGACCAGCAAGTCATTCTCAGGTGCAGATTTCGCTGCACGTTTAACTTTCGTGTTTTACCGATTTCTATGACAGAGGAATCAACCACAGTTTTTTCACGTGTCGTACTGTCGTCAGTTGTCGTATTCCTGTCGTGCCGTGGTTCTGACGTTCTGTCGTGTGTCGTATTCCTGTCCTGATTTTGATGTTCCGTCACGCCGAATACCTGTCTTGTCGTGATCCTGATGTTCTATCTGTAGTTGCAAATGGTTTCAACGTTATTGTCCGTTGTCAAGAGTAGTGTAAACGGCAGTCCTATTGTGACTACAGGAATGTTCGTCATTGAGAAAATTGACTTCGTCGCTACGGCAGAAGTGTGCGTCGTAACAACAGGTGTATTTGTAGTAACAACAGAACTTCTGTCGTAACAACAAAGGTTTTTGTCGTACGACAGGAATTCTTGTTAGGTTTATTGCGGTATTCCTGTTGTGATTTTAGTCTGGGTGTGGAGAAGCTTTTAGGGCGTGTCTGGCGGGACCTTAGATCATGTGGCTAATCGTCGTGCAACGGGCCGTGCGATGCTTACTCGCAAGGTGAGTGAGAGTTAGCTGCGCCAGACATTTCATTAAGTGTGTGGTGATGATGTGTTTCAGTCTGAAATTGAAGTATATTTCGTAAGATATACTTTGTATTAAATTGAAATAAGAATTATAGTCTCTTCCCTCCAGAAACAACGACTCACGCGAAGTTTGACGTCAGTGAAAACGAAAACGATCGATATCGGAATCCAAAACCATCGATCGACAAAAGCGAAACCCTTTTCATTTCCCTGAGCTTTACCCGAACGCAAATGTTTGGTATACGTTACTGTAGATCCTTCTTCTGTGATTATTGGGTACTTTGCGTTCATCAACGGCTGCTTTCTCTTCCGCGGAGCGAACCACGCGTGGCCTACCCATGCCGCGCTAGAGGGTGAGTGACGACGCTGATTGGCTCCCATTCTGGGGTGACATAGCGCGACACTTGTGCGCACGCGCCCGGGCCAGCTCCGAATGACGAGCGAGAGCTGCGCCCGAGGAGGTGAGTCGCCGGGAGGGTTTCAACCTATAATTCAATCTATGAGCTGCAACAGCAGCAGCAAACGTTTTATCCCTGGTCAATCCCCAGAGTGGGTACGCGCCAAACACTTCAAGAGCATCATCACCATCATAATCGTAATCACATCGACTCAATGGCGGCCATACGGGAATTGAGACGTGTAACCTCCAACTCATCTGTCTCAGGAGACATTCATAACCTGCTGGACACGTACCCCTGCCTTCTCCGACTGTCGTGGATCCGGCGTAATACTATCACCGCTCATACTGCGGCGGATAGTTCCTGTCACGTTACGTCGGTTCCACGGCCCCTGCCCTTGCTGAAAACTGACCCACATTACCAATTTATCCAACTAAAGGAAGATCTGCGTCGCGCCACACGCGCTCTCATCCCACCGTGTGGAACAGACCTTCCCTGTGGGCTCGCTCGCTGGGAGGAGGTCCTGCTGCGTAGACTTTGAGTTGGGGTGGCCCTCTCTCCTGCGGTAACCCGGGCGTGGCCACCGCGATACCATGCCCCGTTTACCACGAACTGCCCTTCTGTACGGCTCCTGCCGAAGACGCCGACACCAACCACCTGCTATGGACGTGCCCTTCCCTGAGTGCAGCGAGATCCCGACACCTCCCCGGCACAGGCCTGCATCCTGGGAGACCCCCCGATCTTCAGCGATGGCTGTGGAGGCCCCACCACCACTGTCTTCTGGAATTCCTCTGGGAAACGGGTGCCAACTTGTACCTGTAGGACCTTGTGCCAAAGGGCATACTATCGCAATAATAAAAAAAAAACGTGGATAGAGTTACCTTCGCCGCAAGACGTTTCGGCGTACGCCATTACCAAAGCATCAAGTAAGCCGATACAAGCTTCGCTTGAATAAGAGCTGTCCCACTGTGCAGCTGTACGTTGTGCGTCGGATACCGCTTGACTGGGCAGAACCTGAACTACGGACGCATTTTTGTATCCAATGAAACACCCAAGTCCCAAGAGCTTGACAGCTTCGCGTTATTCCTTATCGAGTACTTCATAAGGCGTGATATGGCTGGGTCTTGAAAAATCGTGCCCCCGACTCCATTGCGATGAAACTAACTATAATTTACTCACTCACTCACTCACTCACTCACTCACTCACTCACTCACTCACTCACTCACTCACTCACTCACTCACTCACTCACTCACTCACTCACTCACTCACTCACTCACTCACTCACTCACTCACTCACTCACTCACTCACTCACTCACTCACTCACTCACGCACGCACGCACGCACGCACGCACGCACGCACACGCACGCACACGCACACACACGCACGCACGCATACTAAAAAAATTCCCCGCATTTCCCCGAGGGGAAGAATGTGAAAGTGCGAATGCATGAGTTGAATTTGCGCGGTTCGGTGATGTTCGCGAAAGAGAGATCACACACACACACACAACTACAAAGAAAGAAAGATGCATTTATTCACAGACACCTATTTGTGTTGTCGTTGTACTTGATTGCTAGAGCGGATCTCAGCTTTGAAATTTCGTGTCAGTACTCCTTTAAGCGGGTGCATTAGCCCTTCTCACGCCCGATTCCTGGCCAATCCCCCACGTGGGTATGTGCCATGTCAGCGGCCAGGCAGCGCGCGCCCATCTCCCCCCGTTGCCAAGGAAGACGAGGAGCGCGCGCACCCGCAGCTGTTGCTATGCGGACGGCGGCGGAATGCGGACGGCGGCGGACGCTTCAAGCTCGCTTAAGAAGTGCATTCGCAATTAAAAGCACTCAAACACGAACACACATCCGATTTGCTCATCATCAACCTGAAGTGGTAGCAGAGGTGGTTGGGTGTGGCTGTACACCGGTCACCCGGGAAACTGTCTCACAAACTAGTGGACTCCTTCACTGCAATGTAGAAGCAGGGGGAAAGGGGGCTGTTAAACCCGATCGGGTGAAGAGCAACGAGACAAGATCCGCCGTTCCGAACCGCCTGCGCTTCTTCCTCCTTCACACTTTATTTCTCTTTCTCTTCTTCTACATTTTCTACAGCGACAACAGGGGGGGGGGGCACACGAGACAGGGCAGCATACGAACAGCGATTTCGAAGGCAGCACTATAGGGAAGCAAACACGAAGATTGTATTGGAAGTTTAGTATGTCTGCCGTGAGCGATATGAGGAGGAAATGGCTTTAAAGAGCACCTCTGAGGGGTATAGTAGCGAAAAGAGGTAGGAAATCCCAACTTAAATGCAAGTAGTGCTTCATTTGATCTTTCAATGTACTCCCTACGTCACCTGCTGCTTCGGTGGCGCTGCTAAGCACTCGAGCGTTGACTAGGAAACAGTAAAGAAAGGCTTTCCGGAAAGCGAGACAGCCACCAAGCCACGTACGTGTGTCAACGAACCAAAGAAAAAAGTTAAGTTCAGTTCATCAACTTTTTCACGAAAGCGATCGCTCGTAACGCTACAGGCTCGTTTTCGACAGCGGATATACCACGCCGTACCTGTTCTTCTCCGGTATCACTCACGCCAATTCTTGTATACAGCGTGAACTGACGCAGCTTTAGTAAACAAACAGGACGCGGATGTTCGACAAGCAAACAGAGTTGGGTCTGTGGTACGCATCTCCTAAACCTGGAATGCTCGTATCCGCGTCGGCGAATCAGGCGGCAGCCATATTCTTGGGTATAGTTTTGCGAGCAGGAAACAAAAGAAAGAAAGAAAAAAGACCGCATTTGAAATGACAGACATTCATCTCGCATTTCTCTCATTCGGAGAAAAGTTGGTCTCGAAATTCCATCACGCTCCCGCGCACGCGATTTTACCTCTCTTCGTTCGGGTTATAAGGCAATGAAAGAAAGCCGCATGATTTTTTTATCGCCGTTTATCTCTCCAAGTAGCGTTTTAGAAGAGGCGGAGATAGAGGAGGAAAAGGCTGTGTCTCTCTATTCTTGTATTCCTTTTTTTTTTTTTCTTCCCAGTAAGAAACGCAAACCTGGAGCCGCAATCTTCAATTTCAGTGGAATGCGACGTATGCACTCGGCTACGCGAAGAGCGGCCCGGATCCGTCGTTCTTTTCAGGGGCTACCAACCGCGTAACAGCGACGCTTCACTTCATCCGTCCGGGCGAGAGAACGTCAACGCGTGCTACGGCGATCAATCAAATGCTCGGGGCAGAAAAACGAAGAGGCGAAATTACGCTCACCGCTCTCGTATGAAGCGAAATTAGAAGAGCGGGAAAAAACGAAGCAGAGGCAGCCGTCGAAGGGAATTCTGGAACTGTTTAGAGGGCGAACCTCGCTGGGGGAAGTGCAGTAGAATTGAAGAAACACCTGAGGCAACGCCTGTCGGTTTCCTGGTTGTCTAGTTGTTTACTTAGAAGCCCCATGTCCCAGAGCTGTCTTCGTCTTCTCGTGCCTTTTCTCGTCACGAAAATCTCGTCGCAACAGAGCAGAAGGCTTTTGCGCGGGAAAAAAAAAAAAAAAAAAAGCCCGCGGAGCAAAAGCACGCATGCGGAAAGCGCGACAGGGTGTGAGTGAGAAAAGGCGCGCAAGTCCTGTCTCGCGAATTCGGCAAAGCGTGCGGTGTGTGTCTCTGCATACGCGCACTGCACTATTCAGCGGGATGTATGAAGGCAGCGTGGTGGCGAGAAATGCGAGGAGTCGCGCGTTATTCCGCGGTACCGAACGCGTTGAAAAACGCGCCGACGAGGGAACACGCGCGTGTGCGAATACTGCTATATTCGGAGTAGGAGGACGGCATGACGCACGACGTATGCGCACTTTATTCGCACGTGTCAGCCGCGTTAGGAATGCGTTTCTGACCGAAATTGCTCGCAAACAAATACTCGCTTGAACTGACTGCATCCCCAAATATAAAGCGACACATTCTTCTTCTTCTCCCCCCCCCATTGGCTTCTCCACACGTTAGGCACTGTTCCAAGTAGGACAATGTTCTTCTAAAGCCGCTATGACGTCGTTGAACAAGTTGTACGGTTGGCGCAGACGTATGTGACGGTACGAATTAATTTCTTCTGCTCCTTGAGTTACGCTGAGATTAAACTAGGCCAAGTGTACTATCTTCAAGTGCTATCTTTAAGGTTTTTACGAGCTGTCTGCCTTCCCGCGCGGCAGGCAATTATAGAAGGCGTCTGTGATAGCAATTGTAACAGCAGTTTGGACGCCCGTGAGGGCTACAAGTCTTGTATGAACTATATTCGAATTGTCTCGAATTTATTTATGCCTGTAGTTCCAGCCAGAATAGCTAAATCAAACACACGTGAAAGACAGCATGAGAAAGTACATTTATGACTACTATTTGCCCGCAAGCGTAATTAGTCGCCATGAATAGCTGTTGCTCGGAGTACTGTGAAACATGTTAACCTCCATCACCGGCGGGTGCTCTAAGTTGTCTTCTGAAGAAGCTATCTACTTTTTACTGTTCGCCGAACACGTGAGAATTTCCAATAAAATTCCCGATTCCTGCTAAATCAGGGAGATAATTTTTAGATCTTAGTAAACAGCGAAAAAAATCAGAAAAGGTGAGCAAGGTATCCAAAAACATCCAAGACTGTGCCTGTGACTGCTGGTTTCCTATTTCTTTCTATCTCTATTTCTATTTCTATTTCTTTTATTTCTCTATTTCGCTCTCCCCTGAATTATCCGCTGCAGTACACTGATATTACGTCCATATTTTAAAGACAGTGCAGTTTTCCTGACGCCTGACTGCACGCTGTCTATCCCCGCCAGTATTTCTTTTTTTTTTTCTTTTTCTATGGGAATGCTTTATACATCCACCCAGAAGACCCGACGGAAAATGAAACGCCAAGATAGTTTCCAGACGGCGGTGGGAAATAGACTTTTTATTAATAATTAGCACTGTCGCTTTGTTCCTCATTTGCTCTTTTCTGCGAACGTGTCACCCGCAAGTCTTCCCGCACGACCACCGTACCAGGCGGGAAAAAAGGAAGAATCAGTGAACAAAAATGCTGTTGGAATCAACGGGCTCGGTACTGCTACATTGAAAAACAAAAAATGGTACAACCAAAATTTTGAAATGCGTTTGAATAAACGGGAAGCACGAATTACCCGAGTGGCAATTAACGCGAGCCGGTTCTTCATTTTTATCAGAGCCTGATTACGCCAGCGGTGTATTGTAGGCGTAAAGTTGACATTGTTGTAGTGTTTTAAATAAAAAAAAAAAACCTTTACCATCCCTTCCTTAATAAAGTTGAGCGAAGCTGAAAGCTTCGCCCAATGAAAGGAGAGTGCGTCCGATTGATCGTCAGGCCTTCAAAGACCGTAATCGCGAACGGAGAACGAACCCATGCGACGATTTACGATTTTTTCGCGCAATAAGTAAACGCATCTACCAACGATCTAAATGCGCATATACCGATACGTGTGGTGTGTGAGATGAAGGTATACTATTGTACTCCGTCTTCATGATCGATGCGTGTATTGTCGTATCTAGAACCGTTTCCTTTGCGCGATTTTCAAGTACCGTACTTACCCGATTCTAACGCGCACCTTTTTTCCGCAAGAATATGTCGAAAAATCGCATGCGCGTTAGAATCGGATACGAAACCGAAACTGCCGAAACAGCTGAAATTTCGTTCCAGCCATCGCCATCACCATCTCAACATGGCGCCAAAGCTTTTAGCAACAATTTTTCGAATCTAGGCGCCTAGGCTTTTCATTCGGCGTTCACACAAATCGTCAAATTATTCCGATGGTGTGCTTGATAACAGCAATGGCAGCAGCGGCAACGAAGGTGCGCCGCTTCCGCGGCTTACGAGCGGATCCCACGCGTTCACAACTTGCGGTTGGCTGAAACGTATGCCTCTGGAGGAGCTCGCGGGATGGACGTGCGAGGCGTGGGCCACGATCCCATCGAACATGGTTGAACGTTCGTTCAGAAGTGTGGCATCGCGAACGCGCTTGACGGCACCAATGACGAGATGTTGCGGCCAGCTTAAGGCGACAAGGAGCTCTCGGAGAGTGAGGAGGAGTGAAAGGAGTCAGATTACTTCGGGGAATAAATCGCCCGTTTCTCTCGCGTCCGATTTTCTTGCTCACAAAGTTCCTTGCTCGTTAAAAAAGGTGGTGCAAGTTTTTTCCGTTTTTTGCCAGGAAAATCGGGTCCGCGTTAGAATCGGGGGCGCGTAAGAATCGGGTAATTACGGTAACCGTTGCGACCGAATGAAGGCGCGGTTTCAGGCACGCGCCGTGTGTTTAGAGATCTTATCACAGCTTGTCGTTCGACCAGGCGGTCTATGGGGAAATACATCGGACTTTTGACAAGCCGCCATCGGTCCGACTATGAAAGCTCTCGCTTTAAGAGAATTATAAAGTCCGGTCTACCGAATTCTAATCATGAGTTGTATGCACTGTCGCATTGTATCGCTGATCCCCTTGGCGGGTGCAACAGCTCACAGCCAGACCATCGTGGAGGCGTTTCTCAAGAAATGAGCTTTGCCAGTCAAGAGAAAGTGGTGTTAAGAACAATGACGACCTTTTTCGCCTCGAAGGGAGGTAGTAGGGAGACCACAGGTTGAAAACAATAGTAACGTCGAAGCTCATGCCCCTGCGGTTGCCAAGCGTTGCAGCTCGATTTGTGGAAGTCATCAAAGGCGAGCTGCAAATCCACAGGCGGGGAATGTGTTTCCTTTTAACCGCCATGTTTCGCCCAGCCGGGGAAAAAAGAGTGAATTTAAGTGTAGTGAAATGTAGCGGACTGCACCGTAGTGTAGTGTAGTGCAGAGTACAGTAGAGTATAGTGGAGTAGATCAGAGTATAGAGTGGAGTAGATTAGATTAGATTAGATTAGATTAGATTAGAGTAGAGTAGAGTAGAGTAGAGTAGAGTAGAGTAGAGTAGAGTAGAGTGAGTGAGTGAGTGAGTGAGTGAGTGAGTGAGTGAGTGAGTGAGTGAGTGAGTGAGTGAGTGAGTGAGTGAGTGAGTGAGTGAGTGAGTGAGTGAGTGAGTGAGTGAGTGAGTGAGTGAGTGAGAGTTGGTTCCCGCCACTACTTTTGAATCAGCGTTCCTCGTGGCTGGGGTGCACCTGTTCCCCTCACACGTTTCCAGGTGTTCTATCTATGCGCAGCGCTCCGCGGGGTATCTTGCTACCATACGCTGGGGCCAGTCAACAGCGCCGGATTTTTCAACTTAAAACTTAAGTACATGAGACTTTTTCTTCGGCAACGGTTAATTCTGGAGTGTCCGCCGAGACCGAGCAACAAGGCGCACAAAGTAAAAGTCGCCCCAGTCGGCTACGTGCAGCCGCAGATTGATCCGAAGCAATTTCGCGCGAGGTGCAACACACTGGCGTGTTCCTAACACCCCAGCGGAAACGTGGTATCCATTCTTGATTGGCCCACTCACATTGCCGAAGCACGTGAAGAGGGCCAGAGGCTCGAAGCCTGTCATGCTCGAGCCGGGAAAAGGGCCATGAACGGAAGCATCGATCCACTAGGTTCCGACCACCTTGACCAATCAACGACGCCTTCCAGCCGTCCTCCTCCTCAGCCTCCCGGGGAAAGGCCACGGGGAGGCCTGTCGAGGCAGGCAGAAGAGCGCGCGTGGACCCGCTATCGGGCATCACTCAACGGCAACGGCGCTGCCTGCCGGAGAGAGGAAATACGTCTCGGCAGCCTCCAGGGTATCCATCACTGTCCGTGCCTGTTCCGCGGACGTCGGCGAACGCAGAGACCTCCGGAACGTCGCGAGGAGGGAACGGTCTCGATAGTGGCGGGTCTGCGGTCGGAAGTTTGCGCGGCGTGTCACGGTAAACACGGAAACGAGAGCATTGGTGGTGGTTCGTGGTCGGGGAAGAAGCTGCAGCGTGGCATGCGACGAGAAAGAGCCGGGTGCTGCTCTGGAGGGGGAGGCGGCGAAAGTGGCCGCGGCGCCCTGCGGAGGCGCCAAGGGGGCTTAGCGCGCAGCACGTGATTGTGGTCGGCTGCTCCGATCAGGTCAGCCTCGGGGGCAATGAAATATCTCATATAAATGACTGCAGCTGAAAGCGAAAGATGGCCGACAGGGAAAAAAAAAAAAGGTGTCGGAAGAGAGAAAGAAAGCAGGCATCTGGTGTTGACGGAGTGACAGATTTTTCTGGAGGAAATTCTTTTTCTTATATTACTTTTCATGCTTAACCATGACTAGAAACAGTAAGCGTAGTGTTCATCAATTTTTCTAGCTGCTTCGCATAGCATGCTGGACAAAGGCTAACTGCTGAAAGAGAAAAAAAAAACGCAAATACTCAACTTCACCTTTTATCTCCCTCTGGCAACCGCTCGCGGTGGGTGAACGAAGCAGCGCATGCGCCTGTAGCCATTGTTCAGTCAAAAATGAGTGCTAAGCGTAACCAGCGATACTTCACAAATATGTAGAAACTGAAATCACCTCCAGGTGAAGGCCTCCAGGGTGTCTCGGCGCAGTGCTAACTACCACGAGGAAAGGCACCGGCATTTATCGCCTTCACTGCTGAGTTGGCTATTAACTGGCTAAGTATAACCAGCGAACTGCTACACAGCCGAGGGAACTGTACGGGGTATGCGAAGGCCGGACTTTAGGTCTAGTACCACGTTTTGAGGTATAGCGTAGTCAACCTGTACCCGCAGCTCAGAGTACAATGAGTATGACTTTGTTTGCCACGTCGTTGAGAGCAACGTTAAGGTTACCTGTCCTTATGCCTGAGTATAGACCTAAAAAGGGCGGCTTGTTAGGGCTCGTAGTTATAATGGCGGAACGAGAAAGGAAGAGAGGCGTAGAAAAGCTGGGAAAATTCGACAGCGTAACTCGGAGAGGAGTGATGCTCGCGCTAGTGTAGCTACGTAAGGTCACAGAGTATCGGCACTTTTTTCTCGCATTGTTCCGTGTCGCCGCCGTGACCATTGATCAGTTCGTATAACGTGACATTTGTTTGCACTGCGATGGTTCATGGGCACCGCCATTTTTGTTGTTGATGCGTTTTCTGTCGGTCAACTGCGGTAGTTTCAGTTTGTCCTCCCTACTCTGCGGCTGCGCGCAACTAACGTCGTTCCGAACGCGAATCAAGGATAACGCGCTTCGCAGCACTTCAGCTGCAGAAGTGTGTCCAAAGATGTCGTTTTGCTGCGCCTACGGCAGTGTTGTTTACAAATGACCTGGTCAAGGTAAGCGGTGAGGACGCGGAAGCGGCAGTCTGGAAACACTGATAAACAGCAAAATGGCCGCCGTTGCTCTCTTGTGTGCCCCAGTGACGGTGCTCTGTATTTTATCTAGGGAAGCTAGCTCGCGCATTCTCATGAACACCAAGTGCAGTGGCAGGTATCTACAGGAGGACGCATGCCCGCTGTGGGGTATTTGCCCAACACTTCATAAACAGGAGCAATAGTTGCGCTCGCAATTCTGTTACTGTGCATGGCAGAGATCTGTGCAAGCGGTTGCTTGTGCATTTTAGTCAGTCGAAGTGTTCATCCACAGCAGCAGCCACTTACTGAGCTTGAGTATCGACGGAAATCGATTGAAACAAACAATGCCGCAACCAGACAGAGAACATCTACCTCCCGCCTGGGCAATCTGTTTGCGGGTAGTAGTAGTAGTTGTGATCCTTATGGGGTACCTAAGCTACCCAGCTTAATGGGATTGACTCGGACCCCATTAAGCTGGGTAGCCAAGGAACGCCCCAAGGATCGGTACTGTCACCTTTCTTGTCTTAGGCGGTCTGGTACGAGCAGACGCGAGTATCTCCCCATCCGTTCACCCATATTTCCGTCAATCCACACGAAGTACTGTAATTGCAGTTTAGATGTAACCATACCCGCCGCGGTGGCTCAGTGGCTAAGGCGTTGCTCTGCTGAGCACGAGGTCGCGGGTTCGTTTCCCGGCCGCGGCGGCCGCTTTTCTGATGGAGGCGAAAAGCAAAAACGCCCGTGTGTACGAGATTTCGGCGCACGATAAAGATCCCCAGGTGGTCAAAATTAATCCGGAGCCCTCCACTACGGCGCGCCTCATCGCCTGCGTTGCGTCGGCGCGTTAAACCCCACAATCAATCAAAATCAATAGATGTAACTATACACGATTCGTGCCGCAACTAACGCACCAATTTACTGCTATAGCCCTAGGGACCGATGCGAATCGATTGTGCTCCACAGATTCAGTTCCGACTCGGCACAATCATAAAGTCCGAAAACAGATTGTATACTAGGGACCCCAATTGTCCATGAATTTCGGCAGGGGTTGAACGAACCATACGCTTATAGGGCGGCAGTAGAAGTCTCGTTCCCGGAAAAGCCGTGATTTTGAAGTTTCTAAAGTTTCCCGAGGGAAAGACTGCGAAGCCAGCAAGAGAAATGCGAGCTCGTCTTCGTTCAAATGGACAGACGCGAAGCGCATGCGCCGACCGACTCGCCTTGCGCCAACAGACACGCGCCCTCCTTCCCTTTTTGGCCTTTTTTTTAGAGACGAAGCCCCTTAGGGGCTGGGGCTGTTGGCGTCTCATGTCGTCGTCGTCGTAAGCGTCGTCTCATGTAGTCACGGTAATGAAACACAGGGAAACTCGTTTACGCCTGGCGCTAGAGAGCTTCGCGCTTCAAAGACAAGAGACTTTAACAGCAAAGCTGTATACCTCTACCCCCCACGGTTTCATCTCCGTTGGGAAAAACAAAACGCCAAGGCGCCAAGAATACACTTATACAGAGCATGCTTCGCCCCTCCCCGGGTTTTACGTTAGTGGTGATGCCAGCAATTTTTTTTACCTCGTTCGGCGGTCTCTGTTTACTGCAGTCGAACGCGTTGGCCCGGACACAGGCGCTCTGTTACTGAGTTCACCGGTGGAGCGGGGATAAATTTTTTCAACCATATTATGCAGTTTAGTTTCACCAATCCAAACCACAAGGGCAGCAATCTCCTCCACTCGCAGCGTAACTACTATCCAAAACCGCACCCCACTTCACAGGCAAGCGCAGAAAAGGCATTTTTTTTCCATCACGTTTCAAAAGACTAACTAAAATCGAGACGTCAGCCAGATACCACTGTGCTCGCATTCCGCGCCCCCCTGACTAATTTTATGCCTTCATTCGTTTTTTTTTTTTACTTCCTTTAGTTCGCGTTCTGCAGCCCCTGTATGTCAAATCGATGACAGCACGGGCAGCTCGGACGTGGCAGGGATGGCCGCACGTCCAAAGCGAGCCCCTGCGGTCCTCATTTGCATGGCGCGCAGGCGTCGTGGAATCCAGGCCGCGGATGAAGTGCCTGACAGCGCAGGGCGGCCCGCACGGCGGGGCTGCATCGACACCACCTACTCTATACGTGTTCATCAGATTACAGGTCAAGGTTCATGACCCCTTTTTCGCCCACGAACAACATTAACAACAAGAAATAACTATCAATGTGCAACACTGAACCTCCTACCTTGGTGCAGCCCCTTTTGTGCTGCACTTGAACCCGCCGACACAATGAGATCGCGATGGAGTCATTTTCTTTTTACTCATATCGTACGCCCCATCGTGACTGGTGAGTTCTGTCAAAGTTCTTAACAAACAAGCAAACACATGAAGGATGCAGTGTTATCCTATGGATGCAAGCACGCATAACAATTTAGAACAAACAAGCAAACTAACAAACTAACTAACGAACGAACGAACGAACCAACTAACTAACGAACTAACCAACTAACGACCTAACTACCTAATTAATTAATTAATTAACTAACTAGCCGACGAAATAACTAACCAGCAAACTAACTTACCAACAAACTAACGAATTAAATAACTAACAAACTAAAGAACTAAACCAACTACCAAGTCGTAGGACGTGGGCTAGTTTCCCGGCCGTAACGGCCGCTTTTCTGATGGAGGCGAAAAGTAAAAACGCCCGTGTGTTCCAGATTTTGGCTAACGTTAAAGATCTCCAGGTGGTCAAAATTGATGCGAAGCCCTCCATTATACTGCGCGCCTCATCGCCTGAGTAGCGTCGGCGCGTTAAATCCCACAATCAATCAATCAATCAATCAATAACCAACTAACAAACTAACAAGATATCTAAGCGACATATAAACAAACAAAAATATAAATAAACAAATTAATTAATCAACAAATAAACACGGCGTTTTAAAGTTTTTTATCAGCAGAACTTTCGTGCATAGGAAAATTGTGAGCGAAAAAATAGTCAGTGCCGCAGTGTCTGTCAGCTTATTCGTCCCACCGTCATTTTTCTTCACGCTGTTTTTTGGCCAAGATTATGAACCAAGTAGCCCGATTTAACACGTTAGTATATAAAAATTCGCGAACCTTTACAGCAAGCGAAAACACCCGCAATCTGTGACGCTATAAAGAATATCTTAAGACAAATAACAGGGTTAACTGATCACAATGACAACCACTGGGGGCGCACACTTGTGCAGAGCACTAGCTATCGACGTAATTACTCCCTCATGTAATCGTGATCTCATGTCCTCATGGCCTCATGAGCTCATGAGGTCATGAGCTCATCTCATGACCTCATGTAGCTTGTAATCGTGATCCCAACTTAACGACTCTGATCCTAATCCAACTTTAAATCTCAATCCCACAAAACTGGGATCAAACAAGTTCCTCCCCTCCTGTGTCACATAGCCGAGGGAACAGATTTTAGCAGCCCACACAGCTGATACAAAAAAAAAAAAACTAAACCCGGTTTTACCAAGTTGTAAATTACTTAAACTGTGTCGACTCGAACTTCAACGGGCGCTCGCCCGACAATAGCAGCGCCGTCACCGCACAAGTTCTACGGTTCGCGAAAGAGAATCTGCAGCTAAACGGGAGCGGCAAGAGGAACCCGCCCCTGTGAGACCACTGCGCCCTCTATCGGTGGGCCTGGGAACCTGCTACTACCTCCGCGGGACGTACGACCTTCAGCAGACGGACAAAAAGGTTCGACCTAAACCAGCAGCTCCGCCGCTAAAATTAAAATATCGCATGACGCTGGCTTAGCAAGGCTTCGCATTTGAAAGCTGAGCCTCAATCCGGAACTTAACTGGAAACGCTACCACAAAGCAACAGTGCATATAAGGTAAGGGGCGTGACTAATAATTCGCACGAATGTACAGCTCCCTGCCTTTACACTACAACATGTGCAGTGTAAAGGAAGCTTCTCCATTTTATCGCCTCTTGCTTCGTACCACTGCCCTTGTTGGCACTTTGTTCTTGCCAACCTTCCGCTCGAACGGTGGGCGCGTATACCGATCTTTTCTTTTTAACTATATAAAACAGAACTTCTTTCAAACCTCTTGGAATCGAAACTGCCATGAAACGCACGCCAATCGCGCAGCATGCTGCACCAGTTCCCTGTCTGAGCTTCACACACAGTTCTCTTTCAGGCGACACATTTGCAGGACGGACTCACTGGAATACCAACGCAGTCGGTCCAACGTTGGTTGCACAATTTCCGACTCCGAGGAAATCTTCCTGTCCGCGCTGTGATTAGGTACCATGAGGCTGCGCAGACGTTTTGGGAACGCTGCACGGTCGTGCCGTTTAATGTCAGTCTCGTTTACGCCGAAGCGAGTGATTACAGTAGAATCTGGTTAAACGGAACTTAGTTAAGCCGAATTCTTGGTAATGCCAAACACAGCATGCACCGTTGTTCAGCTTCCTATAGAGATAAGGAAAAGAAGTAGTTCATCGGGAATGATTTCGCAACGTCCGCGATAGACTTTCGCAACGTCCGCCTTAGAAGTTTTTGGAAGGTAAGTTCCGGTCGGCCAGGCAGTTTCGCCTGCCACTGGATTCTTTTGCAATTCATTTTCAGGTTTGGTTCAGGCGAAAAGCATTAGAACTTGGGCGGCAAGAAAGAGCAGACGAGCGCTGTGTTTATTGTGTGCAGAATCCGACGAATGTACATGGAAACTCTAACATTCCTGAAAATCTACCGGTCGGTCGTGCACAGTCTTCTTACGGTTCCCCTACCCCCATCCCTCCTTTTTATATTGTGACCAGGTAGACATATCTATGAGTTTCGTCTCGTAGGGAAGAAACTGATGGGCGTTTCACTAACCAAAGCGTTCGCCCGCTTCTTTATGTGGTAGAATCTCGGAGTTCCCGTGCTGTTTGATGTCTGGCTCAGCCCAACATGCTGGTCGAAGTATAAAAAAGGGGGGATGGGCGACAGTAGTATGTCTGAAACCGTCTGGTTACTTTCCGCGCATGTTCACTTTTCTCTGAATTTTTCTTGTGTAGTGTTTTTCTTTTGGTGTCTCCACCCAATACACTACTTGCGAGTTCTGGTTGTCCAGTCTGGGATAGGTTTTTCTGCGCTTGATCTCTCCCCACTGCTTTCTGCGCATGCGCCGCTCATCTTGCAAGGCAGCAGCCTGTCTTGATTTTTATTCAACCAGCAAAAACGCTACCGCTAACTGACTAGCCAGAGTCACGGTTAGTTACTACTCCGTGCTCTGTGTAGGGTTTCGTCTAGAGGGCGAACATTGTCCCTAGATTGTCAGTGAGGTGGCAGCATTTTCGCCGATTGGGCAAAAAATAACGACAGGGTGCTCTCTTGCAAAACGCAAAGTGCAAGTGCAAAATGTAAGTGCAACATGCAAGTGCAAAAATCTTTGCCTTTCCGTTTACCCTGTCTCTACGTATACGTGTGAGTGACCGTGGGCCTTATCCAAACTCGACATGAAAGTTCACAAGACATGAAAAGCTCACAATTCAATTACAGTTTGATAACATTCGCATTTGAAAGCATTTCTTGCATCATCCGAAGTGAAACGCTGGGAACATTGATAACCACTGTGGAGACACCCAGTCCCTGCTCCTCCTTCATTATTAGAGCACGAGTTCGCGGGTTCGATTCCCGGCCGCGGCGGCCGCTTTTCTGGTGGAAGCGAAAAGCAAAAACGCCCGTGTGTACGAGATTTCGGCGCACGTTAAAGATCCCCAGGTGGTCAAAATTAATCCGGAGCCCTCCACTACGGCGCGCCTCATCGTCTGTGTTGCGTCGGCGCGTTAAACCCCACAATCAATCAATCAATCAATCAATCAATCAATCAATCAATCAATCAATCAATCAATCAATCAATCAATCAATCAATCAATCAATCAATCAATCAATCAATCAATCAATCAATCAATCAATCCTTCATTATTACGGGTTGAGAAAACTTTGTTGCAAAGCTCGTGATTCGCGATCAGTATGGTTGTCGGTTCGATTATTGAATGAGCGGCGATTTCGGTAGAAACTGGTAACACCCCCGTTAAAGAGCAAAGTTGGTCTCTTACCGCTTGCGCGTGCGCCTACGCCCACCTATAAACGCGCATTTCGGAAGAAACAGAAATTAAGGGCATGACATTACTGTTGTCGGGAATGCGACGTAGCTTCTGTTGAATTTCTGTTGCGCTTCCAGAAGTTGCTCTGCTACACCGAATCACAAATGATTCTGAATAGCTGGCACAAATTCGTAGCTATCCTGAACAGCTGAATACCTGATTCTAAATAGTTGGCATGAATCATAGCGATTCTGAATAGCTGGCACAAAACACAGTGAGACTAACGCGATTGTTCAAGAAGAACCCGCATCGCTCTATCACTAAAGCTGTAGGAACAGGGTTGCCACTTTAAGAAGCTCCAGTTGTTGAAGTAAGACTCGATTTGCATACGATCGACAAGGCTTAGAAGGAAATTTTAACGCATACCATGACGGTTTTTGCCGGCCTTGCACCAGAAGGGATAAAAGGAGGAATAAGTGAATTATCCCGCAGCGTACCACAAGGAAAATATTATTGGACACGCATTAAGACTGTCAGCCTGAGTAACCCAAGGTAAAGTTCGGCCGAGTGGCTTTGCAGCATAAAACGAAAGTAATGTTCTCTGACGTCCTCAAAAAGCTGTCGTTTGCACAAACAAAAATAGCCCCTTAGTTTGAGTTGGGGGTAGTTTGTGAACTTCTCTATTGCTTTTACAGGTTAGGGTCTGCCCTTAGAAACAAGGTACGCAGAAGGATTCTTGATTACCCCACTCTGAGCCTGCCTGAAAGCCTTCCTCAGGTGTGGGCTTTTTCACCATTTTGGCAACTGTAACCAATGCGCTCTTCTAAAAAGGGCCAAACTGACCCTAACAAGGCACACGCCCTCGTTAAAGGTCATGTCGAGACGTTACGATTACTCCATTTAAGTTGACGGCTAAATAAACAATAATACAATTAAAAAAAACCCCGCGGAGCGCCTATCCGCTGCCAAATTAGTCCATTTTAGTAATGAAATAGTAACAAGGAAAGTGAGGGCCCGAGGACACGCAAGTAAGGAAAAGATACAGCCTCTGCTGGGCACACGTCGCTGCACAATGCGTGTCTCTTGCTTGACCTGTAGATACTTTCACCTCCTTTTCCCCTTTGTCCCTATTTTCGACCCTTATATATCCTTGTCCCCGAGTGTTGCTCCAGCAGGCGTACATGGCAACACCGTCCACGCTGCGCGATTGGGACATCGAGGGACAGCGCGCGCGAAGCGGCCAGTGCTACAGCGAGACCCATAAACAAGAAAGCCGATTCAATCCGAGCCGAGCAGAGACGAAGCCACCGCGCTTTCCGACACGACATCGCGTCGTAAGGCGCGCGCAATGGTCGCCGCGCGTTGCAGCAAGCGGCTCCGAGACACAACAGCAGACGCAGTCAACGGCACAGAAGAAGAAACGCAATAAAAAACACCGACAAAAGAGTGCAGAAGGCAGCCAGCAAGCGAAGACCATTAATCGATCAAGCGGCAGGAACGCGTCGCCAGACGGCACTGCCTGCTGCTGCTGCTACTGTGGCGGCCATCTTTTCTTGTCGTCTGCTTCTCCTTCGCTGCTTAATTTTTTCTTCTTCTTCCCGTTGGGCACAACACGCGTGTACGCGACGCGCCGAAACAAAGACCCCCCACCATCCGGCGAAAGACGGCAAGCGGCGAACGTTAGCGAAGAACAACGAGCAATCGAAGAGACATTGATCAGCCACCCCTCCAGCTGCCGCAGTTTCGTAGTAGTGGACACGTTCTGTCCACGTTTCTCGCGATAATTCTTGCACGCGGCACTGTTTTTTGGTTCTCGAAAGCAGGTGACATTTGAGCACACGGGGCCACTGCCAGTAGCACTGAAGTCAGCGAAGAAGATAAGGTACTTCCAGAAAAGGCAAGAGACACCGCGGCAGGCTGAAACCGACGGTTAAATGACGCTCAGTTATAATTTAGAGCCTCCCATGCGATAGCCGTCAGTGGCAAGATGTGAATAGCTCAGATTATGGAGCAGACTATAATGGATGATATTTTGCCTGATATATTGAATAGTAAGTGGGGCCGGATATTCGTAAAATCAACGCTAACGGCGCAACTGAACGAGCGGGAGCAGAGAAAAGGCGAGAAACGGTGGACCCAGGGGAGTATGAAGTGGAGGGAATCAATAATGGCGTAAAGTGGTTAGGAATAAGTTAGGCTACGAAAGCTTTAGTTGGAGGTGATTGATAAAGGGTTTCGTCTGGCAGCAAACTATGCAGCTAATCATGCTGGTTATGACGGTAATGTTTAAATGATGGTGATGGTTTCTGGCTGGTTTGGTCAACCGGGAGGTTAACTTTCGCCATTCCTGTTCTGAACTGTTTCTTCACTGCAGTATAAGCTTTTGTAGTGCCGTATTGTTTCTCGCTTTGCAGTTGTAAGTATTTTGTTCGTACCCTTATCTTCCGCCACGGTCTTTCAACTACCGCCCTTTTTGGCACGTGATTACTCAAATGTCCCGCACCGCGAAATACCGCGGCGGCTTCCGAACCTCAGTGCCTGCTGGCACGGCTACACCTGTTGCACTTACCAGGTGTAGCCGTGCCAGCCGTAGCTGGCACGGCTACACCCGGCCGCCTTGATTCTTCTCGTGCAATAGTGCACGTGCACTTTATGGTGGAATTGCACGAGAAGAATCAAAGTGGAAAATTTGGCCCGGAAGCCGTGGAGCACGTGGAATACGTTCGTTTCAGATGTAGGGGAAGAGTTTGTATCATTGAAATTGCGCCCGTTGGATGAGCCTAGTACAGATGGCGGTATGACTCTGTGAGCTAGCAAGACAATTCACGACAGTGAAACGATCTAGTGACATCAAACGGGGTGCTCGCAACTGAACGCCGCCACACAACAAGAAATGGGGGCAGCCAATCACGGTGCTCACTAGTTGGCGCTGCGGCTGGCATACTGCAAGACCCTCACGCGCAGCGGTATAATGGACGGCTGAATGAGCCTTCTACGTACGATCAAATTTCTTTCTTTCTGTCTAACATAGTCCTATTTATAGCGAGTACCTTGTGATCTGCGTGGATAGCACAAATTAATTCAGTAACTACAGAATCATGATCACGCTCGACAATTAGTTTCCTGTTTTTATTGACCATGCCCCGCTTCACCCATTAGGTCGATCCGCTGCGTGTGTTGCTAGGATCGCAGGCGGCACTTGTCTTCACTTCAAGGCAATGCAAGACAACTGATAAATCATGGTTGAGGTGGCCCATCGCTTAGCACGGGATCATGGTGCAGCTACAAGCACATTATCATGTCAAATTAACTCACGGAAGAGGACAACCAACAGAATCCTGCTAAATCGCAGAATGGCTAACTTGATTTTGAATTTACTCCGCCTTCTTTCAGAGGAAGTCACCTCAGTGCAACTAGATAAGATACAGAGTACCGTCACTATAGCACACAAGTAAGCAACGGCGGCCATTTTGGTGCCTGTAAGTGTTGCCAGATTGCGCTTCTGCGGCCTCACCGCTATCTTTGACGAAGTCATTTGAAAGCAACACGGCCGAAGACGCAACAGCACGGCATCTTTGGACACACTTCTGCAGCTGAAATGCTGCGAAGTGCGTTATCTTTCAGTCGCGCGCAGCCGCAGGGCAGGGACGATAAGCTGAGACTACCACAGTTGACAGACAGAAAACGCGTAAACAAAAAATGGCGGCGCCCATGAACATTCGCAGTGCAAACAAATGTCACGTGATGCGACCTGACCAATGATTACGGCGGCGGCCAGGAACAATAGAAGAAAAGAGTGCCGATACTCTGTAGCCTTATCTAGCGACACTAGGTCAGCGAATTTTAAACTTACTCGACGTTCCCTTAAGACCAGGCTTCTCTAGAGGCACAGAGTTAACCCTTTTTATTATCATGGCATGTAAAAACATACGCTGACTGATTCCGTTTGAAGGATTTAGCGATGCCACACGTAAACAAGAACTAAGCTCATGGCCCTGAACAAGAGCAGGTGTTCCGAGGACGCCTGTATGCTGACAGGATGCCCTTTGATTTCACCGCATCAGTTGCGCTGCATATCCGTTCGTTCGCCTTGGTGCTGCAAGAAATTCCGAGGATACGCAAGCACTTCTCGTGAGTAGTGAACGCGAAAGCGGTAATGTCAGTTTGAACCCCGCTTAGTTTTAAGCTGGGAGTCATGTTTTAGAGTTTAGCGATTAAATCGCTGTTGGCTATATTCTACATTTTCTGCGTCAGCACGTTGGCTGTAGACCGGACGCATCTGGAGGAAACAGATGAGAAGTCTACTGCTGGGCAGAGCAGCATCGCTCGCTGCGTGGTGACTGTTGAGCCGCTGGGTGAGGCAAGCATGAGTCGCCACCCTCGCTGCTTTTCCACAGGGCCCTGTGCATGCCCAAACGTTTCCAAGCAGCGTGGTTGTTTTCTGTGTGTTTTATATAGTGAAACAGGCGATATAGAACGTGTCGCACTCGCGTCGTTTAGGAGCCGTTTTGCTGCTCTCTCTAAGAGCTCTCTCTCTCTCTCTCTCTCTCTCTGTCATGCGCAAAGAACATGAAGATAGCTTTTTTTTGCGTTACCATCCCGCGTGACCCCCGTTTGTTGCATGTGTGAGTGTGTTTTTATTGAACAAACAGTTGACAGAAAGCGTTCGTGTTGTCCTCTTGTTGTGTATCGTCTGTCTGCGATTTAAACATGAATCAGATCCAACTAGCTCAACTTTTCGTTTTACCGATCAGGTAGCCTAAAACTTGAGATTTTCCTTTAAAGGGTGCTTTACAGTAACCACAGCAATGCTGCCGGGAACGTTGCAGGTAGCAGCATGATGGTGCCATGGAAACTCGTAGTCCCACAACCTCCACCGAAAAGAAAAAGTAAAGAAGACAAAGTTGCATTAATGTCACAATATATAAGCCTTGTTTTCATCCTTGCAGCTTCATCCGCCGTGGTGGCTCAGTGGCTAAGACATTGCGCTGCTGAGCACGAGGTCGCGGATTCGATTCCCGGCCGCGGCGGCCGCTTTTCTCATCGAGGCGAAAAGCAAAAAACGCCCGTGTGTCCGAGATTTCAGCGCACGTTAAAGATCCCCAGGTGATCAAAATTAATCCGGAGCGCTCCACTAAGGCGCGCCTCATCGCCTGCGTTGCGTCGGCGCGTTAAACCCTGTAATCAATCAATCATCCTTGCTGCTTGTGTACCAATTTTACTGATGCAGGCGGGGATCTTAAACAGTGTGCATCCCACAGGTTAACACAACTATTAACAGCGAAGCTGTTTAGCAAATCGCAATTTTTTGTGTCCGCAGTTAAAAACTACCAGGAAACTGCCGATCACGCGCACGTGAGCGCGGGCCTCGTGGCGACCGCCTGGCAGTTAACAAAACCAGAAAATGCCTAGTGCTCGTGTGTGCGTGCCTCACGACGACCGCCCAGCGTCCCCTGCGCACGCTTGTCAAGCCAAGCGTACCCACTTAGGGAGATTGGCGAAGCTGGGCCAAAAGAAACACTCCAGCGTTCGCCGTAATCGTGGCAACGCTTGCTCGGAACCAGAAAACAGGTAATAGCGTACGCCCCTCCAATGTGATGTCCAATGATTATCACGTCCAAAAAATGACATAAGCTCACACTTATAGCAACAATGATGGAGTAAACGTTGTTGCGGCAGCGAAGAAGAAGCAAATCGGCTGCAATCGTGGACTTAAACCTTCCTGATGGCCGTGAAGGTTTCGTACAGCTCCTCTATCTTCAAATCTTACGCGTTAGTGTGAGCTTCCTTCATTTTTTTTTACTCACTTCACGATACTTTGCCAAAATACAAATCCTAATTTTTTCGCGCTTCTCTTTTGTACTAGTATTTCGTGAAGATTCTAAATGACTCTAATGCACGTTCCCGCCTACAATTCGTCCTTCTGTTTCCAAAAGTGTCAATTACATTCAATTTTAATCGCGGATAAACGCACCATCGTTTCCCCGGAAGTGTTTACCCCTAAATATAGGGGCGTACCCCAAGCCCACCGGCAACACTGTGCAAACGAAGATTGACAAACTACGCTGCGGAGCTATTATCGGCTTCACCTGCCAATTAAGCGAAACGGACAAAACCCGCGAATTTCCCTCTTCCGCCATTCGCAGAAACGTATCCTTGAAACCAAAGAGCGATGAGGATTATTATACTCCAGACAATCGGCTGCTCCGCTCCAAACGGACAGAACCTCCCGGAAGACGTTCTTCTCGCAGGCGGAACTTTGTACTCAAAATCACGCGCGCGCAAATCGTTCGGCGGAGCGGAACAAGACATCGCACGCACGTACTCTCCAAGGCCCAAACGGGGGAAATGGACACGCCCGCGTCCCAAAAGACAGGTACTACTTCATTAGTCCCAATTAGAGCGGAGCTGCTGCCGTAGCCGTTCTTGACTACATCGAACGGTAGCGCGGGCAGTACAGGCAACAGCACAAGCGCTCCGCCCCATCTCAGTTTGTGCCAGAAACAAAACGTCCGCGGCCAAACATTCCTCACTCAAAAGAGCGCCGTCGCCCTGCGGGCCGAGCGAGTTGGGGCGAGAATTGCTAGGTGCGTTCGCGGCGGACTCGGGGCGGTATATGTTCTGGCCGGAAACCTCTTAGATAAGAAAGCCCGCTGGTGTTCTCTCCTAAAACGGTTTTGAAAGCCATGCGACCAGAAACAATACTTCAGTGAGTATATGCATCTTCGTGCGTGTGTTTTTGTGTGTGACAGCCGTTATGAAAGTTGCAGGATGGGTCACAGCGCGAACGATTTAAGCCTTCTAATCTAGTAGTAGGAGCTGCGCTTTCAAAAGCAGTCTGGTTACTCCTATTTTTGTTCTCGCAGTTTTCTTCGTGCATTCGTTTCTTTGGTTCGCTCCGGAGAAGAGAAGCTGTCAGAGAACAGGCGCGGATCTTCGAGCGCGGAAATGGACCTGGGGAGAAAAAAAAACGTTCTTCGGTTGATTCTTCTGGCGCGCTATCGTCAGTGCGATGTTCTCGCAGACTTCCTTCGCGGTAAGGAAAGGTTCCGGAAAGACCCAAGTTCACGCACGCGTGTGTGTGTGTGCGTGCGCGCGCTGGGCTGAGCGAGCAGCCGCAGCCCGCCCCAACAGTGCGGCGTGGTTGTTAAGGTGGTCGCCGTCCACCCTCGCAGTTTTTCATTCCGCGCTACGATCATCAGAAGGGCGAAAAATAGGGTGCGGGGAACTTCACCGTGGAAGGCTCCGCAGTTGGCGGCCCCCCATGAATATATATCGGCGAGTTCTGCGGACGACGATATGAAAAATGTGGCTGCAATTTCTTAATTTTCTTCTCCTTCTTGTCCGTCTCATTCGGCCAAAATGTGGCCCCGCGATAAGAAGTAGTAGGGCAGAGCGGCGTACTTTCTTGAGACGTACAGAGCATCGCTCAAGTTTGCACGCCATCGCGAAAGAGAAGAAACGGCCGAGAACGGACTCACGGGAAATCGCAAAGGTGTCAAAAAAAAAAAAAACAATAACAGAAAGTACGTCCCGTGAGTTAGCGGAGGGAATGAAAATCGTTGAATATTGATCGGATAACGGCTGTACTTACCCTTTGGATGAGGAACCGCGAAGCGTTTGCGCCGTGGAAAATTTCATCGACGAGAGCTATTGAATCGATGCACACGCAACGGGTGTAGGAAGTGACATTCATGGTCATCGCTTTAACGTTTTCTTTAAGAGAGCCTTGATTTGACATATGAAAAATTATTTCTGAATCTTTTCTGAGCCTGTTCACAAAGCTGTTTAAGAAACACCATAATGTGTTTCTGAACATGCTAAGAAACACTAATGGATAATACGCCCTGTGTGTAAACAACAAACAAGCAAGCAAACAAATATCAAACAAACAAACAAGCAAGCAAACAAGAAGACAGACAGACAGACAGACAGACAGACAGACAGACATACAGACAGACAGACAGACAGACAGACAGACAGACAGACAGACAGACAAAAACCAGCAAACAATCAAACAAACAAACAAACAAACAAGCAAACAAGAAGACAGACAGACAGACAGACAGACAGACAGACAGACAGACAGACAGACAGACAGACAGACAGACAGACAGACAGACAGACAGACAGACAGACAGACAGACAGACAGACAGACAGACAGACAGACAAAAACCAGCAAGCAAGCAAGCAAACCAGCAAGCAAGCAAGCAAGAGCAAACAAATATGAGGCAAATAAACAGACAAGCAAAGAGACAAACAAAACAAACGTTTTATGTACTGGAAATCTAAGGGTTAAAAGAGCATACATGGTGTGTTCGTTGCTTCTAGAACCCCTTAAGCTTCTGGGGGATAGCAGAGCTCGTGTGGTCATGCAAGCCCTGAAACGGTCCCGGTCACCGCGTCTAAAGAGGTAAAAAATCGACGGAAGGCTGCGTGGCGTTTGGAAGAAAGGAATGCAGGAAATACTAGCATAAATACTACTCATTCCAAACTGTTGACTCATCCCCCACTGGTCTAAGACGAGGTAAAGACACTGCGCGTTCAAAACCAGCGCTAAACTACGCCGGACCGTAGCCGTGGCCTCTCCGCTAACCCATGTCCTTTCCGGAGGCGTGTAATGCAATGCAGACTACAAAGTTCATGTGCAAAGTGTATAGCCCATTTCACTAGCTACGTGCAGCAATGTGGAGGCTAAATACCTCTCAGCTAATCCGAGTTTAACTCGCCGTTACATTGCATGGAGGCTGGCTTGCAGAAAAACGACAACGGCGTTTGAGCCTCAGAAGGCCATTTTGTAGCCCAGTTGTGAAAAGGAACCGCGTCGGTACGCCTGCCTTCGATAATGTCCCGGTGACTTAGACATTGATCACCTGAAAGGTGCGTATAGCCTCCACAGCGCTGCACACAGACTGCACTGAATTATGTACTGCTATAAATATATGGCGCGCGTGCTCGCGGGTTCACACGCTCGAGGAGCTTAGTGAGTAAAACTAGGCGTATGCGCTGCCACCGCTTCGGTTAACCCAGTAACCATTTATTACAAACTTCATTCCGCTCAACGGACAAACTGAAATTAACGCAAAAAAAGGGAGGGGGGGGGGGGGGGGGGAGGGTTATGGAACTAATCGGCGACGCCAGCGAAACACGTGGACGGCTGAGCCGCTCAGGAAAGTTGGCCGCGCGGGCAAAAAAAGTGCTTGGCTCGGTGAAGAAAGTTCCGCGCTCGCCTAACGACTTCCCCGCGTAATTAAAGAGTTCCGCAAGACCTCCGCGGACAAAGAAAAGAGCAGCGAAGACGCTTCGGGCGCGGCGGCGATGCGGTGCTGTGGTGGAGGCGACGGGAGGAAGGCGACTAGACGGGCTCGCCCGGAGGCCGTGGGCGAGCCGGGCGGCTGCTGGCCTGACTAATTCGTGCGCGTGCCACGGGGCCACTTTAGGCTGCGGGCTAAGGTCCGAGGCCTAGCGTAGCCTAGGCAGCCGTCGCGTTCAGCACATTTCCGCGCGCGACGACGACGCCGAAGGGGATAAAAGCGGCCCTTCCGTGAGGCTGTCCCCCGCGCGCTGCGCGTGGCGACGCATTTTGCGTAGGTGTGGTCGGAACGGCCCTCGCGTATGCGGTAGCAGGGTGCTGTCTGCTCAGAACACGTCACGTGACAAGTTTTTACAGGAAAGCTGCCTCGCGCTAGGTTCTGACAAAAATTGCCTGCATCTATCGGGTCGCGTTGTCGAAGAAACCGCTCCAGAGATAGTGTAAAATGCTCCGCACCTCTCAATTAAGTGTAGATATGTTGGAAGAATTACACTGAGGCTGACCACTAAGACCACTCTATCATCACACCCAGTTTCATTTACTTGTTGCAATTCGATGTTCACAGTGCAGTTGTAGACGTCACCGAATTCCCGGCTGCTGTTAATACATGACCATCTATAGAGAGAGGGCGGGAAATTAAAAAAAAATCCCTGGTCATCTCCACTTACGTGAAACCTGGGGAGGGGCGAAGCATGCAGTCTATAAGTGTATTCTTGGCGCCTTGGCGTTTGTGCCCACGGAGATGGAACCTATAGGGGGGGGGGGGGGGGTAGACGTATACAGCTTTGCTGTGAAAGTATCTTGTCTTTGAAGCACGAATCTCTCTAGCGCGAGGCGTAAACGAGTGCCCCGGTGCATTTTAGTCCGCGTTATGCTATAGCGCGAGGCGTAAACGAGTTTCCCGGTGTTTTAGCAGCGTGACTACATGAGACGACGATTACGACGACAGGAGACGCCAACAGCCCCAGCCCCTAAGGGGCTTCGCCCCTAAAACGCTAGTGTTGCAGCGACTCTTGAGGTCTGCTTCTGTGCTTTCAGTGAAAAAGCATTGTGGCTTTCGCAGCCGATACTCACCAAACATTTTTTCACTGATACGTCGCGCTTGTGCCCTTTCTTGTCTATCTTTTTTTTTTTTTTTTGTCTTTTGGGGTGAATTACTCCGACAGCAAGACTGGCGACACCTCAGGCAACAGTTCCTCGGGAATCAGAATTCTCCGTGGTTTGGGTGCGCTTGGTCTACTCACGCGCCGCCACGTTCACCTGTCACGTGATATGACTTCAGCGCCGCACTCATTGAACTAACTCTCGCTCCGCCACGGGCAAAGTGCTGATGAAGCGTGGTGG
Organism: Haemaphysalis longicornis; assembly: GCF_048455015.1. Lineage (NCBI taxonomy): Eukaryota > Metazoa > Arthropoda > Arachnida > Ixodida > Ixodidae > Haemaphysalis > Haemaphysalis longicornis. The sequence continues at coordinate 87,200,627 of NW_027526460.1, read as the reverse complement.
AAACGCACTCGGCTCCTGTACTGTAAAGACCCGTGTTCGATTCCTACATGAACTCGATGTATAACCAATTTTCAATTTTAGACGATTGATTTTGCAGCGTGAGCTAGACTGGCCGAGGTTGAGTAGTTTCGCGTGGCTCCTGGAGAGCCGTGCTGCTCAAGCGCAGAACGTGGTGGCCCGCGGTCCACTTGATGATCATGCGAGGGGTGGCCGGGTGTGGAACCGATGGCTCGTGCGTCGCAGCAACGCCGGCGTGCGCCTGTGTAACCAGCTTAGCTGTAGGGCGATTGGTGACGCTGCGCTGGAGCCGCTTGATAAATATACGTGTGTCACATAATGCGTATACCGTGTGTGTGTGTGTGTGTGTGTCATTGAAGCAGCAGTAAGCATGATAATCAAGCTAATCCTAGAAAACCAGGAATGCTAAGAATAAGGAGCTGAACCTTAGCTCACGCTACGTATATCCTGGCATAGCCGAGCTAAGCCACTGCTAATTTTTTTTTATCATACTTAATCCACCTACGCACTTTTTCACAAATTACGGCATATGTGTTAGTGTTTTTTGCTTACTCGACGCATCGGTGCCATTTCCTATGCTGGACAACAACGCAGATTTTTCGCGAAATAGGGCACTGAAGGTTTTTGCCTTAAAACGCGCATATTGCGCAAAAATGTCAATCTGCTCATGGGTGGAACGGATCGCTATATCTAAAGTGTATGAAGTGTGGCTTGGCGCTCGACAGGAGCTCGACATGAGTTCATGTAACGCTTCCTGGGCAACCTGATATGCTTCGCTACAGTTAATGAAGTGGATTGTGTTTAAGTTAGGCCTCCATTCGAACGTGGTTTTATGCGATTCATAACCGATTAATTATGAAGTCAGATTTCATACGCGAAGGGATTTCCACAAGACTAGCCTTTAATCTCCATCGATGTCTAAGCAGAGGCTTCGATGTCGTCTTTCCGAAGTGGTTATTCGCGCAGGCGATGTGCTCGAATTACACGTAAATACGAGACTGTAGAACTAATTGTTCAAGTTTGGTCCAACGTAGCCCAATGAGGGTTCTCAGGTTCGGATGTGCTACGTGCTCGTAGGGAGTTTCAATTAATTATTGACCTACAATACCTACGCATGCGCTCATGTTAGTTGATTAGACTTTTCTTAGACTTTTCTCATAACTTCATTACGGGGAAAGAACGCATTTTTTAGCACGTTCCGCTTAATTCTCTCCCTTCAACAAACGTCACTTCCTTGCCGGTGACGTGGCACTTTATTACGTCGCCGTTGCAACGCTTTCATTGAGAAAGTTGCGTGGTATGATTTGTGAACGCAATGACCCATACCGGAATTTCTCTTCAGGCTGCACCTGATGTTTCTATAACTCCAATTTGTATTGAAAACCGTGCGGCCACACTGGTTTTATTATTTCTCCAGTCGTCATGCTTGACTTGCTGATCTATGCATAAGGTGTCCACGTGGCTCTTTAAGCTGTTTCAGCTGTATTGATTCCTTGTCTATTCTGCAGCATGGGTATTCGTATTCGCCCAATTCCAACGCCCCCCCCCCCCCCCTCCCCTTGATTTTAAAACGCAGGTAAGTTTACTTTAGAAAATTCGAAAAAAAAAATTTACGCCAATTCTACTGCGCAGATGTACGTCATGGCGTCACATACCTATAGAGACGTTTTAGTTGAAACACACAACTGCGGTAGCAAAAGTCCCGTGTGTTTCAGAAACTTGCTTATCCAGCTCCTGCTGACATTAAAACTAAAGCGGGGAATTTTGAAAGCCGATTTCTGTTTTAGGCGAGACTGCAACGCGCGCACCAATTTTAAGGCTAGTTTTAGCGAAAAAAGGTGCGCGTTCGCATAATAAAACATGGTAAATTCAATTCAATTCAATGCAATATCAGTGTGCGTCCAAACTGCCACTCTAGAATTCCGCGTGTAGACTTTTTGAGTGTTTGACGAGAGTATTATAAGAATGGAGCAGATACATCTTCCGCTGATTCATCCAAATTCTAGAAACTCCGAGGTTACCTAAGCCCTTCTTATGAGTTCGGAATGCCAAAGCGTTAGTATCGATGGAAAACCGCTGAGGGCTCCTTCGAGTGGGCCTGTTGACGCCGCAGCCAAATATGAATTGGTGAATCCACCGTGAGGAATTCTTACCGCACTGAAAACCAGTTGGACTTCTTGGTTTTACACGACAAACATTTACCGCTCAGGACAACAAGGGCAAAGAAATAGAGAGGAACAACGAGCGCTCGTGTCGTTCCTTCTTTCTTTTCATCTTTGTAGTAGTAGTATAGTACGAAATTTTATTGAGCAGTATGGTTCCCTAGTCTGGGAATCTGAGTGATGACAGCGCGACCGATGCCCCTTGATGCCAGAAGTTGCTGGACGTCCAGGTGGTCGCTGGTAATCAGGTTCTCCCACAGTCCAGGGAGGGGGAGGAGAAAAGGAAAGGGTGGGAGGTTGGGGTTGTGCGCACAGTGAAAAAATTGGCCGCGTATCTGCTCCTTTCGTTGCAAATGCCGTCAAAAGACGATAGTCTTTATCGGCTTTTGCGAAGTAAATGCCTCCCTTCGCTTTCCCGCTCACCTCTCATGTCGTTCCTCTTGCGTCGCGCTCCTCCCAAGGTAAAGACGCCAAATGTTTGCTTAAATCATTTTGAATTTCCCGCGTTCCACTGCTCCAAACCGGGTGTCTCGATGCGAACGCTGCCGTACGGCGAAGACGAGCGTTAATCGAGGCGCCCTACTTCAACGTTTATAGAACCGCGTTTCCCTACTCGTCGTGCGTTGCAAGCAGAACGTGAAACCTATCTAGTGGAACCTTGAGTAACTGTTGCCGGTTGATTTCTTAAAATGGCGCCAGAAGCTACAGTGGCGCGGGCGACAGCAGGCGACGGCGCAGTGAATTCTTGTTCTGCAGTTGATGAAGTATTTAATTTCGCAAAAGACGAGCATGTTTGATTTTTTATAAAGGAACACTGCAAATATCACTTCTGTATTGATTTGTTGTCTCATATTTGCGTAATGTCTTGTTCTTCTTTAACAATGTTGACAAGTATTAACATTACACCGGACATAGACGGGTAGATTTAGCTGTGACTATATAAGACTATTGCGCAGGCATTGTTTTGCTTTGGCCGGGTGGCTGAATCGAGTCACAGACAGACAGACGGACAGACAGACATACAGACAGACCAAAATTTCTGGGTTTAAGTAGCCCAAGAAAGACTATCGTCTTTAAAAATGTGGGCTAGTGTACCAGGCTTAGAGCAGAAAGTGAACTGAACTGGGTGGGGAATTAAGCGGGAAACATGCGCTGTGAGCGAATTGGACGGGCCTGGCTCTAACCTGCGCAAATCAGAAGAAAGTATAGTCTCCGTCGCATCAAAACGAATATCTTCGTCCATCCAATTCTTCGTTGTTATCCTGAGCTGTGAATGGTTGTCATGACGACGGCTGTCGTCATTTGCCAGCCCACTTCAACTGATATGTTCTTATGCCTATATTCATCCTTAAGTGTAGTTACCTTACTACTGGGCCTCACGACCCTTCCAAGCAACATCAAACTCACGTAAGTTGTATGTTGAATTGCGTCTACCGGTTGTCGAAGTTTTCTCGTAGTTGTGTCTGGAATGCGGGCTCAACTCGCGTTCCGGAGGCCGTGGGTTCGATTTCGAGCCAGTCCCAATTATACTCATAATTTTTTTTCAAGTTAAATACTTTATTGCTATTCTCTCTGCGGTGCCGGCCAAAGAAGGATCTGTTTCGCAGCTACAGAAGTCGACACCAAAAGGCTGCTTGTCTGCTCAATGGTCCATGTATTGATATCGCATCAAAAATATTGGCGTGTACGACCTCGGTGAACACTCTTAATAAAAAAAAGTCGTAGAAAGGTAGTAACGGCCGTATTTAAGACTTACTACCCCGCGGTTTTCTACGTAGGCTCTGCCACTAAAAACTGCATGGTTAGGAAATTAACTGAGTTTAGGAAGTAGTATGCACTAGATTAAGGTCGTTCATGTGACTAGGATATGCATGGCCAGTTAGTAAACGCATGTAGCTCAAAAGAGTGTTATTGCTAGGATTTACTAGGGGAGGTAGTGGTACTTACTGCTTCAGTTAGTAACCCTTATTAGTACTACATTTACTACCTCCAGTTACTGAGTACCTAGTGTATACTGGGACAAGTAACTTGTTAGTGTTCCATTAGTGAATGCCCCGACCTTTTTTTAAAGAGTGAACGACGGTAGTAACTGGTCCATTTTGGTAACCTATTTGCCACTCACATTCATGTAGTCGGTGGCTGAAAAAAAAAAAGTGTATTTCACATCTGGCCCGTGTGAACTCGAGTCTACTTTTAAAAATGCCGCGGAAGCTCACACTGACGCGTAAGACCTATATTGCAAAGCTGTATGCAATCTTCACGATCATCACGGCGGTTTAAAGGGACACTGAAGTGATATGTAAACATTGTGGGATTACTTGCGCAAATTGTAGTCCGGAGTCCCCAGACTATGTTTCGACCACCCTGGGCGCGTTTACGCGATTTTATTTAGTGGAAAAATTAATTCGAAAATGCTGTCCTCCTCTCTTTACGCTCGCCCATTTTCTGTGGCGTTTTCGTGTGACGTCAGGAGGGGATGAGCTGGCAATTGGCTGCGCTACTGCACGGCTCCCCTGCCTTCAGACAGTAGTCAGTCGGCCCAGCGTTTCGTCCGCCGGCCGCCGACGGGTCGTCGCAATTCGTTCGCTCAGTTGAAACGAAGCCAGGACACGTTTGTGAATGGTAGAATCTGCCTTTCTTTACTTGGTTAGTTTGTACACTGTATCTAGCTCCAAGTCAAGGTCGCTTCACACAAGCGCTGCACAAGCGCACATGCGACGCTTCGCTGACTGGTACGCCAGTAGGAAAATATAAGGCCTCTTGAAGGCGGGAGAAGAGTCAGCGAAGTCAATATAGGTACTAAGGAAATAAAATCAACTGATATTTTTACCGTACAGCGTAAAACTAGGGTGCGGGAAGCACTTTCTTGTGCTGGGCGAACAAGCACAGCGGTCAGCAGCACGACTACGCATCTGCGAACGCTTTTCCGTCTACGAAATGCAATTGCTAGACGTGAGCTATTGTGGAAACTCGGGCAACGCTTACTGCACGAGCGCAATACAACAAATAGTCACCTAAGCTGCTTGAAATGCCAAAACTAAATAAAAATGTAAACTGGTTGTACAATATATACCCTATATTACCGAGGCCAGCGGAGCCCCCTCCATGGCCGAGTAGTTTGGGGCGCTAGATATGCCACCGCCAGTGTTTTCCAAGTCAGGAGTTCGAATCCCCGTTGGTACGTGCTTTTTTTTTTCTGCAAGTTAACTTTTTCGTTTTCCGCCGATGTTTTCTATGTTGAGTTCACCTTTTTTTGGGCCGCAACGTTCATGGCTCCACGAACTAGTTCACAAAACGCGCGCAGGCTGGCACTGGCGCGCTAGCGAGTTCTCGTTGGCGTGCTGTTGCCATAAGCACCGACTGCTTGCAGGCAGTGGGCACAGGCCAGAATGAACAGACCCTTGGCCTGGTGCGAACACGCTTCTTACGATACAGGCATGAGGGAGGCAAGCTCCAAATATGGGGGAAAAGCGCATGACATTTGGGCGTCTGCGGGTACGCGGAGGGCGTTCATGCACTGCGTAGGTTTCGGCTAGTGAATGCTACGATTCCAAGCCGTCCTAGGAGGCTTATCTTTATGCATTTTTACAGCTGACAACATGGCAGAAGCGCGGTACGATGATTACTGAGTTATTGAGAATGCCCATCCAACAACGCCAACGGTTGTGTTTTACAGAACCGAAACCGAAACTTGTTTGGTTGCTCACCTTGGGCATCGTCCAATCACGGTGCCCGCTCCTCCTAACGTCACAGCTTTAGTTGGTGCGGCCGCCGCAAACCGCGCATGGTAGTTTTTCTTCTTTCGCACTTTGTGAAATAGTTACCGATTTGTCAATCGTAAAAACGATGAAAAGTGTGCTAATTTGAGCCAGTCTACGCAGTGCAAGCAAAAACGGGAGCTTGACAAATTCACTTCAGTGTCTCTTTAAGTACACGATTGCAGCCGATTTGCTTCTTCTTCGCTGCCGCAACGACCTTTGCTCCATCATTGTTGCTACAAGTGTGAGCTTCTTCATTTTTTTTTTGGAAGTGATAATCATTGGACATTCCCTTGGAGGGGCGTACGCTCTGACGTGTATTTCTCGTTCCGAGCAAGTGTTGCCACGATTACGGCGAACGCTGGAGTTTTTTTTTTTTTTTTTTTTTTTTGCCAGTCTTGGCCAATCTCCTAAGTGGGTATGCTTGGCTTGACAAACGAGCCCCGGGGACGCGGGGCGGTCGCCGGGAGGCATGCACACACGAGCGCTTGGCATTTTCTTTGTTTTTTCTCACTGCGGTGTGGCCGCCGCAATCTTGATCGATTGATCGATTGGTTCATTGATTGATTGATTGATTGATTGATTGATTGATTGATTGATTTATTGATTGATTGAAGGGTTTAACGCGCCGACGCAACGAAGGCGATGAGGCGCGCCGTAGTGGAGGGCTCCGGATTAATTTTGACCACTTGGGGATCTTTAACGTGCGCTTAAATCTCGTACACATGGGCGTTTTTGCTTTTCGCCTCCATCAGAAAAGTGGCCCCCGCGGCCGGGAATCGAGCCCGCGACCTCGTGCTCAGCAGCGCAACGCCGTAGCCACTGAGCCACCGCGGCGGGTCCGCCGCAATCTTGGCCAATCTCCATAAGTGGGTATGCTGGCTTTAAATACGTGGGGCGGGGACGCTGGGCAGTCGTCGCGAGGCACACTCACACAAGCGCTCCGCATTTTCTTTCTTTTTTTTTTTTTTACTCTCAGGTGGCTCACCTGTACGCCTTCACGCGCGCTCCGCACTTTCTAGCGATTTTTAACTGCGGACACAAAAAACGATTTGCTAAACAGCTTCGCCGTTAAAAAAGGCGGTGCCTAAAAAATCGACGTAAGAAAACGTGCTGGAATTCGCGAAGATTTGCTTCAGTTAAAAAAGAAAACCAAGACGCCAGATGAAATATCCTAGCAGCGACGATGCATGCGAGCTGTACTATCTCAATTAAGGGCTCATTTACGGCGATGCGGCTCGCGTTACTCCACCAGTCAGTTCACGCAAAAATGGCGAAATGAATGCGCCGCGGCCACTCCTCGGAGCTGTTCGTTTCGGCGCCCGCGAGTGTACCCCCGGGTCGAAAGTGGGGCTTGCGCGAAGTTGCTGGCATTGCGTAATACAGCGACCGTTCCCGCGGCCAGCATAAATTGTGCTCGGAGCGCGGATACAGAGGCGAGTGCGTATACGCATCTCTCTCCAGGGTCCAATGCACCTGAAGTGCGCCGTTACGAAGTCTGAGAGCAATCAGACAAGCTGGCCGGTACGCTGGGGGCTTCTGATTAATTTACACCGCATCTCCCGTGCAAGATCGAACGACCTGCAGTCCCCGGCGTTGCGCCACGGCAAAAGCGGAGCCCGCAAGGGTTGCAACCAAGGTCGTAACCATACCAGCAACTGCGCAACCGACTGCTTCATCAAAACAGAAGTGCTCGTAAAAGGAATTGGGAGAGGACGGCGGGAGAGGTTTGTGAGTGCACTTACAGCTAAACAGATCAACTCGTTTTCAGTAAATGCAAAACACATAGTACGCGTCTTTTTTTTGTTCGCGGAAATACTTCGCACTGTTTAATTTGTTTTGAGGTATATATCTGCGCAGTCAAACGTAAAGGTCAATGAAGGATGTATTCTTTTCATACACGCCATGCCCTATTTAAAAGAAGGACTAAAACCGCTGTGGCGTATAGAAGTGAAGGAACGTTGCGGTTAACGGCAGACTTGTACCCACATACATCTGCGAAAAAAGAAATTCCTATAATTCCTGTTTTTAAGTTCTCGCCAACCACTACCAAGCTTACCAAACAGGGACGGCGGTCTCTCCCTCTCTCGCCTTCACTCTCGTTCGCCGCTTCAACCATCCAACCTTCCTCCTCTTGCCCTTCTCTTTCTCATGGTCTCTCCATATTTATGTTGCCTTTCTGCTCTAGCAGGGAAACCACCCCCCAAGGACAAGGCCTGCAAATCATTTATAGTTGCGAAGGAACTCCCGTGCGCTATGTGAGTGGGTGAAACAAAAACAAACAAGCCGTAGAGTGCACACGGCCGAAAATTAAGGCGCCTACTGAATCACCTGGAATGTATAAGGCTCCTAACGTCTGTTTTCACGGCCTTCGCAACGTGCCAGTGCCGCCGAGCAAAACCTCACGAAGCGATCCCCCGGCGCGACCTACATACAAAACGAGGCCCATATAAATTGGCCTAGCGTCCTCATCACCGCCAAGCTTTTACCAAATTTGCCCCCGCCCACTCCCACGGCTTCTATAGAGACTACAGCACCAAGAGAACGCGAAGACTTTCAGCGCAGCGATCGGGCGTAGTCTTGTTCCTCGGTTCAGACCTCGATCACGCCAACGTCCAGAGCACGCAGCGGACGATACTATCCAAGATGAATAAGGCGGTGGCCGGGCCGGCAGGAGCTGGGGAGCACGCTCGCGTAATTAACGGCTTCCCCCGCCGGCGATGAAGGAGTGCGTACGAGCCGAAAACAAAAGCGGAGTCGAGCGTCGCGAGATGTGGGACGCTGCTGTTCGTCCGCGCGACGGTCACGTCTCGGTGCGGCCGCCGCAACCTTTTTCCCACCACGGCACGCATCCCTTCTGCGTGAGCGGCGGCGGAAAAGTCGCCCGCCAAGCCATCGGGGCACGCCATCGCGTCCGCCGGAACAAGGGGACGAAAGGCTTAAGAGCGCTGCGGACAACGCCATACATCGTTGATGAGACCGGTGGGCTCCACCAACGGCGGGAAGTTTGAACGGCGGAGTTCTGGCCGTTCGATTAAGGGGACCCTGCAACAGTTTTTTCAACTTTTGTTTGGAATCTTAAATGCTTTCACAACGTAGTCGCCCAACACACACAGTACTTAGATTAGGGGGTCGCAAAGTACCTAAGCCAAAGATTACTGCTCTTGCCCATCAGGCAACTCGGAAATTAGCTAAAAGATTTTTCAGTCTTTCCCGGTCTTGACGTTCTTCGACGGCCAGAATTACGTCACTGAGACCATGTAGCGGCTGTTGGCCGGTTTTCCTTCAGTTGCAGCAATGAACGCTTTTCGATAGCAACTTCAAAAATAAAGCCAAAAAAAGAAAGCAGAAACGGCAGGTGTATCGAGTGCGACGAGCAAATCACACAGTGCCGCTTCGTGCTGGCGATAACTATAGCTTTCGCAGTGCTTCCAGACGCGAAGGAAAGAGTGAAATCGTTTAACGAAAGTGTTGCAGGGTCCCTTTAATGGTTCAGTTTATCTGATGGGGTTATAAGATGGCGCCAATGGAGTCCCGAAAAAGAAAAAAAAAAGTGATGATAAGGAGGTGGAGAGGGAGATAACATGTCTTTCTGAGCTAGAAGGTGTTTGTTGCTCGTGGGTTGCGGAAAAGCCCATCTCGCAGCACTTAGAGTGAATGATGCACTATGTTGTAAATGCGTCGGCGGAGTCCACGCAGTATCGCAACAACGTGACGAACACTGTAGTGGCTCGTAAATTGAGCTTCATTGAGGCTGGTGCACACCTTTTTCTTTTTTTTTTTTGAAATGCGTAAGCATTTCTACGTGAGCTCAACGAGACAACCTATCAGTCTGTCTGTAACATATTGTGTGCCACACTCTCGCCGCTTAAGAAAATGGTGTTAGTAAACGACCATGGGGCCTTCATATTTTCATATAAACCACCACATATATTTTACTTAAAAGTGTCCTCCCAGCAATAAATTTGTGCACCAGCGAGACTTGAAAGCGGCTTGATGTATAGCGTTGTGTAGCGATGTGTGGGGTTCTTATGGTGGTATTTATTAAAGGCCCTAGACAATCATAATTTCGTGTCAGACTCCGAATATTTCCCCGGAGATGTCTTTCCAGATATTCATTTGCGTATACTAGTGAAGCCGACCTTAATGGGTTCAAGGTACAGCCAGAGTCCTTCAATGAAGGACTCTGGTACAGCGTTGTATAAGGATACATAGGGTGTTGTGCAGGAATCGATTCAAAGGCACTAAGGCGTTCATACATCCTTATCAAACTCATTGTATTGGCCCTGAAAGTGTCTTCTTAGCAATGCGTTTTAACATAGTAGTGAAGCCGGATTTTAAGGGGCTCGGTCTATAGCGCATTATAGGTATTAATGGTGTTATATGAAGGTACGTAGGGACTCCCTACATTTATATATCAAAGTGGTTAGGTTTTGCCTGAAATAAAAATAGTTTTAGAGCAATGCACGTGTGTGTTGTAGTCCAGACGACTCTAAATGAGCTGTGCGCATAATAGAGCGGCTTGCGCATTTATCCGACAATTGTTGCAAGGTTTCTGCACTATTTTTTTTTCGCTTTTGATAGTGCTTTTCTAAACCCTGATAACTGGACTTCCCGTCAACAATTAACGCTATGAGTTTCGGGGCAATCATTGCCCCCCATAAAAGCAGTAATGATCGTGCTTCTAGGGGTGACATTTGGAGTCTGATTGAAGTCAACTGTACCAACGCCCAATACTTTCATGGAGGGCAAGACCGCACTTCCGTACCAAGTTCTAATCCACGCTTGGGTTGTTGTCGTTGTTTTTTTTTGCGTACACCGGATTCACTGGTGTATCCAGTAAAGCGTCATGCGCACTAGTCCCCCTGACCAACCCTAAACCATTGTAGACAGTGTAAAATTAAAAAGTTGCCCCACTATCGTGAGAAGTAGGTGACCCTGTATTTAGTCCAAGCCGGTCATTATGATGACAATAACGGTTTTCGTGAGACACGCATTCGCGGACAGATATTGCCTGGAGCCAGGAGCGTGGTAAATTTAAATATTTTGACGAGTTGCTTTTCAACCACGTGATGCATAAGGTCGCGTATCCGTGAAAGCGTTCTTCAGCTTTCAAAGATTAGTCTTAAAGACAATCTGAATCGCTTCCACGCTCGAAACCCACAAAAACGGCGCCGCGCGACGCGGTAGACAATCGTGCCGTGCAAAAAATAGACGCGGCCTTCGGGCGAGCTCCACCGCTCAGCCGCGGCAGAATTGTCCTTCACCGAGCACAATCGTTTTGCCCAACAGCCGAGTCGGCGTTTGTGTCCGGCGGCGCTAAGGTGACTGTTTCCGCCGCCGCGGCGCACAAATACGCTCTAAACTACGCCAGCGAGGGGAAACGAGGCTGATGGCGCTTAGCGCAGTCTGGAGAAAATCATGGCGGAAAAAAAAAAGGAAAACGAGGTCAATGTCTTGCGGCAACAGCGCCGCCAAACCTAGAAATGCGTCATTCGGTTCGTGCAGATCCCGAATTCTCTCGGGCCAAATTGTTGCAGTCGCGCGTGTCAAGTACGTAGAGGAACGAAAAAGAAAAAAAAAAAAGAATGTGGAGGGAGGGCGATGATAACTCTCGTTGAAAGCCTCCAGTTGAAAGTAATTTTCGACGCCAACAAACGAACTTCCCTTCATTGTAAGAAGTGACATTCAGAGGGGCAATCACAATGCGTCGGTCCGCAGTCCCGTAAGATGTGTGCCAGGGCCGTCCGGAAGAGCGCTCGTGGAGCACAACTTTTTCCAGCGCAGAAGAAACCAGCATCAGCCGCGTTTGCAGTTATACGTGATTGCCGGGATGAAGGTCAGGACGTACAGGCGTAACTACCCGGAGATTGAAAAGGGTGCTTCCTCCTTGATTATACGCTACAATTTGTAAGAAGAAAGAAAAGCTAACGCATCGACTAGAAGATAACTGGGAAGCGAACCCTGTCGGAGTGGCCACCACGTTTGCTAAAAAAGCAAGGACCTTGTGGTACTTTACGTGAACATAAGGGTTGCATCTTGTCTACGCTGGGGAAGATGCTGTAAAACGTATACGCAAACGTTTAGCTCTTATTGCTAACGATACGAAAATTGCAGAATCATACGTAATCATAAAAAAAGAAGCCCACGAAATGGTGCAAGTATCTCTGACGAAGACAATCAACCATTGCCAGATCTCGAGGCCGCTGACGAGTCAGAATTAAAGTCTATTTACAGTGGCCAATATTATTTATGGAGAAATGTAGACATTACCGATCGCGAAATAGAAGTTCATTTCATGTTCTTGACAAGACATGATGGGGCGAGAGAAAAGGCTGCTGTGGACAGCGTGACGAGCTCTCGCCCTGTACGGGTGTATGGGCAGTATGATGATGATGATTTTGGGTTTAATGGCGCAAGGCCGACAACGGCAAAGAGCGCCATGACAATGATGAGAGAGATTAGAAAGATTTGTAAAGGAGGCACTAGTTCAAAAAAACTTTACTCAGAGGGTTGGTGTATAGGGCCATAATTAAAGCATAGTGAGTGTACTAAGATAAATGGTGTATAGGGTCATATTAAAACAGTGAGTGCAAGCACCTAAGGTGTAAAGTCTCAGGTTCCACCACTGTTTTAAAACACATAATGAACACAGGTGAGGTTATGGTCTATATGATATGTATTTTAAAAAGTCTACATCTGCTAGGTAACTAAAAACTTTTTTGTATGGGAACATTGGATGGTCTGATAAAAATAGTGAAGGGTGCAAGGGAATGTTATATGTGTGAGCTTCATTAAAATGACGTTTCCTTTCAATGATGCGCAAGTCACACTCAATAAGCATATGAAGAACAGAAAGCTGACCCCCACATCGATGGCAGTGTGGCTTGTTTGCGTCTGTTAAGAGGTATGAGTGTGTGATGTGTGTGTGGCCAATTCTTAATCTGCATAATGCTACCTCGACAAATCTGTCATGTTTTTCAGCAGAAGGCTTTCCTATTTTGGGTTTAACGATATGTAGTTTATTCTCTACTTCTCTGTCCCATTGCTGCTGCCAGTGGTCCCGCAGCTTCCTTCTTACAAAAAGTTTCAGATCTTGATATGGGACCTCGTTTATGTCTATGCTGCTTCGAAGGGCGGCAGCTGCAGCACTACGGTCAGCAGCTTCATTTCCAGCAATGCCGCAGTGGCCAGGAACCCAGTAGACTGTGACAACGAGTTTCAGGCCATAAGCTGAGTAGAGAGCTCTTAAAACAAAATTAAAAGTGGGGTTTCTACTGACCTTCCGAGATGAAAGATTTGAGACGACAATCAGAGAGTCCGTGTATATAACTGAGTTCTTAATTTTGTTTTGAAGAATGTGGTTTAAAGCGAGTAGTATACCGTACGCCTCTGCAGTGAATATACTTGTGTTCGTGTTCATTGTTTTGGACACATTAAGTAGGGGGCCATTTGCAGCACAGGATACGGCTGTGGTAGTTTTTGAGGCATCTGTGTAAAATTCAGCTGCCTTGTATTTGTCTTGGAGGAACAGAAAATGCTGAGTGATGACAAAGTTTGGTACATTTTTTTTGTGTATTTCTCTAAAGGACATGTCACAGTGAATTGGGAAAGTGTCCCACGGAGCGACCAAATCATAAACTGAGGTACAGTAGACATCAGTGAGAGGAACATGGAACTCGCTGACGAGGTGCGAAACTGCCAGCGGGAAAGGAGGAGCTATGGATGGTCGGTTTTCAAAGAGATGATCAGTTGTGTTATTTTTCATTATGGTATTCAGAGGGTGTTCCTTTAAAGAAGTCATCTTTGCAGCATACATCAGAGCAGTGTAGGCGCGCTGGTACCCTAGAGACCACTGGTTTGATTCGACTTGAAGGGATGGAATAGGACTTGTTCGATATGCCCCTGTGGCCAAGCGAAGCCCCAAGTTGTATACTGGGTCCAACATTTTGAGTGCTGTTTTGGTTGCAGACTGGTATACAATGCAGGCGTAGTCTATTCTTGACCTAACAACACTATTAAGATGTGCTAGCAGACATTTTGTATCCGTACCCCAGGACTGATGAGATAGTACCTTTAAAATGTTCATTGTTTTCAGGGATTTTACTTTTAGTAATTTAATGTGTGGTATGAATGTGAGCTTGTGGTCGAGCAAAATACCTAGAAACCTGTGTTCCTTTTTCACTGGTATGGGCTGACCTCCTAACGTGATACAAGGAAGAGGTTGTACACCACGTATCCTAGAAAAGACAACAACAGCACTTTTATCAGCGTTAAACTTAAAACCATTTCTTTCAGCACATGTAACCAGCCTGTTGACACTTAATTGGATTTGACGTTCACATATCGACAGATTACAGGATTTAAAGCTGACTTGGATATCGTCAACGTAGGCAGAGTATGAAACAGTCCGAGGCAGCACAGTTTTAAGAGAACTCATTTTAACAATGAACAGTGCACAGCTCAGCACTCCTCCCTGGGGTACGCCATTTTCTTGAACAAATGTTCTAGACAGGGCAGTCCCCACACGGACACGAAATGTGCGATCAGACAAATAGTCTTGAATAACATTGAGTATATTGCCACAAAGGCCAAACGACTGCAAGTCCAATAGAATGTCATATCGCCACGTTCTATCGTAGGCTTTCTCCACATCAAAGAATACAGAGAAGCAGTGCTGTTTATGGACAAAAGCGTCTTTAACATACGATTCAAACGCAACCAGATTATCTGTAGTTGATCTCCCAGACCTAAACCCTGCCTGATTTTTGTCTGGAACACCATGAAACTCCAGAAAGTAAAAAAGTCGCCGGTTTATTATTTTTTCAAAGAGCTTACACAAACAGCTGGCCAGGGCAATAGGCCTGTAACTAGCAGCAAAGGACGGTTCTTTCCCCTCTTTTAGAAGAGGTACAACGATTGCTTCTTTCCATGCTTTTGGAAAGCGGCCTTTCTGCCATATTTTGTTAAAGAGAGAGAGTATTGTGTAAAGTGTGTCAATGTGTAAGTGCCTGATCATCTCATAGCTGATTCTGTCAGCTCCAGGGGCTGACTTACCACATGTGGACAATGCAGTAATTAGTTCGGGCATCGTAAATGGTGCATTGTATCCTACATTTGAGCGTTTGTTCACACAAAGGGGCTGGCGCTCAGCTGCTTTCTTGTGCTGTAAAAATGTTTGTGTGTAATGAGAGGAACTGAATACGTGTTCAAAATGTTTGCCGAGAGCATCTGCTTGGTCTTTTATTGTGTTACCCACACTATTTACAAGGGGAGTAGGATTGGTCTTGTAGCCTTTTAGTTTCTTTATCCTAGTCCATACTTTGTGAGAGTCTGTGTAAGAGTTTATAGACGATATAAACCTTGTCCAACTTTCGTTTTTTGCTAAGCGCCGTGTCCGCTTTCCTTTGGCTTTTGCCCGTTTAAACTTAAGCAGGTTGTCTGCCGTAGGATAGGGGCGTAAGAGTGCCCATGCTTTATTCTGTTCGGAACGTGCACGCTTGCACTCCTCATTCCACCATGGTCTAGGTATGGGGGGGGGGGGGGGGGGGTTTAGGAGTGGTCTCTGGAATGCTCTTTTGAGCACAGTCAAGAATATGGGCCGTAATAAGTGAGCTGGCTGCTTCAACATCTAAGTGACTTATGAGTGAAGGGGTTAGTCTGGAAAGTTCTTTGAATGTTTTCCAGTCAGCTGCATGTTGTTTAAAAGTTCGGGGCGAATCGGTGTCTTGGGAGTTATTGCTTGTAGCTAGTAGTTTCACAGGGAAATGGTCGGTGCCATAGGGGTTGTTAATTACTTTCCACTCACAGGTGGGCAGTAAAATTGCGGAGCCAATTGCCAGGTCTATTGCAGAATATGTGTTGTGGGCCGTGTTGTAGTATGTTGGATGTTTCTTATTAAAGATGCAACTGCCGGATGATGTGATGAACTTTTCAATTAGCCGCCCTCGCGCATCAGCTCGCGCAGATCCCCAGAGAGGGTTGTGGGCATTAAAATCCCCAATAATTAAGTAGGGTTCAGGTAGCTCATTGGTGAGGTTTTCGAATTCGACGCTGGATAGACGAAAGTCCGG
Source organism: Haemaphysalis longicornis (assembly GCF_048455015.1). Taxonomy (NCBI): domain Eukaryota; kingdom Metazoa; phylum Arthropoda; class Arachnida; order Ixodida; family Ixodidae; genus Haemaphysalis; species Haemaphysalis longicornis. Next base: position 87,184,616 of record NW_027526460.1, on the reverse strand, counting down.
TGGAATGTAAAGAGAACACACTGTTATTAGTCTATCAAAAATTATGGCTCTAACGGCAACTGCTTCAAGTGAAGTTTGTAGCTGCAGGTGTTGACAGGCAACAGATTTTTGTACTATTATTGCCACACCACCAGACGGATGGTGGTAGTTCAGTCTGTCTTTACGAAATATAGTGTATTGTGTTAAAAAGTTTGTCTGAGATGGGCGTAGGTGTGTTTCTTGGAGGCGCAATATGTTGTTTGGTTTGTGATTTGAGAGTATATCATATATATCGTCAAGGTTGTTCAACAGCCCCCTACAATTCCACTGGATAACACTTTCAGCAGCCATAAATACCAAGAGAAGAGAAATGCAGATCATGAGATGTTCGTTTTCCATTAAAAGGGTCATTAGTGAGGGAGTTTTGTTTTTGGGGCCCTTTGAGTAGTTTACCTAGGTCGCCGAGTTAGTTCCCGGTGTAGTGATCTTGGACGACTTCGGTTTGTTTGATTTACCCCGACCAGCGGAGCTGCGGCGCTCCTGTTGTGTTTCAGAAGCAGGTGTGCTTGGAGAGACATCCATGGCCTCATCCAAGGTTTCTGATGGAGAAGTGTCAGTGGAGACACTGGGGTGTATGGGCAGTAGATGGCGCCTAACGGTATACATCCTAAAGGGTTTGCGTATAATTAATACAGTGCTTTCCTGTAGGATGCTGTAAGTAATAAAAAATACTGTTACAACAAATGTCATTAAATTAATAGAAATAAGAACGAACAGGTTTATACAATGTCTAGTGGAACATTTCTTGCATACATACCCAGAACTGGTACTCTTTGGGTGAAAAAATAAAATAAAATAAAAAATAAGAGCAATCATTTTTACAGGTACATACTTAAAAGCTCACGAATCATTAAAGCAGGAAAGTCAACGCCACGTTCAACAAACCGATTTAGAAATTTGGGGACAGTGTGACAACATTTGATTACCATGGTTGGTTCTGCAAAAGCTAACTGTCCAATGTTAAGTATGCCCAGTGTTGTACACACTCGACAAGTCCTTCTGCCCTTAGTTTACGTACGCGTCGCAGGGAAGGAAAAGGTAACGCTTTCGCGTACAAAACAGTGTAGTAAAACCCTTTTCGTTCTAGCTCTAGTTAAAGAGTTCGAGTTTCAGTTGACGATAACAAACAAAAAATAACCGGCTAATCTGCCAGAAGGCTAATGCGCGAGTGCACTCTTAGGTAAAAATGGTCGAGCGAATGCAGTTGTCACTGGAACCAGGTTAATTTTGTTGGGTTTCCCATAAGGGTTGTGCAATAGGCACAACTAGATCGATAAGTACGGTGAAAGTTTTTCGCGCTGAATTTGTCCACAATCCGCGCAGCTCGCAAAAGGCCTGCGCGGAGAATTTCTCCCACCGCAAGCAAAAGCGCTGCCCGCGAAACGTTAAGTGCACAGGGGCTGCCCGGAGAAAATTAACCATGACAGCAATAACTATTACACTTGCGTCATAAAACTACCCAACTCGGAGCGTTTTATCTCCCAATCAGCAAAACCAAACAAACAAAAAAGAACGCGGTGATTTTGAAATTCCGCGCGCTTACTCCACAAGGGCGTCCAGTTGGCGCCCGTATGCGCACAGAACAACGGCATGGCCCGCTTTGTGCTTTGTTCTTTTCGAAGCGCCAAAAGACGTCAACGCGAAGCCGCCGAAACGGTTGCAACCTTCGCGCGCCGGCATTTTGCGGCAGGAGCGGGCGCCTAATCGCGGAACGGGCTAAGCTCGTAAAAGGGCCTTTCGCTGCCGCCTTCCATAAACATTTTATCCGCCGCAAATACTCACGGCCAACGTAGACCAGCTTCCGACGGTGGAAAAAAAAAAAGAAAGGGGTGGGGGGAGGGAGGAGGAGTCGTTATTTATTCTCCCTTCACACGCCTTCGCCTTACTTCGTAGCGTTTATGCACGCCCTCTCGGAATTACAGTTGCATGCAGCCCGGCGAGAAGTGGGGCGCTCTGCAGAAGTGACAACAATTGGGAACGTGCATGCATGCAACGGGTTGCGCAACCTGTAAATAGAGCGGACCACCGCACTCAGTGACAATAATAGGAATCATGATTCTTTGTGTCGTCATCGACGCGGGCCCACGCTGTTTTCAGACAACACGAAGCTGTGCGCCCACACACATACACACAGTTAAACCCGATTATAACGGACCCGGATAAAGCGAATTATGCTATATATCGAACAAAGGAAGCTCAGTTGCGAAAATACACGCGAAACATAATCCTTATAACGAAGTTTACATCTGATATATCGAACTCGGCGCGCCTATAGAATTGCCGCTTAACTGCATGGTCTCGGAGCGGCGATCGAAATGTTCATTGGCTGCGATGGATATTTTGAGCCTCACATGGACCGACGTGACTCAAGGCACTTTCCGTAACTGTTAACGACGCGACTGACTCACGATTAAACCCTCCCAGTCAGCGAGTCCGGACCAAGATTGAAGCATCGGCGAACTGTGGGAAGAGCCCGCCAACGTTCCCGATGTTGTGCTGAAAGGAGTGCCCTTCGAGGATTACCTGAGTGTCAACGACGACGTTGCCCTCACTCTAAGCCCCTTGGAAGCCGACACCATCGCCGATGTCATGGCTGCTGGCGCTGCTGGAAGCACCGAAGAGGCGGGTGATGTCGCGAGCGGAAGCCGTCCGATGCTTAATGAGGCGCTTTCGGCAGTCAATGGGCTCCACTAATATTGCTTCGATATTGACGGACACGGATTGCAACTGATGCAAATGATTTCTCATGTAGAGAATGCTGTGCTAGTTGACGCCGCCAATACGAAAGTGAAAACAAGAATCACCGCTTTTTTGGAAAGTAAGTAGTTACAGAGGAAAGTAGCTCTATTGCTTGCAATAAAGGTAGTTTTCTGTATGGTAATGGGATACTTTATTACGTTCGTTCGTGCATGTGGGGATGGTAGGAGGAGGTGGGGTGGGGATTGGGGTGTCCCGCGTACTGCGAACTCGTAACAAAAAACTATTTCGAGCTATTGGCTATGTCGAAATAATCGTGACGCTTATTGCAGTTCGCTTTAACCGGGTTTGACTGTATATATATATATATATATATATATATATATATATTTATTTATTTATTTATTCAAGGTATCTTACAGGCCCAGCAGGGCATTGAGTAAGAGGGGCTTGTGGAGGAAATCACACCAAAATAACGAACAAGAGTTATACAATAATTAGTCATGTCATATACAGATATCAACAAGTCAAGTAAGCTGTCAAATAAAAAAGAACTTCATCACATCATCGTAAGAACGGCAAGAGAATTATACAAAAAATAAGAACATCAACAAGTAAAACACAATGCGAAACTAAGAAAAAAACCGATGCGAACGTAATCATTCCTGTTCAATCTGAAAAATGGATCTGCAAGTGATGACGGAATGTTTCCGGGTTAGTCAGCGACGCGATGGTATCAGGAAGATCATTCCACAAGCGGATAGCTCGTGGAAGAGCGGATGAATTAAATGCGTTGGTGGTGCCGTACATGCGTGCGAAGCTACGTTGGTTAAATAATCTGTGTGATGTGGAAACAGGGGTTATAATGCGCAAAGGGGAATAGCTGGTGCTATGAATGTATTTGTGAAAAATGCACAGGAGAGCGATTTGCCGGCGCAGATGCAGTGTTTCTAGTGAAAGATCGTGTTTTATTTTTGTTATACTAGAGCCGAAGTTATATGACTTGGTTATAAACCGTGCAGCCCGATTCTGCACTGCTTCTATTTTTTTCAATTAAGTAATTTTGGTAGGGGGACCAAATGGAAGAAGTGAACTCTAACTGTGGTAGTACATAAGTTTTATAGGCTAGTTGACGAATATTAGAGGGCGCAGCATGCAGATTTCGACGTAAGTATCCCCGTGATCGCGAAGCTTTAGCGCATATGGCGTTAATGTGGGTGGACCACGAAAGGTTAGCCGTTAAGAGCACGCCTAGGTATTTATAATTTAAAGCGTCAGTAATTAAATGGTTGTTTAGGAAGTACGAAAAATTAGAGTTAACGCGTTTTCGGCTGAAAGAAATTTTTTGACATTTGGTTAAGTTCAGAGACATTTGCCACGTATTGCACCAGTCTCAGATAGCCTTTAAGTCATTTTGAATCGTTACATGGTCACTAAGGTTATTTATTTTCCGGTAGATTATGCAATCGTCAGCAAAAAGTCGCATGCAAGATGTTACGCGAGAAGGTAGGTCATTAATAAATATTAAAAAAAGTAAGGGGCCAAGAACGCTGCCTTGAGGCACACCAGAGGTGACAGGGGAAAGCGGCGAAGTAGAACCATTAACCACCGTGAACTGTTCACGCATGGAAAGGAAGTTACGAAGCCAAGATAAAGTTAAAGAATCTAATCGAAGCGCGGATAATTTACTGATTAAACGGCAGTGGGCTACACGATCAAACGCTTTGGAAAAATCCAGGAAGATACAATCAGTTTGCGAGTTACTGTTCATGTTATTGTGTAAGTCCGTGGTGAATTCAAAAAGCTGCGTCGTGCTGGTTAGCGAAAAAGAATTTATTGGTCTCAAGATGACAGTAAATGTTAGAAGCGATAATGTGCTCCAGCATCTTACAGCAGATACACGTTAGCGAAATTGGGCGGTAGTTGTCCGGTGAGTTTTTATTACCCGATTTATGTATCGGCACGATTTTAGCTATTTTCCAGTCCCTAGGCAACTGGCCAGAGGATAATGACTGCGTGAATATGTGATATAAGATCACACTTGAAATTGATTTCGTATTTTTTAAAAGTTTTGAGTTTATGTTATCTACTCCTGCGGACGTGGACAGTTTTTGGTTGCTTATTAAAGCTTCAATACCTTCGACAGTAAGGGAAATTGGTTGCATATATGGGCAATCAAGGTCATCGAAAAGGGGAACGTTGGAATAGTTTTCCTGGGTAAAAACTGACGAAAAAAACGTGTTGAAGACACTAGCACAATTAACGTCGGAAATGGGAATGTGGTCGTCACCGTGCAGCAAAATTTGATGGCCATTGTTTCGGGGGGATATTTCTTGCCAAAACTTCCTTGGATTGGTTTTAAGGATTGAAGGCAGGTCGCATGAAAAATATTTATTTTTAGCAGCCGTTAAAGCGGACACGTATTTTTGTAAACATTCTTTATACTTCTGCCATGCCTGAGGAGTACCTACACGCCTGGCGTTTTTGTACAATCGCTTTTTTTTGTTTCTTTGTTTGTGGAGACCCCTATTAAACCATGGATTTGTTCTATCGTTTGAGATAGAAATGAGCGGTACGTATTTTGTAACCAAAGCAGCCATTTTATCCCTGAAAAGCGACCAGTTTTCATCAATTGAACGACTCTCAAACGAAGGCATTAGTATTGTATTATGAAATATTTCTAGTTCTTTGTTCAGTTCATCGTAGTTAGCTCTATTGTAATCGTAAATTTTTTTGACATTGAAACCAGTGGATGTTAAGGGTACGTTTAGGTTAACTAGGAGCATGTTATGATCACTAAATCCATCGAAATTTGATACAGACTGAATGGTTTCCGGTTCAGATGTAAATACTAAATCCAATATGTTAGTGCCTCGTGTTGGCTCATTAACAACTTGGAACAGATTGAAATCCAGGGTTATGTTGATTAGTTCTTCGGAAGCATGGCAAGATGATGTTAAGTTAACCCAATCGATATCTGGAAAGTTGAAGTCGCCAAGGAGATATATTTTGTCAACAGGGCACAACTGAGTCGCTGTTGTCAGACTGGCACGCAGGTCGATCATAACGGAATAAGGGGAATCCGGGGGACGGTAACAAACACCTAACAGAATTTTTACAGAACCAGTTAAACAAACGACCCATAGAATTTCGACATCAGTGTGGCATGTTATCACGTATGACGGAATAGTTTTCTTGATTGCCAGGAGAACGCCACCACCCCTTCTATTCGTCCTCTCCCTCCGATATATTTCATACGCATCACTTCCGGGCAAAATTTCGTTGTCAGCTATGTCAGGCTGCAACCACGTTTCCGTAAAAGCAAGAATATCCACTTTGCTGTCATCTAAAAAAGAACAAACTTGCAGGCGCTTGTGTATTACACTCCGTATGTTGGTAAAAGCCAGTGATAGTAACAGACCTGTGCGGGGTGAAGTAGACAGCATAGGAACTTGTACTCGCGCACCGCTATCTAGCTATCTGTCAAGCAACGCGACGGTTTCAGTTGTAGTATCGTAGAAGTAGGTTTTTTTGTCGATGTGAAGCTTGTCTACCGCAAGCTTGAAAGGTTTATTCAGTTCCCGGGCAAATGCTATCAATTTCCTTCTAGCAAGACGAGTTGAAAACGAGAAGTCTTCTCCGATGGAAAAATCTGTGCCTTTCAGTTTATGTGCGGAGCCCAAGATATTATCCTTGTCTTTAAATAAAGTAAACTTCACAATTACAGGACGAGTCTTATCCTCCGCATACTTGCCCAGTCTATGCACGCGTTCGAACTGTGCACTGCTAGTTGGGATTTTTAGTTTTTCGGAGCAGAACGCGATTATTTTTTGTTCGGATGCCGCCCAATCTTCTTTTTCATCGTCTTCTATTCCGAAAAACAGCAAATTTGAACGCCGCATCCTGTTCTCAGCATCGTCACACCTTTGGCAGCAGCAGTTGCGGCGGCATGTCCCATTTCTAAGACGAATTTCTTCTGCCAACAGGGCGTACTCGTGCTTGGTTTCCCGCGTCGTCAGTGGCCACCGTGGATTATCGTCCACGTGCGCACGCATCCATCGCAGGGCGTCGAGGTGCTTGACCCCTGTGCTGCCTGCTGCGCCTGCGCGTACTGCACACCACCATCAACGAGGACCATATAAGCACGCTCCCGTTGGCCCGGACTTCACTTGGCAGCAGCAGTTGCGGCGGCATGTCCCATTTCTAAGACGAATTTCTTCTGCCAACAGGTTGGTTGGTTACTTTGTGCACCTATTTCAAATTTATGCTGTCCGCGACTGCTGCCCAAACCCTTGTTTTTTAGTATCGCTATGCCTACTCTAGCGCAACTAGCCAAAAAAATTGAATCTCTCGAAGAACTTTTGAATGAGAAGTTGGACTCACTCATTGATGATTTGGTGTCTAAAGTTAACATCAAGTTGAAAGATCTTGGTCTTGGTGAACATGCTTCGCTTTGTGAAAGTGTTCGTTTTATGAGCCAAGAATTTGACGAAATGAAGCTGAGACAGGAAGATCTGCTGGCCTCGAACAAAGTGCTCTTGTCACGGAATGAAGCACTCGAAAAAAGAGTGGCTGATCTCGAGCAGTATTCGAGGATGAATAATGTTGAGATCAAGGGTGTGCCTTCATCACAGGGTGAGGATTGCGGAGCCATTCTGAGACGAATCGGCGATGCTGTCGAGTGCCCCGTCTCAGCCGCCGATATCGACACGGTTCACCGTGTTAACTCTAAGACCACCGAAAAGAGCATTATTGCTCGCTTCTGCTCACGTGATAAAAAAAATGAGTTCATTAGGAAGGCTCGCAGAGCCAGACTGCGCACTGACAATATCGGCTTCTCTGGTGGAACTAACCTGCCAATCTATGTTAATGACCATTTAACTCTTGATAACAAGAAATTGTTCTCAAGGGCACTGGCACTGAAAAAGGAACACAAGTGGAAGCACCTGTGGACCGATAACTGCCAGATAAAAGCCCGGAAAGCAGACGACAGCAGAGTGTATCGCATTTCCACTGAGTCCGATCTTCGAATCTTCACGTGATGCATTGTAAAACTTCCTATCGCTTATGCCCTAAGGAAGGTATAGTTCACTCTCTCGTTTCATGGCCTTGCATTCTCCGGAATCTGTGCAGCGTCAACTTTCCAAAATGAGTCGTTCCCTCATTCACTTCAATGCACGTAGCCTTCGTAAGAATATAGATGCAATTACTAACTTCATTTCCACAGTTCAGCATGCCTTCACGTTCATCTGCATATCAGAGACTTGGCTTTGTGACACAGACAACGGCATGACCAGTTTCCCGTCTTATCAAGCTGAATATTGCCATCGCCAAAATGATAGTCATGGGGGTGCCGCGATTTTTCTTTCCCAAGATGTATCTTACACGCGCAGATGTGACCTTGAATTAAATGTGAATCTTTGCGAGTCAGTGTGGGTAGAGGTTGACCGCTCATTCCTTAATGAAAAGAACCTAATTCTAGGTTGCGTTTATCGCTCACCATCGTCTTCCCTTTGTGATTTTTTGCGCAGTCTCAGTGAAGTATTATCTAAGCTAGCTTTTGAAAATAAGAACGTAGTAATTGTAGGTGATGTTAATATTAACTTGCTTGACACGAACAGTACTTCTTATGCAAATTACACTGATTGTTTCACTGGATTTGGCTTCGAATCGCTTGTTGATTGTCCAACTAGGGTAGCATCTCACGGTACCGGTACACTCCTCGATCACGTGTTATCCAACATGGCGTCACCACCCTGCGTGGGGGTTGTTGACACCGATATCACCGATCATTTTCCTATTTTCCTCACATTCGAAAACATAACCCACACACGTAATATTAGCTATTCTACATCTGTATTTAGTTCCGATTCCTTTGTTGAGGCTATCAGTACAACTGATTGGGGGCCTGTTATGTCTATGTCTGACCCAGATGCAGCCTTGCGAGCATTTTGCTCGTCATTTTTACTCGCCGTGTCGACTAACACGCGTACTGTCCAATGTAAAAAGAAATACAAGTATCCGCACAACCCATGGATGACAAATGGTCTTCTAATAAGTTTAAGGAAGAAAGAAAACATGTATAAAAAAAAGAAGCGTCAGCCCTTTAATATGTGTCTGGCTAAACGATACAAGTCCTACTGTAATCTATTAAATACCTTGCTCAAGCAAGCGAAAAAAAGGTACTACGAAAAAGAATTCGACAAGAATAGGACTAACCCCAAAAGGCAGTGGCAGCTGCTCAACTCCTTCCTTAACAAGTCATCTGCTAATGTCCCTCTAACCAAAATCGACTACAATGGATCCACCCTCTCCGAGCCCAAGGAAATTGCCAATGCTTTCTCGGAATACTTTTCTTCCGTCTATACTAACCACCGCCCCCATGCGCAGTCGTATACTTCTCTGGGACGTACCACGCAGTCATTCTTTCTTTTCCCAACAACACCACAGGAAGTATTTTCCACCATTGCTAATCTTAAAAATACAGGGCCTGGGTTAGATGAAATTTGTGTAAGGCATTTAAAACTGGTTGCACATTTAGTTTCCGACAAGCTCTGTCATATTATCAACCTCATGTTTAAACAGGGTTTATTTCCTTCATTCCTAAAAAAAGCTAAAGTAATTCCAGTTTTTAAAAAAGGCGATAAACAAACAGTTTCGAACTACCGTCCTATTTCAATTCTTTCCTGCCTTAGCAAACTAGTCGAAAAATTGTTTGTTAAACGTCTGAATGGCTATTTATTTAAATTTAAGTTGCTTAAAGACAGCCAATTTGGTTTCCGTCCAGGTAGGTCAACCAATTTAGCTGTGCTGTCTCTAACTGATTACATAAAGAAAAGTATTGATTCGGGAAATTTAGTGGGTTCGGTTTTTTTAGATCTCACAAAAGCCTTTGACACAGTAAATCACCAAGTCTTATTGCATTAACTTCAGTCCTATGGCATAACTGGCCCTGCGCTTACATTCTTAAAAAATTACCTACTTGACCGACAGTACACAGTACACGCCGCAAATACCTTCTCTGCAATAAAATATGTTAACCAAGGAGTACCGCAGGGCTCAGTATTGGGTCCTTTGCTATTTATTTTGTATATGAATGATCTTCCTGATGTTCTTAGCTCTTCTGACTGTGGTCAGTGTGTTTTATACGCAGATGACACAACGATATCTTCATATGATAAAAACTTTGGTGCTCTTATCTCAAAGTTAAATCTTGCATTAAGTGCCCTTATGAATTGGTGCAGCAGTAATCACTTAGTTATCAACCCCACAAAAACTAAATTTATGGTGTTTAAAAGTGCTCAGAGGTCATTATCTACCATTCCCGTAATACAACTTGGTATTCATTCCATTTCTGCTTGTTCTGATGTCGTCTTTCTTGGCATACATCTTGACCCATGCCTTACCTTTTGCAGTCACTTTAACCATCTTAAGCAGAAGACGGCGTTTGGTATCCGCGCATTAATCAAAGCTCGCCCTTTCTTTTCCCGTGAAGCTCTACTAGCGCTGTATTTTGCGTTCATTCATAGTCATATTAGTTACGGTATAGTCTCATGGGGCAGCACTTATGCTTGTCACTTATCATCAATACAGCACATTCAAAATCAGTCAATACGCATTGTCACTTCTAGTTCTTCGCAATCGAACGCCTACACATTACTACGCTCTTACAATATCTTGCCCGTAAATGTTTTGTTCCGGTTGAATCTCGTGACTTTATTCCACAAATTGCTTCATAATCAACTGGCATTCCCATTTATTGCATCTGATCTTTTGCAGAATAATAATGTGACCAGGTTTGCGGCTAATAAAAATTTCCTGTTACCCCCCGTTCATACTAATTATGGGAAAAAAACTTCCGCTTTCAGTGCGATATCCTTTTGGAATGCGTTGCCTTCTAGTATTAAGTGTTGCACTTCTTTTCCTTTATTCAAAAAGTCTGTCAAAAAACATTTTCTCGAATAACCCTACTTGTGATCATTTACCTGTTTGACTTGTTTGTTCTTTGATTCCTTTTATACCATGTTGCGTGTTTTGGCTTGATTTCTGATGTGAAAGTGTATTTTCATGTCCGTATTTTGTAAGAAATTTCTGTTGCTCTGTATAAATTTTACTGTCATTTTGTATCGACGAACCGAGGGTCCCACTAAAGTCTTTGGCTCTGGGACCCTCGTCTGTATATCCTGGATTTTGTAACAACTAATTTTTGGAAATAATAAAACTTGAACTGAAAAACTTGAACTGAACTGTGGTTATTGTCTGAATCTGGGTTGCAATGCTCTGTAAGGTATCATCATTTGTAGCTGTGACAGCGCTTGTAGACGAAGAAGCATTTGTTCCGAGCGCTGCAACCTGCGCTGTAAGAGCTTTAATTTCATTCCTTGTAATTTCCTGGTTTTCCGTTACTGTTTTGAGATTAGCTAGTAGTGCCACAAGGCCCGATTCCAGGTTGCGTATCGCTGTTAACGCGGCATCAAAGGCGTCTGCTTCAGTTTTGCTCATAGGACCCGGGTTGGATTCCACATCACCCGAAAGCATCAGTAGCATATTTGACAGAGCGGATGACACCAACGACGATAAGCTAAACACATGCTTTTTCACATCAAACAATTCTCGTGGGCACGACACCGCTATTAAACAGCGATTGCTGCTCCTTGCACAAGCAGCACATTTGAGGTAACTAACATGAAACAACAGTCTGCGTGAGCATTCCATCGTCGCAGCGGTGCCGTGCCCAAACTGGATGGCCGACGATCCTTTCTTATATTCCGCTGAGCACGAGGTCACGGGTTCGATTCCCGGCCGCGGCGGCCGCTTTTCTGATGGAGGCGGAAAGCAAAAACGCCCGTGTGTACGAGATTTCGGCGCACGTTAAAGATCCCCAGGTGGTCAAAATTAATCCGGAGCCCTCCACTACGGCGCGCCTCATCGCCTGCGTTGCGTCGGCGCGTTAAACCCTACAATCAATCAATCAATCAATTTCTTATATTCCGCCGCTCTCGTGACGAAAGCGCCAGTGGCGAATCCAGGTTGCCAGGCGGAGGAAGCCGTCGCGTCCAACGTTGGCGGGAGGAGCTGGTCCGTATTCCAGTTCGGAAATGGGTCTTCGGATGCAGTGGGTTCCACTCCAAGCGGCCAGGAAGAAGCATTCCACAGCAGGAAAGCCTGAAACAACAGTCTGCGTGAGCATTCCATCGTCGCAGCGGTGCCGTGCCCCGCTGCGACGATATATATATATATATATATATATATATATATATATATATATATATATATATATATATATATATATATATATATATATATATATATATATATATATATATATATATATATATATATATATATAAACTGGGAGTCACTTGCTTATCGGTCGCTCGAATTCACAGGCTTGGTAGGCCGAAGCAAAATCGCCCAGTTATTCTTTATTTTCAAGATTACAGGGAAAAGCAAGCTATTTGGAGCAACGTTAAAAAGCTAAAAGGAACACCAATATATATTCAAAATGACTACTGCGCAGACACTCTCAGAAAGCGCAAACTACTCTGGGACAGCGCCAAGGCAGATAAGGACGCTGGAAGGAAAGTGTCATTGGTAAACAATAGGCTCTGGATTGGTGACACTGCTTACACGTGGGATGATGTCTCGCGCACACGCAAAGCAGAGCCAAAATCAAACCGTGTAAGTCACAAGGTGCCAACGGCTGTTCCTAGCTAGCGACTACAGCCTTGCCAGCTTCGCTTGCTTTCTTTCAATTCCCGGAGTATTGTAAATAAGTTAGATAAACTTGAAGATTTGTTGCTGCTCTATGACCCGCATGTTTGCGTCATCACAGAAACTTGGCTAAACGAGTTTATTCGGGATGATGAAGTTGTGTCGCCGGAATATCAGTTGCACAGACGAGATAGAGGCTCCCGTGGCGGTGGCGTAGCTGTAGTGGCACGAAAAGGTGTTGACGTACAAGTTCTTGACCAAATTGATAACCATGAAAGCTTGTTCTTGAGAGTTGCGCTTTTTGGCATTACGTTCGTTCTAGGCGCTGTTTATCGCCCTCCGGAGTCCGATTCCTCGTACCTGAACCAATTGTACGATCACGCACTAAAATTTCAAGAAAAGAATGTAATAATAACCGGTGATTTTAATTTGCCTTTTATTGATTGGCAGAGGCTTAGCTATGGCTGTTCGACCCACGGAGACACTATATTGGACATTATGCTTTCGCTTAACCTAGAACAAGTAGTGACGGCAAACACAAGAGAAAATTCGGTTCTAGATCTTTTGTTTCTCAGTGAATTTTTTGGGAGTGGAACTCTGTCAGTTGAAAATGGTATTTCAGATCACAAGTTAATTTTTTACTCATGGAACAACAGTACTGTTGAAAGGAAAAATACTTCTGTAATGAAAACTGTCAAGGACTTCGTCCGAGCAGATGATGTTGCAATAATAGACTACCTGGATGCTAACCTTTGCGGGCCTATCAGTAATGTTGCGACAGGATGGCAGCTTTTTTATAATGTTGTTCAGTATTGCATCGAAAACTTTGTGCCAACAAAAACGTTCCGCCAGCGTCGTCAAAACCCGTGGATTACCAGAGAAATAATCCAAACTAAACGCAAAATCAAGCGGTTGAGGAAAAAACGTAAAACAGAATCGGAGCAGTTCAGTATCCTTAAGGGCGCTTTGTTAACGAAGGTTAGAGAAGCAAGAAATACATTTTTTAACAACACTCTAGCAGAGTTTATAAAAAACGATCCATCAAAATTCTGGCGCTACTTAGGCAACAGTAAAACTGAAGTGTCCAAATTGAATGTTGAGGGAGTTGCTTCGACTGATGCTTTTAGCATAGCGGAAAGCTTTAATCGTTACTTTCACAGTGTTTTTTCGGAACGTGAAGAATATGAGCCCGGAACCAGCGCATCGGACATGCCACAGGTCATTACGGTAACGCGAGAAGGTGTTTTGGCGATGATTTTAAGCATTGATATACGGAAAGCCGCGGGTCCGGACGGCCTCCCAAACCAGTTTTTGAGGCGATATGCTGAACAACTGTCTTGGTTTTTAACGGAATTATTTAATTTGTCACTGGCAACGGGTGAGATTCCAGATGACTGGCGTAACGCACGTGTAGTTCCTATACATAAGAAGGGCAGCCGGCTTCTGCCTGATAACTACCGCCCGGTTTCCATGACCAGCCAATGCTGCAAAATGTTAGAGCATGTGATTGCTAAATACATACGAGAATTTCTTGTTGAACATAAGGTGTTGTCAGTTTACCAACACGGGTTTAGGCAAGGTATGTCCACTATTACCCAGCTCATATCAACGTTACATGATTTGTTCAGTGTTCTTGACAAGGCTGGCCAAGTTGATGTTTTGTTTATGGATTTTTGTAAGGCCTTCGACAAGGTACCGCATGGCAAATTGTTATACAAGTTGGAGAGCATTGGTCTTCCTCCCTGTATTATTAGGTGGATTTCCGCATACCTTAAAAACAGAAAACAATTCGTACAAGTGCAAAATGTTTCTTCTAGTATGCTTACTGTCACCTCCGGGGTCCCACAGGGCAGTGTATTAGGACCTTTATTGTTTTTAATTTATATCAATGATTTAGCAGAAGTGATTCCACATGATGTTTCAATAAGATTATTTGCCGATGACTGTGTTGTTTTTAAAACAATCGAGACCGAAAGCGACCATGCGTCTCTACAGGCAACTGTTGTGGCAATTCAGGACTGGTGTGTCAGGTGGGGCATGGCCCTGAATGGTGAAAAAACTGTCCTTCTGCGTGTAACAAGATGAATAATCCCGAGTGTTTGCAGTTACCAGCTTAACAGCAGCACTATTAAAGAGGTTGATAAATATAAATACCTAGGGGTAACACTAACCAGTAATCTATCGTGGGGGATGCACATTTCTGAAATCTGCGTGTCAGCTTTTCAAAAATTATGTTTTCTTAAGAGGAAGCTTAAAAATGCCACTTCAAGTGTTCGGCTTTTAGCGTACAATGCGTGTGTGAGGTCCAAGTTAGAATACGCGTCGGCACTATGGGACCCACATGTTAAGAAGGATATATTAAAACTTGAACGCGTACAGAGGAAGGCCGTTAGATTTATTTTTGGCAAACACAAAAGGACAGATTCGCCGTCATCGATTATGAAAGATAATAACATTGCTACATTGGAAACACGCAGGAAAATAAGCCGGCTGCTTTTACTTAACAAGTTTCTTTCAGGAAAAATTGCTCTAAACGAGACGAATCTTATCCAACCTGCTCTGACACGAAAAACAAGGCACACTGCTAAACATGCCCTAACCCCTATTTTTGCGAAGACTAATTCATATAAGTATAGTTTCTTTCCCAGAACGGTGAGTGAATGGAATGACTTGCCACCAAATGTTGTCAATTCCAACAATTTTTTACAAGAGTTGGAACGCTTCTTTAGTGATCTGTAGAAACCGTAGTTCTGGCGGTGCATGCTATTTTGTGGTTATTAAGGTGCTATTACATTTTATGCTGTTTTCTTTTTTCATCTTGGTTTATTATGTTATGGTTTGTGCGTTTTGTGTTCTGCATTTTATCAAGTTTACGCTCTTATGCTCTCAGTGTTGGCGATAATTCTGTTACCTGTTTTTGTTTTGGCATTATGTCTGCCCATTGTACTAGCGTAGTCCACTGTGATACCTTTTGAATTATTACTGTTTGTCATTGTTTATGTAATGCCCCTCCTGCCAGGGCCAAAGAATTGGCCTGCAGTATTTCTAAATAAATAAATAAATAAATAAATAAATATACACGTGTGTGTGTGTGTGTGTGTATGTGTGTGTATGACTCCAAGACAGGTTAGATATACACAGATACGTCGCCTAAAGCGTCAACTACAATTAAACAAACAACAACGCGAATGATCGAAAGCTTACCTAGATGACGGGGGTGAGAACGCACAGCGATCTGGTTGTCTATGCACTGTCTTTGATCAGTAATACTAGAGCGAGAAATTCTGCGGATCAGAACTACTACGGTAGTTGCACCGCAAATTAATGTTTCGCAATCACCCGAACAATATTGTTAGAAACCCCTTCAACCTTAATCAGAGCCCAGCGTGTCAAGTCAGCGCCCTAACGGTATTGCTATAATTACGTGCTGGCATACAGCTGCCACTGTGTGGAATTAGGCAAGGCGTGATTTTCCTTTTCTTTCTTTTTTACTTAAAAGAAAGGTCGCAACTTCTTTTTATTTTCGCCTAAAATTCTTCAAGATCAGATTGGCGATACGCATCATTTTTATCAAGCGGGCTTCATACCGATATTACCGGTGTCTCTTATACGCGTGGCCGATAAGCTTTCAGCCCCTGCTGCGTAGGGAGGCAACGAACTGATAGAGACCAAACACAAAAGTTCCATCCGTGGTCGAAGGGACGTATTTCGACATATTGGTCAAAAGCGGTGGAAGTTTCTTTTACTTGATCCCACTCCCAGTGCTTTCTGCGCATGCGCCGCTCATCTTGCCAGAGAGCAGTCTGTCTTGATTTCTACCCAACCGGTCGAACCACTGCCGCTCACAGACTATCCAGAGTCAGTTTAATTACATTCTCGTCTGGACGAAACCCTAAACAAAGCCCGGAGTCGTAATTAACAGTGACTCTGGTTGATTAGTCTGTGAGCGGTAGTGGTTTGGCCGGTTGGGTAACAATCAAGACAGGCTGATCTTTTGCAAGGTGCGCAGCGCATGCGCAGAAAGC
Organism: Haemaphysalis longicornis; assembly: GCF_048455015.1. Classification (NCBI taxonomy): domain Eukaryota; kingdom Metazoa; phylum Arthropoda; class Arachnida; order Ixodida; family Ixodidae; genus Haemaphysalis; species Haemaphysalis longicornis. Next base: position 87,168,141 of record NW_027526460.1, on the reverse strand, counting down.
AGTGGCGCCGTTGAGATCAAGTGTGAAAAAAATCCCGGGCCACCTCCACTAACGCGAAACATGGGGAGGGGCGAAGCATGCAGTGTATAAGTGTATTGGCGCCTTGGTGTTTTTGCCAACGGAGCTGAAACCGTTCGGGGTAGAGGTATACAGCTTTGCTGTAAAAGTATCTTGCCTTTGAAACACGAACCTTTCTAGCGCGAGGTGTAAACGAGTTTCCCGGTGTTTTAGTACAGTGACTACATGAAACGACGATTACGATGACGACGGACCACGACAGGAGACGCCAACAGCCCCAGCCCCTGAGGGTCTTCGCCCCTAAAAACCTCTCCCGTCACACGCGATTATATTTGGGTGTTGGTTAGAAGTCACGTGTGGGCCTCTTGCGCTCGCACGAAGCAAACTCTGCAGCGTACACTTCATACATAACCCAGGCGTTGTTCACCGCATCGATCCCTGGACATTAAATAAACACCCCCGATCAATTACCTGTCATTTCCACGCTGATAAGGTTTTTACCTGTGCAGCTTACACCCACCACACTCTTACGCCGTGTCTGCGAGTGCAGTTTATTTTCGCCCTCGTGCGCATATTTCACGTTCGCGCAGCGTGGGTACCGCTGGAGATAAGGTAGCAATTGCACGCTCTATCACTCTCAAGGTCCGCAAATCCCACGATCCTTCTTCCCATTAACGTTCGTAGCCGGCCCGTACAACACCTCACAGCTGGCGCAGCGGGGTACATTTATCTACGCAAATAGTTCGGTTACCCTGCATCGAATTCGGCGCTCTACGGGGAAAGGCGCGAAAAATAAAAACAAAAAACGACGCCGCGCGAGCTAAGCGCGCGTTGCCGGCGCTCCGGGTCACCGAGCGACGAGTCATGCCGGCGTACGCGCTCGGCTAACGGTTGTTCCCAAAGTGCGGCGGTTGCATTAGCGCTCGCGTCGACGTCATTTATGGGGCAATAACGGCGTGGGTCCGAGCGTCGCTGTTATATAGCGCTGCTGCCGCCATCGCCGACGGAAGAAAAAAAATCAAAGGAGAGAAAGTGAAACGGCCAGAATAGGAAGCATCGAAGCGCGTGTTTCGCAACGCATATAGATTGCTCGGCGGTATAGCAGTGCGAATGTGTACGGAGCAGCGGCACGACCAAATATTTGCAGGAAAGCACGTCGCCGCAGCGTGCGGGGTGGGTCATGCGCGGACTAACTGCCATTCGCTGGATTGTACGATTGCGTGTCCACGGGCTCGTAATCTCCCTACGTGCCCTACTCGTAGGAAAAACAAACAAGAGCGAACTGAGTAAATGTAATGATTCTTAGGAGTTAGCAGTTCGTTGTCCCTATGGCGACAGCTCGCGGTATGAATTAGATAAGACTTTTCTTCTTATTTTTTTGACGCATTGCTGCATTCGTTCTATAAAGTCACCTGGGCTGTGAGGCGCGCCGTATGAAGGGTTCCGGATTAGTTTTGAAATCCGGGGATCTTTAAAACACGCTGAAATCTCCACACACGGGCATTTCCGCTTTTCGCCTCCATCTGGAAAGCATCCGCCGCAGCAGGAGTCGAACCCGCAGTGTTCTTGGGCTCAGAAGCACAACGCCTTAGCCACGGAGCCACCACTGCGGGTCCGTCCCCATCGCCACATCTCCAGCGTGACCACGGCAGCTATTTTACTCTGTCGTCCTGAGCTCCTTCATCGCTGTCTCTGTCGACACTCATATATACCGCATTTTCGCCCGTATAACCTGCACCAAGAAATGCGATAATTTCAGTGGCAAAATATGGGCACGGATAATACGCGGTGTTTTTCGTTTAGTGAACTTCATGGCAGAACGCGCATTGCCGTGAAGCTGCACTGCGCGTTGTGCCGTGAAGATGACCTTGTGTACAAGAGGAATGAGTGCGGCTGAAGTCATAGCTCCAGCGAGAGCAGTGACACTGAGTGAATTGCGACTTTCGACTTGCAGTCAGTGTATTCTACTTGCTAAATATAAATCTTTTTTCTGTCTACATAGTCTGTGATGTGTTGTTTGAGCAGTAGCTTTGATGCAGCCTTTCCTGTATCAAATGTGCGGGCAATACGCAACCATTTTTTTTTCTTTTCCGGTGGGCTGAAAGTGGGGGCGTGGATTGTACGTAGGGGCGGGTTTTGCGCTAGAAAATAGAGTATCGCAAGGCACCTCTTATTATCACATGATAGAGTACGAATGGTAAAAACCGCGATGGGGCCAGGCATTACGCGAAACTTCTTGCCTGGCCACGCCTCGCAGCTTCCAGTCGCGCTCTTGCCGTTGTGAGCTGCACTGTTCATTTAAGTCTGTTGTCACGGTCATCAAATGCCACGGTCATCAAATGGCCGTGGCGCTACAAAGAGCCTGGCGGTTTTTTTTTCTTTTTCTGTTTTCTTAACAATGGCGGTAAGCAACACGAACAGCTTTGAGTGAGCGGCGCGCTGAGCGCGAGTTACCGCAAAACACCCTCGGGTTGCTTTTACCTGTCGACGCCGTCTCCCCGCTGGTGCCGCTGCTGGCATTTTTTAATTTTAGTGCACTCCTCGAAAGCCAGCGACGCACTGAACGGAGGGCTTGTTTCTGTTTTTATTTCTGACAGCCCGATGCCGTCGAGGTGCATCGAACTGGCGACGCCGTCTCAGCTGCTGCACGGCCGCATGGGATACCTGCACATGAAGGGAGGATGCGCTCGCGGCAACGAAGCGTATCACCTGCGTCGCGCATGGCTCTCTGCGGTCAACACCCGGAAACCTTCTCTTTGGTGTCAAGACCAGCACCAACAGCCACGTTTGCATCAGTAGTGTTGCTTTCGCCGTTAAAGAGACCCTGCAACACTTTTCTCAACTTTTTTTTTTTTTTTTTGAAATCTGAAATGCTCGCAGAACGTAGTCACCCAACACACCCGGTACTTAGATTAGGGGGTCGCAAAGTAGCTCAGCCAAAAATCACTGCTATTTGCCCATCTGATAACTTGTAAACTCGCTCAAAAGATTCTTCTCTCTTTCCCGGTCTTGACGTTCTTTGACGGCTCGAATTACGTCACTGAGGCCATCTAGCGGCTGTTGGCCGGTTTTCTTTCAGTTGCAGCGATGAACGCTTTTCGATGGCAACTTTAAAAATAAAGCCACAAAAACAAAGCAGAAGCTGAAGGCATATCTGCTGCGACGAGTGAATCGCGCAGTGCCGGTCCGTGCTTGCGATAACTATAGCTTTCGCAGTGGTTCCAGACGCGAAGGAAAGAGGAAAAGCGCTTATCGAAAGTGTTGCAGGGTCCCTTTAAAAGGTGAAAATCACGTGCCTCTCCTATTCGCTTTCTTCAACACAAGCGCCAATCATAGCGTGCGACCAGGAGATCCCGAACATACCGGAGCAAGCCCGCCAGAACGTTCACAAAGAAACCACGTGACTTCTTTAATTTTTGCGTTTTAGCCGGGCCCGCTGCGCTAGGAAGTTCCGCCCACTTTGTCGCCATGGTGTGCTGCCGTGTTGCGTACGCGATGTTTACTAGGATGTTGGGGGTGCGGTATGCATATCTCAACAAGCTTGCGTCATGCAATCCGGACAGCAGGCGTTGGTTGGCGTGTCGACATGCTTACCCGTGAACAAGGCGATGTTTATTGCCACTTTATCAGAACGGGCGTGATGGTCACGCCTCCAAGCTTACTCCAGTATGTATGTCTCAACAAGCTTGTTTCATTTAATCAGCAGAGTTATTCATGCTTCGACATGCTTATTTGCGAAACACACGATGTTTCTTGCAGCCTAGTCACGCCTCCGCGTTCACTTCAGAGCGCTGTCTGAACATCACTGTTAGCCAGAACGTTTGCTTCGAAGTCATGTTGATATTCGTGTCACCATAAATGAATCTGTTGAGTCGTCCTTTCGTAAATGTATATGGTTCGCCGTCGACAGTACGCAATGAGGATAAGAGGCGACGAGCGGTTGGAGTTTGAGGAGGTGGGAGAAGAGAAGGGAGAGCGGGAGAGAGGAGGCGTAGTGGGGGCGGAAGAAGGGATGTGGAAGATGTTGGATAGGATAGGAGAGTGAAAAAAAAAAAGAAAAATGCAAAGGGATACGGGGAAGAGAAGAAAGGAAGGGTGTGAAAAGAGGGTAGCGACGCGGGACAGGCACTATCTATAGCAGGGACAGCAAGCACGCTACCGTGTTTTGACGTCGTTTGCGAAAAGGCAAGCCTTTACGTGGCAAATTTCTTTCGGCTTAATAAATCGTTGTGTACTGCGCCTGCTACGCGATAACTGGCTGGCTGACTATCTATATACCGACTTGTCTGTGAAGGGGGCTACCCCGCAAAAGGGATATTATGGCGGTGAAGCAAATGTTAGCACTGATGCGAAGAAGTCTCTCACTATACTGCTCCTTTCCCTCCCTCACTATAAGACTACTTTCCCGTAAGGATACAGGGATCCTTATCTGAAGCTGACTGCGACGTAATAGGAAGTAATTCTTTTAAGCCGAACATTTTTTCGCATTTGCAACACTCGCAGGAGACAAATTCTGCGTGTTCTTTTTTTTAAAGAATTGTTCTTCAGTAACCGTTAACGGTTTTTTTTACGTTCGTCCGCGGCCCCGACACAGTTTCTGATCTCAGCATGAGTACAACTTGCCAGCTGACCTTCGGCGATCATCTTACGTGCACTTGCCATTTTACAATTAACATTTTTAAAACTTACTGCTCCCCGCTTTTGTGCTGATCATTGGCAGTATAAGAACAAGCTGCCATATGTCATAACAAAAAAGTTCATTAGTTTTGCTGAAAAAGGGGTTGAAAAACTTTTACCCCTTAGCAAAGGGCTGTTACAATTTTAGAAATTAAACGCCTTCAGCAGCCCTCAACCCTTTTTTATTCTTGTGCACAGGTTCGGAAAAGTACAATGCGCTTGTCAGAGCCAGTGGTCAAACCAAGTTCTTACCGGTTCCACGGACGCAATCGTAGCCACTATAGGCCCAAATGCTTTTTTATTGGATAGGTGAGCACGCGTACGCAGAACAATTTGTGTTATGGAAGCAAAATTACGGGGCTGTACACTCAGTAAAATATATACAGCCGAACCTTGTTATAACCAAGTAGTGTCAGGACAGCCAATTAGTTCGTTATATCCGATATTTATTATAACAGCATAGCTAAAATTCGGCTGTAACAAATCGACAATCTGGCTTACGCAAAAATACTTGACACAAAAGTGCATTTTCTAGGCTTCAAACCCACTATAAACAAGGAAACCCTTTACTTTCTACTTGTTGCATTTCAAGCTCAATTAACCGTAACATGGGTACGTGAAATTACAACAGAACAAAAATCACTAGGCAAAACAGGCCAACGTGTTTATTTATTTGATGAAGGATGTGATCTTCATCTGGTGGCTACCTCACAGCACTGAGCAGGATGGAGTTTGCCACAGTGTCCACGAACAAAATGGTCTTGATACTTCTGCAGTTTCGGATGCCGGAGGGTTTTTCCAATTAGCTTCTCAGCCTCCTGGTCAAATATTTCTTCGTTACATCCGATATTGCGCGCGGCTATCGCGGTTTCAGTTTCGTTACAAAAGAATAAGTGTCATTGAAATAAAGCGTGACCAACCAAAGTCTGTATTTAGTTCGCTATAACCGATAATTCGCTATATCAGTGTTCGTTATGACGAGGGAAAATTGTATTAGCGTTCTGGACAGGTAGGTTGTTAATCTTTAACTTGAACTGGATTGAGGACTAAAAGCCCAAATAAATAGTTGGAAGCTCGCGCTGCTTATGTATCTTACGTACGTGCCTTTATTGCGCAATAGCATTCAAGTTTTCATGCGGGTTTAATGGGACGCTATGGAGCCCAGGAGGTGGATAATAATTGTTCATTATTTATAGAATTTGCCACGACGGTAATGGGGAATAGAAAAAGTACGGGAATTGCTAGGCAGAGTTGGAGGGTCGCCTGTTACCAAAATTTACCACCCCTTCCTGAAGAAAATTGAGAGAGGCGCGAAAGCTAAAAGTGGGTCCAATCTTCGCTGAAAGTGCGTCCAGTCGATCGTCACACCTTCAAAGACCCAAATCGCAGACGAAGAACAAACCCATGCGACGATTTCGCGCGCGATAAGTAAACGCATGTACAGGAACGATCCAAATGTATACCGATACGAGGTTTACGAGATAAATGGATATACTTTTCTACTGTTCATTATGGTCGATGTGTGTATTTTCTTATCTAGAACCGTTCCTTTTTCGTGCTTTTCAAGTAACCGTTTTGACAGAATGGAAGCCTGGTTTCACGCATGCGCAGTGTGTCCAGAGAGCTTATCAGAGCTTTTCGGTCGGCCAACTGGTCTATAGGGAAATAAATGCATTAGTTTATTTTTTAACAGAACGCCATCGGTCCTGCTAAGAAAGCTTTCGCTTAAAAAAAAAAAAACTGCCTAAGACCCTCATTCCGCATACCAGCACATGAATATACACAAAAAGGGGCATTAGACGAGGAAAAAGCGAGCGTAAAAGCTGTGAATGCTATGAATGCATAGTTGCTTGCTTGCTCGCTCCTTTGCTGGCTTTCTCTCTCACTCAGAATGTCCATTTTCTCCCTTCATGGACTCCACGACTCTCTCACGTCAGAGGTCAACTGCCACCCTTTTGCTTTCCCACTTTGAGATTACCTCTAGTTTGTCGCGTTTTAGACTATAATCTTATGCGCGCTGTTACTGTAACAAATGAACCTCCGTTTCACAAGGAAATGATTCACAACTTCATTGGAGTATCAAAAAGCGGGCAAAGGGGCTGTTGATTTTTTCGTCTTAACAGTCTCCTTACTATTGCTGCGTTCATTGCGAGTGTTCGCAGGATCATAACTCGTTTCGGTTCACCTGGCCGTGGGGCGTGATGCCCACTCCTGGAAGGTCTTGTTTGGCGGACGGTGGTTAAGTCTTAGTTAAATCATACTGGAAATAAGAGACACGCCTTTCCCGCCAGTTGTATAGCGCACCAAGCTTACGGTGTGTTACGCCCAGCTAAATAAAAGCAATGGCGCCGCCCGACTACCCCGGTGGGCCACGAAACACGAAATGCATCGACACTGCGACCAGTGACATGCAGTGGTCTCGGATCTGCCCCCGCTTGTCTCAGACCCGCAGCGAGCATTCGTTCCGGCCCGGAAGCCTCCAGGTATGTGCTCACTTGGTTCCCGGAGCTGTAACGGCGGCGCAAACACGCATTATCCGCACGCCGTGGGGTCTGGCCGCCGCTAACGCGCCAGGGCATTTGGACCGGGGTCAAGTGCGTCGACAAACGATTCGACCCCGCACCGCCCTTCAGCTGCAGCCGCGCCATTCCTTCCCGCCGACGCTTCTCGACCAGGCGCGCTTAGACGCGTAGCAAGAGTTCCACCATGGCGGAAAACCATAAGCGCGGGCAATAAACGGGGGCTAAGTCACAGGCGCGCGTATTTAGTGGCCATTTGCCGTGTAAGCACCGGCGAAAGTTCCCCCAGCCCTGCTGTTTATCTTTGTGCTTTGATATTTCCCCCTCTTTTCTCGGAATGCGAGCGAGGGGGCTAGCGCTGCCATAAGTATTGCCGGCAAGGTAGTCATTTGGTAGCGATTTGCGTTTCTTTCTCCAGGCGGAAGACAGGGGAAGGGGGGTAGGTGATGTAGGAAATGCCGTATTGGACGCGAGAAAGGAAAAAAAAAAAAGAGGGAAAGCGGACGAAAAGACGTCAAACTTAGTTTCTATTCTCACCAGAGGCCAACCGCACTACGTCTCAAGAGAGTTGGTTTGTATTGCTTCTCTTTCACCGGCAGCTGTTTCAGCAACCACCGACGGATCTGCCACAACCGAAGCCAGACGCGAACGGTCCGAGAAAAGAATGAAAGCCAGAGAGTCTGATCTGCGTCAGTTCTTTTGCTTGAACAAATAATTAGTGCCCATTACTTCTCAAAAAAGGGGCCTTTACAGAACCCTCCCACTGCCCTTGACTCGCTCCAGCCGGTAGTCCCCGCTCGGTATTCGACGGAGTGGCCGGTGGAACCAACAACTGCTACGCTCCAGAAAGGCCTCGTACCATCCCAGGCCAAAGGTCAGCTTCCATCATTATGTTACTGAGGATTTCGACATTAGCTTCGTAACGTGCCTGGGCAATGGTTGTTTCTAACCGCGCAACACATTCCATCTATCTAGCTCAGATCACCGTGTCTAGGCCTTGTTACCTAGATGGTGTTGACCGAACCCGACCCTCTGCCCGTCGAGAGCGATACTTTTTTTCCCTTTTCCACCGGACAACAACAACGCCAATAATATCAGCTAGCGAAACAGCGAACTGGATCGGAAAGGGAGCCGCCCGGTGCGAGAAACAACCGGACGTCTGGGACCCCCTATAATCAAACGCCCACCCCTGAGCGATCTTGAAACCGGGAACGCGCCGACTGCAAACAACAGGCGAGGATAGCAACGAGCGGCGGCCCTGCGTGCTGTCTGCTTCGCTGGATGCTTTTCGAAGACGGGAGGCTTTGTCCGGCTGCTATGCGCGGAGAGCCCGCGATCTGCCGCATGGCCGGGGACTGCGATGCCTCTCAAACGCGCATGCCTCCGCCCCGCGATTCGCGGAAAAGCTTCGGCAATCGGAGCGGATAGGACGGGCTAGAGATGCGCCAGGGATGAAGTGTGGGCAGCGGCACTTTTATTGCATGCGTTCTGCGTTCGCGAACTTCCCTGCTGCAACGGTAGGGCCGGTGTCGCTGGCTCTGTCATGGCTCGGGGTTCATACCGTGATGTCAGCGTAGCCCCGAAACCTCGAAGCTAAAGTGCACACGCAAAAAAATCCCTGGCCATCTCCACTAACGTGAAACCTGGGAGGGGCGAAGCATGGAGTGTATAAGTGTTTTCTTGGCGCCTTGGCGTTTTTGCCGACGGAGATGAAACCGTTGGGGGGTAGAGGTATACAGCTTTGCTGTAAAAGTCCCATGACTTTGAAGCACGAAGCTCTCTAGCGCGAGGCGTAAACGAGTGTCCCAATGTTTTTAGTACGAGTTACGAAGCGCTCCAGCGCGAGGCGTAAACGAGTTTCCCGGTGTTGTGGTACCGTGATTACATCAGACGACGATTACGACGACGTCAGGAGACGCCAACAGCCCCAACCCGTAAGGGGCTTCACCCGTAAAAAAGAGATGGGTATGGGCGCCCATCGTCTGAGCGGAAGGGTGGTGAGAACGAAATGCCAGCAAGGGCAGCGGGACGAAGCACAGAGTAGTAACTAACCGTTACTCTGGCTAGTCAGTTAGCGGTAGTGTTTTTACCGTTTGGATAAAAATCAAGACAGGCTGCTGTCTTGTAAGATCAGCTGCCCATACGCAGAAAGCAGTGGGGAGGGATCAAGTGCAAAAAAACCTCTCCCAGAGTGGACAACCAGACCACGCAACTAGTTTATTGGGCGGAGACTACAAAAGAAAAATACTACAGAAGAAAAATTTAGAAAAAAAGTGAACATGCGCGAAAAGTTACCAGATGATTTCACACATCTTACTGTCGACCATCCCCCTATGTTTATACTTCTGCCAACGTGTTGGGCTGAGCCAGACATCAAACAGCACGGGAACTCGGAGATTCTACCACATAAAGAAGCGGGCGAACGCTTTGGTTAGTGAAACGCCCACCAGTTTCTTCCCTACCGAGACGAAACTCATAGATACATCTACCTGGTTATAATATAAAAAGCAGGGATGGGGGTGGGGGAACCGTAAGAAGACTGGGCCCGACCGACTGGTAGATTTTCGGGAATGTCAGAGTTTCCCTGTACATTCGTCGGATTCTGCACCCAATAAACATAGCGCTCCTCCTGTACTTCTTGCCTGCCCAAGTTCGAATGCTTTTCGCCTGAACCAAACCTGAAAATGAATTGCAAAAAAATCCAGCGGCAGGCGAGACTGCCTGGCCGACCGGAACTTCCTGACAAAAAAACTTCTAAGGCGGACGTTGGGAAAGTTTTCTCTTAGCGATGTCTACTCCGAAATTATTCCCGATAAACGATTTTTCTTCCTTATCTCTACAGGCAGCAGAACAACGGTGCACGTGGTGTTTAGCATTACCAAGAATTTGGCTTAACAAAGTTCCGATTAAACAAGATTCTACTGTAATCACTCGCCTCGGCGTAAACGAGACTGACCTTAAACTGCACGACCGTCCAGCTTTCCGAAAACGTAACAAAGTTCCGATTAAACCAGATTCTACTGTAATCACTCGCTTCGGCATAAACGAGACTGACATTAAACTGCACGACCGTCCAGCTTTCCGAAAACGTTTGCACAACCTCATGGTACTTAATCATAGCGCGGACAGGAAGATTTCCTCGGAGCCGGAAATTGCACAACCACCGTTGGCCCGACTGCGGTGGTATTCCAGTGAGTCTGTCCTGGAAATGTATCACCTGAAAGAGACCTGTGTGTGAAGCTCAGACAGGGAATTGGTGCCGCTTGCTGTGTGATTGGCGTGCGTTTCATGGCAGTTTCGATTCCAAGAGGTTTGAAAAAGTTCTAATTTCTAGTGAAAAAAATCCCGGGCCATCTCCACTAACGTGAAACCTGGGAGGGGCGAAGCGTGCAGTGTATAAGTCTATTCTTGGCGCCTTGGCGTTTACGCCAATGGAGATGAAACCGTTGGGGGTAGAGGTATACAGCTTTGCTGCAAAAGTCCCGTGTCTTTGAAGCACGAAGCTCTCTAGCGCGAGGCGTAAACGAGTGTCCCGGTGTTTTTTTAGCACGCCTCGAGCGCGAGGCGTAAACGAGGGTCTCGGCGTTTTAGTACCATGACTGCATGATATGAACAACGATTACGACGACGACGACAGGAGACGCCAACATCCGCAGCCACTAAGCGGCTTCCCCCCTGAAGAAGAAGCCTGTTGCAGTTTTGGTGCTTTCAACAGCTGTTCTCAATATGTCCTAGATTTGTGCAATCCTAATCTATCCTTTGCTTCGTAGTATTGGCGAGGTAAAGGATAGATAAGGATGACGGGATAGTATTGCTTTTGCCTCGGCATGCCGGGAAATCGGCAACCATGCGGTCGTCGCTCAGCAAACCTTTCCGGGGTCTTGTGCAGGCTGGTAAAGCGCTGTGCGTTCTAACATTTGTCTGCTGCTTCTCCCGTGTCCAAGGGTAGTTTACGAGAATTTATGCGATTGTGTGTTTTGTTTTTAGACTATTACTAGTTGGTGGTGATGTAAAGCTTAATCCGGGGCTGCCCGACGAAGAAATGATCGAACTGCACAATTACTTGCAGCCATCAAGGCCGTTTCTGACAAACAAGACTCACGGCATGCTGACGTTATGGGTGCGCTCAGTGCCCAAAGAAAAAATCAGGTTGAACTAGTTCAAAAGGTGTCCGACCTAGCGACAAGGCTCCCCACCGTTCAAGCAGAGATCGAGTCTTTTGAAGGCATGCCCCCAACAAAGTTTATTTCAAACACAGTTTCTGAGGTTTTTAAAAACGAAAGTGAGGCCGCAAACTTACACTCTTAACAAAAATGCTAGTAAAAACTGTTGTTGATTCCTTTGCCGTAGGAATCGGTAAAACGTGAAAGTGAAATGTGCAGCGAAATTTGCAGCTGAGGATGATTTGCGGGATGGTGGCTGCCTTGTGGGTGTGCTTGGCGAGCGACGTCCTGTTGGCGGGTTGCTTCGGCAAAGGTGTACTAGCGTCATTTCCGTGACGGATATGACGTCAGTGAAATCTTGGTGTGTCCCTTGGTGTTAAAATATCTTGGTGTTAAAATATAAAAGCCAAAAACGAACAACCCTAAGTATAACGTACTATTTAGTCCTAAAGGTTGCCTCCCCGCAAGAAGATCCTGTATGCAGGGGTGCACCCTTTACAGGCCGCTCGTTGTAATGGCGTCATTTCCGTGACGGATATGACGTATGTGAAATATTCGTGTATCTGGGAATAAAACACTGTTGTGTTAAAAAGGCAACCTGAGATGCGCACCCAGCGAAGCTCGACCGGTTCTCCTGGCTGGCAGTATGAAAACGAGTGGTACCGGCCGCAGTGTCTCTTCCGTTTCATGGCTGTTTCCGCGATCCGCCGGCAGGTGCAGCGTCGCCTGCGACGGAGCTATTTTAAACGTCTCTAACTAATTAACAACGCAATTCACGGGGCTACTACGTCTCAGTTGGTTTAGTGGTACGTACTGTACGCTCAAAAATTGGCCGAAGTGAGAGAGAGAAATAATGATTTCTTGGAGAGTTTAGCTCCGACCCAAAAAGGAGCTGGCTACTCCAAGCATTGGAGTATACGAAAGGTACAATACTTGTCTTAAATAACCACAAGGTTAGAATCAGTACATTGAAAGAGCAGCGGTTGAAAGATTGAATTCGCACTCAGTAACTCCTTGCTATGTGTAGCACACATATGCACACATATATATGCATGTTTCCTTGCAGCAGCGGAGTATAGCCCAAAGAACCTCTATACATCTTTATACAAACAATACAAAATGGCCATGATGCAACGCTGATACTTTCGCCAATATACATAACCCCATTGTATGTTTACACACCCATTCAGAGGAATGTGCACGCATTTAGTAGTGTTCGCACATCTTCGTCACTTGAAAAAACTCCCTTTAGGCAAGGAAGGCGCCTTTAACACCCTTTTATGATGCCAATGTTTCGTAACCACGTAGAAAAACTCGCATGCAACATCGCGAATCGAATTCGCGGACTCCGTGTTAAGCAGTTGGAAACGTCGGCCACGGGTCAACACACAGCCTGTGCACACAGAAAATTGTCACGCGAGAAACTAAGCGCGCTTTAACATGGTTTGTAGGAATGCGTGCCGTGTACCACATATATATATATATAGCTTAGACAGCCTTTCTCCTTCTCTATATATTTTTACTCGTTCTTCATGTAGTTGTTTTCTGGGGGCTATGCGGACTCCGACAAGCCGCGCGTGTTTTGTACTAACTCGACGACATCATGCTGCGCTGGCTCAAGGCATTTTCTTCCTCAGAAAATTATCACTGTGTATCCATTGCTCACAGTTATCTGCCCTAGCAAGATAGCCTTCAAATTGTTGTCATTATTTTACTTTTAAGTTTCCTTAATGTTACGGATACCGCAGGCTGGTAAGCGAGTGTCAATGTTTAGTGTGTGCGGATCACAATTAAAACACGCAGGCATACTACTGAATTGCGTAGTATAAATTTGCGTAAGCTAAGAAATCGCTCAATACAATTTTTTACGTCAAGAAGTTACCCGTACACATAATCAGCTGAGAAACCACGAGTAAAATACCAGAAATTTGTAGATAAAAGTATCAGGCCATATCCACTAACGTGAAACCTGGGGAGGGGCGAAGCACGCAGTGCATAAGTGTATTCTTGGCGCCTTGGCGTTTTTGCCAACGGAGATGAAACTGTTGGGGGGTAGAGGTATACAGCTTTGCTGTAGAAGTCTCATGTCTTTGAAGCACGAAGCTCTCTAGCGCGAGGCGTAAACGAGTGTCCCGGTGTTTTTTTTAGTACGCGTTACGAAGCGTTCCAGCGCGAGGCGTAAAGGAGTGTCGCGGTGTTTTTTTTAGTACGCGTTACGAAGCGTTCCAGCGCGAGGCGTAAACGAGTGTCCCGGTGTTTTTTTAGTACGCGTTACGAAGCGTTCCAGCGCGAGGCGTAAAGGAGTGTCGCGGTGTTTTTTTTTAGTACGCGTTACGAAGCGTTCCAGCGCGAGGCGTAAACGAGTGTCCCGGTGTTTTTTTTTAGTACGCGTTACGAAGCGTTCCAGCGCGAGGCGTAAAGGAGTGTCGCGGTGTTTTTTTTTAGTACGCGTTACGCTCTAGGGCGAGTCGTAAACAAGTTTCGCAATGTTTTGATACCGTGACTACATGAGATGACGATTACGACGACGACGACGACAGGAGACGCCAAGAGCTCCAGCCCCTGAGGGGCTTCGCACGGAGCACATCAGCCATTTCATTCATTTTTTTTTTCTTTTTGCCTACGCATAAGGGCCTTTATTTTAAGGCCACTTATATTTTTCCCAGTGGCTATTACCTTATTAGTACTGAAATATAACAGAAGGTTCCTTCTGTTATTATTTTTTAAGCAACCTTACTTATATAACGAAAATTTTCCCCAATTTGTTTTATATTATGGCCTTACCCACCTGCGCGATTTTCCTTATTCCTTTCTGATTAGTGTGGCAATTTCTTCACACTGTCTGGGAGAGAGAGAGAGAGATGAAACTTTATTAGGCAGCTCAAGTCCGAGCCGCGGAGTTATCAGTCCACGGAGGAAGGGGGTGTTCCACGGTCCTCCGACGGTGGTGGGCTTGGCGGAGGTGCACAAAGAGTTTCAATGTGGGCAGCCAAGAGGGACCACAGGGCTGCCCGTAGGTTTTCAGGGGGAGCGGCCCAGCTAGACCACGAGTAGGGAATATCAGGGGGGAAGGGGTTGGTCGAAAGAAATGTGGAAGACGAGGTCGCCCGTACACAGCGCCAATATGTATGTTCATTGTCCGGATAGCCACCGCATACCTGACAGTGCGGACGGCCTGGTGACTTTTGTATGTAGTGGAGGAACAGATCACAGGGGAGGGACAATGTCTGCGCCTGTCTAATATATGTAGCGTGTCTCCGTGACATAAATTTAGATGGGGAGGGAAGTACCATTCTTGCTTTGCGGAGGTTGCCGAGATGTTCGCGGCGCCTTTTATGGTGCATTGCTCTATCCTCTTTTGGATTGTATTCCTCAGGCCACGGCTGAGGGCTGCCCGGGAAATGAGCGTCGCGGGCCAGAGCGTGAGCTCGTTCATTACCCTCTATGCCTTGGTGGCCAGGGATCCATTCGAGGAAAACGTGTAGGTGGGGATGCGCGTGCATATATGTTGTCAGGCTAGTGTGGACAGGGGATGGAATGTCATTCGAGGCGAAGCTTCGAAGTGCTCTGGGAGGGACCTGACAAATTATGTTCCCCGATTCCGAAGAAAAAGGTGCACACGCCACGCACACCGCATCGAGCAATCTTCATTTTGTGCCCGCCAAACTTTTCCGGCTTCAGAGTGCGCGGTTCCAGGACGCCCACCAAACCACTTTTTTCCCGCAAACCACGCCGGCATGCTCTGGAAACGATCGGCGCCAATTACCGGATAGGAGAAATCCATTACGCTGAGGCGGCGTTGCATTTTCCGAGTTTTGACATTGCTGCCGATCGCGGGTTAGCACGCCTCGCCGCGGTTGTTAGGCGTGTTAACCATGTGTAACCATCTGTTCGCGTTTCCTCGAATACTGGCGAATTGACGGTGAAGGCCTTCGCTAGCTCCGGGGCAGCCCACGTTTATTGCACCGCGCGTAGGCTGTGGCATTGCACAGAACCAGCAAACACACTACATAATATTATCGGACGAACCAATTGTTTCCGACATGTTCCCTAAGCCTCGCGTGCACTTAGACGCAATAAAATATATCTTGAAAGTTCTTTTTTCTGTCCCTATAAACGCAAAAATATTAGGGGCACACCGCTGGCCGGAACTGAACGGTTGGCGTAATCGAAGAATAGATTTCGAAATTGCCGCGTTCGCATCTACGTGGGAGTTTTTATTGGTTGTATTCTGCACCGGAGGCCAGATTTTCCTTCGTTGATAATACCTCTGCACAGCGCAGTATTTATCTCCAATGATACCAAAACATCTGATTGATTAATTGCAGGGTTTAACGCGCCGACGCAACGCAGGCGATGAGGCGCGCCGTAGTGGAGGGCTCCGGATTAATTTTGAGCACCTGGGGATCTTTAACGTGCGCTGAAATCTCTACACACGGGCGTTTTTTTTCTTTTCGCCTCGATCAGAAAAGCGGCCGCCGCGGCCGGAAATCGAACGCCAAAAGATCTGCTTTCTTGCGCAGCTCGTGTGCCTAGTCGTTGAGCTTTCCATACAGCAAAATCGGGAATTGGGAAAATTTGGCGTAACCCTTGAATCGCGAAGGCGTTTTCTCACACGGTATGGATTAGTGAAGTTATAGTTGAAAACTTATCAAGTAACATTTAATAAGTGTTTTAACGGAGCACTTAATATGCTGATGTTGTGGAAAACTTAATCACGCAAAATCTTGCGCCGTCGAGAGACCCCGAATGCTGCAGGTTCCGTGCAAACCGTGTTCATATCAATTTTCTTACAGAATTGGTGAAAAAAAATGCCTTAAAGCCAACAAATGGCTGCTAAATTTTTTTGGTCGTCTGAATGAACTTCTGGAAACCACTGGAAACCGCTGCTACACGGAAAACTTGCACGTCCGCACTAGTTGCTAGGTATATTTACGAAATATGATTTTTCATAACCGTATGTGATTTCATACGTGCAACTAAACATATCTGACGGCAGATTAACACTCATCGACAACAGTGGCCGCAAAACATGGAAGGACCAAAGTTAGAACTCAGGCAAGCAAAACCTGTCAATTACGGCAATCCAATCGAGTAACGACTCGAATGAGAGGCGACTTGCGGCACAGTTTTTTTTTACAAAAATTGACTTTCTCCACGAGGTGGCTTTGCAAGTCTTCCATGACGTATTTTTTTTCTGTGAACGAAGGCCAGTTAACTTGAAACGATTATACCGGATTTGTATGGACCAAAATGCATCTATGGTAGCTTTCTTTTATGGTTCGCTCTATGACATCGCAGAAGTAAACATTGAAACAGAGAATAAACCAATTTGCTATGGTTTCAGGTTGGCTGTGAGTGTTAGCTTGTACAAGGTATATAATTCGGCGTTTTGTACTCAAATTTTGTAATGTCCGGCTGTATTGCGATGAAATTTCAATGCATTGCATCCCTATGTTGCTATTTAGCGAACAAAACTAAGTTATTATTATTATTATATACATATTGTAACGCCAAAGCTACATTTCAGAGGTTCATGAACACAAATTTGGGCGGTTTAAAGTGGGTGATTTGCTTGTGCTACCTCGACAACCTAGCAATTTTTGGCCGCACTTTTGAAGAGAACAACAGCGTCCTTGACGTCCTGAAATGCCTGGGAAAAGCCGGCGTTTTGTTAACTTAAAAAAATATGCCGCTTCGGCGAGTGACAAAGTCTTGGGGCATCTAGCTGACAAAGATGGCATTACACCTGATCTACAAAAAATTGGAGCAGTGAGGCAGTTCAAGCAGCCGCAGTCTGTGCGCGACCGGCGAAGTTTCCTGGGGCTGCGCTCCTACTTTCGTCGGTTTGTGCCAAATTCGCCCTTTTACAATTGATACGGACCACTATGTTGGTTCGTTGGGCCCCGCGATCCATCTGGGTGGCTCGCCCGCTGGGCCCTCAGACTCCAAGAATATGATTTCGTTGTTTTCTACAAAAGCGGCCACCGACACACTGACGCTGACTGCCTTTCCCGGCTCCCAGTTTCATCTACCGCTTGAGACGCCGACAATTTCGTCGATTATCTTGCAGCAGTCGTTGAGACATTCCCTGACATTGAAACCTTACGGCGAGAACAGCACGGTGACCCCAAGCTGGCATCCTCCTTCGCCGCTGCTCGTGACTCAACTCCTACCAAACGCTTTTCTCTTCGGAATGTCCTGCTCTAAAAAGCTAACTACAGTGCAACTGGCGCATGGCAGGTCCTGCGGGCGCTAGAAAGGCATGAGACTAGCGAGTCGGCAACGGCGAGCTCTTGTCTCGGCTGAGTAGTAGCTAACCACCAGGACAACGACGCGACCCGCGTCTCGGCGCGTAAAAACGTCGTTCTGCAGGCTTAAATGAAGTTTATCCAATCCTATCCTATCCTTTTTTATCCAATCCAATCCAATCCAATTCAATCCAATTCAATCCAATCCAATCCAATCCTATCCTATCCTATCCTATCCTATTCTATTCTATCCTATCCTATTGGTTGTACCCGGGCGGCTGCGCCCTTGCGTGCTGCGGGCCATGCATGATGACTTGACGTCGGGGCACCTTGGCTCCGCTCGCACATTGCACCGCGCACAAGAACGCTTTTACCGGCCCAACATGCATCGCACGACTGAAAAATACGTTGCCACTTGTGTAGTGTCAGCGGTACAAGCGTATTGCCGCCGCACCACCCGGCCTCCTTAATCCAGTGCAACCACCCACTGCTCCATTTGAGCAGGTGGGGATTGATTTCGTTGGCCCACTTCCACGAACGTCAGCTGGAGACCAGTGGGTTATCGTCTACGTCGATCCCCTGGCGCGTTCCGCAGAAACTGCGGCTGTACGAACTGTTCAGCAGCCTCGGTTTCCATGTTCCTTCTGATTTTATGATTCTGAGGCGTGGTGCTCCACACGCGCGTATAAGTGATCGTGACCGCCAATTTATTGCGGATGTTGTAGAAGAGCTACTTCGCCTTTGCACCTCGCAGTTTCGGCATGCCACACCATACCACCCGCAGGCCAACGGACTGGCCTAACGCACGAATCGCACACTTTTCTCATCATTTCGATGTACGTGTCGACATATCATAAACACTGGGAATGAAGTACTACCTTTCATAACTTACGCGTACAACACTGCCAAGCACGAAACAACCGGCTACAGTCCCTTCTACCCCGTCTACGCACGCAATCCCCGCACTCCTCTGGACACCATCCCGCCCTTCTCGTTGCACGACGAGGAGTTGGTTGCCAAGACTTTGGGCCTGGCTATCCCGCCAATTAGCTCGTCTGCATACCCTAGCTTGCATCACAGTCCCGGTCTAATCAGAGATACGTCGTTTGGTACCGCAGTGTATCATTCTGTAAAGGTGATTTGGTGTGGTTATTGACTCCCTTAAGGAAACGCGAGTTGTGTGGTAAGTTCCGGTCATGTTGCACTAGCTCATGCGTTGTACTCGACCGTTTAAGCGACGTGGCCTACGTCATTTCCACCTCACAACGAGTGGTGGCCCGTCAAGCAAGATCCAACTTGTGCATGTCGCCCGCTTAAAGGGACACTGAAGTGATTTGTAAACAATGCGGGATTACGAGCGCAAATTGTAGTCCGGAGTCCCTAGGCCCTGTTTCGACCACTCTGAGCGCGTTTACGCGAATTTATTTAGTAGAAAAATCAATTAGAAAATGCTGTCCTCCTCTCTGCACTCTCGCCCATTTTCTTTGGCGTTTTCGTATGACGTCAGCAGGAGAGGAGCTGGCAATTGGCTGCGCTACTGCACGGCTCGCCGACCTTCCGCGACCGAGTCAGTCGGCCCAACGTTTAGTCTGCCGGCCGCCGACGGATCATGGCAATTCGCTCGATCAGTTGAAACTAAGCCACAACACGTTTGTGAATGAAAGAATGTGCCTTTCTTTACTTCGTTAGTTTGTACTCTGTATCTAGCTCCAAGTCAAGGTCGCTTCACACAAGCGCTGCACAAGCGCACATATGCGACGCTTCGCTGACTGGTACGCAAGTAGGAAAATATAAGGCCTCTTGAAGGCGGGAGAAGAGTCAGCGAAGTCAATATAGGTACTAAGGAAATAAAATCAACGGATATTTTTACCGTACAGCGTAAACTAGGGTGCGGGGAGCACTTTTTTTGCGCTGGGCGAACAAGCACAGCGGTCAGAAGCACGACTACGCATCTGCGAACGCTTTTCCGTCTAAGAAATGCAATTGCTAGACGTGAGCTATTCTGGAAACTCGAGGGACGCTTACTGCACGAGCGCACTACAACAAATAGTCACCTAAGCTGCTTGAAATACTAAAACTAAATAAAAGTGTAAACTGGTTATACATTATATACCTTATATTTCCACTTCCTGCAGCGCTCTCGCCCATGGCCGTCATTAAAGAAAAAAAAAAAACTCGCCTGTGGCCGTGTGGTCTGGAGCGCTAGGTCTATCGTTGCGAATGTTTTGCCCGTCACAAGTTCGAATCCCCGCGGGTACGTGCTTTTTTTTTTTTATAAGGTAACTTTTTCGTTTTTCGCCGATGTTTTCTATACTGAGTTCACCTTTTTTTGGGCCGCAACGTTCACTGCTCCACGAACTAGTCCGCAGAACTCGCGCAGCCTGGCACTGGCGCGCTAGCGAGTTCTCGTTGGCGTGCTGTTGCCATAAGCACCAACTGCTTGCGGGCAGTGGGCACAGGCCGGAATCAACAGACCCTTGGCCTGTTGCGAACACACTTTTTACGATACAGGCATGAGTGAGGCAAGCTCCAAATATGGGGGAAAAGCGCATGCATTTGTGCGTCTGCGGGGACGCGGGGGGCGTTCATGCACTGCGTAGGCCTCGGCTAGTGAATGCTACGATTCCAAGCCGTCCTGGGAGGCTTATCTTATGCATTTTACAGCCGACAACATGGCAGAAGCGCGGTGCTACGATTACTGGGATATTGAGAATGCCCATCCAACGACGCCATCGGATGTCAAACATGTTTTACAGAACCGAAACAGAAACCGAAACTTGTTTGATTGCTAACCTTGGTCATCGTCCAATCACGGTGCCCCCTCCTCCCAACGTCACAGCTTAGTTGGTGCGGCCGCCGCAAACCGCGCATGGTAGTTTTTCTTCTTTCGCGCTTTGTAAAATATTTACCGATTTGTCAACCGGATAAACGATGAAAAGTGTGCTAATTTGAGCCAGTCTACGCAGTGCAAGAAAAAACGGGAGCTTGACAAATTCACTTCAGTGTCCCTTTAAAGACTTATCACCCTCGTGCTGCTGGGTCACCCACTTGGCGGATTTCGTCTGTGGATGGGGAAATGTAGTGCTCCCGAACTGATTTAATGTTCTGCTCAGTAAATGGCATTGCTACATAACAGGTAAGCCCCGCCGGCGGAAAGACCTGGGCGGCGAGGAAAAGAACGAGGTGCTTTTGGCGGATTCAGGGATGCAAGCTTTTCTTTCTGCTTCAGGTCGCTTGAATTGCTGAAGGGCACTGATTATTGGTTAATTGTGGTTTTAATCATATCGAACTTACATTTTACGGCATCTGTCTTTCCGGGGATAAATTAGTATTTGGAGGTCCTCACGAGTTACAGTAAGACATTTAGCCCTGACCAATCGCCCCTTGTGGGTGCGTGCAAAAAAACTTCGAGGGCATCGTCATCATCATCACCATCATATGCTCGCACACCACGCTTAGTGACAGTCATCACCCAAGCCTGGTAAATAAACCCTCACTTCAACCCACAAACGTCCGAACGTCATCGTAATAATATAAATATTGTACCACTTTGTTGCAGCCCCTAACAAACTGAAACTGAATCCCATAAATCGAAGACAAAAAGATGCCCTCGTGTAATTTCGCGCCACAAGTCTTCCATGAGAGGAATTACCGGAGGTAAGTCTAAATAGACAAACCTGGGAGCTACTGGAGATATGTCTAAATAGACAAATCTTACATGAGAGGAGTTACTGGAGATGTGTCTAAATAGACAAACCTTCCATGAGAGGAGTTACCGGACATAAGTCTGGGCTCGACAAAAACTGCAAAACCGACCCATTTTACTAAATCTTGATGGCGAGCCAGTGAGGAAAGTTACTTGTCACCGCATCTTTGGCCTGGACGTTGCGGCCTCCGGCTCGGCTACGCCATGGCTCCGGGAAGCTCGCCGGCGGGCCCTTCAACTGCTACATCTAGTTCGCCGGATTTCCATGAAATCGGGAGAAGCTCGCACAGAGATGGCTCGGCTTCTCGTACGTGCAATCCTGTAGCCACGTATCACGTACCAGGCTCAGTTTCAGTACATGACAAGGGCGGAATGGGATCGTCTAGAGGCCATCAATAGAGAAGCCATGAGGACTATTACCTGCCTTCCTCGCTTAACACGCATCTCCACACTACAGGAAGAAGCTGGCTTTAACACGATAGATGAGTTGGTTCACCAGCGGCGACAGGCACGATCTCTGAAAGCGCAGGTGTACACATCTGTGGCTGCTTTAAGGTGGTATATGGGCCTCCAATCTAACACGCCGCCAGATCCCTCTCCAGAAGCCCCTCCTTGGACCCGAATATTAATTACTGACTGCACGCCTATGGGTCGGTCAAGCCGTGTTGCGCCGCAACTCTCATCCAGTGCTGGCCAAGATACGTTTTACGTCGACGCCAGTATTTCAGGAAGCCTTATTACCACAGCCGTCGTAAACCCAGCCATGCAGTTTTGTCAAACCTGCCATTACTGCGCCCCTCAGAGGCCCCCGTCAACACTTGCTGAGCTCAAAGCGATTTTCGACGCCTTGACGACTATAGAGCTGCTGAGGCCAGACCAATCGCAACCTGTCAACATCTTTACAGATTCAATGCAAGCAGTCCGAGACCTCCGGAAAGTACTTCATCAAGTGCCCATGTCCCAAACCATCCACGCGAAGGCTGCGGCCCTAAGTTTCAGAGTGGAGATTACTTGGGCCCAGAGGACATCGACCCCTGGACAGCAACAGGCGGATGCGGCGACTCGTATACCTCCAACGACACATCCACTGCCCTTATGTCCAGTTGACGCAATGTCAAAGTTGGCCACCGACAAAGAAGACCTTCGGCGCTCCACACGTGCACTTATTCCACCGTGTGGATCAAACCTCCCTGGTGGGCTCACCCGCCGTGAGGAGGTGGCGCTACGAAGGATTCGCGTCGGGGCTGCTCTTACACCAGCGGTCACCCACACCTGGCCCCGGATCGACGGGCTCCGTTTGGCCGGACATGTCCATTTTGCACCACGTCGGCATCGACCGCAGACATTCACCATCTTCTGTGGACTTGCCGTGGCCTCCAACGCTCCCGACAGCAAGTACTACATAGTGTGGGACTCAACCCAGGCCGGCCTCCCGACTACAGACGCTGGCTCTTTGGGCCGTATCACCGGAGCCTTTTAGACTTTCTCAGTGAAAACTTCCTGTTTATGTACATTTAAACACACTCGCCTCCACCGTTTTATGCTGCAGAGCAAACTTTCGCAAAAAAAAAAAAAAATAGACAAATCTTCCGTGAGAGGAGTTACGGGAAATAGGTCTAAATAGACTGTTTTGCCGGTGCGCATTCAAAGGAAGGAACCCGTAGTAGAAGCAACAAGCACGACTCGATGTATTGCTGCACCATCGGGTGTTCATATAGTTTTAAAAGCAGTCAAGGGGAGTATGTACTTGGAGAAATAAAAAAAAAAAAGGCCTGCATTGCCAAGAATAAGAATGGGCAAGTGCACAGCTGGATGGGCAGTGCGGGAAGAAGCGGATACTTTTACGTGAAATATTGATTATGTCTCCATCTCCCATTGTCCTTTCGAGCGCACCTGTAGTTCTCGCTCTTTTCTCGAGGACAAAGGCAGGCTGCATCAGAACCTACGAGTCGACCTCCTCCTGCGGAACGACGCGGGAACAGTCGAATGGTCCTTGCAGTTAAGTGAATGTGTCGGGCTTAACGTGCGTTAAAGGATAACTTCCTGCTCTACTACTGCGCGGACCCCCGGCCGAGAACGACGAATGCTACAAAAGCGACAGAAGCAACCCTCGGAAGGAGCCACTTCCGCTCTCCAACAAAGCGATATCGCGCGATATTACGCACGGAGCCCAGGAGATCACCTCCGTGGTGCAACAGGCATTGTGAACACAGCAGGCTACGTCGCATAAGCGGCATAACTGGAGCTACTACTTTATACACTCCGAAGATCACCGGCGCCTAGTGCGACACCTAAGTGCTACCAAAGATCACGCATATGGCTGTGGATTATCTGGGCGTCGGAATGACGCGAAAGAAATTTAACCGTCTCCGGTCACCACAATGTAAGAATGGACGACGCACAAGAAAGACTTAGCTCCTCACTGCTCTTACCCTTTCTCACATTTCCTTCGCGCAGGCCCCAGCTCTATGTAATTTGTTATATATTTTATACAATTATTCTTTTTATTAGCTTAGTGAATGCTGTCAGCCTATATTAGCTGAAAAAAAATCCGCGTTCTGTACACTCAGGCTGCATATACGTTTGAGATGCGTCGGCATCGAACGTATTATAGCCCTTTAAAATTCTTGTTCTGGTAAGTCTGTCATTGGTTATTGCTGCTGTTGTATTAGGTTTTGTTTTTGTTGTTCAATGTCGCTGGCTTATGGACTTCTCCAAAGGAATCAACAGGCAATGGTACCACAGCAGAAAGATTAAACTGGTATTGCGCCAGGCCCGTGCGAAATTATGTATTCCGGTCAAAGTGACGCCTCCAATTCGCCGTTAAGGAAGAAGGGCAGTCGTCCGCAAGTGCGCCCTCCTGGAAAACCTACTAGAACCACGCGACTCAGGTTCAGCGGTAACCGATGCAGAGCAAGCAATGCAGGCACAAAATAACGAGTCGGTCAGCGCGGCAGTAACCTACATTTAGACTGGACGCTACATTGTCCGTGTCCAGACGACGGCTTCGGCCAACGTCTTCCGCTGGCGTCGGTGGTTCAGTGGTAGAATACTCGCCTGCCACGCGGGTGGCCCGGGTTCGATTCCCGGCCGACGCACATTTTCTTTTTTTCTCCAGAATGCACAGCAGTATTGATGTCGACTGAGCATGACAGTAAAGGGCCAATTACATTCTGTATTTCATCATTTTGGCCTGCGGGCTAATACAAACAAAATGTTTCGTGTTTCGGCAGCAAAGCGAGCAAGATACATTGGCGCACAATTATGAACTCCCCGAAATGTTTTTATTTATTTATTTATTTATTTATTTATTTATTTATTTATTTATTTAGTTAGTTAGTTAGTTAGTTAGTTAGTTAGTTAGTTAGTTAGTTAGTTAGTTAGTTAGTTAGTTAGTTAGTTTTATAAGAACCCTCAGGACTGTAGCATCATAGAGGGGAGTGGCAAGTACAGACACACAAAAAAACCGCAAATACCAAATCCTGTGAAATTTGGAGTTAAATTCGCTCTATTGTTAAAGCTTCAGTCTCTTAGACTCTTAGATGCAGCGATATATGAACACGAACGACTTAGAACACACGAAACGCATTTCAGTTGCCTGTGCGGCCTGACCGCAGAAGCCCATTAAACATACAAACAGCACTACTTGAGTGTGCAAGATATGTACGTTCGTGTGTATTACATCCGTAGAGCTTATTGCAACAGGCGCAAGCATACTTTGTGACGTTTCTGTCGCTGATCAAAGCATTATCTTCGCGATTGGTAACTCTCCCCGTAGCAAATGCCCTTACAATGTTTGCGGTAGTGATAGGTAAAGCGGAACGCTCTTGTTTCATGAAAATCACCCCGAAACGAATTATATGACAATTGGTGGTTAAGCCGACTTTAGCATCAGGCAGAGTTTCATTAGTATTTAAGCACTCTGGAGTGAAGTAATAGATATTGTGGAATTCTGGTATGCTATCAACACAGGGGCTTCTACAGGATAGAAACGGCCAGCCCCATGTTTTTCCCCTAGAATAAACTCTATACTCGGTTACAACTCAAGAACGGCACCACCTCATGTAGCGTATCACTCCGCCAAAGCGCCGAACCCGTGACGTCAGTGCGCGCGCGTTTTGGAAGGAGTTTGCTATGAATGCGTGATATCGTCTGTCTTGTCTCACGCAGTTTGTTTGTCGTCACTGGAGTCGTTTATAAGCATATTAAGTGCAAAAAATCACGGGAACGGCTTACGCAATGTTCAAAATATTCCCAGTAACGCCCTACTTGGCGCCGCGCGGAGAAACATCCGGCTACGGTGATAAAGCACAGAGGCAACTTCCGGTGCCGTTCTTAAGTTGTCACCGAGTATAGTGCTTTCAGTTTTCATTCGTCTAATTAACTAAGTAGTATATTCGATCGGAAATTAGAAGCAAACGTGTTTCGTTGCGTGAAATACACTTGGACTGCACCCCTCTCAAAGGAGGAACACACAGCTCCACTGGTCATCCACCTTCACACAATGGTATGGAACTGAATTGTTCTTATCAATTTAATAGTTAAATGTAGTGAAAGATAGGTGCTAATGCGCGTCCACAAAAATGATGTTTATGGAGTGTGTCGAACTGCGCGGCAAATGCGAAGAAAGCTAGGTGGGTATGAATAATTTCTAGGGCTTCGTGTTTCCGAAAAATACAAAAAAAAAACCCAAAAAATACACCGCTTCAATTTTTCATGATCCTTCTTTCACCGATTAGCATCCAAATTGGAGCATAATGCTGCGAAAAAAAAAATTCTGGAATCTCGGACTTAGAATGTCTGATACATACGGACCACTGGCCCTTTTGTACGTATAGATGATAAGTGCCAACGAACGGCGGGCGCGAAGTGGAGGCTTCCCTCCCCCGATAAAGATAAGCCCACTTCACAAAATGAGGTTTATCTTATCTTTTCTGTTGAGTACGGTATTGGAATGGTGAATCCAAATAAGGACTCCTGGCTCCAACGTGGAGCTTGAGGCTTTCTTAAAACTGACGCCATGAGCCCCCTACCGGATGGTTTTGTAACCTATCAGAGCTATTAGATAGCTAACATTAGCGGAAATCTGTCGTATTGGAGACCACAATGTTCAATGCTGTCTTCGATCAGCGACAGAAACGTCGCAAAGTATTCTTGCGCCTATCGCAATAAGCTCTACCGATGTAATGCGCACAAACGTACATATCTTGCACTCGAGTAGTGCTGTTTGTGTTTATATGTGTTTTTGCGGTCACAACATACAGGCAATTGAAACTCGTTTTGTGTGTCGAATTAAACTCCAAATTTGGGGAGAATTGGGTATTTACGAGAAATTAACCCCGATAAAACTCAAATACTAAATACACCGTCCGCATTTTACAAAAATAAACACCCAAAACACGGAGCGTAAAGTATGACATCGCGGCATATGCTGCACCAAGGACTAATGGTGATTACTCTGATCAGGTAGTCACCAAATAATTTTTTGTCACCGCTATCGATTATTGATCAGCCAAGAAGCGACCGAGAAAAGGCTGCACCCTCCCCCATTCTGACAACGTATTCGGGAGTTCATAATTGTGGGGAAACGTAATTGTGCGGTTGACTACCGGAACTATTAAATTGTACAAATACACAGGCAGAAATAATACAACAGCGAATGTCCTTCACCCTCTTGTGTCGCGACCCCGGTAAAAAAAAAAAAAAAAAGGTGTGCGTCGGCCGGGAATCGAACCCGGGCCACCCGCGTGGCAGGCGAGTATTCTACCACTGAACCACCGACGCTTTTTTTTTCTTTATTGCCTTCTTTGACAGGATGACAAAACAAAGACACACGTAACTGATAATCTGTACACTCAATACTCAATACAATTACTAGAACTGCAGCCCTTCTTGGGCAAGCGGGGTGATTTCAATATTCTTTCATTACCAGCAATGCTTCAATTGTGGGTAGCCACTCGGGTTTAGAGGGCTGAAGTTTCAGTATCTGCACGAAAGAACCTATTGAATCTTTGAAGTAGTGTCTGATGAGCCTGGCATCTGGGTCGGAGTAGCGTACCGCCATCCTGTTTCTCCAGATGCTATGTAGTCCATACAGCATAATTGTGTCAAGCGGCACACCGTCCTCATTTTCAACGTTCAAAAACCGAATACCGTAAGCATCAACAGGCAAATCTTTTTTGAGTGTTCGCTGTAGGATGTCCCAAAAGAACACCGCTCCCCAACAGTCCAGGAACACGTGCTCAATTGTTTCTGGCTTTCGACACAGAAAACACTGCACACCCCATGGCACAAACCATCCCTTTTCCTCCATCCAGGTCTTTACTTCCAATGTTCCAGTATGGAGTTTAAAAAAGAAAGATTTCACTCCACCTGGGACCGTCATTCTTTTCACTCGCTTAAGTACATCTCTCTCAGGCCTTAGATTACACTTGCTGCGGTATATTGGCACTGGCAATACACTCTCGACGATATCTTTGTACAGTTTCTTCCGACTCACCCCGCTTAAGTACTCTAAAGAAAAACGCGCTGAAAGAAAACGGTATGACCACACCACCTCCTTAAAAAATCCACGTACAGTTCCCCTCATGTACTCAGAGCTCACAACAAATTCAGGCAAAAGTCTTCCAAGTCGCAGCTGACAAGCCGTCCTAAGAAACGCGTCTTCAACATCACGAAGAAACAGAAATCTATTGACCACTTGCCTTAAAAATAAGTGCGATAAACCAAGTCCGCCTTCACGCACTTTCCGAAAGAGGTTTGTTCTGTTCGTTCTTTCCCATGATGAACTCCAGATAAACACGGCGAACACACGATGAAATTTCTGAATATTAGCCCTTGAACAGTGCAAAACTTGCATTACATACCACAGCTTGCTTATAAAAAACAAATTGCAAACTGTGGCTCTCGCAAACATTGATAAACCCCATCCTTTCCACTTCTCTGTCTTTTCTCGAAGTTCCTTGAGTTGCTTGGTCCAGTAAGGGTCACTGTCTTGATAACTGTCTAGTGGCACCCCCAGGTGCTTAACAGGGCTCGTGACCCACTGGATGTTGGCGAAAACGCTTGGCGTGGACTGCCATTCGCCATGCCAAAAGCCTAAGCATTTAGACCAGTTTACTGCACTACCGCTAGCTAAGCAAAAGTGTTTCACGGTTTGTACTACCTCGAGAATGCTTTCTTTAGTAGTGCAGAATACTGCAATGTCATCCGCGTACGCTAGTAGTCGAACTTCCGTCATTTGCAACCGAAAACCTTGAATGTTACTGCTTTTAATGACACTTAAGCAAAACGTTTCAATATATATGCAGAAAAGGAGGGGGGATATCGGGCATCCTTGCCTCACCGATCGCTGCACCTGAACTCTTTTTCCAACTGCCTTATTAACTATAAGACGGGTTGTGCATTTACTGTACGCCATACGCACTCCGTTTCGAATAACTTTGCCGATATTAATGTACTCTAAAATTTGAAATAAGATATCGTGCGGCACACGATCGAAAGCCTTCTCCAAGTCAATCTGGAGCATTGCGACCCCAGATTGTGTGGCATCACAACACTCCAGAATACAACGCGCCTTATGTACATTCGTGAATATAGTCCGCCCTCTGATCCCACAAGTCTGGTGTGAACCTACAATATCTTGCATTACTGTTTGGAGCCTACTAGCTAATACTTTCATTAAAATTTTATAGTCTACATTTGTTAAGCATATAGGCCGGTAAGATTTCACATCTCTGAGTTTGACGGCATCGTCCGTTTTGGGGATCAGAACAGTGTGTGACGTAGAGAAGGATGGGGGTAGTGCGTCGAGATCGTATGCCTCATTAAAAACCATTTGCAGCACCGGCGCAATTTCATTCTTAAATTTCTTATAAAAAGCAGCCGTTAAACCATCCGGTCCAGGGGATTTTCCAGGATTTAGATTCTCTATAGCTTTCACGACTTCATCAAGAGAAATGGGGATTTCCAAGTATTCTTTTGTTTCTTCATCTAATCTTGGCATTAACTTCAGAAAATCTCGCTTAAATATTTCACAATTAACTTCATGTTTTGCGAAGAGCTCACTATAGTACTGAAAAAAGACAGTTTCTATAATGTTTGTATCACTAGTAATTGTTCCATTATTTTCTATTTCCACGATGTCATTGCGCCGCGCATGCCATTTTTCAAGGCCTAAGGCTCGTTTGGACGGCATCTCGCCCGCAGTTATCTTTTCAGCCCTTGCCCTTACAAGCGCGCCACGGTACCGCTCTGTGTCTATCGCTTCAAGTTTTTGCTTTACTGTTCGTATGTCATTTTTGTACTCGCCAGGTTTCATGCATTCTTCGGCTAACAAGGCTTCTAAGTTTGCCCGCAATAAGGCCTCTTGCTTTGTCGCCTCATGTTTTAGTAGGCTCGATCTTTCAATTGCTTTGATTTTTACACTCTGTTTGAAGAGTTCCCATCCTTCACAATGGCAGCTGCCCTCATTTTTCAAACTTTCTAGCAACGTAAGCGTATTAGCTACGAACACGTCATCTTCTAAAAGCTTCCCATTTAGTTTCCACCCTTCCCAACTAAAGGCATTCTTATTTTTTGTTTTTCTGCCAATGCAAAACAAAACCAAGCAGTGATCACTGAAAGTCACCGGACAAACTTCGTATTCTCGACAATCTGGAATCCATTCTAAGGATAGATACGCTCTGTCCAGTCTAGCGTGGCTAGTACCTTGAAAGTGTGTAAAGAACACGGGCCCATTGTTAAAAGTCACTCCAACATCTTCTAGACCACTTTCATTAATTACATCACTCAAAATAACTGTACTTGCATCCAGAAACGGCGTTGCACTCGTTTTATCGCGCGAAGAACAAACACAGTTGAAGTCTCCCAATAACACTAGGAAACGATCCGATTTGCAATAGTTTCCCACCGATTGGAAATCCTCCTTTCGCGTTTGAACTTTAGTTGACGCATATAAACATATAACTCTCCATTCCTGATTTGACAGTGTAAAGTCACACACAATAAATCTTCCATTCACACATGCAGTAACACTTTCTATCACAGCGCCAATACTCTTTCGAATAAAAAGAAGACACCCTGCCGAATTTCCAACAGCGTGGCTGACACAAACGTTATACTGATTTTCGAACCGTCGCGCCATGCTCTCTGTCTGGTCTTCGCGGTCAATTTTAGTCTCTTGAACAGCAAAGACATCGATGTCCTTTTCCGTGGCTAATCGATATAACTGGTTTTGCCTCTTTTTCGTCGCCAGCCCTCTCACATTAAGCGTAGCAAATCGCAACGGTTTAGCTACTTCTACTGGCATAATTAATTGTGGGGAAACGTAATTGTGCGGTTGACTACCGGAACTATTAAATTGTACAAATACACAGGCAGAAATAATACAACAGCGAATGTCCTTCACCCTCTTGTGTCGCGACCCCGGTAAAAAAAAAAAAAAAAAAAAAAAAAGGTGTGCGTCGGCCGGGAATCGAACCCGGGCCACCCGCGTGGCAGGCGAGTATTCTACCACTGAACCACCGACGCGGATGGAAAATACTGGCCGAAGACGTCGTCTGGACACGGACAATGTAGCATCCAGTCTGCATGTAGGCCACCGCCGCGCTGACTCGTTATATGGTGCCTGCATTGCTTTCTCTCCATCGGTTGCCGCTGTACCTCAGTAGTATGATTCTAGTAGGCTATTTAGGAGGGCGCACTTGCGGACAACGGCCCTGTCTTCATTAACGGCGTATTTAAATTTTACAAACACGATGTCTTATAGCGAACATTTTGCCATGCCAACAGATTGGGCAACGAGTCAGTCATAGTGCATGTAATTCCTTCTCCCATTTTTTTGTCTAGCCTTTTTTTCGTTTTATTTTCTGGACTTTTTTTTTTTTTTTGCTGTGCGTATTTACGTCTTTTTTATTTTGTGGACAAATGGGCGTGCGGGAGATATGGGGCAGGAACACTGAATGCATCACATTAAACGATCCAAAACCGTCCAATTGCCCTTACGTACAGCGAGAAAGGAAGACTGGAGGAAGGTGAACATAACTTGATTCCCAGACATTCGCCTTTTACGCAAAACGTTTAGAAGCTCTACGACCAAGCGCGTTGTAAGGATGCTGACGTCTTTTGTAGGGCCGGCAGAAGAGAGTTTCGAGGTAGAAAATCAATCAATCAATCAATCAATCAATCAATCAATCAATCAATCAATCAATCAATCAATCAATCAATCAATCAATCAATCAATCAATCAATCAATCAATCAATCAATCAATCTCTCGGGCTTTCTCTCTCTCGTTTCGTCTTGTTTTCTCGCTATTTCTACCACTCTGTTTTTCCGAAGAAATATTGTGGTGGGTTGTAGCATTTCCTCGTAGCATTTCCAGCCGTAACATCGTTCACTGCTGGTCGAGTTGGTAGTTGGGCATCCAGTTGGGCGATCGGCCTCTTCATAGCCTGTCATGTAGTAGCAGCGCGAAACGTCCTCTCCATTTGTCTCGCGCCGTCTCTCGTCTTATGCGCATACCGCTTATAGGTGCCGGGAAGGCGTGGTGCACTGATCAGGTACCGGTGTAAAGAATTTTGCTGAAAACAATGCGCCGAGAGTGCGAATAAGCGGAGGCGTGTAAGTTATTTCGCTCTAATCGATATGGCGTAGCGGGAAAAGAAGACGAGCAAAGGAATTGAGAACTTGCTTTCGAATTTTATTTTTTTGCCGGAAGCTCACTGGGCTCTACGAAAACTGTAATCCACACAAAAAAGAAAAGAACGCCCGGCGAAAAAAAATAGAGACACGAAAGAAGGCGAACGGTCTAGACAGATGACACGGAAGGCGGGAAACTAATGCTTCTTGAACGGCACGGCTCGCTGCACTTGTGTCTTCCGGGCAGCTTGTACACAAAGCGAAGCTTGGACTCATCTCCGAGATAAGAGAAGGCCTAAAGATGCGTCGTCGACCAAGAGATAGGCGTCGTGGATAAAGAAAGACAAACAAAACGCGTTGCGTCTGTTGCGGAATCCTCTGGATCAAATCAAATTTGAGGGTATCAGAGTTAAAGGATGAGGCGGCAGCTCCGCTAGGCCTTGTACGTCTAAGGTGACTGGCTAGCATCACGGTACGCGCGTTGCAACTCTTTTTTGAAACGCCCGCCGGGGACGCCGAGGTTATTCTCCATTAATCACCCACACGTCTTTGCGACACGGACGCATAGCGCTCCGATACGGAACGAGCTGCATGAGACGACGGAAGCAACTTAGTTCGGAGCGATATTAGTTCCGCTGAGCTTGTAACATGTTGTTTTGAATTCCCCGCGCTGCCGATTTGTCTTCAAGCGGCGTTTGCCTTGCACTGCGGGTTTTGCTCGCGTCCACCGGTAAGAAGCACTGGAGGAGAAATTTTGTTGCTGCGGTGAGGGGATAAAAATTTCGCGGAACTCGACAGGAAATTTTTAGCTGACTTTAAACTTTGCAGCTGTTAGATTAAATGCGCACATTCAGGGCGAACTGTCGCAGACGACGAAAAAGAAAGAAGAAAGAGAAAAACGAAAGCGATCAAAACGAAAAACGGAGGAAGCAGCAAGGAAAAGAAAACCGAGCATAAACAAAAGAATAACACGTACAAGAAAAAAAACCGTAGCAGACCCAAGCACTTCCCAGGGGCTCTGAATGTTAAAGGTTAATGTCCAATTGAACACTTGACTCTTGGCTTCCGCCCCCGCGTACTCCTTGATTAAACTCCTTGCCGCTTGACACGCCTTGTTTGGCGATCCACATTAACGCTTTCGAATGGCTTCGATCTGTCTTCTCCGTATTGTTCCTCGCAATGCTGCGCTAGAGGATTACAAACTTTTCACGTTAAAGTTGCGCGATGGTAACACGCCGTTATACTATACAGACGGTATAGCTGTGCGGTATTTGAGGGACATTACTTTTCATCGCGCTTTTTAAAGACGATAGTCTTTCTTGGGCTACTTAAGAGCGAATATTTTGTTCTGTCTGTCTGTCTGTTTGTCTGTCAGTCTGTAACTCGATTCAGCTACCCGGCCAACGTGAAACAGAAGTTGCACAATATGTTTATATACCCGTAGCCAAATCCAAACAACCAAGTCAGGTGGCAATGTTCATATACTTGTAACATTGGTGAACAAAAACAAAACATTACTCGATTGTGAGGCAGAAAATCAATGCATAAGTAATATTTTCAGTGTTTCTTTATAAAAAAAATCATGGATGCTTGATTTTGCGATAGCAAATGAAATACGGCATTTACTGCAGAAAAAAAAAAACATTCACTTTGTCGCATGCATGCTGTTGCCCGGGCCACAATATCTACTGGCGGTATTTTCAGAAATCAAACTGCAAGAGTTAAGAAAAGTTCTACTTGATAGGTTCCATGTTCTGCTAGGAATGCACGTGGACTAGGGCAACGTGGTTCTATAAACGTTGAAGTAGGGCGCCTCGATTCGCGCGCGTCTCCGCCGTACGGCAGCGCTGCGGCATCGAGGCACCCGGCCTGCAGTGAAGCGCGGAAAATTTAAATTGACTTGACCAAAGCTTCAGCCTGTTTACCTTGGGAGGACCGCGACGGGAGAGTAATAGCATAGGCGTGCGGGAAAGAGAAGGGAGGCATTTACTTGGCAAATGCCGACGAAAGAATATCGTCTCTCGTCGACATTTGCAACGGAAGGAGCGATACGCGGTCAATTTTTTAGGTGCGGAGCATCTTAAGACCTCACAATGTCCGTCCCCGTCCGTGCGCATAGCATTTACAATCGCAAAAAATCACACAGGCACCGGCAGGATTCGAGCCTGTGTCTGGTAGACCAGACAGAGTTAGTGTCAGTCGTCTTACCCACTGGGCTACGACCGTAAGTTAGCACCCGAGAGCCACACGGTGTGGAGTACATGAGGACCTCCCAATGTCCGTCCTCGTCCATCCGCGCGCACACCACCATCAAGCAGAAATCTGTGCGGAACCTACCTAAAAGGGTACAAGGACACTTCAAAACACTCGAAAACAGGCACAAACATAACCTAGCAACGAGAAAACGCACAAAAACATTGGTGTGGTCAGGTTGTGAATGTGATCAAGTTTTAATACACAGTGACTGCATCGAACTACGCTAGATGCCGCTACGCGTAAACACGAGATGACTCCGCGGTGCACCGCGCATATAAGCGGGCTCCGGAAATCAGACACCCTCCTCCCGCCATGGACGGAAACGTACGTAAGAAGCCTCACGCTGCTGCTCAACGTCTAGGAAGACAACGAGCTTCCCCGAATACGAATCATCCCCCCATCTAAGAACTCGACTCTCACGGCTCAAATCGAATGGCAGTCGGGGCTCAAAGCGGATGTCACTCAAAGTGTAACTTGAATGTTATTTCGAGTCCCCGTACTCAGCACCCTCGCCATCATCCACGGAGTGGAGATGCTGCCATTTTTTAATTCTACTCTCGAAACATTTATTTATTCATGAAAATCAATGACTTACAATACTTCAGTTGTGCTGGGCCCATAACCAAAGGCTAGTGTATTGGGCCCATCGTGACAGGTGCATACAACGGGACTGAGGCGAGTGCAGATGAACATATCTCGGGCCAATAATAAAATTCCAAGAGTGATACCACCAATTAATAAACGATTCACGCCGTTAACAACGTTCTAATTGACAATCACAAATTCAGAGCCGAAAGTTTACAAATTCGTACGAAGCAACCTGTACAAAAATTTATTTTCCGACTCTCGGTGTATACGCGGTATGCGTGCAGCTGGAACCGCAGAGTGTAGCGCTTTTGGAGCTCGTCCGGCCGGTGTGAAGTCCGCTGTCATTAAAATCACCACGTAAACGCACTCACATTAGCAGAAACGTTTAATGCGGTAATACTACCCATTTTTAATATTCTGCTGCATTCCAAAAGAAATGTTTGTTAGTTAACGTCATTTAACTAGCAATGTTCAATTACTTTGTACAATACATTGCACCTGCGCGTAGCCCTTGGGAATTACAGTTAAACCTGGATGCAACCAACCTCTATGTAACGAATTCCTGGATTTAACGAAGCTTTTTAAATCCCCCATTGCCAGCCCCATTGAAACCCACGTGTTTGCGACCTCTATATAACCGAGGCGTTGCGATGTTTAGCCTTGATGTAACGAATTCGCTACGCTAGTGAGGCATTGTTTTCGCACTTTTTCGGAGAAAAGTCGGCCGGAGAAATTAATTTATTTAGCGATCTTCGGCCGCACCGCAAACTACGGCGCGTTTCCAGGTTCAGTGCACGCTGTCGTTTAGGTTACATGCCTGCTTGCCGACGTGTAGTCGCGGGTCTACACTGCTATCTGTGGTGTCAATTCGTCGGTGATGAGTTATGGTGCCAGAAAACGAAGAGTTTTGTCTTTTCGGGACAAGCTCGCAATTTTAAATACCGTCTCCGCCACCGCGAAAGAAGAACGTCACCTCCTAGCTGGGTATCTCAGCTGGCACCCTCTCAACAATTGTGAGTGCGGAAAAGAGCATCAAGTTCGAGAAAAGGCGCCCTTTCCGCATAACTTTGGTCCTTGAAATGGGTTAAGGCACTGAAAATCGCCGAAGGCATAAGTGACACTTCAGGTACGTTTGTGAATACGGGGGGCAGTGACCTTTGCTTCTGTGGAGTGCCTGCGGGAAAGCAGCAGGCGCAAAAACATGCAGTTTTTCCACTGTGAATTAAATCCTTAAAGGAGTCACGAAGAGAAAATACAACTTCGTGCAATTTAAAAAAAAAAAGAAAACTAGGATTCAGTATCTCACTCAGCTCCATTACATCCACAAAATATGTTTTTTAATGAAAAAAAAAGCAAGAAGTATTTAAAAACTTTCAAATTTTGCGCCACAGTGACGTGTTATGAGCAAGAATGATGTAATACGGGCCAACAATAAAACATAATTTTCAGTGCGTTAACTGCGCGTTAGCATTCAAGTGATGCAGTCAAATGGAACTAGAGGCCCCATTACAGACGTCCAGTCAAGTGTCGTAGCGACAGGTCAGTTAGGCGGCCGCCAATCGCACAAACAAGGTTCCGTGACGTCGTAGAAAAGTTGCGGGAAAGGGGCTAGGGGCGCGACTGCTTCACACGTTTTCTTTAGTATCTCCGTTATTTGTTCGAAGATTGCGATGATATTGGTATCATTGTTATCGGGACTAAGCAGTCTTTCTAATAAACCCAACTTGTATTTTGTATTCATGGCTCCTTTAAGAGCTAGTTCACCATACTGATGGCTAGCATTTTGGTTTTGTTTCGGCTTCATTCGCGCAAACCTAAACTCGAAACCTGCATGTAACGAATACCTGGATGTAACGAAAAATTGCGAATTTTGGTCACCTTTGTTAGATCCAGGTTTAACTGTATTCATACTTGGTCTCATCGTTTCTCCGGGTGATCCTCAGCAGTTTTGTCTTTCTCTGTTTAGAAGCTGTTGCGCTTATTAACTAGAATATCCCTCGACGGCTTAACACGGGGCAGTAATTCTGTATGGCCCATTCGCAAGTAAAAATTTACACCGAACGCGTGTATAAAGCTTAATCCAGAAAACAACCATAAGTTGTAGTCTTCTCTGAGAATCATGACGCCCGGTAATAGCTGGCGCTCCATTTTGCTGCATTGAACGAAATTCAAAAGTACCGCAATACCTGGAAAGCATCAATTTGCGGTCTTCGCCTAGCAATTAGGCTTTCCAGGCATTCTTCAACACTTTTGCTTGATTTTTTGCCAAGCTTGGCTGCTTATATTGCGATTTTGTAGCTAGCAGTGCGGTAGACATGAAATGTGATCTGAATTATTAGATAACGTATTGGCCTTGGGCTGTTAAACAGCGACGTCAGGGGGCTCCACACGACGTAACGTATGACGCTATAATCTTACCCTACCTTGCAGCTTAACAAGCGTCGTCTTTTAAGCGTCACGTCCAGCAAAATAACAAAAAAAAAATGTTCCGCCAGATTCTCTTTAGCGCCGCCGTTAAACAACGTGATTTAAAGCACACATTATAATCTGCCGACGCCTGGAACAACAAGAGAAAAATGAGGGGGGGGGGGGGGGTAATGGGCGCGCAAGAGAATTAAAGATTAAAATCGTTGTGGGAAACGCTACCGGGAATTATATTACCTGCGCACCGCAGAGCATATCGGCCATAAAGTAACGTCTCAGTCTTAGCTTATTTCTCTTTCGCTCTGATAAATTGGCACGCGTTCAGCGATGGGACTCGGTTTCGTAGTTTTTGCTTTCAAACGCGGGGCACACAGGCTTACCATACATCCGCTATCAACGCTGCAATCTTGGCCGCATGCGAACTATATACGGGGAACTGCTTATGACGCATATATCAAACGCGCTAGCTTTCTTTTAGTATATCTGAAAGAGAAAATTAAGAAATGCGAGAATAAGAGCCCAGCGCTATCTTGGCGAGAGAGTAAAGAGCATTGTGAAACATCTGCGGAAAAGGACCATTAAGGGCCGAACCGAAAAAAAAATAACGCGGGCCATTTGTGCTGAAAAATGCTGGCGGGGATTTACGCCACCTAAGCAACACCCTGGATGTGAAAGGCAGAGCACAGCACTAGGAAAATCCCAGCACTCTTTCTCTCTCCGTCTCTGAATCTCTCCCAATCTTTCTCCATGTCTCACTCGCTCTGCATCTATGTGTACCTTCCTATTCGTCTCTCTCTCTCTCTCTCTCTCTCTCTCTCTCTCTCTCTCTCTCTCTATATATATATATATATATATATATATATATATATATATACGTGTCTCGTGCGGCACTCTCTGTTCCTCTCTTTCTTCGTATCTCCCCCGTTTTTGGTATTTCTCCCTCTATCGCTGTCGCTAGCCTCTGTCGCCACCTTCTCTCTCCCCCCAACCGTGATGCTCTGTATCGCTCTTCTTTCTTTTTCTGTCTCCCTCTCTCCCCTCTCCCACTCCATCTATCCCCCTGTCTCCCCCCTCTCCTTCCCTGCCTGTACCTTTACTTTGTTTACGATACCCTCTATTCCTCCCTCCTTTTTTAAACGAACATCGGTATCTCAAACGTTGAGGTCCTTGAGGTCCCCCCCCCCCCCCCCACAATATAGTTGTCAGCGAATCTGATTAAAGTATACGGTAGATATACTGTAACAGAAAATCTGGCGAAATTACAGGCTCAATCCGCCGGGTGCTTACGGCTATTACCACCGTGGGAAACACAGAACGGAATTATGTACAATCTGGAAGGAAGGCGGTGTGGAAGATATAACCGAGTTTAATCATCTCTTGCACTGTGGTATGAACACGCGAACTTCAGCTATTAAAGCTTGTTTGGTAAGTTCATACCGAACGGAGAGTGCATGCACAAGAAAACACGAGCCTGAAGTAGGAACCCATTACAGTCCTGCTTTTCGTCATTCGTCTTCACATTTATTACGTTGAATCTACTGTTGACAGTAATTTTTTTGCCAAAGTTAAAGTGAACCGAATAAGCGAAATCTCGGATGTACGTTGACTAAGAAAACAGAGCTTAATTCGAATTGGGTTTGCAGAGAAGGGATCACATTCATGGTACCGCCAAAATAACTAAGAAATTTGCAGCATACTACAACAAACTTTCTTCTTTTGGTTGTTAAAACTGCAAGAACTGTTCCGGTCGTGGAAGCCTTGCGAAATAAGTTAGTTGAACAAACTTCACGTAGCCCTCACGGTGCTGGTATAGATGTATGCAAAGGCTTTGCGGACACCATAATCCTTATTTGAAAAAAAAAAAAAAAAGAAACTGGGACGAATTCTTCGTTAGGAAAAACTCCAGACATAGAAACTCGCCGGTGTTTCTGGCGGTATTTAAAGCTCATGGTGATGAGGTGTTTAGTAAACCTCATTTAGATGAATTCGGAATACGAATCCCTCTGATATTTGATTTTCGAAATTCGCGGATGATGCCGCCATGCGACGTGATTCTGGAGGTGTCCCGCAGGAAAACGTTCGAGATCTTTACGATAATGCTAGTATAATGCGCCCGTATACGGTGGCCTGCACGAATAGATATAAGGCAATATCAACGATCTAAGAAACTCCACACTCCTGGAGCGCACGTGATGCGGCCAATACTGCAGGAAATAAACAAATACCGTTACCTCGGACTGTTAGCCCTGTTTTGAACCAGGAGAGACGGATCAGGCGAGGTGGTAACGTGTGATGAGGTTCAGGGGGAAGTAATCCATAAGGAGCAGTAGTCTATAGCTTCGCTGCTTAGAATCAAGTACTCCAACAATTCACACGTATGGAGCTCACCTATGGATTAGTAACTCGCACCCAACGAAGCAGTGTTCAAAAAGGAAAAAACTCACATTAAAGATAACAGGTAGCAGCACTTTTAACTGTAAGTTAATTTTGCACAGTTAATACGGTTAGCTGTCCAACTCCGTGGGACACGGAAATAAAGACATGCTACTTAGACGAGAGTAAACTCAATCTACTTATGATCACAGGTAGTCCTTCGTTTTAATGTGGGATTGTGTCAAGCTTCGGTTTTAAAATTAGTAGGTAGAATTCACAACACACTTGTTCAATACAGTGAAGTTTAGGTAAGCGGTACTGACAACTGCGGAGGTGTAAAGTTTAATTAGTGCGGCTGTTTAGGAAGGATTGCGGGTGGTGGCTAATGAAGATATTGCATTTAACGTTCTAAGGGTTAACCTGAGCCACACAGTCACCTAAGTGTTCGTTTATGATGAAAACAAATGATTTTTTTTGTTTAACGCGCCGAAGCAACACCTGGCACGCCGAAGGTACGCCGTAGAGGAAGGATGGGGATTAATTAAGATCGCCTGGGGATCTATAATGTACGCTGAAATCACGACGCACGGGTGCTTTTGCTTTTCGCTTCCACCTGAAAAGCGGGTGGACTATGACATTGTAATCTTAAAATCATTTGTTCTTGCGTAATGCTTCTTTTACAGCAACAACAGCAACAACAAGCGGAACTCGACGGGTCGACAAACAATTCACGCAAACGCGCCGTCGAAATTCAGACAAAAACTTTCCAAAAAGTCTCGTCTAAAACCTGCGTACTTCAGTTTTCCTGTCTGTTTTGGTCGAGAGAAATGTATTCCTTTTATGATTTTTTCCTCCTCCCTCATAGCTTGCGGGAATTTCAGTCTGCATTTCTCTTTCAAGCATAAGCAAAAAATCACCTCGCAAGGATGCGAGCCGATTGGGGCGAATAAATCAAAACCGACGTAGCAGAAGGAACGCATAGCGCCAGGAGGACGCGCATGCCGCAGTAGGCTTGCTCGGCCTCCTTAACGAGGAGCCAAAAAGCCGACCGGACTTCGACGCCGTTGCCCGAAGTCTATATCGGACGCGAGTATCGAGCAACTTTCGAAAACTCGCTTTCGTTCGTAGAGTTCGAAAGAAAAAGAAACAAATATCTGACGAAGAGACAGAAGCAAACGCGATTTTGCGGCGAGATAACAGCAGGTCGCCAACAAAAGACTGCTCATCCAGCTCATTTATTTAGAGAGGCCGGCGTCCCGCAGGGTGTCACCTCTTTCCGGTGATTTTTATTTGTTAATCTAACTCGCAGCTGTCAGCCTTTGCGTGTCCCTCCGTGTGTCCTCCGCTCGCCGCGCGATCACTTTTCCCGTCTACCCTGTCGTGCGCCGCCGACCGGATTCGATAGCGATCCGAGATAGCAAGTACGTGTGGGCCAGCCAACGCACGGCAAATATTATGCCGAGCACGTACGTGCGCGGGGAAGAAACGTATGCGAAAATGTGGGTTTGTCAGAATCACGACGCGACGGTGGGATAACGCAAAATATGGAAACGTACGTGAGCTGTAGCTAGAGGCCACCGCCTGCGTATTTTTCACCTCGGAGACTTCGTTGTGCGGCTTATCGATGTGCCCCGAGGATCTTGAAAAATGCGCGGTATTCATAAATGCGTGCGAGATATGAAACGAAGTACTTTGAACTCCGTCACGCTCTGCGTGCCACGCAAGCAGCGCCAACAAAGGCCTGTACGTAGGCCAAACGAAAGCGGAAGCAAACGAAACAGTTACGCAAGTTTACAACCGTCGGTTAAACGGTGTCCCATATGCGGGAGATGTCGATGAAGATTGCGCTAGCTAACGTAACCATTTCATTTCACTGTATTGTGTACGAAGGTGCATATATACGAACAAGACGAAAGACTGCGGCCATCTTAGAACAGTATATTTTTAAATTTTGTTGAGTGAACAAGCAGTAGCGAACGTCGTCCCGTCCGAATCTGTATTTCTGTAATTTTTAACTTCGCATTAACTTGCGGGAAAATGTTCTCAGTGTAAACGGTGCTCAGCAATGCCGATGCACTTCAAAGGTTCTAGTAGGAACTCGTGTTCAGGAACTTTCACCACGGTGTTAGTTCTTGAGTATCCGGGGCCTAAAACTATCTCATATAGAGGTTTCGGATCACTGGTTTAACGAGAGACTATAGGAAAGCAGTCGGTCTTGCCATCGGTTTGCGAAACCAGCTGATATCAGTTCAACAGTACTGGGGAATGGAAGCTAGCGCTGAATAGTTAAACGACTAAGGTGCACGAGTGTGGCTTTTCCTTTGCCATCGTCATTCGTTGAACTGCACAGCGCTATTTTTTTTCTCTCGAATCCGTTCAATTAACTCGCCAAAACGGAACCTTTAGCCAAACTCAACTAGCGCAAACGAAACCAGTTTTCCTTTGTCATCATGAGGTTCGACAACTGCACGTCGATTTTTTTCGATTGCGGGTTGTCTTGTGAACTGCTATAATGTGTACCTATTTTCTACGGTGTATTTTTCAATCTAGGCATTGTGAATATAAAGGACTGAATCAGTAAACTGCGAATGGTGCGACGACCACTTACTGCAAAAATAGCTGCTACCGATTCTTTTAAAAGAAGGCAACGTATTTCTGGGTGCAGGACGCCAGGGATTATGAGGAAACTCGCACATTCAAGTGATCGCGAAATTTCATTTTGTGCGTTCAGCCTAACAGCTCCGGGTTTCGGACATGTTTTGATGAACGCGGTTAAGAAAGTAGTGTTAAGCATGTTGGTCTGCCAAGTCCCGAGCTGTCTAATTTCAGCATAATCAATCACCTATCCAACATACCGACTAATGACAGCGTTAAATGGGCCGCAGACGATGAGCAAAGTTCCGTCGTAATTTGGCGAACTTCGAAAAATGGGGAAATTGTCAAGAGATGAAATGAAAATA
Source organism: Haemaphysalis longicornis (assembly GCF_048455015.1). Lineage (NCBI taxonomy): Eukaryota > Metazoa > Arthropoda > Arachnida > Ixodida > Ixodidae > Haemaphysalis > Haemaphysalis longicornis. The sequence continues at coordinate 87,125,567 of NW_027526460.1, read as the reverse complement.
CAGTGGAATTTATCCCCATCTCATCAAATTGCCATATGAGTTTACTAACTGATGACTAACTGATGACCCACGGGCTAAAAATCCATCGTCTACTACAGTACTAATATGAAATGTTTTACATATTCATGAAACTTTTTATAGCGACCTTGTTCGCTTATTTCAAAAATATACCCGTTCTTTGCTGAAATAAAAAAGGAAAACGCCATCTGTCTAGACCACGAGCGCCATCCAGCGCGAACTTGCTGAACGGAAATGTTTTTACGTTTTACTTTTCGTCTTAGTACACAAGTGATATATTTCCAAAATAAGCGAACTAGGCTGTTCGGACAATTTCCAATTAATCTGTAAAGAATTTCATATTGGTGCACTAATGTTCTCAAGACCGGGGGACATGAATTAGCAAGTATCATACCAATTCTATGAGGTGAGCCCGCCCTGATAGGGCCATGAAGACAAAATACCGGTTCTGTTCATTAAGGAGGCTGTTTTGTCCGGATAACAACAATACCAATTTTATAGCCAATCGATGATGATGAAGGTTGGTTTTTAATGGCGCAAGGCCGGCGAGGGCAAGGAGCGCCAGAGAAGTTATTTAATGAAAAGAAGTGATTACCACAAAAGGTAGGTATAAAACGTGTAAACTGGACATAGTAAGATCAATAAAGATAATGGTGATGGCTGGTGTATAGGGCCAGATTTGATTATGCGTGATATGAAATGAGGTTTAAAAACTTAACATCTGACAAATACTTAAACACGCGTTTCACAGAAACCATCGCATCGTCACCCAGAAACAACGATGGGTGTAGGGGAATATGTTGTCTGTAGAGTTCTCTGAAGTGTTTGTGTCGTGTTGTGTCAAGTGCCTTGCATTGTATGAGTATGTGGACTACGGATAGGCCCTCCCCACACCTGCTACACACGGGTCTTGGAGATCCCGTGAGCAGGTGGGAATGTGTTGCATGCGTGTGGCCTATCCGTAATCGAGCCAGGGTAACTTCGTTGTGTCTGTTGTGTGTGTCAGTGTTGTATGCCCCCAAGAGTGGCTTTATAATGTGTAGTTTGTTGTCAGTCTGTTGATTCCAGTGTGCTTGCCATGTTGTGCGAAGGTGTTGTCTGATGTGTGATTTGAGGTCGGTGTAGGGTATTGTTGTTATGTCAACGGTAGTTGTAAGGGCAGCAGCGGCCGCCATTCGGTCTGCAGTCTCATTACCTGGAATTCCAGAGTGCCCTGGCACCCAGCACACGGTCACCTCAAGGTTTAACGCATGCACAGACATAAGAGTACTAATGAGAGCATTGACCACATGGTTTTTAGATTTCTGTGAGGATAATGAACGCACAACACTTAAAGAATCAGTATAAATTACGGATTTCGGAATTCGATTTATAACAATATGTTTAACTACAAGAAGTATGCCACAGGCCTCTCCTGTAAAGATACTTGTATTTCTATTCATAGTTCTACAGACATTAAAGGTGCGACCATGCGCAGCACAAGAAACAGTTGTGGCAGTTTTTGAAGCATCCGTGCAAAATTCAGCACACTAACATTTGTGCTGCAGGGACAAGAAATATTGCACGATCGCGCTTCTAGGCACTCTTTTTTTCTCGACACTTGTGAAAGATACTGATATCGGGCGAAGCTGCCACGGTACTAGAAGTTCAGTAGCGGAGCTTTTGATGGTGTCTGAGAACATGACATCAAGTTGTGACACTTCTTCTCTTACTCTGAAAGCGAAGGGAGCAGAGATTGATGGACGATTAGTAAGAAGTTTAGATATGGATGTATCATAAAAAACTGATGTAAAAGGATGGTGAGGCATTGATGAGATTTTAAAAGCATAAAGCAGATCTGTGTAAGCTCGCTGACGTTCTAGGCTCCATTTGTTGCACCCTACGTACAAACTTTCGACTGGACTAGTCCGAAAGGCGCCACACGACAAGCGGAGCCCTAGATGAAGCACAGGGTACAGCATTCTGAGGGATGTTTTAGTGGCTGACCCATAGACAACGCTGCCATAGTCCAATCGTGAACCTATCAAGCTGGTAAAAACACGTAAAAGAAGTTGTTTGTCAGCACCAAAAGAGATGTGCGAGAGAACCTTCAGGATATTCATTGTTTTTAAGCATTTATGTTTTAGTTGTTTTATGTGTGGGATGAATGTGAGCTTTTCGTAAAAGATTATACCTAAAAACTTGTGTTCCTTTTTGACAGGAATCGAGACACCATTGAGTTGAATGTCTGGATCCGGTCGGATGCCACGCCTCTTGGAAAACAAGACACAAGTGCACTTCCCTGGATTAAATTTAAAACCGTTGCTATCTGCCCAACCAGCTAGCTTGTTAACACCAACCTGGACCTGGCGCTAACAGACAGACAAGTTACAGGATTTAAAGGAGAGCTGAACGTCGTCTACATAGACTGAACAGGAAATCGACGGAGGCAGCGCCTTCCTAAGGGAATTCATTTTCACAATAAAAAGGGTGCAACTTAAAACTCCACCTTGCGGCACTCCATTTTCCTGCATATGAACCCTAAAGAGTGCAGTTCCAACTCGCACACGAAAGGTTCTTTGAGACAAGTAGCTGGCAAGTGTGTTCATCATGTTACCTGCCATGCCGAAGGACTTGAGGTCGCTTAGGATGCCATACCGCCACGCGGTATCGTACGCTTTTTCTAGATCAAAGAATACTGTCATACAGTACTGCTTATGGAGGAAAGCATCTTTTATATACGCCTCTAATGCAACGAGTTGATCGTTGGTAGATCGCCCCGCTCTGAAGCCTGCCTGGCAGCTCTCGAGAAGACCATTGTACTCTAAGAAGTACACGAGTCTCCTGTTTATCATCTTCTCAAAGAGCTTACACAGGCAGCTTGCCAGGGCAATGGGACGATGACTGGCAGGAGAGGAAGGGTCCTTCTCTTCCTTTAGGATAGCCACTACTATGGCCTCCCTCCAAGAGCGAGGAATGTGCCCCGAAAGCCATATGTTGTTGTACAGATGTAGGAGTGTTTCAAGAGTGTCTGGGTGTAGGTGTTGTATCATGGTGTATGTGATTTTGTCTGCACCTGGAGCTGAAGGCTTACATGTGCTCAGAGCAACCTTCAGCTCATGAATTGAAAAAGGAGAATTGTAAGAAGTGTGCGACTTGTTGTTATCACGCAGGGACTTCTTTTCAACAGATGTTTTGTGTTTCATGAAAGTGTTTGTGTAGTGTGCTGAACTGGACACGTGTTCGAAGTGTTGTGCAAGTGTGTTGGCCTCGTCTTCGAGCGTGTCCCCTGTTGTGCTAACCAGGGGCAGGCTGTGTGTCTGTTGTCCTTTTAGCTTGCGTATTCGTGTCCAGACTTTGTGAGCGTCGGTGTATGAGTTGATGGAAGTGAGGAAGGCACGCCAACTCTCCCTTTTCACCTCACGACGCACACGCTTCCCAAGAGCTTTTGCCCGTTTAAAGGAAATGAGATTATCTGGCGTGGGGTACCGGCGAAGGACACCCCACGCCTTGTTCCGGGCCTCTCGCGCCCGCCTACAGTCCTCGTTCCACCAGGGCCTCCTTGGGTTGCAGGACGCACTGGGGGCCTGGGGCGTGGGCTTTTCGGCGGCGTCGAGTATGTGTGCCGTGACGAGTTGAGCTGCTTCCTCCACGTGTAGGTGTTTTATGGTTGTGTGGTGTAGTTTAGATGTTTCTGTGAATGTACTCCAGATTGCTTTTTATTCATTAAACCTGTTATGGGAAGATGGACTGCATGGGCCTTTACCTATGTACGTTAGGGAAGTGGGGAAGAGGTCACTACCATATGGGTCCGTGCCCACGCCCCACTCAAGACATGGAAAGAGAATTGCAGAACCAATAGCCAAGTCAAGATGCGAGTATGTATTGTGTCCTAAGTAATGGTATGTAGGCTGTTTTTTGTTGAAAAGGCATGCTCCTGAAGATGTAAGGAATTTCTCTATCAGGCGACCTCGGGCATCTATTCTAGAGGAGCCCCAAAGAGAGTTGTGCGCATTAAGGTCGCCTGTTAGGATGTATGGTTCGGGCCACTGGTCGACCAGCGCCTCGAAGACAGAGCTCGAAAGTGCATGATCAGGAGGAATGTAAATAGAGCATACCGTTATCAACCTATTAAATATTATCGTACGGATTGCTACAGCCTCAAGGACAGTGTTCAGAGTGACAGGGTGGCAGGCTAAGGATTTCTGGGCGACAATTGCCACACGTCCTGAAGAGTGTGTGCAGCCAACCCTGTCCTTTCTGAATACCATGCACCCATTTAAGAAATTTGTTTAGAATTGAGGTGGGTTTCCTGGAGACACATGATACTTGGCTGATTGGCATGCAGCATCTCATACACATCGTCAAGATTTTTAAGGAGGCCTCTGCAGTTCCATTGGATGATGTTTTCATTTCCAATTATTTAAGTTTAAGAATAACTGGAGTGTGTATGTGTGTTTTTGTTCATGTGTCGTCTTTCGGGGCTGTTATTCTAGGATTTTTAGGCCTTTCTGTCGGCTTGGACATCGGAGGCCGCTCCTTGCGCTGCGTTGCAGGCAGGAACGGCGCGACATCCATCTCCTCGTCGGATGCCAGAAGGGTGCCCGGCGGACCAGGCCCCTCTGACTTGGCCCCCTTTCGGGAGCCCTTCGTTTAAGCCGCCACCGCCGAGGGCGTCCAGGACACCAAAGGTGGCACAGTAAGTGCGGTGGCGGTGGGAGCCGATGCGGGGCCCCCGGTGTCCATCCGGTCGGCACCCTCCAATGCACTGGAGGACGGGGAGGCAGAGGCGGGAGCGGCACCCGTCCCTACAGAAGAGGTTGTCACCACAACCGCTGCTGCCTCAGCAAGCGCCGTGGTGACGGATTGGGCTGCCTGAGGCACCCCAGGGGGGGGGGGGGGCGAGGGAGGGACCAGGTCAGACTCGCTGAACTGCGTCCCTGTGGACACCAGACGCCGCTCCGCCCCCCGGCGAGCCGCGTTGGCGTACCTCCCCAGGGGTAAAGAGGCGAACCTCTTTCGCACCTCTGGGAAGGTGATGTTCTCAGTTACCTTCACATTAATATGATCGCCTTCTGCTTAAACTTCTCGCACTTTCGAGAGTAGGCGGCATGGGGTCCCTGGCAGTTGGCGCAGGTGAGGGTTGACGATGGACAATTTTCAGAGGGATGATCATGGTGAGCACACTTTGCGCAGGTCAGACGACCACGGCAGGAGTTGGTTCCGTGCCCGAACCGCTGGCACTTAAAGCAGCGGCGCGGGTTTGGAATGTAGGGCCGGACATTACAATGTACAAAACCTGCATTGACGTACTCTGGGAGTGTGGACCGGTCAAAAGTAAGGATAATGTGCTTGGTCGATGCTACTTTGTCATCCCTCCTCATAGTTATGCGCCTCACAGCTGTCACGCCCTGATTTCTCAGGCCCTCCAGCAGGTCAGATGATGATGATGATAGTTCGGTTTTATTGGCGCAAGGCCGACTATGGGCAAAGAGCGCCAAAGAAGAAGTTACTGAATTATGATGAGACCGTACATACTAAAACATGCGACTAAAAGTAAAGGTGATGCAAAACAAAAGACAATGGAGATGGCTGGTGTATAGGGCCAGGGTGATTACACATGATATGACAAGAGCTGCAGAAAGTTTACCTCAGCTAAAAACTTAAAAACACGTTGACTAGAAAACATTGGTTCGTCGGCTAAAAAGTATGATGGGTGCAAAGGAATGTGTCGTCTGTATAATTCAGGGAAATGTTTGTGTCGTGTTGTGTCAAGTGCCTTGCATGTGATCAGTATGTGGACTACGGATAGGCCCTTTCCACACCTGCTACACGTGGGTCCCGAAGTTCCAGTGAGCAGGTGGGAGTGCGTAACATGTGTGTGGCCTATCCGCAGCCTAGCCAGGGCGACTTCAGTGTTTCTGTTGTGTGAGTCAGTTATGTAGCGTCCCAGTTGTGGTTTTATTACGTGTAGTTTGTTGTCTGTTTGTTGACTCCAGTGTAATTGCCATGTGTTACGAAGCTGTCGTCTGATGTGTGTCTTTAGGTCGGTGTAAGGTACTGTTGTAACGTCAACTGTAGTCATGAGAGCAGCATCACCAGCCATTTGGTCGGCGGCCTCATTGCCAGGGATTCCACAATGCCCTGGTACCCAGCATATAGTTATTTCAAGATTTGAGGCATAAGCAGACATTAGTACCTTCAAGAGAGCATTTATGACATAGTTTTTAGATGACCTTCCTAATGACAGTGCCTGTACAACGCTTTGAGAGTCTGTGTACACAATGGACTTGGGAATTTTATGTTTGATGATGTGGTTTGAAACGAGTAAAATGCCATATGCTTCTGCCGTGTAAATACTGTTGTGAAAATTCATTGTTTTGCTTACTCTAAAATTTGGTCCGTGCGCTGCACAAGATACCGTAGAACCAGTTTTCGACGCGTCGCTATAGAATTCTGCGCACCTGTACTTGTCCTGCAGGAACAGGAAGTGCTGCAGAATTGCATTCCTGGGTACCCTATTTTTTTCTACAAGAGTGAATGACAGGTCGCATGATACAGAACGAAGATGCCATGGTGCGATGAAATTATGAATGGGTGTCTTGTGCGTGTCTGAAAGGGGGACATTGAGTGCAGTAGCCTGCTCCCTAACTCTGAAAGAGAACGGTAATGGAATAGATGGCCTGTTTAAAAAGAGTTGTAAATTTGATGTATCGTTCATGATGGAATTAAAAGGATGGTTGGTCAGAGACACGATCTTGGATGCATACAACAGGTCAACATACTCCCACTGATGCCCTAGGCACCATTTGTCGCACTCGACATAAAGGCTTTCGACAGGGCTAGTGCGGAAAGCGCCGCTTGAGAGGCGGAGGCCAAGATGCAGCACTGGGTCGAGCATTCTCAGTGCGGTCTTTGTCGCCGACCCATACACGACACTGCCGTAGTCGAGCCGGGACCCCACCAACGCTGTGTACAGGCGCAGCAGGAGTTGTTTGTCGGCCCCATAAGATTGATGTGAGAGAACCTTAAGAATATTCATTGCCTTTAGGCATTTACATTTGAGCTGTTTGACATGAAGAATGAATGTAAGTTTTTCATCGAATAAAATGCCTAAAAACTTGTGCTCCTTGTTCACAGGAATTGGCACATTCGCAAGAGTGATGTCTGGGTCCGGGTGGACCCCACGCTTCCTGGAGAATACAACACAAGAGCTCTTTCCGGGATTAATTTTAAAACCATTCTTGTCTGCCCAGCCGGCAAGCTTCTTGACGCCGAGCTGGACTTGACGTTTGCAGATGGACATATTACATGATTTAAAAGATATCTGCACGTCATCTACATACATGGAGTAAGAAATTGTAGGCGGCAGTGCCTTCCCAAGGGAGTTCATTTTTACTATGAAGAGAGTGCAGCTTAGAACTCCGCCTTGCGGCACGCCATTTTCTTGCACGTGTACCTTTGACAGTGCAGAACTAACTCTGACGCGAAAGGTTCTCTCCGACAAATAGCTAGCAAGGGTGTTAAACATATAACCAGAAACACCGAATGACTTCAGGTCAGTAAGGATCCCATAACGCCAAGCGGTGTCATAGGCCTTTTCTAGGTCGAAAAACACAGTTAAACAGAACTGTTTATGCACGAAGGCATCCTTAATATACGACTCTAGTGCCACAAGTTGATCATTCGTGCATCGCCCCGCCCTGAAGCCTGCCTGGCAGCTCTCGAGAAGGCCGTTATACTCCAAAAAGTACACGAGCCTCCGGTTTATCATCTTCTCGAGAAGCTTGCACAGGCAGCTGGTCAGGGCAATGGGTCGATAGCTAGCGGGAGAAGAAGGGTCCTTCCCTTCTTTCAAGAATGCTACAACTATGGCATCCCTCCAAGACTTTGGAATGTGCCCCGAAAGCCATATCTTGTTGAAAAGGTGAAGAAGTGTTACAAGAGTGTCTGTGTGTAAGTTCTGTATCATTGTATATGTAATCTTGTCTGGGCCTGGAGCTGAGGGTTTACACGTGCTCAGAGCAGCCCTCAGCTCATGTAGTGAAAACAGGGAGTTGTACGAAGTCTGTAATTTGTTGTTGTCGTGTAGAGACTTCTTTTCACAAGAGGCTTTATGTTTCAGGAAAGTGTTCGTGTAGTGTGCTGAACTGGACACGTGTTGGAAGTGTTGTGCGAATGTGTCAGCCTGGTCTTTTAGAGTGTCCCCTGTTGTACTGACCAGGGGCAGGCTGTGTGTCTGTTGTCCTTTGAGTTTGCGTATACGTACATACTTTCCGTGTGTCTGTGTAGGCGTTTATTGATGTTATGAATGTACGCCAACTATCTCGTTTTGCCTCACGGCGCACACGTTTTCCTAATGCCTTGGCCCGTTTGAACAAGAGGAGGTTTCCCGACGTGGGGTACCGACGAAGGATACCCCACGCCTTGTTCTGGGCCTCTCGCGCCCGCCTACAGTCCTCATTCCACCACGGCCTCCGCTGGTTGCGCGGGGCACCAGAGACGTGGGGAATGGACTTTTCGGCGGCGTCGAGGATGTGCGCCGTGAGGAGTTGGGTAGCTTCTTCAACGTGTAGGTGTCCTATGGATGTGTGGTGTAGTTTGGATGTCTCTGTAAATGTATTCCAGTCAGCTCGTGCTTCATTCAACCTATTATGGGAAGATGAACTGCTTGGGCCTTTACCTATATATGTAAGTGAGGTGGGGAAGTGGTCACTGCCATATGGGTCAGTTCCCACACCCCACTCGAAAAGAGGAAAGAGAACTGCGGAGCCAATCGCCAAGTCAAGACATGAGTATGTGTTGTGTCCTATGTTATATTATGTAGGCTGTTTACTGTTGAAAAGGCATGCTCCTGAAGATGTAAGGAATTTCTCTATGAGGCGACCTCGGGCATCCGTGCGAGAAGAGCCCCAAAGAGTGTTGTGAGCATTAAGGTCGCCTGTCAGGATGTATGGTTCGGGCAGCTGGTCAACCAGCGCCTCGAAGTCAGAGCTTAAAAGTGAAACATCAGGAGGAATGTATATGGAGCATACCGTTAACAACCTATTAAATATTATCAAGCGTATTGCTACAGCCTCAAGGATAGTGTTCAGGGTGACAGGGTGGCAGGCTAAGGATTTCCGGGCAATTATGGCCACACCGCCAGAAGAGTGTGTGCAGCCATCCCTGTCCTTTCTGAAGACCATGTAACTATTCAAGAAATTTGTGTGCTTGGAATTCAAATGTGTTTCCTGAACACACATTACACTTGGCTGATTAGCATGCAGTATTTCGTATACATCGTCAAGATTTTTAAGAAGGCCTCTACAGTTCCATTGAATTATGTTTTCTCTTCCCATTGTTTAGTGTGAGAGCTACTGGAGTGTGTGAGTTTGTTTATGTGTCGTCTTTCGGGGCTGTGACTCTCGCCTTTCTTGGCTTGTCGGGAGGCTTTGGCGTCGGGACGCGTTCCTTGCGGTGCACCGCAGGCAAGAACGGCCCGACGTCCATGTCATCATCCGATGTCCTGGGTGTGCCCGTCGAACCGGGCCCCCAGGACTTGGCCCCCCCTCGGGAGCCCTTCGTTTGAGCCGCCACCGCCGAGGGCGTCCGGAGCGCCAGAGGTGGCACGGGCGGTGCGGTGGCGGTGGGAGCCGGTGCGGGGCCCGTGGTGTCCATGGCGCTCTCCAACGCACTGGAGGACGGAGAGGCAGGGACGGGAGCAGCACCGGTCCCGACGGAAGAGGTTGCCACCACAACCGCTGCTGCCTCAGCAAGCGGCGTGGTGGCGGGTTGGGCTGCCAGAGGCAACCCAGGGGGGGGCGGAGGAGGGACCAGGTCAGACTCGCTGAACTGGGTCCCTGTGGAAACCAGACGCCGCTCCGCCCCCCGGCGAGCTGCGTCGGCGTACCTCCCCAGAGGGAAAGAGGCGAACCTCTTCCGCGCCTCTGGGAAGGTGATGTTTTCTGTGACCTTGAGATTGATTATTTTCTTTTCTATTTGGAACTTATCGCATTTCCTGGAGTAGGCCGCATGTGGGCCCCTGCAGTTTGCCCAAGTGAGGAGTTCAGAATTACAGTTGTCGGTGGGGTGGTCCTGCGCGGCGCATTTCGCACACGTTGTTTTGCCGCGGCAAGAGGTTGTACTGTGCCCGAACCGCTGGAACTTGAAGCAACGGCGCGGGTTCGGAATGTAAGGACGAATGGAGCATCGAATGAAGCCTGCATTTATATATTGTGGAAGTGCCGAGCGGTCAAAGGTCAGGATGATGTGTTTTGTGGGGATTATCTTGTCATCCTTGCGCATCGTGATGCGCCGCACAGCTTTGACGCCCTGATCCTTTAGACCTTCGAGAAGGTCGGCATCTGTTTCCGTCAAGAGATCTGTCTCAGAAATCACACCCTGGGAGCTGTTTAGGCTCCTGTGGGGCGTGACCCTGATGTCCAGATCATGGATGCGGGTTTGTGTAAGAAGAGTGCGGGCTTGTTGTTCAGCATTGAGTTCTACAAGGATTTCTCCGGTCCTGAGCTTTTTAGCTTGATATTCGCCACCTATGGTGCCTTGCAGAAATTTAGAGATCAAGAATACGGACATGGAAGCGACAGGTCTTGCTGAGTCAGCTGACTCAATCACAAGAAAACGAGCATAGTTATTCACGGTTGTTGACAAGACAGTTGTTGAAAGAGGTGGGAACGAAACTTCGGTGCGGCCCCTTTTCGGGGGCCGATCACGTTTGGGGGGGGGGGGGGGGGGGGTTTGGAAAATGCCATATGATACATTGGAAAGCAGGGAGACTGGGGTACTTTCTTCTTTGACCTTACCCTGGTAGCCAAAGAGGTCCCGGAGCTCCCTGCCTGGTAGACAGACAGGGAGCCCATCCGCCGGAGCTTGACCTGGGCTCCGACGGCCACCGTTCGTGGTTTCTAACCCTCCACCTATAAACACATCGCCACGGTTGGATCCAGCTTATGTTTGGGGGCTCGGGGTCCGCGGTATCGCCAGTACCGTCACCAAGATTGCTCAAGGTGCCCCGTGCGGGGTCCAGCAGGTCAGCATCTGTCTCATTCATGAGGTCTAGTTCAGAGATGACACCTTTAGTTCTGTTCAGGCTCCGGTGGGGTGTCACTCTGATTGCAAGATTGGCTATGCGAGTTTGCTCAAGAAGGATCTTGGCATGCTGTTGGTTGTGTACTTCAACCAGGAATTCTCCAGTTCTTTGTTTTTTGGCCTTATATTTGTCACCAATGATGCCCTCAAGAAATTTTGATATTAGGAACACGGACTGTGATGCAAGAGGCTTTTCTTGTTCAGTGGATTCCAACACCAAAAAACGGGGGTAGTTATCGGGCTTTGGAAGACTGAGGGTTGGGAGTGGCGGAAATGAACCTTCGGTGCGGCCCCTTTTCAGGGGCCGATCATGTTGGGGGGGGGTTACGATTTACCATATGGCATGTAAAAGAAGCAGGGGACGGGGGTACTTTCTTCTCAAACCTTACCCTGATAGCCTGAGAGGTCCCGGAGCTCCCTGCGTGGTAAACAAACAGGGAGCCCATCCGCCGGAGCTTGACCTGGGCTCCGACGGCCACCGTTTGAGGTTTTTGCCCTTCAGCTTAAAACTCGTTACCACGGTCGGTTACAGCGTGAGTATGGGGGCTTGGGGTCCGCGGTGTCGCCAACACCGTCACCAAGATTGCTCAAGGTGCCCCGTGCTGGGTTATCGCCAATCGAGATACATATTCAACAGTTGCGACTCCGTGGCCCCCTTCTGACACTTTTCTATGGCGACACAAAATCTTGTTCATGCAACTGGGAGCCGCCGACGTAAGGCACCTTAAAAAAAACATGACTGGGCGAATGTAGTGGGACCTCTAGTTCAGTTTGCTCATATCACTAGAATGCTAACGCGCAGTTAACACACTGATAAAATGTTTTTTCTGCTGGCCCATATGACGTCACTTCTCTCCATGTTACGTCACCCGCCGCGGTGGCTCAGTGGCTCAGGCGTTGCGCTGCTAAGCACGAGGTCGCGGGTTCGATCCCCGGCCGCGGCGGCCGCTTTTCTGACGGAGGCGAAAAGCAAAAACGCCGTGTGTACGAGATTTCAGCGCACGTTAAAGACCCCCAGGTGGTCAAAACTAATTCGAAGCCCTCCACTACCTCGCGCCTCATCACCTGCGTTGCGTCGGCACGTTAAACCCTGCAATCCAATCAATCAATAAATAAATAAATAAATAAATAAATAAATAAATAAATAAATAAATAAATAAATAAATAAATCGATCAATCAACCGATAGATCGATGAATCAATCAATCAATCAACCAACCAATCAATTTTACGTCACTCTGGAGCGAAATTCGAACGTTCAATATTTCTTGCGTTTTTTTTTTGTTGTTATGAAAACGTTTTTCGTGGCTGGAATAGAAACGAGTGAGCTACCGAAGTCTCGTTCCTTTAAATAAAACGATGTTGTCTTTTGTCTTCGTGTAATAGAAGCATGATTATTTGTCCTCCGGCGGGACATTCCATTCCTCCCCGCCGTCTTTGCATATCCTTGGTAGTGGAATTACCTGGAGATTTGTAGACAATGATAGCGCCAGCAGTTTTTACTGAGTCAAGTGGTAGCTCGAGATCAATAAAAAATACCACCTATAGGACTTCTTAAGGGGCGAAAGTTTGGCATTTACAGAGAGGCAGGAAGCGGTTGGCGTGTATAGTATGTGACGCTAAATGCCGACAGTTGCTCCGCCGAGAGAGTGGGTTTCGATGTATTACTGAATTATTATTGCCAGGCTAGACTTCGCGCACTCGAAGGAGAGCTGCAGTGCTTTAGGAGCAAGCTGTCAAAAAGGCAGCACAAAAAGACACTTTTCGCCACAGCTATACAGACTGCACTTCGATGACGATCTGAATGTTTTCGAGTACATTATAACTGTGCACTACACTGCCACGGAGCAGCTTCGCGCTCAGCTATTCAATGTGCACAATTAAAATATAGCGAACCGCCATTTATGCCGGATTATAGACATCATATCTTGACGATATGCGAAGATAAGTATATCTATATGCGCATCACACCTTCGAAGGAATCTCTTCTTTTTTTTTTTCAATTTTAGTAGCCGCACTTTCTACCTTTTCATGGTAAGCGCTCATACTGCGCTCAGTAGCGTGTAGAACATTTTAAATTTCGCACAGCAGGAAGCCATAAGCGCTGTCGCTAATGTCATTCCGTTCGCTCATATGTGCGATGGTGATGGACTTACTAATTGCTTTCTGTGAACGATCGCATTGGCTTATCCAATCAATAACTGCACGTCGGTAGGCTACGTACGTTCTCGGTTAATGAGGGCACCAGTACTGTCAGAGGGATATTAACAAATGTCACTACCCCAATAGAAAAACGACAAAGCCTGAATACCGGATCATCATCCGGCTATCCTATCTAGAATACTCTGAAGCATACGTGTTCACGACAGAAAGCCTCATTTTGCCGGCTAGCGGACCGTGTCGCTATCTGGCGGAAGCTGCGTCTCCTTCTTGAAAGAGTCGCGCCTTAGCAAGACGCCACTCGGAGTTGCGTACTTGTACTCACACCAACATGACTCACAGTCTTACTCCATCTGGACTGACATCTCCGCCTGACCTCTCAGTACAGAAGAGAAATCTTCACATGCAATTTCCAAGTTCAATGTTGTACCCACCAGGCAAAGACACATCAAGTGTCTGAGAAGCCATGTTTGCCCGCCGCAATAACAACCAATTCCCCGACCTTGTGTACCGCCTGGGGTTAAAATGAATAAGAGTATACCAGCCATAGCTGCTGCGATACCAACCAGAATCTACCGTTCTGCGGGCATTGCGGAGATACGGTTGCCGAGGCACACAGTAAAAAAAAAAAAAAAAAAAAAAAAAAACTTCTGGATTTTGACTCTGGACACAGCTTACCTCGGCCACAAACATCGGTTCTCATAACAACCTAGAGGGCAATGGCGAATTCATTCGCGCCGACACACGCGCAAATAAACCGGTCTTCAAAAGTCACTATTTCATCCATTGATTGTGGGGTTTAACACGGCGACGCTACACAGGCGATGAGGCGCGCCGTAGAGGAGGGCTCCGGAATAATTTTGACCTCGTAGGGATCTTAAACCCTATAACAGACGGCCGGCTTTTTTATTTCCGCCTGCATTAAAAAAGCGGCCACCACGGCCGGGAATCGAACCCGTGTTCTTGGGCTCAGAAGCACAACTCTGTAGCCACTGAGCCACCGCGGCGGGTTGTTCCAAGCTCCCGAACCAACATCATCCTAACTTCAGAAATTCCTTCATTCGAATTCACACTCCTTTTACTTCTTTCTCGGTTGTTTCAGGTTGTTTTTTGCCGACGGGCCGCAGCAGCGAACCGAAAGAAGATTCCTGGCACCAGCGGTTAGCCCGCCGCACAACACCAATACCCGCAAATACGGGAAGTCAGAAGAAGAGAAAGAAGGTTTTCCCACTTCTGCACTTAGCGCTTAGGTTTTCCCACTTCTGCAGCGCTAAGCGCTTTCTTCGTCCCGGGTTAGACGTTAGATGTTGCGAAGCTCCCCGTCCCACGCTCGGGCTGCGCACAAGAGACGGAGGAAAGAAAGCCGGCGTCGAGAGGAGGCCCGCCGCATCGGGGAGAAAAGCGAGATGAGCGACGGCTGGAAGATCGTCGGCCGATCGGCAGCCGCGGTGACGGCCGCCGCCGCCTCGATTGCCGTCCGCTGGTAAACGCTTTTTACGAGCCCGTAAAATGGGGCCTCTTTACGGCAACGACGCTCAGCCTTCCACCAGCCAGGGTCGGTGACTCATCAGAATTGACGACTGCTCGTTCCGCTCCTCGCGGCGGCACCTAGTACACAGCCGCGAGAAGACAGGAGCGAACACCTCCCAGATGAGAACGCCTGGCGTTACCGTATTAAAGCCACCAATCACAGGAGAGCTCATCTTCGCATGTCCGAGGACGAAAGTGTCACAGAAGCACGGTCGGGGTGCTGATGGGGTTCGCTGATGAAGAGACGGTTGAAAAATCGAGCCGCGGGCTTTCTGGTAACTCGGGGGTGTGGCTCCGACGCCGCAGCCAACCGCCATCAACAAGAATGCGGCCTCATCGGCGGTGGCGGGTGGAAACAAGCGCGACGATGATGGACGCTCATCTGCCTATCACGCCGCGCTGCCGAGACCACCCAGACAACAAGGCCTGCCAGCTTTCCTTCCATCCTCGTCTGTCCTGTCGTACCATTGGTTGGCTCACATTTACACCGTTGACGCAATTTTCGCTGCAGCCAATCAGAAAGCAAGATGCGAAAATTGTGGCTCGGGGTGTGCTTAGTGTACAGGTGCGTGTTGACGACGCGGTGTTTAAGTGGCTCGTCTGTCTCTCGTGGCTTTCAGTCCGCTTTCCCTCGCCTCCCAATTTCCGTTGAGGCTGGCTTGATGTGAGGACTAACTGATCAATCAGCTGAAAATCGGCTGATGAGAGGAAGCTGAAAAGGAGAAGGAGGAGCTGATTGCAAGCGGAGAAAAGGTGGTGTGACGAAGGTGTCCGTCTTTTTGTTTGCGGCCTCGCATGCACACGGTGGCCACGACTGAGTGTAAGATAAGAACGGTATACAGGCTGTGGCATCCTACCATGCGCCAACTATAATCCTCCCGGTAACGTCCTAATGATCCGGTAAATTCACTCGACGTTTCTCAATAGTCTGTCATAGGCAGCCGCAAAGGTCGTCATCCTCAAGGGCACGCACATCAGCGAGATTCATCTGATGCACAGTAAAACACGGAAAAGACCCGCCGCGGCGGCTCAGTGGCTAAGGCGTTGTGCTCCTGAGCACAAGGACGCGGGTTCGATTCCCGGCCGCGGCGGCCGCTTTTCTGATGGAGGCGAAAAGCGAAAACGCCCGTGTGTGCGAGGTTTCGGGGCACGTTAAAGAGCCAAAGGTGGTCAAAATTAATCCGGAGCCCTCCACTACGGCGCGCCTCATCGCCTGCGTTGCGTCGGCGCGTTAAACACTACAATCAATCAAAACACAGGAAAGAGGAAGTTTCACGTGGAGTTTGGCATACAGAACATTCCGTGATTGATTGATTGATTGATTGATTGATTGATTGATTGATTAAAATGTTATTGGGAAGATTCTAGATCTGGTGATGTTATCCTACAATCTGTGAGAAATAGCTGCTGCGGCTCAGGAAGTAATCGCGTCATTAGCGAACGCATGACGGCGCGCGCTATTCTGGCGTTATCTCGCATCGCGTCGCCGCCGCCGAGCATGTCTCATGCGGCCTCGGAATACCGCCTTCCACCTCACGCTTTCGCCATACTCTCCTCCCCCGCTTTCCTTCTCGCTCTCTCTCGTCTATCTTCGATGTCCTCTTCGCTCGCTTCGCAGAGTCCTTCAATGCTTCTCTGGTCATGAAACTCCCGGGCAAGTTTCGTACGGGGACAAAGGCTACCGCGAGTGGCGCCACCGCAGATCGGAGGGCATCGGGCGGCCGCCGTTGCTCTGTAGCCAGACCGGCAAGCAGGAACGCAGTAGCAGCATGCCCGTTTGCACCAAATTTTTTCGCCACTCGCAAAATGATACGTGCATTTTAGCGGCCCAGGACACGTAAAGCGAAAGCGCACTGCTGATAAGGCGGTGAGGGTTTGTTTTATCTTACTCCGTGGTCAGTTCCCTGTCAAACGCGCTCTGACCACGCCCCCGGCTGCCCTCCGATAAAGAGCAGCGCCGCGGCGCGGCAGCGTACGAAGCTCTCCCTCTCTAAGTGGTTCGATGAAAAAGGAAAAGAAAATGGACTGGGGATATTATTGAGCCCATCTGGTGGCTCACCGGCATACAACCCAGTCCGGGGGGGTAGGGAATATAGAAGGGGATGAATAGAATAGGGTAGAGAAAAGGAGATAGGTAAAGAGAAAAGTTGAGGCGCCGCGAGGAAAAGAAGCGTTGCCACAGTCACTGGGGGCCACCGAGCACAGTACACATCACAAACACAGGTCCTGGCGTCATGCTGCGTCCGGGAGAAGTTCTCGACGGGAGCGGTGGAGCGTAGAGGCGAGGCTGTGCTGCGAAGAGTCGTGCGCGGAGGTCCGAAGTGTGGGGAGCTTGCTGGGTGAAGTCCGAGGCAGACGAGCGGTTACTGGCGAGCGGGAGCAGGCGCTCGACGGCCCCACGCAGCAGAGCGCGCGCCGCCCAAACAAAACACCCATGGCTCGCGACGCGTGGCCGGCATAATCGCGATACCGCCCCGGCCGCGCAGGAGCGAACGAAAAACACGTCCGCACCCCACGACGACCGAGGCCAAACTCTCAAGCTCTCCCGTAGCGTGACGGCGAAGTTTCATGACCAGAAAGGCATTGAAGGACTCTGGTTACACCGAGGCTGACGGCGACGCGAAACCACAGGAACGGGCACATAATAGCAGCGCTCTAAAAAAAACGAAAAAGAAATTTGCTGCTTCACAGGTTATCATCTGACAGAGATGCAATGGTGAATGAAAATAGGGTTTCGTTTCTTGATACTCGCTACAGTGAAACCTGGATGTGACGAATCTCTATGCAACGAATTCCTGTATTTAACAAAGTTTTTCAATTCCCCATTGCAAGCCCCACTGAAACAAATGTGTTTGCGACCTCTATGCAATGAAGGTTTTGCTGCGGTTAACCTTGATGTAACGAATTCGCTCCGCTGATGAGGCATTGCATTTCGCACGTTTTCTGAAAAAAATCGGATGGAGTAATGCACTAATTTAGCGAATTTCGCCCGCACCGCAGCCTCTCGAGCGTTTCCACGAGTGAGCGCGGTGTCGGTTGGGTACTATGCCCACCTGTCGGCGTGTAGTCGCGCGTCTTCACTGCTGTCTGTGGTGTAGGTTCGTGATAATGAGTTCTGCTGCCAGAAAAAGAAATGTTTTGTCTTTTCGAGACAATCTCGCAATTTTAAATGCCGTCTCCAACCAGCGAAAAACAAGAATGTCGCCGCCAGGTATAGAGTATCCATCTTGAGTGCGGAAAAGAGCATCAAGTTCGCGAAAAGCCGCGCTTTCAGCGTACGTTTGGTCCTTGAAATGCGTTAAGGCACCGAAAAGTGTCAAAAGGCAGGAGGGATAGTTAAGTTACGTTTGTGAATACGGGGGTAAGTTAACTTGCTTCTTTGTAGTTCCGTGTAGTGCCTAAGCTCTTGGGAAATCAGCAGGCGCAAATTTTTTCACTGTGAAATAATTCTTTAAAGGTTGAGTTCACCGTCAAGCCCAGCATTTTGGTTTCGTTTCTGGTTCACTCACGCGAGCCTAACCTGCATGTAACAAAAACCTGCACGAAAGAAACAATTTCGAAATTTTTTTCAACTTCGTTATATCCAGGTTTGACCGTAACACATATCCTCATTGCACCAGATTTGAAATTCCTATGAGTACACCTTGAATTATCCTCTGTGAATGTGCCGCTACCTCGCAGCCTCCGCGTCTGCAGCGTTGCGATGAGGCGCGTTCTTCTTGTGCAACCCTTTACAAAGGTTGATGATTCGCTGCGGCAACATCCAGGCAAGCGGCACGCTGAGCGGGTGTTTCGGTGACCCAGCATGCCGACGCCATCACCACATCTGTCTCTGCCGGCTCGACACGGCCACGTGATACGGCTTCACCATCACGTGAGGAGCGTGGCGTGACGCGACCGGAAATCACCTCTACTCCCCATAATCTTTCACCACGGCTTTAGTCACCTGACAAACCTTGCATCCACGTATTGACAGCGGCGTGTTGTGTGCCGAACCTGTTCGTAAGTCTGCTGTAGGTCATGCATCACTCACGGTAAGTTCCCACACCCACCGATAGATGGCGCAGCGGTCTCGTAGGGTGGGGTTCCTCTACCTCCCGCTAGGGCAGGCAGAGGGGAGGGAGCCTCCTGCCGCTGATGTTTAGACGATGATTCCCTTGCGCCAACCGTACAATTTGCGCCGCAGCCGGGCGAAAGCTCGTTTGCGTTCGAGCCGACGCAAGAGAACCACATCTCCGCTGTTTCAGCACATTTCGCATTGGATCAATCAATCAATCAATCAATCAATCAATCAATCAATCAATCAATCAATCAATCAATCAATCAATCAATCAATCAATCAATCAATCAATCAATTTATTAAATATCTGAAAATCATTCATGGGAATTATATACAGAAGGAGGTCCAAAGGTCTGAGACTAGCGGGACTGTAGCGGGAACTGGGTGTAATTTTTCTGTCGCCCATTTCGGCCCTATCCGTAGCTACTATTTCCGGATAACGGCCGGTCACATAAATACAACCCTTTGCCGCGTTAAGATCCGAATAATTGGTATAGCAATTTATAAAGATACGGGAAAAAGAGGGGAGAAGAATGACAGAAAATACCTTGAGAGGACCCGAAAATGGCTTGAGTTTTTCGCAGCGAATCGCCGACCTCGGATCGACATGGTCAGCTTTCTCTGTATCAAGGTTTATTGCCTACACGTGCTTATATGTATACTATGACTGTACGGGTTCCCCAAAAATGTAAACGAGCACGGCTTTGTGAAATTAGAGTAATTTCTATTTTATGCGGCTGCCAGCATAACTAGAGTATGTGCGGCCCGATGTAATTTTCGAATGACTTTCTCGAACAGTCACTTCGAGGTTGCTGGCTAGGCACATGGCGGAGAAATGCCATCAAAATCTCCAACCCGTGCTCCGTCTACTTATTGGGGCGCCTGTACATGGGAACGCACAGAGAAGGTACACCAGAAACATGGGATGACATCTGTGTGGATGATGAACAGACGTACCTGTCCTAACGTGCCGTTACGTGTTCTCCCTACGATTACTGGAATTACTAAACCTCCGTTTTATACACGGGAGGCATTCCACGCCAAACGTCACGAGTGCTGAGCTCGACGATCTCTGATTATGCGATTAAAAACCATAGGCGACCACATTATTGCAGCGTAAGCTACACTGGCCGAGGTTGAGCGGTTTCGCGTGTGCCGTGAAGGGCCGTTCTGCGCAAGCGCGAGAAGCATTGGATTGGTTTGGATCGGATCGGATTGGATTGGCTTGGATTGCATTTGATTTGGATTGAATTCGATTGGATTAAATTGGATTGTGTTGAATTCAAATCCAATCCAATTGGAGTACGGGTGCTGAACCTTAGCTCACGCTACGTATATCCTGGCATAGCCGAGCTAAGTCACTGCTAATTTTTTAGTTCTCGCAACCAATTTTGAAAAGAAAAAATCTCTTACACCATTTTGAATATCTCGGCAGTGCTGAAATTCACGTTTGGGGGAAAAAAAACCCAAAAATGATATAATATATGGAGCACAGTAAACTAAACCTGACAGAAAAAGAAACGCGCTGCCTACAATGCACTGACAGCTGGTAGTATGTATCGCTGTGGGCTTTGCAGTGAAGCAATGTGGCGTTTCTGGGCCATATTTAGACATTTTTTATTACAGCTGTCACAATTTTTAAGTGATACGCAGCTCCGTAATTTGTTTACACTGTAGACGGAAAGTGCGGGAAGAAAAGGTTGGATTCGGGAAGCGAGCAGTTTCAGAGAGGTAAACAAATTAACTCTTAAAAAAAAAACAATAGAAAATTGCTCATGCTCGGGTGCTCATCGTAGAGTGTGGCGGTCCGCGTAAAAATACAGGCTTCTGCTCACTTGAAAGGGTGTACGAAGGGCATATACTTCTGAGAGTGTAATCGGAGTACTTTCCGCTTCAACCAAGAAAATATTTTTTTTTTGTATGTTAAACGGCCACCACGGCTTCATTCGGCGGGCCGAAAGTCCGTATCACTGCAAAGACGGTCTCTCTCCAAGGTAGCGGACAGACGCCGTTGCCACGCAGGTCGAAAGGCCGCATGTTTCGTTGGGTTCGATCGATGTTGTGCGCGTGGAAAACGTAATTCCACGCATTATCCTACCTTCCGCGTTTTTGCAGGCGAAGTTACTCAGTAAAAGGGGAAGCGAGAAAGAGCTC
Organism: Haemaphysalis longicornis; assembly: GCF_048455015.1. Classification (NCBI taxonomy): domain Eukaryota; kingdom Metazoa; phylum Arthropoda; class Arachnida; order Ixodida; family Ixodidae; genus Haemaphysalis; species Haemaphysalis longicornis. The sequence continues at coordinate 87,104,579 of NW_027526460.1, read as the reverse complement.
GAAGGACGATGCCACCTGTCGATCAGTGAGGTGCTGAATGGCTCAGGCTTCAAGCAAACTACAGAACCTATGTCAACAGTGGTATGCAACATCGGCAGCAAGGACTGCATACACAGGTATACACATACACATTACACATACACATTAAATTATATACACATACGCATACACGTTATAAGCTCTATCAGGAGCGACATCCAGATGACCTCTTTCCATGGTGAGCCGCTTAATCCCGACCAGTACGTATGATCACATCACGATAGACAAAAATCAGAAAGAGAGGCTCCCTCATGTAGACTTCGTATTTAAGAATTACAAAGGACACTTAATCCTTCTTACGCGGCTTGAATGCGAAATCATTGGGACTTTCTCTGGCATTGTACGCCTTCATGCGTTTCGGCCTTATCGGTGTACTTGAGCGGACGACTGCGCTCAGCCAGCGCAGGAACTGGCGATACGTACACCTGAAGTCGAATGTCGTTTTCCGTCCAGAGGCCCGGTGCGGGTCACTCTGACAGTGCTCACGACCACGGGGAAGACAGACGGCGACCCCTGGCGGACTAGAAATGCCCGAGGGGCTCTCGCTTATCTTGTGTTTTGTGTTTTAATTCTTTGCCGGGCGCCCGTTCGTTCGACGGCCGTGTTGCGCACGCGCGTACGGTGAATTTTGGCGCCATCGGCTGCTCACAGCGCCGAGGTATTCGCCTCAATGGGCACACAAGGCTTTCGCGCTAAAACGCTGCCACTCTTGATAATAAAACACGCAACATCGTTTACTCAGGGGCAGATTGCCTCGCATGCCCTCAAACCTCTTCACCGCATTCAATGCACAAGAGTAGTACTACGCGGCCAAACGACGCGCAACCCAGAGCGTACCATTTTCAACTGTATGGCCTTCAGCCCCGACCCTCTTCTCATTTCATAGCCACCCGTCGTTTTCATCGCAACGCAAAAAAAAAAAAAAAAGTGCGGCGACGCACAAACAGTCGGCGGATACCAGCAGCGAGTGCAAACGCATCTACGCTTCCCTTCGCAGGGGCCTCAGCCGTCCGTTCTTTTATTCCTCGATGGGCCGCTCTAAACGAGGACGGACAACAAGGCAGCGGCGGCGGCACATCGAAAAAACATCGACCCGCCGGCCCGCTGCGCACAAGAGGCCGGAGAAATTGACTGATCGAACCGGGCTCGCGCCGCCGACCCAAACAAACAGGACGCCGCGGGCCTCGACGACTTGTGGGTCGCCGGCGAGCACGGTCGAGGGCCTGGAAATAAAACAAAAACAAAAGCAGAAACTGGAGAAAAAGAATAGGAGAGGCAAGAATCGGGGCTGCCAAGAATGCCAGGCTTTCCTCGCCGAGAATGGGGCACTTCGGTCCAAGACTGGAGCTTTGAGAACTTTTTTTAGACCAAAGTTTTTGTTTGTTCTTGTTTTTTGTGCGCGGGCCACAAATTCCGGCATGGCTACTGGAAGAGGATTGAGAGGCGCCCGCATAGCTCTGGGATGAATGGGAACGACTGAGAGAAAAATAAAAGGAAATCGTTGTTATTTTGTAAGGGCAGAGCCGCTCGATAGTCACAGGCCGGTTTGCGTGCCTCGTTGCAGTGTTGCGGTTAAGGAAGGTTCTGGTTTTTCGCGTCCTGTCTGCGTAACTTAGGTCTCTTTCCAATTCGGTGGTACCCTCGTCTTGAACAACGCGGTTTCTGGAGGTAGTTTAAAAAGAAAAGAGAACCGCACAATAAATTTTGGTGGAAAATACAGAAAGACGGATATGCGTTTAACGGGTCGCTCTGTAAAAATTCTGAGAGCATTCACCGATAAGTTTTATACGTCTTGCTTATCTTTTCCTATTCGTTTAACCTGGTAGAGAATATTCCGCCGGGGATTTCATCGGCTTGTGCAACGGATGGTCTCTAAACACAGATGGGTGGTCTCAAGCACACGTTTCTATGTCAATCTCGAATGACACAACCGCTTCAAAATGTCTGTCTTTACTCAGGTAGACCATGCATGGAGCCGTAGAGGCGTGGAAGGTGCTGGCTCGTCTCGCAATTTTGGAGGCCCTGGATTCAACCGCCATCCACGTCCGAATTGAGCCAATTTTAATTTCAGATCAATTAGTTCCCTCTTGTCTCATTGCGCCATCGGCCATTTTGTCTGCCGTCTCCTGGTTGCTCCGGATGTATGGCCTACTGCGTCAACGAATACTTTCGTATTGAAGTGTAAACTATCCACAAAAGCAAGTTTTCGATGTCTTCATTGAGTTTCTTCTCGTGTAATCGTGAAGCCCTGAGCACAGACTTCCAAGCAATCACTTAAAGTGGCAAGATAGTTGGAGACGTTTCGACCAATCGCTCACGACGCAGTCACGGAGTCAGTGATGTTGTCTCGACGCGGTTCAATTCAATCCAAGCACGCAGCTGAGAAAAGCAACGTACCTCAGAAGGCATCATAGCATCTGTACTCGGGCACAAGTTCAGAACGGCAATAGCGCTTGCAGTGTATCACTCCGCCGAAGCCACGGACCCGGATGTCAACGGAGACGCGCGTTTCGAAACGAGATTGCGCTTACTGCGCAACATCGTCTTCTATTTCACACTTAATTTTCTTGTCCTTTCCGCAGGAAATTATGAAATCACGGAAACGACTCGTGTCACGTTCAAAATACTCGCAGTAGTGTCCTTTTTGCGCCGCGCGGAGGAACAGCCGGCTGCGGAGATAAGGCACAGCGGCAAGTTACGTTGACGTTCTTAACTTTTCCCCGAGCATAGCCAAGACACAAAGCTTCCCGTATGCGCAAAGCTCTTGCGACAATATACATTTCTGTAAAACCACTCGTTCTGTGCTCTTTTGACGCCCTGCGCTTTTTTCGCGCTCGTTTCTATCATGCTTATTGTCTTGTCTATGACTGACAAGGTCAACCGAACAAACGTTTTGAAGTTAGTTTGAACTAAGTTTTTGAAATTTAGCGGCCAGTGCGTCTGGAGAAAAAACGAGATTGGTGAGCGCATGACACACGTGATGATTGGTCCTTTCACCCAGTATTGGGCAAAATAAAGTTATTACCATCATCAAGGATGACACTTTCAACGAGAAATTGTGAAGCCATTTAGTCATGTGTAAACGCAACACACTGCAGAAACAATGATCAAGTTTTTTTTTTGTTTTTTATTGTGAAGAAATAATTGTAAGTTCTTTTTTCCTTAGGAACGACACATCCGCAAGTAATTTGCTTTCCGGTAACAGACAACAATCGAATATTGATTATAGCTATCTGGGTTTATGAAGGTTGCTATTTGGATGCTAACACAACATAAGCACTTCGGGCGTAGCCCTGAACTAGACGTAAAGACAACGAAAGCACACAATGGATGTCTCATTAAAGGTCACTGCGCCACAACCACGGCGCTCGTAAAAGTGGAGTGCATGTAATCTTTACTCTTCCGAGTTTCACAGCTTTCTGTGTAGAAGTGATAGCGAAGACCACAACCCCCGCCGCTCGAACCCTCACACGTCGCGCTTGGTACGATCGTTTTATTGTTCACGTCCACAAATAGCGCTACAATGTCGCGTCTTGTCAATGCTCACACCACCGGGAGCGGCAGACAATAGAGTTTGTGCACGCTTTGTTTTACAGCGAAGCTGTTAGTAAATTGCTTTTAGCCTTTCTTTCCTTGTGACCACTACCAGAGTCCTTCAAAGCATTAAATGAGTCTGCCGCTATACAAAGACGAATATGCCTTGCCTTTAATACGACTTCACCCAGAAAAATTAACTTCGATTTGGGATATCTACCTAAGTAAATGAGGATGAAGCCTACGCATGTTGTAACCGTTATTAAGCACTTGTTATTGGGCGAGCGAGTTGGTGCATCTTGTTGAATAAACAGGGGCTTTGCGCTAAAAAAACAGCACCCACAGAAAGGACGGGAAAAGCGCAAACCCGTCCTTTCTGTGTGCTTGTGTCGTCCATTCTGTGTGTGTGTTGTTTTATCGCGCAAAGCCCGTGTTTATTGTAACCGTAGGCTTCTGCCAAGTGTGTAAGACGCAGCCTCCGGGAGAAAAGTGCGCAACGCAAGGCGCTCCAAGACAGCGTGACGTTGCGTCGGGGAGTGATGACGCCGGTTGCGTCGAAACCGCCACTGATGTCGCTTTTGGTTATGACGTCACGTCAGCTTCCAATGGTGACTTCGCCAGTGGCTTCAGTGCAATGCAGTGTAGCAGGGGGGAGTGGGCCGCTGTTGACTGCGACTGTAGTGATCAGTTGCATATCCGCTATCGGTAAGCCACTTTTTTTTTTTTTTGCGAGAGTTTGCCTTACGGCATAACAGTTATATATACAACCTCACATTGGTTTTACGCAGAAACGCCAGCAGAGACCGGTACTGAGGGCCCCATATCCGCCGCTGTAGATCAGGGGGTCTCCCAGCATGGAGCCCTGTGCCGCGGATGTGTTGCAGGCGAGAGGTTTGAAGGGCAGGGCAGGTCCATAAAAGGTGGCTCGTGTCGGCTTCGGACGCAGGGACCGTACAAAAAGGACAGGTGTCCATCAAACGGTGAATGATAGCGGGCAGGCCAAGCGTTGGTCACTGCTGGGGATAAGGCCACCCCAACTCGAAGCCTCCGCAGCAGGACCTCCTCCCAGCGAGCGAGCCCACTGGGGAGGTCAGTTCCACGCGGTGGAAGTAAATCACGCGTGGCGTGGCGGAGGTTATAATTTTCCACCAGCAGTTCTTCTAGGGTGGACACCGAAAGAAGTGGTAGCGGCCGTGGATCGCCTATACAGCGACAGGCGCCATCCGCCGCTATGTGGGCAGGAAGCATGTCCCGGCGAGCACACGGTAAGCCACATGTATTGCGCAGTGAGTGTATAAAACATGTGCGCTGGTGACGCTGTATTTAGAAAAAACGATGGGTCATAAAACCAAAATAAATATTTGCGGCATACGAATTTCCTCATCTAGGAACGGACACCTGAATTGTGTGCTACGGACCTTTCGTAAACAGAGGCATTGTAGCCGTGTTGCCCTATTAGTATTTGCTACAGACGCCGCGCTGACCAACAACAGGCTGAACAAGAGCCGAAGGTTTGCTTTCCGTAAAGTTGAGAATAAATAAATTGTAGTTATCTCAATACTTCATTGTCCTAAACAATGTCACCAGCACTTTCGGCCCCCAATCGCAATACACTGTGATGCGACTGTCTCTCGAATGTTTGAATTGTTGCGAGAGCACCACAGAAGGTAACAGTGCCATCGCAGAAAAGCTATTAGGACTTTTGTTTTCTGCCGATACGCCACCTTTTGGCCCAAACGCTGAGTAATTTTGTTGCTAATGTCAACCTAAACTCCGCAAATTACTTCATACTGGCAGTCACTAGTGCGCCGAGTATTTTTGTTTGTTTGTTTGTTTGTTTTTCATCAGTATAGTCACTGTTGGACAGCTCAGATGCAAATATTTAAAACACCCATGAGTCGTTACAGGCGTCGCATGTGTATCGAATGAATTAATGACTACACAAAAGTAATTAGGACACATACAGGCCGATAGTTTGCATAGACGATAACTGGCACCTAGGAAAGACTTAATTTAACGCACAAGAGAAGCTACCGAAAGGTTTAGAGAATGCGTGCATCGGCCAAGCTCGTACTGACACAAGCAGCCGTTCATTTAACACCAGCTCGACGACTATGAAGCCGATCCCCGAACCTAGGTCACATCTCCGCGTACCGCCCATACCTTGAATACCTTTATTCCAAGCACCGAAACCCGAAGCCGCAAGGTTTTCCCATCTGCGACCATCCCGCAAATGGTCCGAGCTAAATCCGATTCCGCCGTTGTAATGCACTAGCCAAACAGGCCGCCACAAAAGCGAAGCTTTTCCAACATCGGTGCGTAGTTCATCCCTCTTAACGACATTTTAGAGCCGCGGGAGAGCGCGGGGGCTCAGGCCATCCCCCCACTACTCTTCCCGTTAAGTCTTCACTCCCATGCATACACGCGGCGGGTTCCTTGAGCAAACACAGGCTAGCGCGGAGCGCTAACAGAGAGCCAGCGCTTCAGGCAACGGAACGGCCCGAGCCGGGGAGGCGCGCGCACGCGTGCGCCCGGGAATTTCACAGCCAACGGCAGCTAAATGTACCGCGAAACTTTGAAACAACTCAAACAAGCGATGGCGGCGCCGGCCGGCCGAGCGCGCACCGAGCGAGGAGACATCGTTGCCGAACACGGTTTTTGTTTCTTCCGCACTTCGCGCTTTGTTTTCTTTTTTTTTTTCCTTTCTGTATTCTTGTAGATGTTTACAGCAGATTCGGCCGGTCTCAGTACTGCAGAAACCCTTGTTTGCAGTACAGTAGGGAGGATAGAAGAAGGAAGGGTGTGCGTTTATAGATTTCGGTTAGTTGTGGGCGAGCGCTTCTGGAGAAGGGGAGAGGAGGTGTCCTTTCTTTTATCTCACTCCCTCACCCCTCCTTCTTCTTCTTGCTTTGGCACAAAGCACACGCAGGATGTTAGGAAACTTGACTACTGTCCTCTCTTTTTTCTCGTCGTTTCCTGTCTAGTTTAGTCGGTCGTTGTCGCGCTTTTTTTTTTTTTTTTTTACTTTTCTGGTCATTTCCTGGTCTTGGCGGCTCGGTGGTGAAAGCTCCTTCCTTCGTCGTCCCCTGGCCACTTCCGCGCTCGTTCCTCCGTCCTGCCACCGACCGACGCCCGGCGAGAAACTCGGGCGTTGGTTCTGGCATCGATCGGAGGAGGAGCAGCAGGAGGAGAGGAGATCGCGAAACAGAAGCGGGGGAAAAACCCCGAGAAGGCGAAAGAGAGAGAGAGAGCGTCGTCGAAAGGACAAGGGAGAATCACCGCCATAAACGCAGACGCCTGTATATACATATATATTTATACCGCCACCGTCGGCGACGCACATACACAAACGCGTATATAGATAGATATATACCGAGTCCGGGAGGGGAAGTGGAGGTGGGAGAGGAAGCGAAAAAGGAGGAGGCGGAAGAGAGGGGAGGAAACAACGTGCCGCCGAGACAGTTCTGGCGATAAACACGGAATGAAGGGTTCGCGTCTCACCACTCGACTCGAAGCACAATACCGCGCCCGGCCCGGCGGCCGAAAACAAACGCCGGACTGGCCATCGGGAGCGGGCAAACATGGCGAGAGATAAAAAGAACCCCCGGTTGCGTTCGGCGGCCACAGAAGACCGCGTTCGTGACTAGGGGACTCGGGGCTCGAGCGCCGCCGCCGCCGCTGCTGCTGCTGCTACTGCCGTGTGGTTCGATTGTGAGCGAACAATGAAGGGCGCACCTACTCCTTATCTCCTTCCATACCTTGCTCGACCTACCACGCCCTGAGAGTGTCTCAAGCGCAAAAGAAACGCAGCTCAATCTAATTCGCCCTCCCCGAAATAAAGCAAGACCGCTCGATGCGCTTTGTTTCTGTTCGCCCTCCGCGATTCGCTTTCCCGCCGAGCGCTGACAGAGCTTCCGTTATCGAGTGCGTGCGCTTTGAATATCGTAATGTTTATGACAGCTCCATCGACAGCCGTCGTGGAGGCGTGTCTGATATCGAGTAAGAGAACTCACCTGACATCAAATGCACACCGAAAAAAGAAAGACAGTTCGGGAAGAAAGCGAGGATGGTAATGGGAATGAAACAAGCTGCTTTCTTTGCTCCAGTCTTCAACTGTTTGCACTCCGTATCAGTCAATAGCGGTATCTATGGTAATACAAGAGAGAGAGAGAGAGAGAGAGAGAGAGAGAGAGAGAGAGAGAGAGAGAGAGAGGCAGACAGACAGACAGACAGACAGACAGACAGACAGACAGACAGACAGACAGACAGACAGACAGACAGACAGACAGACAGACAGACAGATAGATAGATAGATAGATAGATAGATAGATAGATAGATGAGAGAGAGAGAGAGAGAGAGAGAGAGAGAGAGAGAGAGAGAGAGAGAGAGAGAGAGAGAGAGAGAGAGAGAGAGAGAGAGAGAGAGAGAGAGAGAGATGGCTCTTTAATAGGAATTGGAGAGGTCAGCCCTGCTAGGGCAAGGCTTGCTACGCCAGATGGGGGGTGACTACAATGATGAGTTGTGAATGTTGGACATTAGGGGTACAGCAGGGAGAAGACAAATAAGAAACGTTAAAAACGGCAAACAAAGGAATGCTGCTAGCAGAGTCCGCACGTAAGAACCACAATTGAAAAGAAAATTGTTAATGTAAACGCTGAATCAAAATACAAAATTAACGGCGCAAAAAGAATAACAACACGAACCGAAGAAAAATAAATAGAGGAACACCACTGCGCGAAAGAGTACATATCGTGAGACACTTGCGCTGTCTATGATCTGGAGAGATAAATGCTTCGTAGCCATGTTATAAATGGTCTTAACATAAAATCTCGAAGTGCTACAGATACCTAGCAGAAAGTTGTCGGGGATCGCCTTACTGCGTTGGGCAAGGACCAATATTTTCGCGGCACAACAGAAAACAAAAACTAAATAAAATATAATAACGAAAGGCTGCGAGAGAAAGTGCTGAAGGGACTTAATTCAAGGAAACACCCATCACTGAATAGTTATTCTGCATCCAGAACATCATTTTTCTGAAGATGGGAAATTGCGCAGAGACTCTTCCTGAATCATTGCGATCTAGATAAGACCGGAAGTACAGTTTTTGTCAAAATTTTCGAGGCCACGCCAGCGGTTTCTGGGCAAGAATAATTCAAAGCATAAGCTTAGCGTTTAGCTGTGACCAAAAAAAAAAAATATGACAATGAGAAAGAAAGGTGCTTTCGGTAATGTTCCGGTAAGCTTGTACTTTGAATTTTTTCGGCCTTTGCACTGTCGGCATGGCCTAGAAAATTTTGACAAAGACTGTATTTATAAAAATATCAAATCTGCGGTGGCCTCAGTAACCTTGTGCCCCCCCCCCCCCCCTCGCTTCCAATTTCACCGCCCCCCCCCCCCTTTCACATTCGCCAATTCAGCCTAAGTACAGCGGATGCCCGGTAAAGGTTTAACTTCTACTCGTAATAACTGGCTCGGATTCTTCTTCTTCAACTTGGCAGACATAGGCTTCGTAAGTTTTCAATATCGAAATACTCGTTAACCAGTCAACGAGCCCTACCCAATACTACAAGAAAAGCTAAAGCTGAACCAGTGACCTCAGAGTAAGTAGAGCCCCGCCCCTATCCCGGGGCTCCACCTTCGCAGTGGCGGGTCATCAGGAACCACAGAAGAGAAGAGCTTTTCATTCCTCCACGTCTCCGCGCATTCCGCCACCCCGACCCAGCTTTGGCGCCCAACGCCGCCCGTACTTGTTTTCCGGTACTTGTCGTAGTCTTTGTTACCAGGGGGCTAATAGAAAGAAAGAGGAACGAACACTCCCCGATAGCGTCCATCGCGAGGCCCGCTTGACTTATTCGTTGATGGATGCGGGGCGAGCCAGGCTGCAGCCTCGGGCGGCGCGGTGTCCACGAACGAGCACGGTAGCGGCCCCCACAGCAGAGCTCAGGAACAGCAGCGGCAACAGCAGTAGCACCTTGAATGCGGGCGGGCCCTTGAATACGATGATCCGGGCACGCGCTGATGGAGACGAATGGAGGCCGCCGGTGGTCCACTGTCGGAGATGGATGAGCAGCTCCTATCGGACCTCGCCTCGCTCGCCCCGCGACCAATCGATCCGTATACACCGGCAGCCACTCGGACCACGGGGCCAAACCGCCAGCTTCGCGGCCCGTATTTTCGGCACAACGGTGCCGGAGCAACACACGAGTGTTGTTTCCTCCCCCTTTTCCCAGCGTTTTGGTCGGGAGGTGGGGTTCGCGTTGGAGAAGGTAGGGTTTTTCTTATGTGATCTCTAATTGCTTTGCAGAAGTACGCGTACGCGTACTTCTGCAAAGCACTTAACTCAAGTACGCGTTTGAGTTAATTTTATCGAGCTATCTAAGCTGCCAGCCAACGGGTGACTGCCACCTAAATCACCCTTTTTGTCGCCGCTCTACTACCTCCACAAGGTAGCCTTTGTTTGCGTTCTATATCTTATTTCATTCCAGCGCATATCCTCAAACCCCCCTCCGCACCAATTGTACCGCATACCCTATGCTATACTATGCTACACTATGCTATACTATACTATAATACACTATACTGTACTATACTATGCTATGCTATAGCATACTATACTATACTGTGCAACACTGTCCTATCCTATGCTATACTATGCTATACCATACTATACTAAACTATTACACTACTGCTACACTGGTATCTAAGACCGACAGCGACGCTGATAAGCAAACGAAGCCTTCTTTGCCGGCTTTTCACAAAGCTGTCCGTTTCCCTTGCCTTCTAGAAACAGAGCCAAAAATTATAGCGAATGCAAACAATGTCAAATGAGCTACAGCGCTGGTCGTGCTACGTCAGATGTCAGCGGGAGTATAGCGTGCACAAACAATAGTGTGCACACAGAATTACAGAGGCGCGGTAAAGTAATTCAGGTTATTTGAACCTTCACTGCTTCGGGGAGACCCGTCGTGAATTCAGCGAACTGTTTCAAGTCCTCGGCTCCTTTAATGCGAAAGCCTTACGTGTCTCGTAAAACGCAGAGGTGACCGTAGTCGTCGATGTCGGCATCAAAACTAATGGGCCAAAATGGCCGCCGCTATAAGGAGAAAATAGAGCTCGTGTGGGACTTGAAACCGGGTTTCCAGAGCAGCAGCAAAGAGCTCTAATCAAAGCGCTAACCGGGCACCCTGTTTGAATGGAACTATAATTAAGCAAAACTGCAAGGTGGGCTAGTTGGCAAAGCATGTCTTCCGAAAAAGAAAACAGCACGCAAACGGACGGGACGAAAGAACGGAAGGAGCACAGCACAAGCGCCGACTCTCAACTGAATGTTTATTAGAAAGACGAATGAATTTGTACATGAAATGCGCACATGCGTATGCGCACTGAAAACCAAGGGTACAAATTCATTCGTCTTTCTAATAAACCTTCAGTTGCGAGTCGGCGCTTGTGTTTGGCACCTTCCTTTCTTTCGTCACGTCCGTTTGCGCGGTGTCTTTTTTTTTTTTTTTGTAAGAGAGCTATGAAAAGCCTGGTGCAGACCCGCGTGGTAGGAGAACGTGATTGCACGTGAGTGGAAGAGGTGCATGCGCAGAACTCTTACTGTAGGGAAACTGCCGAGTGACTTGTGGCTAATCCGCCTGTCGGTGTGATTCCCGTCAAAATATGAGAAGCCAAGGCGAAGAAAAAGACGCAAACATGACTCAGCAGTGAACAAGTCTCTGATAAGCCTTCAAAGCGCGTAAGCAGACTTAAGTTTCCGAGGAACTAATTCATTCTATTTTGTTTCTGAGGCACGCCGTGCAGAATTTAGGCCCCGTTTCTGTGATACAGAGAGCGCCGGACACCGTAGACGCCAGTTTTAAAGCGAAGCTTTTTACTTCTACCCCCACGGGTTCTGTCGCGACCAACTCCTGCGAAGAAATAAAAAGTTACTGGCACTGCCAGGAACTGAACCTGGAACAAAAAGTGAAGCGGAGCGAGAGCCCGTTGTCTTACCGATTGAGCTACGAGCCCAAGCGGAGACAAGGAAGACAGACGGTGCACCCGCCGAGCACATATGCTGGTTTGCCCCCCCCCCCCCCCTTCGCTCTCGCTGAATGCCACATGATAGCGTCACGAAACCTCTCGCGCCGCTATGCGCTCCACCCACGGCACGTGTAGCGGCCGTATGCGCACCTTGCCCATGCGCTAGGAGCTAGAAAAAATTAAAGAAAGCTCACACCAACGCCTGCCATCTCACTTCTCATCCGTCTCTCCCGCCGATCTCGCCGCCTACGTCGGCGGCGGCAGAGACAGGAGAAGTGAGATCATCTAACACCGGGTATAAGACAAATATATACCCGGTGTTAGATGATCTCACTTCTATTTGGTGTTTAAATATGCTCCCGGCGACGGGCGCGGCCGTGTGTTTGCCGCCGCCAACAACACTTCTTGGCCAATTGTCGGGTGACGCACCAGGCCCTGCCACGGAGCCTGAAATCATCGCTGCTTCCATTGCTGCCGCCTCGTCAGGCCCGCCGGCCGCTTCAAGCCCCTGCAGCAGCGATCCTGGACCCTCCGGGACGTCGCTTCCTCCTGGACAAGTGAGTCCTCCTGTGGTCCCTTCCGAGCAGCCTCTTCCGGACGACATGGGCGATTTTTCTGACATCACTGACTCGACTTCTGGGACCATCATTTATGGAAACGAAAACGCATCTCAGGATGAAAAGTCCCAGCCGTTTCAGCCCGCTGTACCTGAGAAGCGCCACCGTGCCTCTAAACGTTCCTATAGGCCTCTTGACGTGAGCGCAGTCCCGAGCCCTCTTAGACACGGGGTTGTCGTGGTCGTAAAGCCTCTCGATTCCTCAAAAATAATCACACGTTACTATTCCCTTGTTCTCAAAGAGGGATTGGAATCCTTGGCTCCAGGAAGCGTGCTACAAGTACGTCCCAACTATCGGCTGAACCTTCTCGCCATCAACCCGCGCAATGCTGATGCCACCGAGTGCCTCTTGAAGATTTCTAGCATTGCGGGGATCAAGGTGCAGGCATATGAGCCAAGGCCCAGCAACTGCGGGGTGGGAGTGATTAGGGGAGTCTCTACGGACAAGTTCTAATAAAGACATTCTTAATGCCTTGCGCCTGAGGGCCTCCAATGCTCCCCAGCCAAGTCAGAACTGCTGCTACTGCTGCCACGCCGCAAGTTCAGATCCGACAGCGCACCTGTCATACAGCTCCATGCGGGTGACGGTACTACCATCCCAAGAGTCAGCACCTTGCATGTCCTGGGCCTCCACATCGAAGAGCTACGCTACAACGGCCACACCGTTAAGCTACTGGATTCTAAGGTCTCCAGAGCCATAAGATTAATTAAGAAGATTTCAACCAAATACGCTGGCGTGAGAGAGCACAACCTGCTCAAACTCGTACAGTCTTTCGCCATCAGCCAACCTGACCTATGTCGCGGCCTTTCATGACTGGACCGACCTCGAGCGTAGAAAGCTGGAAGCGCTCATACGCAAGGCACACAAAGCTGCACTTGGTCTTTACAAGCACACTAATAACGAACGGCTCCTTGAGCTAGGCGTGCATAATACACTAGGCGAGATAGTCGAGGCGCAGCAAACCGCGCAGCTTACACGTCTCGCGCAGACCCGAACGGGCAGGGCAATACTACAAAGGATAGGATATCAACCGAGGCTGCAGGAAGGTAGGGACTGGCTGCCGCTTCCGCGGGACCTACTGCGCAAGCTGCAGGTCGCCCCACTTCCCCGCCACATGAATCCTGGGGAGAACCACGAAAGACGGCTCGCTCGAGCGCGGGCACTTACAACCACTCCCTCCAACGACACCGGGGCCTTCTACGTGGACGTGGCCAGGTACCCGGACGGCAAGAACACGTACGCCGCCGCCGTCGTCGCAGCCACCACCGGTGAGCTCTACACGGCCGGCAGCATCGTGGCATCATCCACTGAACAAGCGGAAGAGCTGGCCATCGCACTGGCTCTCTCCAACCCTAACTGCACCACCGTCCTCAGCGAATCCCGGACGGCCGTCCTGCGTTTCGCCGAGAACAAGGTGCACCCGAGTGTTGTGAGGGTGTGCGGGGCCCTACGGTCATCACAGACAACGGTGTGTATCAAGTGGTTCCCAGCCCACATGGGCACAGTGGGACCCGAAACGAACCGCAACGAGGACGCCGACCGGATGACGAGTGCGCTCACTAGACGCAACGCCGGCTCGGTCTCCCCTCCTCCATCGGACGATCACGACGACAAAGGTGAAGACTTCAACCCGATTACTACGTACGGGGAGGTACTTAAGTGCTTCCGGGACTCCCGGAGACGATACCCTGGGCCTCACTCGAACCTCTCTAGGCAAGAGGCAGTACTGTTCAGACAATTGCAAGTACGTGCGACGTGGACCCCTGTATGGGCGAAACACGTCCACCCCGAACTACAGCCGAGTGATGTGTGTGTGCTGTGCAGTGCTAGTCGCGCTACTATGGCGCACATGCTATGGACATGTGCTGTGACTCCGGACCCAACAGACGTGCTTCCACCCCATCTTGCTCGTGCGGTGGGCAAGGAAGACTTAGACTCTCAACGGGGAGCCGTTCAGTTCGCGATGGAGGCCCTCCAACGCCAGCAGTCATAGATGCTGCCTCCCCTACAGGAGGCCGGTATCTGCGACTAATTTAGCCGGCCAATAAAGATGTTGTTCTCTCTCTCTCTCTCTAACACCGGGTTTGAGCTTCCTTTCAATTTATAAAAAAAGAGTTTCCACTCATGTGCTTCCCCAATACAACTCAACCAACCCACATTCATGGATCATGCACTGATTTAACCTTAGCAAAAAAATATCTCTTTGAAGTAATAAATGGTGTGGTGAAGTGCATTTCATTTGTCTCTGGTTTCACTTTTTCTGGAGCCTTGTGTGTAAATTTAAGTCGCATCGCATGGACAATCGTTTAAAGCTTTACTTTCCAACCACCTTCACAGGGTGAATTATCGCGCTTTCTTTTTTTCGACAGCGAAGCTGTTTAGCAAATCGCAATTTTTCGTGTCCGACATTTGAAAATAACAAGAAATTGCCGAGTGCGCCCACATGAGCGCTGGCCTCTCGGCGACCACCCCGCAGTTAACAAAACCAAGAAATGCTCTTGCGTGCGTGCATCGCGACGACCGCCCAGCGTCCCCGGCGCACGTTTGTCAAGCCAATAATACCAACTTAGGGAGATTGGCCAAGATTGACCAAAAATACTGCAGCGTTTACCGTAATCGCGGCAACACTTCTCGGAACGAGAAAGACACGCCATAGCGTACGCCCCTCCGAGGTGATGTTCAATAATTATCACTTCCAAAAAAAAAAAGCGAAAGAAGCTCGTACTTATAGGAACAATGTTGGAGTAAAGGTCGCTGCGACAGCGAAGAACAAGCCAATCGGCTGCAATCGTGGACTTACACCGTCGTGATGGTGGCGAAGGTTGCGTACAGCTTCGCAACCATCCAAGCCTTACGCGATAGTCTGAGCTTCCTTTTTTTTTTCTATCAATAAGCCATTTGATGATTTTAAGTTAAGAGTCGAGACTTTCACCGCGGGCGCGATCGTTTTCCTTCAGTTCATCTGCCTGCAAAACGTTTTCGCCACATAACGCTGTTGTTGCGCAAGAAAGCTAACTTCGCGCAGAAAAGCTAACCTCGTGATTGACACGCCGAGGATAGATTTTAGAGAAAAAGGCCGCGGTCTTGCCCTCGCACCCGAAGGAGTGGGCTGCGGCTTCGGCCGCGGGCCGCTGGTAATCGAGTTAGGGGCACTTCGTCGCTCATCCTATTTCGTACAAGTAAGCAGTTTGGGCGGGCTCCCCAATGGTGAGATCATCACCGCCTGGTTATACGGCGAGTGCCGGGAGCGGCCGCGGGAGATGGGCGCCCGCGGAAACTTCCGCTAACCGTGTTTCGCCCGCTTCTCCGCGCCGCTTGCGGCAGAAAAATAGATAAACTCGATTCGAACACTTCAGCAATAATCCGATTTGATAAACTAAATTGAATGAGCACTGGATCCGCGGTCACACCGCTAGAACCGCGGTTTGCGAATTAGGCCCTGAGGGACACCTGCCTTCAAGATAAACAGTATTTACTCACCCCTTTAAAGAAAAGTTTAAAGTGTGCGCGCTAATTTGCTGAGTTGTGCTTGACGGGACTTTTTGGCTCATGCCAGAAACACACCTCATTCTAGCCATATTGTTATGTGTCAAAAATAAAGATAAGGGTATAAGTAATGACACGCGCCCTTTTTAATAATACAGAAATTCAAAGACAGCGTAGCACTTCATAAATGCTGTGAATGCGAAAGCATCGACGTCCAATGCAAGGCCACTGAATACTCCTTCGAGTTTTGTCTGCGGGCTGTCTGCGGTGCAGTGGCTTGAACGGCCGCCTTTCGCTATTGCCGAGGTTGCGGCCGTCGACAATGTGTATACGGTACTTCACCTCCTCATCAGTTCGGTGACTCGCTGGAGACTGTTGCGCAGCAGGGCGCGGCGGATCGGTCTGCTCTGCGGGTACGTAGCACTGTGCGAGTACTACGACTCAAATCAAACGAAAATTCTCAAGGGCAATCATTGACCAATACACCTGCGCAAGCTTGTGATATCGCCCTCTATTGGCTTATTGTTAAATCGCCCCAGTGCCGACTCTAGCCTAACACCTTGCCAGCCAACGTCAAACGCAGACGTCAAGCAGCGGGTATTTGTTACCGTCGTTAAAGCTCGAAGAGTAACGTTATGCTTAATGCAAGGAAAATCCCGGGAAAAGCATTGGCCATACACCTTGTTGCCTTTGCTTAGCTTGATCAAATAAAGATGCGCGGCCAATATTTTAATCAGCGTAGCTGTTGTAGGTCGAGCCTTTTCGTCCGTCTGCTGAAGGTCGTGCGTCACATAGGGGTGCGAGCAGGTTCCCAGACCCGCCGGTGGCCTCGCAGAAACCGGTTCTAAGACCCACCGATAGAGGGCGCAGTGTTCTCAGAGGCAGTGTAAAGCATTTAGAGTGTAAAACATAGGTATATTAGTCCTTTTTGGTAAGATGACATGTCATCGCCCCGATACAAAGGGGAAACCAATATAAGTCATCATCATTATCACCAATGGGTTTCTCTCCCGCCTGCAAAAGAGGGACAGGGGAGGAAGTCTTCCGCTGGTCGCTGACATTTAGCTTAATTCCGATTCCTATGCGCGAACCATAGAATTTGAGCGGTGACGGCGCTGCCGTTCTGGGGCGAGCGGCCGTCGACGTTCGAGCCGACATAAGAGAACTACAGCTCCGATGATTTAGAAGATTTCACGCTGCATGGAAGTGGGTAAAGTTTTTGTTCTTATTTGAGTTTTGGACTCCTACTTATCGATCCCTGAGGAACCAATTATACTACATTTTCACAATTGTAACATCTACATGTTTTGACTTGACCAATTATGAATTTGATAATAGCATTTAGTTAACTCAGTGGCTGGAAAATCTTGCGTCGTGGCTAAGAAATGGCACGTAAAAGGACCATGGCTCCCAAAGATATAAAAGGTGAACGAGCGCAAGGATTGACGCCATATTTATCGGAGCAACACGTGCGCACATAGTAAAGCAATTGAGTCATGTAAATTTGTGTAAAGCATTGTGTAAATTTTTGCCCTGGTGGTAACCAAACCAGGCACCTACGAGACGAGCGCGCACCCGCAACACCACCACAGCGCGATGCCTCCAGCACGCGAGGCAGCACAGGTCGTTGGAGACCTGGACCAAGGGTGCCACTCCTAACGAACCCCGTCGGGAGCTGTAGCACACGCCACAAGAGCACCGTGGTGGAGTGCCGCCCAAGCACTGGCGTAGCCAGAAATATTCGCGGGGTGTGTTATACGCCGATAAAATAAAATGAAAAAAAAAAAACGAGTCTCCGCCCAGACATCTTTTTTTTTTGTCATATTATTTTCGTTTTACGTTTAAATGTATAGATGAAGGGGGTAAAAAGCATTGGCGGGGAAAATGCCGAAAGGAGGGGATGGAATGCGCCGCCCATAATATTTCGGGGTGTGGGGGGATGTTGTGACACCAACCTCCCCCCCCCCCCCTTCCGGCTACGCCCTGCGCCGAACCCTACAAAACAGACGTATAATAAACGTTTTTTCCAGCTGATTGAAAGTGGGCATAGTGAATGCGTTGTGTACCTCGACTTATAAACGCGCGTTACAGACGTGAACTGAGGTTTAATTGAGCAATTTGAGCACGCTAATTTCTGCAGTAATTATCATTACCGCTAAATTCCCTTTTGTAATTCAGCAGGAAGCGGGTGTGTGCCCAGTCATACTAACGGAAGGAAGGCCAGAAAAAAACCAAAACGCAAATGAAAAAAAAAAAAAGAATGATGATAATGAGTGGACACTTTCAACGATTGGACACTAATGGTTTCGGATCACGACATCATAACTCGTGCAGTGCTCAGGTGTCCTCCCAGTTCTTTTTTTGCAGATACAAAGAGACACGCTAAAGCATGGTACGTATAAAAATGAAGCGCATCGTGTCACACGTTTTATTCAATTTTTTTAGTTTTGAAAATTGATTGTGAAGGAACCAATCCTCTAAATTTACGCTATCATAACGATTACAAGTGTAAACCTGACCTGTTATCCATTTGTTTTGCGGATATAAGGCTCCACAAAAGAAGTGTAAACATTCGGGGAGGAGGGGGGGGGTACTTGCGGAAGAGAGATAACGCATTAAAAAAATTCAGTGAGGCTTGCACTTGCGCGCTAGACCTGAATGGCGAAGCTCTTGTAGATGAGCATTGCCGGACACATAGTTAAGATTCAGTATCATTGTTTATTTGCATAGTTGCAGTGCTAGTAATTGTCATATACATCGGAGAGGTCGTCGTCTTCTTCGCAACTAGTCTTGGATGTAGTCATCCTCAGCATTGTAGACTTCCACCAGCTCAACTGGGAAAGCTTGCACAAAGTTGTGGAAGGCTTGAACCTTAGCGAAGCTGGAGGATTTCTTTCTACGCCGTGCACTGAAGGACACATCACCCCGCATTCGTACAAGTTTGAAATTGTTTATTCACATGTTCCGTCGTCACTTTGCACTGTGGTAGTAGTAGTCATCGTCATATGCATCGATGTTGTCGTGTTCCTAATGCCAAGCATTACATGCGCGGTAGCGCTTGACGACAGCGCCGAAGTTTTCTTCTTGTTTTTTGTTTGTTTTCAACAGCGAAGGGGTTTCTGAAATTGTGAGAGTTTGGTGTCCGCAGTGAAAAGTACCAAGGAAATGTCGGGCGCACGTGAGCGCACGCCCGTGAGCGGGTGCCTCACGATGACCGCCCAGCGTCCCCGGCGCACGTCTGTCAAGCCACACATACCCACTTAAGGAACTTGGCGAAGATTGGCCTAAAATAAAAACTCCAGCATTCGCCGTAACTGACACGAAGATGGAGTAAAGGTCGTTGAGGCAGCGAAGAAGAAGCAAATCGGCTGCAATGGTGGACTTAAGCAGTCATGCTGGTCTGAAGGTTGCCTACAGCTTCGCTACATTCATTATAGCAACAAAGATGGAGTAAAGGCCGTTGCGGGAGTGAAGGAGAAGCAAATCGGCTGCAATCGTGGACTTAAACCGTCGTGATGGTCGTGAAGGTTGCATAAAACTTCGCTACCTTCACGTCTTACGCGTTAATGCGAGCTTCCTTAATTTTTTTTTTTTTTTTGGTAAAGCCACTGCGCGAGCAGAGGACTCAGCGGTCGCCAAAAGGAATGCGCTCACGAGTGCTAGGCATTTTCTTGCTCCTCGTGGTTTCTGCCAGTTTTCTCTTTTTTGCTAAAGCCACTGCGCGTGCCGGAAACGCTAGGTGGTCGCCGCGAGGCACCCGCTCACGAGTACTCCGTATTTTTTCGGTATTTTTTTTTCCCTACAACACCGAACTTACGGCTTGTGCAACAGCTCCGCTGTTTAAAATTGCCGGATTTCCCGGCCTGGTGTCACGGCATTCTAGTCGTCGGTATAATCAAGACCCCGTCTATCTGGGCCGTGGAAGAATTTGCTGCGGCACTCGCCATCACTCAAAATCCCACAAAGCTTGTAATTACGGACTGTCAAGCCGTCGGTCGCATCTTTTTATCATGGTATACGTGGCCTCAATAACTTCGAAACCTCCTTGCTCAACCCGCCCCCAACAGGAAGATCGACATTCGGTGGACCCCGGGACACTCCTCACTGAGGTGCAATAAGTTTGCCTATAGACAAGCCTGCGAACTCGCCTCCAGGCCTCTGAGGAAGCACCGAGTCTCGTTCCCCTGCTCACATTCTAAGACATCACCCAACATTACCGCACATCAAAACAACATTTTCCCCCTTGTCACCCGCAGCTTACTAAAACACAATATATGTAATACTCCGGAGGCTTCAAACAAACACCTTTCATCACCCAACTTGGCTACATCGGATGTACCCCACCAAATACCCTGCCCCATGTGCATTCTACCCTAACCCGTGTACCCTCATACACATGATCTTGGGGTGTGCACACAGCCCAGCCCTCCCACCTTTACCCAATTCCCTTCCCCGTACTGAGCTGTGGGAGAACCCGACGACCAGCGCCGTCTTTGATGCGCAGCAACTCATGGTGTCCAGGGCTGAGACAGCACGGTGTTCCCATGCTCTCCTGGTCTGAGGAACCACTCCCACATCACCAGGCTCACAATAAAGTTTTTCCTCCCCTCCTCCCACCTTCCCATGAGAGACAACGCCAGGTTACGACGTTGTCTCACGCTGCTCACGTTGCGCTTCGTGTTAATGGGTATCCAAACTTATATTTCTCTCCTAACGGTGCCAGTTCAGAAGGGGGTAAAATAGAATGACACGCCATTGTAAATTATGAACATATGCATCACGAAACTTTTTCTAGCGACGGACAGCCACGCGACATCTAGCTGAATGACGATCGGAATCATATCTTTGTCCTAGAAAAGGGCGTGTCATCCGGTCCTCAATAAAAGCACGAGGAACCAATGGTGGAGGAGGAGGAGGATGAATAAACCTTATTTCTATATTAGGTTTTGTAGTAGTGGCAATGGGGGGTCCTCTCAGTCCAGAAGTCCCTGGGCGGTCGCTGCCAGGCGGGCCCTTTCAACCAGCCGAAGCTGATCGCAGGGGCCTGGGCTGGCTAGCATGCCTTCCTACTGCTCATGGTTGGGGGGGGGGGGGGATAGGGGGGGGGGGGGGGGGGCATGGTGTGTGGCAGCACACCAAGATCATATGGTAGAGTGTTCAGGGTTGGGGACAGTACTTGCAGGTGGCGGAGTAGGAGGTGGGATGAATGGCGTGGAGGAGGGTGCCGTGCGGGTAGGTGTTGGTTTGAAGGCGGCGGTACGTGGTGGCTTCTTCCTTAGTCAACTTGTCGTGGGGTGGGGGAAAGATGCGGCGTTCGAGGCGGTAATGTTCGAGGATGTCTTCGAATTTTTGGGATACAGAATGGTGGATTTCCGACGGTGATGCTGAAGTGTTGGAGGGGAACGCCCGGTAGATATGCGCGGGCGGCAGCATGAGCCGCCTCATTTCCCTCCAGAGACTCATGTCAAGTAAGGAGGGTTAGGGATGGACTGTAGGATGCGGAGGGCTAAGGGAGCTATGTGACCGGCGGCGTAATAGCGACAGGCAGCTTGCGAATCTGGGACGATGGTGATAATGTCTTGAGATGTAGTGGCTGCGAGGGCTATTGCGATGTCTTCTGCAGTTGTGGAGTCGTTGCCAATTACTGTTGCGGAAGTCAATTCAATTCCTCGGTGGTCTACTGTTGAAATTGCGAAGGCTGGTTTATCGGCATATTTGGCGGCGTCAACGTAGCGGGTGTCTCGTGGCTTGACTTGAAGCATCTTGCGAAGCATTCGAATCCGGGCTTGTCGGCGACCCTGGTTATGAAGGGGGTGCATATTCCTGGGTATTGTGGCGACAGAGATGCAATCGCGTAGTTCCAGACGGATGCGTTGGCGGGGGTGATGGGTGGCAGGTAGTTGGTAGCCGAGGCGACAGAGCAGGTGACAGTCAGTCTGTGAAAGCTTGAGCCGTTCGATCTGGTTGACATGATGTGCCTCTAGAAGTTCGTCCCAGGTGTTATGAAGTCCCATTTGTAGTAATTTGGCAGTGGAAGTTGTCGGCGGTAGCCCTAGTGCTAATTTATAGGCTTGCCGGATGATTATGTCAAGTTTTTGTATTTCACTATTTTTGAGAGCCAAATATGGAGTTCCGTATGTGATGCGGCTATAGTAGGAGGGCGTGAATTAGGCGCACGAGGTCATTTTCTTTCAGTCCTTGTCGACTATTAGCAATGCGTTTGATGAAGTGCGTGATTTGTAATAGCGTTCCTTGTAATTTATGAATAGTAGAAATGCATGCGCCGTCTGATTGGATAGTAAGTCCCAGAACACGAATTGTAGGGGTGGTTAGGATGGGAGCGCCATGTAGGCTTAATTGTGGGTCTGGGACAGGTTGTCGTTTTACGGCCTTGCGTGGAGGGGCGTTTTTTTTTTTTTTTTTTTTTTGCGCGCGCGTCACGAATCCCATTTTGTTATATCCTCAGAATAGTCTTTCAAATATATGTCACGGCGCATCGGTTTGTTTACCTCCCGTAGACATTGAAGCCAAGACCGGAGCTTTAGCGCGGAGCAATGAAAATTTGTCCCCCGCGCACGGCGGCCACCGCTTTTAAAGAGATCGAAAGCAAAGAAGAAGTGAGCCTGAGATTCTTGCGGCTGCTGCGAGTTTCACGCTCCGTATCCTCGGATTCTTAAATGTGCTCCTCGTATTAAACAAATGCGGCCTTCTTCGCTTAGCCGCTCGTAAGCGGCGAAATTTTTTTAAACCCGAGTAAGACCGGTGCTTTCAGAAATATACAGCCATGAATTTCACGCTCCGTTTTGTCGATAGCCCAAACGGCCGCATCGAACCGTCTTTTCGCTACCCGCATTAACGTAAACCTCGCATTCTCGTAAAAGAGTAAGAGGAACGGGGAACGGGGGTTTGCAGATACTCGCGCGGACAGCAGCTCCGACTACTCCGCGAGTTCGGGCCAAAAATGTACTAACCAAACCAGCAAACTCGCCAGTTTTAAAATGTAAAGAAAGGAAAGAGGGTACCTCCAGTTTCGCTGGACGCACGTACAGCGGCCATGCGCACGGCCCAAACGGCAGTACCATTCCGTATACGTGGAACGCAGCGATGCGAGCCCCTCCGTGCCTGACCCGTAGAAGGACAAGAAAAATGTTCGGGGAAAAAAAATAAAAATAAAGCGGAAAGGGGATGGTCTCCGGGAGAAGCGGCGGTCGGTGGTGGCGAGGGCGGACACGGAGTTCTTCCCTGAGCGCAGCGGGCCCTAACTCAGGGCGTCCATAAAAGTGCCCGCGAACAAAGGGTCGCTTCGCAGGCTCGCTTGGCGACCCGACATTAAAGACGAAGTGGGCACGCAGAGGAGAAAAAGTGCCGAGGCCGCGCAACAAAGAGTCCTCCTCCCGCCGCTCAGGGGGACCAAACGATGGCCAAGAGGACGACAACGACGACGACGAGGAGCCGGAAAACGGGGAAGAGCAAAAAAGGATGAGGATGGAAGAGGCTGCGCAGGGAAGCATCCTCGGTGGAACGGAGAAAGAAAGGGATCCTCGGAGGCAGGAAAGCGAGCTCAGATGACCGTAAGAAGTGTGCCGCCCGAGATTTCGTACGGTCATCTAGAAGGTCCCCGCTTGGCCGTAAGGAACGGGGCTCGCGCGCGTAATTTAACGCCGTTATAAGCGAAACCGCCGTTCGCGTGCGGGCAGGGGCCGGCCCCGGGTTATTGTTGCTACTCGATCATTTGCACGTAACGCGCGCGCTCTGGGGGCGTCTTGTATTATATACGGCGCGAGGGGCAGCGAAAAAACACTCCCCGCTGGATTCGTCGTCGGCGCAAGGATTTCTCTCCACACGTGCCTTCACATGCGCGCTGCCAAGCCATGCGTGCGCACGTTCCCATTGTTGGGCGTCGCTGAAACCCTTGGCCGTACGCGGACTCGCGTCCGTTTGGGCCGCCACCTTTGCGCGCATTTGCATGAAGGTCGGCGGAAAGAGCGGACGGAAGAAAAGTTTTGCGAAAGGGTGAATGTTAAAAAGGGGAACTCATTCTTGGCTTGATTCCTGGCCACCTCTCTCTTCAAGCACCCGACGACCAGCGTCTGGAGCACTGCAAGAAGTGGTCACAGCAGGGATGCTTGGGAATTCGTGCGATATATTATTCTGGATTTGATTACGCTAGCGAAGACTGGGCTGAGAACGGTGCGGCAGAGTCGTTCACTGGTATAACGGTGATCCTATTGAAAGACTTTGAAGGACGCTGGTATAGCAATGGGTGGAAAGTTATACTTGGCCGAACCTACTCGCATTGAAGACAAAATGGCTGGAAGGAAAGCGCAAGAAAGTGCTGTTTGGCTGGTACGTCGTCCGGGGCTTTGACAACCGATAGACCGCCCGACTAGAGGAATGACTCACCAAGAAGACGACTTTGGAGATGCAGGACCAGAAAATAAAGGCTTCTTGGAAGGATTAGATAGTAAAGTTCAGTGGCGAAGAATAGATTCGGGAAGCGGTAGTAAAATGCGTCTTTGTAATTTGTTTATTTTATTTATTTATTGCAATACTCTCAATTGAAATATCAGTTGAAATTATCAGGTTCTATATGGTGATGATAATTATGATGATACAATGATGGCGATATACTGATGATAATTATAATTATAGTGATGATTATATAGTGATTATGGCGGTGGTCGTTATGATGATTAAATATGATGACTTTATTGAAATTCAACCATTTAGAAACATTAATGGGAAAAGATGGGACAGCTCGTTACGGTTCAGTGTAACGCAGCCTGACGAAAACCCAGGGACGAAGAATAATTATTCTAGTACAGAAATGTGTACCAAGCACTACCCTTTTAATTATTCACCGAGAGATGACCTTCCTTTGTCCTGTTCTGCGCAGCACAACATTCGGCAGCAGTCCCTGCTTCAGAGAGAGGAGGGATGGGGAAAATAGAACAAGGCAAACCAAGCGCGTTCCTATTTTGCCATAATCAGGGTAAACTTACGTTTCCTAATTTAGGCCTAATGCCTCCCACAATCCCCGGTCTTATAAAGAAAAAAACTAGGGCAAATCATGTAGGGGAAACGTCTCACCTGTATGGCTTTAGAGGACAACTGTAATAGCTAATATTCCGCCGTGTTCCAGGGTTGAATCATTGAGTTTCTTACAATATACGCTAGAGAGAATCTGGCGCTAGCGTCTATGCGGCTCACATCAAGGCCGTCTGTATCGTCATGGGCCGCCATTATACACTGCGCTCGCCTTAGTTTCATCATTGGCTTGGATTGAAACAATTTAGTGGCCGTAAATTCAAACGCAATGCCGCAAGAACGCCAAGAAGGGCGCTTTGTTATATATGTAGAAAAATAAACACGCTGTTTTAAAGCTAAGGAAAAAGAAATCAAGCGTATTCCTCTTAATTAGAGTGAAGAAAGCAACCCCCCCCCCCCCCCCAACATGCCTAAGATTACAAATAGTATGCCAAGCCGAAGCGAGAAGCTGTAGTCTTCCCATAATTTCCCATGACAACATGGATTCCAAGGCACAGTTTCCTCTCTAGTATACTTACTAAGAAACTCTATGGGTTGAATATCTCACAAACATCCGTGCGTAGACTCCGAAGAGGCCTCACGCCAGAAACGACACTTTACCAACACATCAATACCAACGAAGCAATCCGATTCAGTCAAAACGCTGGCCAATTAAATGGAAACCTCCACCCCATATTTTATTCCCCGTTTTCTACCTTCGTTCTACCTTCTTTCATTAAGGCTCCCCCCCCCCCCCCTCCTTCCCCAACTGCGTGGGACGCTGGGGTTTAAAGGAACCCCGCTTCCTTCAGCCGTCACTGTGTTCCCCCTTTTGTTTCAGGATACGTGATTTACGATTTACGCGCGAGACAGTAGATTGAGACAAGCCAGGGGTAAGCCTCCGCGGGGCCTTCGCTACGCCTTCTCTCAATGCGCAATTAACACTACCTAAGACTGGAGAGTGACTCAGAATAAGTCGGCGTCAGTCAAGCACCAATCCCAGCCATCCGCCGGGGTGTCTGAGAAATCTTCCAGCCCGCTTCTAAGTGGCCCCGAAATACGTTAAGGCGCCGCACCGTGCTCCATGAGTCACACTTGGCAGAGTCGTCGAGCTCGCAATTAGTTTACACGCTCGAAATAATCGAGATTAATGAAAGGGCCGCTCTTGACGCGAGCGATAACTCCTTCAAACAAATGGGACGTTCTCGTCTCAATCTTCTGCACCGGCATACCCAGTGACGCCGGTGTTCGAAGATTCGTCATCCCGGCAGTGTTCCGACCCGGTGAGGTCTCTAGCCGAGGCCTCGGAGTTGGGGAGGGGAGAGATAGAGGGGCGAAGAAGCACGAGGCATGTCTGGGGTTCGAGTGGCAGCCTTTAATACTTAATGAGGCGCGGTCGTACCAGCCGACGCCTCGGAACGAACCCGAAGGATTGGCGGCTGCGAAGACTGCAGGCACGGGTTTCGGCGCCCCACACAAAAAGAAGCCGCGCGAGTGAAAACGAGGCTTTCGGTTGAGTGAGAAAAGCGCTCCCCTTGTGCAGTTCTGCGATTCCACAGTAACGCCCCGATTAAAAAAAAAGAGAGAGAGCGCGAGCGGGAGAGAGAGAACGAGCAAATGATAACCGACGGGCGAAGAGAAAAAGCTATTATGCAATGTGTTGTAGTAGTGGGAATAGAGGGATTGCGCAATTTGGAGACTGTTCGTTAACGAAGGCAGCAAAAGCCGCACGGTCAAGTGAACCCGGCCGCATGCAGACGTCGGGGAGGGAGAGGATCATTTGTCTAAGAGGATTAGCAGAAAGGTGACGCCTTGAATATATATATATATATATATATATATATATATATATATATATATATATATATATATATATATATATATATATATATATACACGCACTCACATGCGCACACGAGCTCGCTGAGACGGGGCTTGTTGTAATTAATCCCCTCGACCGTCGACTGCGTCGCTTCTATTTTTTTTCCCTTTTATTCATGCCTTTTGCTCGCGACCTGTGCACGCAGGCGGGAGACGGGGAGTGCGTGGAAAAGTGCTTTGCGCGTTCCGTGCCTTTTGGGCGGGATCAGTGTGATCTTAACAGTATAAAGTGTTACATCAGTCTTCCCAGGAGGATTAGGCGGATTAACTTGGCGTCACGCGTGATGATAACGCGTCGCATTTCAGATGGTCTGCCTGCAACCACGCAGTTTCTTTGTTCTCTTTACTTGAGTACAGAACGCGACACAGTAAACGATACAGGTAGCGCTGAAACGCCGCGTGCTGTGCAAAAATATATAATTCAAGGTGTACGTGGAACTTTTGTAATTTTATTTCAGTGGTGTCTGAATGACTGGGATAGAAAGTCAGTGCTACATTTCGCATGATGAATTTTTAAGTGAGTGAGTGAGTGAGTGAGTGAGTGAGTGAGTGAGTGAGTGAGTGAGTGAGTGAGTGAGTGAGTGAGTGAGTGAGTGAGTGAGTGAGTGAGTGAGTGAGTGAGTGAGTGAGTGAGTGAGTGAGTGAGTGAGTGAGTGAGTGAGTGAGTGAGTGAGTGAGTGAGTGAGTGAGTGAGTGAGTGAGTGAGTGAGTGAGTGAGTGAGTGAGTGAGTGAGTGAGTGAGTGAGTGAGTGAGTGAGTGAGTGAGTGAGTGAGTGAGTGAGTGAGTGAGTGAGTGAGTGAGTGAGTGAGTGAGTGAGTGAGTGAGTGAGCGAGCGAGTGAATGAGCGAATGAATGAGGGCATTGCCAGGTCTGCGTCTAAAAAAGGTACGATGTACGGAAGGTGCCGGCGAATGGAGCTTCGAGTAAACGAATGAACCTTTCCACATTTTTAATCCCAAGCTGTACTTCCTAATGCGCGGTGGAATCCTCCATCCCCTTCAGAGGCTATGAAAAATATTGAATAATGATGTTTTAACTATTTACTCATTCTACAACCGTCTAATATTTAGGAATTTTCTCCTACAATCAAGTTCCATTTGGCCGCCCTATTTATCGTGTTGCTCGTCCCCGTCGGTTCGTGAGCTTGTAAGCGTCGTAAACGTGTTGTTGATAAGCTTATACACATACTTACTCGGGCACCGGGGCACATTTTAATTTGCACTGATCACGTCATGCAATAAACTTAACGTAGATTTGACGCGCTGCAGATGCTCGAAAGACAGACAAATAATAATTGGCAACACCTCAGTTGCCGTCGGCAGTTCAGTCCTGTCGTTCCTCGCAAAAGCACGGAATGTTTTCACATGTTTACGTCGCGCTGTCGGGGCCTTCGCAACGGCGCCCAAAAGCTCTTAATATGGAAGCATATCGGCGTGATGCAGAGCTCCTCAAGAAGTGGAAATACTTATCGAAGGCAAAGATTCAAAGTCTGTAGCGGTGCTGAACCGTATACAGACACAGCCTTGGCTGCCGCTTCTCATTTCCAGATTTGCACTCGGAGGCAAGATGGCACCGCTCATCCGTAGATAAAAATCCAGGCTTAGCAACTTCAAAGGCAAAGAATGCTATAATTGTTGCAGGCAATGTGTAATCCCCGACGAGAGAGGATAGACTCCCTTAGCGCTGTTATTTAAATTCATATTTAGGGTGTTTCATGTGCGGAAGTCACACCTGGGCCATGGGGCGCTCCATGCTGGAGGGCTCCGGAATAATTTTGACCACCTGGGTATCTTGAAAATGCACCGAAACCTCGGCACTCGGACTTTTTTTGCTTTGAGCCTCCATTTGAATGAAAAGCAGCCACGGCGGCTGGGATCGAACCTGTATCTTTGGGCTCAGCAGCAGAACGCCTTATCCATTCAGCCGCCGCGGGCGGTATACAGTTGTGATTCTTCATTCGCCCTAAATTACTGCAAACCAAGAGAGTACCAGACGTCCACATAGCTTGAGCGCCTGGGTACACAACCGGGCAAGGGAATATCGAAGCCCACGCCGCAGCTCGAGGACCTGTACAGCGGGCGTTCCCGCAGGATTGTAACCGCCCCGAGCACAAGGGTGATGCCATTCCACGAAACACGAAAATATAGTACCGTTATATCAGAGAATCACCGAAAGGGGCAAAATACTACCCAGCACCGTAAGAACCTCACCAGGGAAGACGAAGTCATTTGGAGAAGGCTAAAAATGGGGAAGCCCCCCTATGGCACCTTGCTCGTTGCGAAGCACCCAAGCACAAGCTAGGCCTAAGAAATGCCTGAATTTCTGCCGAAGGTCTATCAAGAGCCTTCTCCTCCTGAGCACCCGCCCTGGATGTTCTTGCCCATACCAGTCCCGACTACTGTGCCCGGTATCACGAGGAAGGAGAATATTCCGGCTCCCGCACTAAAGTTCTTCGTTCTGACGCGGATGTACAGAGACCACACTCATGTGTACACTGATGAGTCGGTGTCATCAACTTAATGCACTATCGGGGTGTGGATACCGTCATGACGCACCCCCATCAGTCACAAAACGTCAACTACGGCTACCGAACCTGCAGCTCTGAGGGTGGCTTTCACTCATATCATCAAGCAACCCGCTCGAGAGTGGGCTATCTTCACTGATTCAAGGGCTGCCCTTCAATGTCCAGCGGCTTTTCCAAAAGACCAGCTTGTATCTGACATACACGCTTTACGTTTCCAATCTCTACAAGTGCACCATCACATAGCAGTTCAGTGGATTCCAGCCCATTGTGGGATAACTGGCAATGTGAAGGTGGACATTGCTGCATCCGTGGCGCATAAACATCGTGCATCGGCCATATCCATACCGTTCTCCAAGAAAGATGCATCTGCCCTTGCATCCAGCGTGGAATGGAACATGCAGCGTGCAGCCTGGGATGACGTATCACGTCATTATGGGCCGCTATCTTCCATCGATCCCAACTGCAAATTCAAAATGCCACCAGGACTCTCCAAGCGGGCGGAAGCAATTCTAAATTGCATGCCGCTGAATTTAGCGTACACGTGCAACTTCCTCTTTAAGATGGAACGAGCTCTGCCCACAATGTGATGTGCCAGAAACCCTGCAGCACCTGCTCTGCGAATGTGCTCGATTCAGGGCTCAAAGAGTGTCCCTCGCAGTGTCTTTGGGACTGCCACTTTCCGTGGACATGCAGTTAAAGGACGTTTTAGGACCATGGGCATGCCCCAAACGTGCTTTACGGACTACAAAAGCTCTGATAGAATACCTGCAACCCACAGGTCCGTACCAGTGTTTGTAAACAACTCAATGTTTCTGTGCGTGTCGAGTACTTGAACACCATCGCCATCATCTTCATCACGTCATCAACTGGCGTAGCAAGTTACGCATTTTAGCCCGGCTAACATCGTCAGACTTCATTAAAGATCTCTCTCTCTCTCTCTCTCTCTCTCTCTCTCTCTCTCTCTCTCTCTCTCTCTCTCTCTCTCTCTCTCTCTCTACACAAGAAAGTGCAGGTACCGTATTTGCACAATTCTAACGCGCACCCCCTTTTTTTTTTTTTATAAAAGTACCCTTCAAATTTACGTGCGCGTTATAAGCAGGCTCAGAACCGAAATCGTCTTTAAATGTTACCCGATTTAGTTTTAATGCCAGCGGGAGCTGCATAATGAAGTTTATAAAACACCAGGAATTTTTGTTGCCGCAGTTGCGTGCGTCAAATAAAATGTATTTTGCCAGGTACGCAGTGTAATGTCTTTAATATCAGCGCGGTAGAATCGGCGCCATAATATTTTTCGATTTTTTCTAAGTACACTTACCTGCGCGATGAAATTGGGGTGCGTTAGAATCGCCCAATTACGGTACTATCCAGCCGTCCTAAACACTGTGTACCATACGGAATTAGAGTGCAAGAAACAAACAAAGACTCCCCAAGACCCATTATCAACAGAAGACCAATTTAGGTCTTCTGCTCTACTGACAAGTCCAGCTCTGCTGACAAGTACAGATCCCAAAGACCAGCTTACGCATGGTAACCCGGGCGAGACTAGCCACAGGAAACCATGGTTTCCTAGAACGAGAAAGCTCCTACAAATCAGGCCAAAGGAGAACAGCAGGATATAGATGTGTAAACACTATGAGAATAGCACACACGGAGGAAAAGGAGATGGTTGTGATGAGAAGGAGGAGGAGGAGGAGTAGAGCAACGTTTATTGGAGCGGAAAAAAGGACAAATTATAGGCCCCCTACGCAATGACGTGGGAGGCTTACAGCGATAGATTTGGATCTCCCTCATGATCAAATCGCACCGGAACCGCGTCGTTGCGTGTTTCTTCGGACCCGCATTACTCGGATTTGCCTGGAACCACACCGCGACGCTTTGAACGTGTCGACAGAGCGGTGTTTGCCGTTCCGCAGAATCAGCTTCCGATGTAGCCGCCGTACCAGGAACATTGCCTCATCTGATGGCGAGCAAACGCGAGCACGCAGCCCTACGATACGATGGCATGGGCGTATGGTTACCGCAATCGAGGTTCTGTCCCACGGCGCCATTCACTGGGGCCTTATCGTGCATATTGACAACCTGGCGCTCTACACCAGTCGTCTTCATTGCCATTTGTTCCATTTCACGTTGATTTTTACTGAAATTCTTCATATTTATTTTCACTTCACTATCATGAAATAATTTTTCTTTAGCGCTATTTGCCCATAGTCGGCCTTGCGCAATTAAAATCCAATCATCATCATCATCATCGTCGTTCACTGAGGCGTCGAAATTCGTAGAAGAGCGGGCAGTGCAGACGAAGCTGCCGTTTAAGCAGTCTTCATGCCAACGTAATGTAATACGCCATGGTCCCTTCGTCACCACTATGCACTATGTCACTCGTAGAGTTTATAATATATACTAGCGGGAGATCTGTATACCGGTAATGCGTGCCGTCATGGGCCCCGCCACAGCGCCTAGCAATGATCCTCCACTACTTGGCTTGGCTTGCCACATGATTTATTTTCGCTCTGAAAGCCAAAATCAACAACAAAAAAAGATACTGTGATAGATTCCGTGAACAACTAAGTGCGCATTTTCCTATTTTGGTTTTATATTTGTTCCCCCCACGTACTTGATAATTATGTCTTTGTATTCCTTCCTTCCTTCCTTTCTTCCTTCCTTGGATTTTTCTCTGGTTTGATTGTTAAAAAATTTGAGGGATGTTTTTCATTAAAAAAACATATAATGATGTTCTGACTATCTCCTTCATATTTCTATATCCCGTGTGTTGGCTGTATGTCCTGAAGTTTCTTTTCTTTGTCTAGCCCGCCTTACCCTATACCGCACGAGGAGCCTGTAACGTTTTCTATATAAATAAATAAAAGGGTAAGGGATCTTTTTTTTTTCTTTTCGTCTAGCGTGAAGCTTCTAAAAATTTCCCTGCCAAATAACTCTTTTGGAACCCCATTATGCCATTGAAAAAGGAACTTTAAATAATATTTAACAATCGTATTGTGTTCTGTCTTTTTCGCAGCCACAGACAACTTTTTAGCCTGTTCATGAGCCATGCCAAGGACAAGTGGAACGTTACTATCGGGTACATGACGGCACGCTCGCTGAAGCGAGGCTCACCAAAACAGGTTCACGCCAGATTTCATTCTAGTATTATTAGTATGAATCTATGATGCCACTGAAGCCCTGGGAGCAGCTGCGCAACAAGACCGCTGGAACGTGACCACGAAATGTCATCAAGGAAAGTTCGTGCCTCCAGGTAGCAGTAGGCTTACCCATGGTACGTGCCAAAAGAATCGCCATACTCACCCAGAACATGTTAGTGGGAGATTTACCAGACCCTCCCCGTATACAGGGTGCGGTGCGTTACTACCATTGCAGACACTACAAAAAAAAATCGTTAACGCGACTATCGCCGCAACAAACGCGCTGTGACCTCTCCTTCCAATGGCGCCGTTAGCACGTGGCCGCCGTGGACACGGAGACAACAATCAGGAGACACCGCGAAGGGTCACAGAAAGGCGATCTGGGCCTCGCTGAGATCGAGACCCACACGTAAGCGCCGAACCGCTCCGCCGCGCTTCATTTGCGATCAGCCGACCATCGCGACTCCGCAGCCTACACAGACGCACAGGCACAAAAAGAGGAAGATTCCGTATCGGTATGACGCAGTCGCCCGAACAAACGTAAGCGTTCGAGCGAACTCAGCAACGATGAGGCAGTTTTCTTGCAGGGCGAAGGAATAGGGCCTCCGAGCTCGCTGCCTCCCTCTCCTCCAAACTCTCAACGGTAGAGAAGCGGTGCGCAACGGACAAAAAAGAACAGCTTCGATGGGGGGTGCGTGCGTAAGAAAAAAAGAATTGAAAATGGCAGAAGAAACCCTAGAGCGGGATTCCAAACGAGAAGGGACGACACGAAGAAGACCACGAGGACATCGCGAAACCCCAGAAGCAAACAAAGACAGCTCCCAACAGGCAAATAAAGGAGACAGCGATAGAGAGAGAGATGCGCAATGAAAGAGGGGAAAAAATCGTGACGGTATAAAAGGAGGAGCGAGCCGGTGCGTTTACCTTTTCGATTACTGCGATCGATAATTGGGACCAAACTCCGGCGCGCGCTGCCTACTCAACCGAAGAAGGGTCGTCCTCCCTCCGCCTGCTGTGTGTGCGCGCGCCTAGATGTACTTTGTACGAGAAAGACATTGCACGAGCGAAAGCACACACACACACACACACAGGCTCGCACACGACAAACGGGGATGACGAAAAGTACATACATAGGCGCAGGGCAGGGCCAAATAAGGAAGAAACCAAACCCCGCTGCCAAGGAGCTTCATCGTTTTGCTGTTTAGATCCCGCCGAGTATGACATGTCTCAACTATAAACAAACGAAAGAGGGCGAACAAGGAGAAGGGCAAGTGTGGAACAAGAAAAGACCTATCTGAGACAGGCAGTCGCAGTGGCAGAAGATAAAAAGCAAGTCTAGCACAGGACGGAGCTGGTCCGAAGTAAAGGGAGTGAGGCAAAACGCTCCTGCTCGACCGAGTACACGAGAGGCGTTGACTGAACCTCCACGATTGAGGTAAGATGCCCTAACAATTGTCTCCCTCGCTAGCTTTTTTGTGCAGATGCTGTTGGGCTAAGCTCCACGATTGGCGACTATGTTTCTAACGCTTCTCACGCACTTTTCCCTTCAAATTAGACAATTTCAGCTGTACTAATCTGATCAGGGACATGGCACTCATGCCTTGCTATATGTGCGTCGATCCCAGAGCATGGTCCTGCCCTGTGGCCCTCTGGACTGCTCCTCCTTTTGGGGTTGGCGATGGCCTTCACGTTTCTTTTACGCCCGGTTGCCTCTGGTCGCGCTCGACGAACTTTCGCGAACGAGAGGCCGTAGCGCTGAAGCTGAGTAATGCATGACGCCCTGAAATTTTCATAATGTCGATAGGATGGGATAGCTGGAGGAATAATGAAAAGCGTGAAGGGGAAATGGCCCGCACGTGGTCTATTGGCGAGCACCAGAGGTTTGTCGGATCAACTACAGAAGTGATTGCTTTTTTTTTCTTTTCTTTTTTTCGTAGTGATAAAGCACTTCTCGAGATAATTGGGAGTATTTCGTGGCTAGCGAAGCTAAGATCTGTTCAGAACAATTTCAGGATTCCGTGCGCGAGGCGGCGTCATTTAACTGAACGCCGCAACTTCACGAGCCAACTTGAATTCGTTTTGCTAACAAAAGTTCAGATTCTTTGTTTAAATGCTCAGTCCATTTGATTCCCGCACGCGCCCAGTACAGAAGGCGCGTGCCTGAAACCGGGCATTCATTGTGTCAAAACGGCTACTTGAAAATCTCGAAAAAGGAACGGTTTTAAATAAGACAATACACGCATGAAGAAGGAGTATAATAGCATACCTTTATCTCATAAACCACGTATCGGTATACATTTTAATCTTGAACCCCGGCGCAAACTTCAAGACACAGGACGTCAATGATCCGAGATTGACAGAGTGCATGAAGTTCTCTGCGGAATCAGAAATCGATCCACTCACACCAGAATTTAAAGCCATTGTACCATGGCCACCGCCCTGCTAAGAAGGGATCTCCCGTCTATCAAGAGAAAATACAATCCCTCTAAAGTCGTCATATATACTGACAACGTAGAGGTGGTCAGCACAATGCACTCTCCAGATCCTCATGACTACATTTCCAATGCAATAGATGAACCATCGACAACCTCGCCAAAATAAATGACACCACAATCTTATAGAATGGACCTCCGGCCACCAGTCCACCCCAGGGAACGAGACGGTGCATCGCATGGCATCTGTGTCACTTCGTACCTCACAGAACTTTCATGCGACGCCCGCCCCGCTTCCCGAACCTGCCCTTAACAACCCAGTCGTTGAGCGCCGTATCCGAAAAATGTGGCGACGCCGTCACCTCAAGGAAACGACCCCAAAGCCAGACCCACCAGTGCCCGAGGACATCCCGCGCGGCCTCCAGGTCCTTCTACACAAGGCCCGCTCCGGCACAGCGGGCACTCCTGACGTCCGCGACCGATGGAACTGGTACCGGCGTTTCAGCAGAAAACCACCAGATGGCTCCACACCTTATCTCCCTCCTACCCTTCCCTGCCCCCTGTGCAGCGCCGACCGGCCCACCATACACCACCTTCTCTGGGACTGTGGCGGACTCTCCGAGGAACGCCGCAGGTGTCGACCTCCTCACGTCACGCCCCTTCAAGAATGGATAACGCCTTCAAGTGACCTGAAACAAACTTTCGTGAACCTGCGGGCATTTGCTGGACGTACAGGTATAGAGAAAATTACCTAAATCAAGTATTCCGTGTGCGGGCGGACACACGATTTGATTGAACCCCATCCCCCCGCTGGTTTATTTACCCTCCTCTTCCTCCCCTTCCCCGCCCGAGGCATTAGACCTCTCCCTTCTAAAAAAGTTCATTTATTCATTCACTCAATTGTGACATTTACAGTTATAAATGCGCCTAAGCTCTTTCCCCCACCCTCTTGTATCTCTA
The DNA here is from genome assembly GCF_048455015.1 of Haemaphysalis longicornis. NCBI lineage: Eukaryota > Metazoa > Arthropoda > Arachnida > Ixodida > Ixodidae > Haemaphysalis > Haemaphysalis longicornis. The sequence goes on along the minus strand of NW_027526460.1, from coordinate 87,068,912 downwards.
TTTCCCACCATTTCCCCGCCAGGACATCTTCCTTTTTGTAATTGAAATCAATCAATCAATCAATCAATCAATCAATCAATCAATCAATCAATCAATCAATCAATCAATCAATCAATCAATCAATCAATCAATCAATCAATCAATCAATCAATCAATCAATCAATCAATCAATCTAAGATTTTATCCGCACTCACAAAATGAAGGCGCCACAAGCGAATGCCATGGATTTTCTGCTTTATGATATATTTTGTCTTGCTAATTTAGGGCTGCTCTCGCAAGCGGTGAGAATAAAATGTCGTACAACGAGCTCTACGGCGGATATACTTGACTTTCTTGACTTGAAAAGAGTCCTCACCATAGCTATCCGCCTGCTTATTTGGCGGGCATAGACAGCAATAACAAAAACCTCGACTGTCTTCGCTTACACCACTGCCACAATACGGATTATCACTGCGCGCAACACAGAATCGTAATCTCTGGTTTTCGAGTTTCTCCCCGCAGAAACCTCCACAGATTGTATGTTGAGTACATGAAACAAAAACAGCACAAAACATAACCCAAAACAAACAAAGATATCGAGCGTAGATGAAAGTTTCCGTTCGCTCTTTTTTCTCAGTGCTTACTACCTATCCCAACTTGTTTTTTTTTTCTCATCTCTATCGAACACGATACGTGCTACCTATCCTGTGTACATAACCCGGGTGCCATTTGATTCCAGTAACTCTCAACTCGCGCGGCTAAAAAGTTCAACACGGCCGGCTCTTCGCCGCAGTCGCGAGTTCTCTCCGACCAAGTGTGTAAACACACAGACCGCCGACCACAGCCCCGGCAAACAATGGAAGGCTAGAACGAAACGCCGCGAAAGTTTTCGGTCGGATTGGCTCCGATGTTTGGTTTCACTAACGACTACCGGTTTTCAGCCGCCGCATTCGATTCCACACGCTAAGAGCGGAAGGAAAAGAGCAGAAGTGCGAGCGAGACGCGGGTTTCACGTACGCCTGCCGCGTTTGTTTCCCTTTTTTTCTCTCTCCTTTGGCGAGTAGATACTTCGGATTTCATTTTTTCTTTCTTTGTAGTGGTTTGTTTGAAAGACGGCTACGATGAAGCCAAACTGGCGCGGAGAAATTCGTACATGGCGTTGTTTCGAGCCGGGCTTGTGCGCGAGGTGATGCAGGGAAAAAAAAAAAAATTTCTGCAATTTCCTCGTGGCGAAGCTGATGTAACACGGTGGGTGTCCCGCATAACTCGGCAGCCAGAGAGAAGCGTGTGTGGGCTTACACAGCAATGCTTCTGCAAGTGCAAAAAGAGGCGAGTTTTTAAAGACGATAGCCTTCCTTGGGCTACTTAAACCCAGAAATTTTGGTCTATGTTTGTTTGTCTGTCTGTCTGTCAGTCTGCGAATCGCTTCAGCCACCTGGCCAAAGTGAAACGAAGTCTGCGCAATAGTCTTATATACCCACAGCGAAATCCAAACGTCTAAGTTCGGTTTATATGTTCATACTTGTCAACATTGTTGAACAAGAACAAGACATTACGCAAACATAAGGAAGAGCATCAATACATAAGTGATATTTGCAGTGTTCCTTCATTTAAAAAATCATAGATGCTTAGTTTTTGCATAGCAAATGATATACTACATCTACTGCAGAAAAAAAAATCACACTGTCGCGTGCGCCACAATAGCTACTGGTGGCATTTAAAGAATTCAAGCGGTAACAGTTACCAAAGATTCTACTAGATATGTTCCACGTGCTGCGTGGCATAGAGTTTCATACAAACAAGACATTACGCAAACATAAGGAAGAGCATCAATACATAAGTGATATTTGCAGTGTTCCTTCATTTAAAAAATCATAGATGCTTAGTTTTTGCATAGCAAATGATATACTACATCTACTGCAGAAAAAAAATCACACTGTCGCGTGCGCCACTATAGCTACTGGTGGCATTTGAAGAATTCAAGCGGTAAAGAAACTCTATGTTGCGTGGAACGCACATGGACTAGTGCAACGCGGTTCTATAAACGTTGAAGTAAGGCGCCTCGATTCACGCGCGTCTCCGCCGTACGGCAGCGCTGGCATCGAAGCACCCGGCCTGCAGCAGTGGAACGCGGTAAATTTAAACTGACTTGAGCAAACCTTTAGTGTGTTTACCTTGGGAGGAGCGCGACGCAAGAGCGACAACATGAAAGGTGAGCGGCAAAGCAAAGGAAGGCATTTACTTGGCAAATGTCGACTAAGACTATCGTCTTTTGTCGACATTTGTGAAGAAAGGAGCAGATGCGCGCGGCAAATTTTTTTGTTTATGAAAGCCAGAATTCCGCGAATTTGCAAGCGCCATTTGACTTTCAGAACCCTCTTTGCTTTAGTTAGTATTGATAAGCTCCACGCGATACGGAGCAGTAATTTCCTCCTTCCGCTCTGCTGGTGACGCGATGCAGCAGTTCTGACCTGCGTATTTTTTTATTACTCTTCGCTGCGAAAAATAAGACGACTAGCGCCAACATGTTTTGTAGTTTGGTTTTGATTAGTTGCGAAACAGGAGAGCCTTTTGTGGACATGGTTCCCGGGAACGCCATTTTTAAGGCTTACTATATTACCCCACTTAGAAAGTTTGAAGCCTTAGTTTATATTTCCTTCGGCAGGTGCATTGAGCCGGAATTACGAGATTGCAGGAAGCATCAGGAAAGATACACGTGGCCTGGTAACAAACGCTACAGAAAAATCACTGCACTAAGTTCTCCCTGTCTCCCAAGAAGTCGAACGGGCTTTCAAATATGGGGAAAGCTTTCGGTGCAGTCTTACTTCATTTTTGTTTTCTTTCCGGAGTTGAAACCATGAACTCGGCAGCGAAGATGGAGTGCTAACGACCACTGATCACTATCTGTTAACGGCCCCAGCACTCCGGTATTTCGGCTGTCGATCTGTTTGTTGACCTTTGAATTCACGAAATACCCGCATCCAGACACGACCTACGCGCTAAGTGAAGAAACACGGCCGCCCGGATTGTGGACATTCATCTAACTGGAAGCCGAACGAAAATCCCGTGCAATCAAACTGTGCTGGTTCAGTCGTTAACTAAAAGTAAGATTCACTTCAAAATCAAGAGACGCCGAGTGCGCCGTCGTGACATATCACAATGAAGTCGCATCGCGCTGTATCGCACGAAAGACGACCCGACATCCAAAATTAATGGATAGTCTGATATCTAACAGCACGAAGTTTTCTTGTGTGGCTTTTTTTTTTTCACCATACCAGCTACATTTGGGCCAGATTAAGCTCACACCGAGGCAATACTTTTTAGTTAGGGGGCAGGACGGCGTGTTTCGACGCCGCGTATAAATACTGCCCGTCGCAACCACTTCTCCGTATTTCTTCCCCATAACTTCAGGAAGAGGATAGGTTTTTCGCGCTGTAAGCTCGCTCTTCACCGCGCGACGCCCTAAATTCTGAGTGTATGCGGTGGGCCGCAGTGGGCTGCCATTCGTATACTAGCTTTTGGTAAGGCGTGGCCGATTAAGATAGGGCAACTTTTAAATCGTATTGAAAAACTATTAAATAATAAAGCGAGGCTTTCAGCCTCTCGCTGATGTCGTCTGTAGTTCACTCAGGACGCACTGCAGGAAGTCCAACTTTCTCTAACGATTATGATGATCGTGGGTGAAGGGAAAATAAATTAAAACGCTCCCCGTGGTCGAACTCGAACGTGCGTCCCTCGCGTTATGAAGCCGACGTCTATCCGAATGCGGAATTCCGCTACGGTCGACGCAGTTTGGATTTGGACAGGGGTGCCTGGACGTGCAAAATTAGACAGATAATCCACCCCTCCGTCTAACGACGACGATGGATGAACGCTAGGGAAAGTCATAGAATGTCCGCGTCAGTAAAGCACAAAAGAGCACAATCGCAGTGCAGAAAACCACCCGGATATGATACAGGTGTTCGCATAAAGAGCGCACAGTCTTACGTCATACTCTCGACTAGTAGCTTCCGGGTTGGTTCGTTTGGCGTTGGACTTGATTTCGAAACGCTTCGCGTTCTTCAATCGTTGTAGTTCCGACAGCGGGGTAGTTGATTTTTCAGATTAAAACAGTTGTGGCAGGCATTTGGAGGCTTCAATAAGTGGTAAAGCTGAACGCTTTACATGGGGGCCCACATGACTGTATACATTCTTCCATCGCCAGCCTGGTATTGCGAGCAGGTTATGAAATCTAGACCGCCCCCAATTTACCACTGTATTAGTTTAAAGAATGCAGGTTGAGGAGCAAGATGAGGGTAACCATTCTCATTACCATCAACAGCAGCAGCCTGGGGACGTCCGATGCTTGATGAAATTCTCTTTTGTGGATTTCGAGCCGCCTGTCCTGCCTTGCATCATGCAATCCGTTCTGTGCACCCGACTTCTTTTTATCGTATCCCTTTCCCGATATCTCGGTCTGCCCTCCTCATAGCAACACGTTGTACCCATTATTTTACTTCAGCTACTTACCTTTTGCAGGTGATTTCGTGTTACTTGCCCGGCACAACTACACTCAGAGGCGGCGCTGAAGGAACAAGAGGGGGAGGGGCTGTTCATGAATGAATACAAGGTCGGTTCATTCAAAAGACGGTCATTTCAGAAGGGCAAATTAATGCCGGTTTTTTTTTTCCAAACTTCAAGCAATTAAATCAGACGAAATTAAGGAAGATTCATTTGTGGATCGTCAGGAATGCGTGAGCACCTTGCTTTTTTCTCTGTCCAGCAGTTTCGGCACACCATCACCCGAACACTTGACGTATAGCCGGCCCTGCAGTAGCCGCACGCTCCATTTCGCAGTGCGCAGCAACGGAGAACAAACGGCGACGATACGTGAACACATACCATACCCGAACTCCACCGCCGCCTGTCGTAATCCCGAGCAACGAAGCCGAGAGCATGCGGCAAGGCTAGTGAGGGAGAAAGAGTTGGAAACAGCAGGAGGTGCGCTCAAAGTGAAGTCTCCTTGGCGACGTCCCCCTCTCCGCTTCTGTAGTAAGCTGTGTCCACACGTTCCAGCCTTCCACTGTATTGTATTCTGTCACCCTCTCTCTCTTGTGTTGACGGAACGACGCGGCTCTGTTGACGGAGCAAGGCGAAAATTTTACCGAAATGCCCCATATATTGCTTACGCATAATAAGGAAAACACAAGAAGTAGTGACGAGTCACTAGCCATTTTCTTGCACTGACTCCTTCAAAGGGACTAATGTGCGCGAATGGCGATCGCCGATAAAAGCTTCCTTGGGCGCACCCTGGTGGCATGTTTTTCCACATCTTCTTTCATTCCAAAATTTCAGAAATTTCTCTTTCTACTCGAAACAGAAAACAAGAAAAAATGGCAGCATCTCCACTGCGTGGATGACGGCCAAGGTGCGGAGTACGGGGACTCGAAATGACATCCAAGTTGCGCCCCGAGTGACATCGGATTTGCGCCCAGACCGTCATTCGATTTGTGCCGTGAGTTGCACCTCGATTATTCCCTAAATGAAACTGCAACTCACAGCTCAAATCGAATTTCGCTTGATTTTCGCTTGATGGTGGTGGGCGCACGGATGAACGCGGACGGACATTGGGACGTCCTAAGGTACTCCACATCGTTACAGGCGAGGGAGTAAGCCGTTTGGCTCTCGAGTACTAACTCAAAGTCGTAGCCCAATGGGTAAGACGACTGACACTAACTCTGTCTGGTCTACCAGACACAGGCTCGAATCCTGCCGGTGCCTGTGTGATTTTCTGCGATTGTAAATGCTATGCGCACGGACGCGGACGGACATTGTGCGGTCCTAAGGTACTCCGCACCTAAAACTGGCAGAGTTTGCACTAAGTCGCACAATGCTGGAACCATAGAGAAGCTGCAGGATTTCTTTCTGCGTGAGCTCTGAAGGACACATATACACGCATGCGTACATGCTTGAAATTGTTTATTCACGTGCTCCATCACCGCTTTGCAGTAGTAGTCATCGTCATATGCATCGATATCGTCGCGCTCCTCATGCTAAGCATTACATGCGCGGTAGCGCTTGACAACAGCTGGGGCGCAGCGGCGGCGTGCACCTGCACGACGCATGCGGGGCGTTTGTGGAGGCGCGTCGAGGTTCCGTGGAGCAGATGTTGCGCCAGCTGTGGCGTTGTTGGTTGCTAGGCAACGTGAGGTGCTCATCCGGGTTTTCGTCAGTTTTCTTTGTTTTTTTTTTGCCAGAACGACTGCGCGAGCCGGGGACGGTGGGCGGTCGTCGCGAGGCATGCGCTCACTGGCACGCTCGGCATTTTCTTTGTGTTTTTAACTCATTACGCGTTACGCGCCACACATTATGGCCAGCTACAACCGCTCCACAGCTAAAAATTTACCACCCTAAAGAATTTTAGAGAAGCACAAAAGCTAAAAGTGCGTCCAATCGTCGCTGGAAGTGTGTCCAATCGATCGTCAAACTTTCGAAGACCCAAATCACAAACGAAGCACGAAACCAGACCATGATTTTTCCCGCACTGAGTAAACACGGGTATACTAATGATCTAAATGTATACCGATGTGTGGTTTACGAGATAAAGGTATACTATTGTGCGCCTTCATGATCGATGCATCAATTGTCTTATCTAGAACCGTCCCTTTTTCGTGATTTTCAGGTAAACGTTTTTACGCAGTGGAAGCCCGGATTTACGCACGCGCCGGTGTCCACAGATCCTATCAGAGCTTTTCGGTCGACCGACCAGTCTATAGGGAACTGCATATGTTTTTTGACAAGACACCATCGCTCCCCCTAAAAAAGCTTTCGTTCAAAGAAATCAATTTGAGAATGCTGTTCTCCCTTTTGCATCCTCCTTGCCGACTGACTTTTCATATGACGCGAACTCTTTCCGATTGGCCTGACTGCGCCGATAGCACGGCTCACCGACCACAGAGCCGACAAAATCAGTCGGCCGGCCACCGGCGGGTAGCGGCAATTCCATCACGCAGTGAAAACTGAGTTCTGACAAGATTTGCACCCGAAAAAAAAAAAAAGTGGCTTTCTTTGGTAGTCTGCAGACTGTATTAGGCTTAGTAAAGTCGATGAAGCGCGACTCTTCGATGATTTCACTTCACGGGAGTTGTAAGCTGCATATGCTTGTGAGACTGGTTCGCTTGCAGAAAATCAAATGCCAGTTAAAGAACGCAGAAGAGTCAGTGAAGGGAATCAAGTAATGAAGAATATAAACCTACCAAAGTTTTTATCGCTGAGCGATAAACCAATGAACGCAAGGCACTTTTAACACGAAAGTGTTTTATTCTGGGATACACAAAGCTTTCACTGACGTCATATCCGTCACGGAAATGACGCCAGTAAAACGAAGCAAGCGGCCTGTAAAGGGTGTACCCCTGCACACAGTGTCTTCTTGCGGGGAAGCAGCAACCTTTAAGCGCGAGACACATGGACGATTGGTGCATGCCAATCGCATGCGAATGATCGTTACGACTGTCGCCACGACTAGTTGTACGCGTGAATTTGAGACACATGGCCCGATGCGCGCTTGCGATGCGTCGTCGGCCCCGCTCCGCCCACTTAGGGCCCACTGTTTTTGCTCCATGGTTGCCTCCCAGTTTAGGCGCACTCAGGCCGATTTAGATAAGTGCAAGAGAAATCCGAGCAGGAAAAGAAAACATTTATCAACTTGAAGCGTTAATGAATAGTGCTATTACGTTATCAGGGCTCATTTTAAAGTGCTAGGGATTAGTGCTAGGGATTGTTATCAGGGTTCATTTTAAAAGCGGCCATCAGATGTCTGCCGCGATGCTAAGCCTACGCTGACCCGCCGCGAACGTTCGGCGGTTTGACCGGTCCCCGCGGCGCGCGGTGGCCGAGCGGCTGAGAGATGGCACGGAAGCATCGAAACAGGCTACGCAGATGTCTTAGTCACCGATCGCTCAAACGGCAATTATAGCTGAAATAAAGTTCCACGTACGAGGAAGGGGATGATAGTGTGGTGAAAAGTTGTGTTACGGATTGTCATTCGCAGTTGCACAGATAGCGGCGATCAAATATCCGCCAGGATGCTAAGCCTAAAGTTCCCATCACCCGAGCTGACCCGAGCAATGCAAGCCGGTTGAGGGCTGTTGGGGCTCACCGGGCTCTTATTGGCTGTGGCCTCACGACGATCGCAACGATGGCACGACTGCATCTGGCTTGCCAGTCGCACGATGAGCTTCCTCCGACCAGCGAACGACGCCAAAACCAGTCCTAACGATCAGTCGTAACGATCAGTCGCATGCGAATCGCGTGCACCACTAGTCGACCATGTGTCTCACGCTTTAGTACTAAAGAGTACGTTATATTTAGGGTTGTTCGTTTTCGGGTAGTATATTTTAACACGAAAGTGTTTTATGTCGGGATACACCAAGATTTCAGTGACGTCATATCCATCACGGAAATGACGCCAGTACACCTTTGCCGAAGCGACCCGCAAACAGGAAGTCGCTCGCCAATCACACCGACAAGACAGCCGCCTACCCGCGAATCGTGCTCAGCTGCAGATTTCGCTGCACATTTCACTTTCGTGTTTTACCGATTCATATGACAGAGAAATAAACCACAGCTTTTTCACAGGGTGACCAAGCAGAACGGTCTGCAGCGCTACCACACGCTTTCGATCGCTTTTTAACGTATATATTGCATTATGGTAATGTTTACCGCCTTAGCGCACATGTAGCCAAAACATAAAATAGCCGGATAGCGCAATAATTCTGACGCTTAATCACCTCGCTCCAGCCCAGATTCGCGGTTCCTAGTCCCCGCCCCAACCACTGGGCTGCCTTAACCGAAAGAGAGGAAAACTGCAATGCCCTCAGCGCATGGGTAAACACGTAGGAGGCACGTGCCCAGGTTGCACTTTTGCGGCCGAGTGAAGACGTTGCGCCGAGATATATCCCATATATCACCGCCCGCCCACGGACGTGCCCGCGCAGAATGCGAGATACTTTACGCCTCCGAACACGACTACCGGCTTTCTTTGAGTTAACCCCTACGCTGTGCCGAGGCGGCATGCTTGCTCGCCTCCACGGAGCGATGCATAGCAATGAGTGCACGATCGATCGATAAGCGCGCGTAGGTTTAAACACCGAAAGCGCTGCTGAGGGAAAAGACGCGCGGTGCCTTTGCGCCTGAGTGCACCCGTAGTAAGGCTTAATGGTAAAGATTACTGAACGTGGTGCTATAGGTAACTTCCGTGAGGAAGAAAACTTCTAAAAGGGAAATATATATTCATAAAACGCATAGAGACAAAGTGCTTCGAGAAGTAGACAACCCGTCTTCAAATGTATGCTCAAGCGGGCGTGCAGACACTTTCTTTAACGGGACTCTGCAGCACTTCTGATAAACGCGTTCACTCTTCCCTTCGCGTTTGAAAGCATTGAGAAACCTATAGTTATCGCCAGCATGAAGCGGCACTGCTCGTCGCAGCAGATGTGCCTTCCGTTCCTGCTTTGCTTTTGTGACTTCCTTTTAAAGTGGCTATCGAATGCGTTCATTGCTGCAACTGAAGAAAAGCCGGCCAATAGCCGCTACACAGCTGTAATGACGTAATTCGAGCTCTCAAAGAACGCCATGACCGGTAAAGAGAGAAAATATTTTGAGGTAGTTTCTAAGTTATTTGATAAGCATAGAACAGTAGACTCCTTATTCTAAGTACTGAACGTTTGTTGGCTACGTTCTGAAAGCATTGAAGATTTCGAAAAAAGTTAAAAAAAGGTGTTGCAGGGTCCCTTAAAAATACACCGCACTCGCCGGTAAAGTGGAGATTTGAAAAAAATGCACTGTTTCACGCATATAATTCGATATTAGCGGAGGGCGTGGTGCTGCCGTTTGGTTATGCTTACCGGGTTATAGTTGTGTTACAGGTGGTTATATACGAATCAGGGACGTATTCTTTTTTGCACCGTAAAATGTGCTCTTGGCTCGATTTTACGCATTCTTTTAGCTAACAAAGGTGGTTTGGTGTCTTTAAGGTTAATTTAGGGACAGGGCGCAGAAGATCAACGTGCTAAATTATTCATTGGTTCATTGATAATGAGTTAATGCACCGACGCTGCACAGGCGACGAGGGGCGCCGTGGGGGAGGGCCCCGGGTTAATTTTGACCACCTGGGGATCTCTAACGTGCGCCGAAGTCTTGTCACACAGGCTTTCTCGCTTTTCGCCTCCATCAGAACAGCGGCCGCCGCGGCTGGGAATCGAACCCGCGCCCGTGGGCTCAGCAGCAAAAACGTGCTTATTAACCTTCTGCATCACACAGGAAGTGCGCTAATTTCGGAACGGAATATCAGCTTAAGATGTGGCCGTGAAAGCGTAATCATCATTATTTTGCTTTCTGTCCCTTTTCTTATATCCATTGCTACGACTGACAGCCGACGACCCTTTGCCGACCACCCTTGGTTGGCCGACCACCCTTGGTAGGCCGATGTTTGGGCTTAAGCTTTGGCAGCCGTAACGTTTAGCTTTTAACGACCTGCATGCCAAGCGGAGGGTACCGTTCAGCGGCGTTGGTTCTCGATTCGTGTCGGCCAAGCCGGCGCACACCCGAGTCCCGTCGCCTCTGCGGTTCGGCTAGTCCCTTGGCAACGGTCACCCCGTTGCTAAGGCTCCATCTTACACCCGCGTAACCCGGAGAGGTGCCAGTGATTTTGCACAAAACGATTTGGAGAGTCACATCGTAGAAAAAAAATTTGCTGATGATTACGATACTCTCTAATTTGAAATTAGTGCGCTGGGCGAACTGCAGTCTTCTGGATGACGGGGCATACCTGCTGCGTCGTCGCATCAGGGAATGCACGAAAACACGCGTATACTCTGGCTAGAGGGAACTAGACCCTGGCGTTGCCTGGCAGCGCACCGCCGCGGGAGTCAATGTCTCGCGTCTTCCGCCATGCATTCATCCTCCGCTTTCCTGCTCGCTCTATCTTCGGTGACCTCTTCGTTCTTTCAGTTATCTCGCTGCTCTTTGCCGCCGTAGAGAATAAGAGAGTTCTAGCATAGCGGCTAGCGTACGCTAACGCTACGGCGGCGGGTTACAGGGGCCTGACTGCGCATGGGCGCGCGGGGAGGGTGAGGAGGTCGCTCCTCAGCGGAACGAATGCGCGGGCTAGGCGAAGCATTGGCGACAGTCTCCGCGGAACGAATGCGCACCTGCCCAGTCGGGTCCCTGCACCCGCCGCCGTAGCGGCAGCGTAGGCTAGCCGCAATGCTAAAACTCTTTAATGCCTCGCGCTGTCTCGGCATACCGCCCTCCCCCTCAGACTTTCGCCATGCTCTGCTTC